>NC_062230.1:7147802-7747802 GCF_902686445.1 Sciurus carolinensis | reverse complement strand
GCCTTTTCCCGGAGTGCGCACTGTGGGAGCTGGCGGCTGTGGAGACGGCACAGATGGTGGGCCGCTCTGCCCTGCTGCCTGGTCCTACTTCCGAGCCCTGGCGCCACTCCCCCCCCAATACCTGCCGACCAGCTGAAGAAACTGCTGGTGCTGCAGCTGCTGGTACAAAGCCGCGGCGGCCAGCTCCTGTTGCTTCTTCAGGCGCTCCTGGTCCATGTTTCCCTGCATGAAGGCAAGAGCATGCCCAGAGCACACTGGCAGGGAAGGCAGACTCTGCTGGGCCGCCCAGGACCACCAGCCCACCCCTCCCAGTGGCCCTCCCGGCAACCTGCAGAGGACATGTGTGCTCACCAGCAGTGGGGGTGGGGAGGGCCCAGGGGCAAAGGGCACACGGCCCCACATCTTGATCACCTCTCCTAGGGGCTGGAAGCCCTCATCACAGCCCCGCTTCACCAGCAGCGACATGGAGAAGTAGCCAGCCTGGAACCACTCTGCCATCTCCTGGGTTGTAAAGGGGCCTGGACCAAGGGTGTGTGATGGTGGGAGAAAGCCACTGGGGTCAGAGGACATACCAAAGACACCCTGAGCAAAGAATCTCTTCCTCCCACCCCCCACGGCTACCTTGGATCTCCCCTTGTGGGTCCTTGTAGAACCACTTTCGGGCAGCGCCATGGCTGAGGGGGAGGGCAGTGGCAGCTGTGGAGTGGCGCAGGCCCTGGGTCTGCATGGCAGCCGTGAACTGCTCCTCCTCCAGAGAACTGTCCTGCAAGGAGGCCACCAGCTTTTCTGCCTCCTAGGAAGAGAAAAAGGCTGAGCTGCCCAACCACAGTGACATCAGGATGGGGCTGGGACGGGGGTCAGAACCGGGGTTGGATCAGGTTGGGTCAGGTCTTGAATGAGGCAGGACAGAACTGGGAGAAGGTGGGTGGAATCTGGAACAGGGACAGATGAAATGATGGTGCTGAGCCCCTACAAGGAAGGATCCCTCAGGCTTTGTCAGGCACCCTCCACACCTGCTGCAGATGCTTCAAGCCTTCTTCATCCTCCAGATCTCCAGGTGGAGCAGGGGGTGAGGTCACCCCAGGACTCAGTTGAACTCCCCTCAGCTCATCTCCTAAGGAGGAAGGAAGAAAAGTGGAAGAGGGTGATGCAATGAAGGGACAAGACACTTCTCCAGAAAAATGGGTTCTTTTTTTTTTTTTTTTTTTAATTTTTTTGGTACTAGGGATCGAACTCAGGGCCCTGTGCTTGCGAGTCAAGCACTCTACCAGCTGAGCTAGAAAAATGGGTTCTTGCTACAGCTCTTTAATACCAATGCCCTGTGCACCTCTCCCAGGTGGGGAGAACCTTCTCCCCCAGTCCCAGCCCACAAAAAGCCCCATCTGTCTACCTTCAGCTGTGGGGAGCTCTTTCTCCATAGTTTCCTCACTGTTCCCATTCGTCCCCCAGAGTGGGCCCAAGGTGGGCAGTGGGGATGGGGAACTGGACTTCTCCTCCTGAGGAGGCAGTGGGGTTAGTTCCTTCCCACCTGGAAGAGAAGGGTAATTATCAGAACTCAAAACCAAGGTTCAGAGAGGGGTGCGGTGGTGCATGCCTGTAATCCCAGCACCTCAGGAGGCCGAGGATCTTGAGTTCAAAGCCAGCCTCAGTAATGGTCTCAGTGAGACCCTGCCTCTAAATAAAATACAAAAGGTTGAGTACCCTGAGTTCAATCTCAGGTACCAAAAGAAAACAAAAACAAATGAAACCAAAAACCCAAGGTACAGAAGGCCTTGCACACAAGACAGTGCAAACCCACCAGCTGTGACTAGCATGAGCACAAGAGACTCACCATGTATACCAACTCCCTGGTCCTACTGGGTGGGACACCAGCAGGTCCCACAAGGCTGTGTGGGGACATGCCTAGGGATCCCAGAGATCTGTGCGCATTCTCTGCTGAGCCTCCAAGGTATTTCAAATGTCACCGATTCCACTTCACTTTTACCTGATGTGCTGTGCCTTTTAGGTACAACCCTGCTGCTTCTGGGTCCCTCCCCACATCTCTGAGCACTTGTTTTGCTTGTGTTTCCAAGAAGCCCAACCCTGCAGCTAAGTGGGCAGCCTGTACCCGGCCTGACGACAGACTTCCCTGCAGCCCGGCCCCAGTCCAAGGCTCCTGGCATGGTTGGGCAGTCTCACCTGCCTCAGGTCCCTCCTCATCCAACCCTTCTGAAGGCTCTTCCTCCTCGTCCTCCAGGCCCTGGAAATCGAGCTCCTGCTCCTCTGGAATAGGTTCCTTGGGGCCCTTCTGCGTGAGTAAGGCGAGTGCACGTTGGTGGTGGGGAGCCAGGAGACCCTACGGCAGGCTCCCACCAACCTCAGGTCAGTCTTCCCCTCGCCTCCTCACGGGTACCTTGAGAGGCAAGAAGGCCCCGGAGGCATCGAAGGTGCCCATTTCTTCATCCTCATCATCCAGGCACCACTCCGGGAGCCCATCCTTGTCGTCATCAAAGCCATCAGGTCCGCGGCACCTCCGGAGGTGAGAGCTGCCTCCCCCACCCCGCCCCTCCTCTTCACCACACCCTCCTCGCTCCCCTCGCAAATCGAATTCAAACTTTCTACGACGTTCCCATGTTCCCGCCAGCCAGCAGAGCGGGGACCGCCATCTAGGGGAAAGTTGGAGAAGGAAAATCAGCAACCAAGTCAGCAGAGGATTTCCCCTCCTTTGCTCTTCGAAGGACACCCCAGGAACCACTGCCTCCCAACTCGACCCCACCTCAGCAAGCTTTCTGATCCTCTCTTGGCCACAGGAGCTCACCCTCAAGGGACAACTCCTGACTAAACAAGGTCACCTTGCCCAGTCTCACCAGGGCTGGTGGAGCGCCAGCGATCGCCATCTCGCCGGGGTCCTGCCCCTAGTCTCCAGCTGCCCTCCTCCTCCTCTTCCTGCTCCTCTCGCAGGGAACGCCAGTTCTCACTATCTGAGCGAGCGTGCTCCTTCCTTGGGCCAGCCCCGCCCTCCTCGAATGCAGAACGGGCTGGGGGGAAGGACAGACTGTTCACAGAACCGCCACTGTGGTCCCTGGAAGACTCCTGTTAAACCCTGCTCAGGTTCTCCTGCCTCCACCAATGTCCCTAATAACCCTCCCCCAGGGTCACCCATCTCAGTCCCCACCACCTCTGGCACCAAGCCGGCCACCAATCATACCTCCATCCCTCCTTGTCGACTTCTCAAACCGCCTCTCGCCTCTGCAGGAGAGAAAGGTATTAGTCCAAAATAGTCCAACTTCCCCTCCCCACCCTGTGGGAGGGCTGCACACCTTGTCCACTCTGCCCTGAGGAGGAAGGGACACAGAACTAGGGAGAGGCAGGCTTAGAAGAAGGGAGCATGAAGAACAGATCCCAGGGACAAACAAGCCCCACAAGAACCAGGACAGGGCAGTTCGGGCCCCAGAGGTCAGAGAGCACCGAGGGCTCTGACAAGGGCCCTCTCCACGACAAAGACCCGAGCCTCCCTCCACGGCACCTTGCCCAGGGGCTCCTCTAGCTCTGCTCTATGCCACCTCTTCCCAGTCCCACCTGTCATCCCAGCTCTGGCTTCGCTGGATCTCCCGGGGATTCCGTCCGAAGGCCCCATCACCTTCTTCAATGCTTCTTTGGTAAAAGCAACTGTCACCACGGCCACGGCCTGCAGGGAGACCAATGCGTCTGGGCTTGGAACCGCCCAATCGTCTCTCCACACCCTCAGAACCACAGGCCCGACTCTGCCCACCCCTGAACGTGTAGTCACCCTTCTACCTCGGCTCCGCGTGCTGCCCCTGCCACGGGAGGTGCCAGCCAGGGGGGGGCCAGCCCCTTTCCCCATCAGCCTCAGCACAGCCACACTGTTCACTGACAGGGAGAAGTTTCTCTGAGGAGGGAGCCAGGGGTGGGAGTGAGGACCCAGGAGCCCCACCACCCACCATGTTCCCCTCTCCAGCCCCCAGCCCAGGCCCCTGTTGCCTCAGCCCCTGGCCCCACCTGCTCCTCCTCAGTCAGAGGCTCCAGGGCCAGGGGCTGCAGTGGCTCCTCCTGTAACACCGCAGCAAACTCTTTGTCCTGCAGTTCCTCAGGGACCTGTCAGTGGGGGTGGAAGGGCCAAGATACCGCATGCCCCAGGGCCCTTGCACTAGCCGAGGCCAGTGGATGGGGGAGCCACACACCCCGGCTGCCCCACCTTGTTCTCCTTGACATAGAGGGCCAACATCTCCTCTCGCCCGTAGCGGTAGTCAGCCAGCTTGTATTTGGGCATGGCAGGGGATGGGGGTGGGGAGGCCACGCTGCCTCCACTGGAAAGGGCCCTCAGCCTAGAACAGGCACAGAAGGGAAGCAGAACAACCAGGGTCCAAGTGGTCCTACCCCTCTTCCCCAGCTTCTCCCACCAGCCACTGCACACGCGGACTCACCACTCAGGCCCAAAGTTGAGTGTCTCCGCTGCCATTGTGGAGCTGGGGTTGCTTCCCAGAGGTGGGGGGGTTAGCAGAGGAGGGAGGACCCGAAATGCCCTGTCCAAATACCTGTGGGGCCATAGGCGCACAGCACATGAGACCAGCACAGAGCTTCTGCAACCTGGCCGTCAGTCCTGCCCTTTGGAGGCACTGTACTGGGCGCAGTGCTAGTGGGTGGGCCACTAGGGCTGTGAAAGGACTCACCTAAGCCAGCCACGTGGCCACTCGCACCATAAGTTAACTGAAGATGAGTTGGGTGGGGTCAGACCTGGGGGAGTGAGGAAACAGGGACGCTAGAGCCCTTTCTGCTTCTGGGGGGAACCCTCCCACAGCTCAGCACTCACCTGGCAGCTTTGCCCTGGGAAGCAGTCGGGGGCTGGGCTCTCTTCAGGCAGGGGCCAGTACTGGAGTGAATTATCGTCTCCAAACCACTGGCTAATGGTCTGGCCTCAAAAGTGCCTCAGAGGGACCTTCACATCTGGGAAAGATCCTTAAAGAGAAGTGAGGGTAAGTGTGCACGTGACTCAGATGGCACCCCTGCCTCTGGCCCACCTCTGCCCTACACAACTAAAGAGGCCCTGTTCGTAGGCAGGACACCAGCTAGATGCCAAGGTATGGCCAAGAACATGCCAGGCCTGGTCTCAGGTCATCAGCACTCTCATCAGGAGACTGAAACAAGGTGTGACACGGAATTCAATAAGGAGGTGGACTCCAAAGGAATGGCCAGCCAGGGCCACAAAGCAAGCAAAACCACTACTGCAGCCTCAAATATCCTAGAGAGAAAAGGTCAGCTACAGAGAAAAAAATCAGACATAAACCAAACTACTTCCTTTAAGGAACAGACACCAGGGTTGGCTGCTCAAACACTAGCATCCAGGGCCTGGTCTGTGGAACACAGCAAAAAAAGTAGATATGCTCTTTCAGGGCCAAAGATGGGACCACACTGCAGTCTCTGGGCAGGAAAGCCTGGCCAAGGCACCCCCGGGCTGGCTGCTAATTTATTTTGGTGCTGGGGATGAAACCCAGGGGCGTGCTACCACTGAGCTACGTCCCCAGCCTTCTTTTTTTATTTCTAATTTTGAGACAGGGATCTCATTAGGTTACCCAGGCTGGCTGCAACTGTTCATCCTCCTGCCTCAGCCTTTGGAACTGCTGGGACAATAGGCAGGTGCCACCTCAGGGCCAGTTTACCAAAAGGAAACACACACCCAGACCTCTTCCCCAGATCAAGAACAGCTATTCAAACAAAAAATCAAGGCAGGAACAATGTCTCATGATAACTGCTGGAACAAGGTTCCCTCACCATGAAGTAGAAAGCAGGTCAGAATCACCGAGGCTGACAAGAGGTGGTGGTAGCAGCAACCAGTTCCTCTAAGGAACAACAGAGGAGACTCTTGAAAGAGGGCTCATCCCTGGTGGGACTGGAGCAAAAGATGAAGGCCAGGCAGTGTCCAGGGCTATGGGAGGGCTTCCGTCACTGGCTGGGAGGAAGGCTGGGCCAGAGCCCATTCACTCCGGATGCCAGCAGCCTGGAAGGAAGGAGAAAGAGGGTTCCACCAGAGGCCTAGGAAAGAGGCTCCTCAGACACGGGCCATCCAGAATCACAGTGTCCCTGCTCTAGGTCTGGAGCAGGAGGCGGTGCCTGGAGACACCCATGCCTGGCTAAGTTCCCAGCCCGTGCATCTCCTCCACAAGAGCCTCTGCCGATGCTGCTGGCACACAGCCCCGTGCCGCACGGAAGTCGGGAGGACCAGTTGGCAAGACAAGAGTTCTCCTTTCCGCTGTATTTCAGAGGGTCTCCACAGCCCACGGAGGCTCACCTTCCTACACTACAACCCTTAGTGATCTGGCAACTGGATGGCCTCGAGAAGGTGATGCTAAGTGAAACAAGCCAGTGACATAGAGACAAACGCTGTAGGGTCCCTCTTACACCACGTACCTGGCTAACTCTACACCTGGGTGTAGAGTCGCCTGGGAGCTGCTGGTGTGAGGGCAAGAGGATGGGGAATAATTGATCGGATCCAGGGTTTTGGCAGAGGAGGAAGTGGTAGTTCTGGAGATGACTGGTGATGGCCCTGTGACACTAAATGGACTTCCCACCACACAGCTGTAAAAATTCCTAAAGTGGCAAATTTTTTTCTATCAATTTAGAAAACGAGCCAGGTGCAGTGGTGCACAACTGTAATTAGTCACTCAGGAGGCTGAGGCAGGAGGATTATAAGTTTGAGGTCAGCCTCAGCAACTTAGTGAGGCCCTCAGTAACTTAGTAAGCTCCTGTCTCAAAATAAAATAAGAAATAAAAAGGGCTGGACATGTGGCTCTGGTTAAACACCCTTGGCACAAAAAAAAAAAAAAAGCAAAAAAAAAAAAAAAAAAAAAAAAAAAAAAAAAAAAAAAAAAAAAAAAGCTTTAGTGGTACTGGGGTGTAGCTCAGTGGCAGAGTGCATGCCTAGCATGCACAAGGCCTGGGTTCAATCCCCAGCTTCAAAGCAAAGCAAAGCAAAGCAAAGCTTTAGGGAGGAACAGGTATTTGGGATATCTACTGCATACTTAAGCCTTCCTTACTCCAAGAAAAATATCCCAGACTCCTTCAAATAAGTCTCAGGAAAAGCAGTTCTGAGTCTCCTCAGTTCCTTCCTTCTAGTGGGGCAGACACTACTTCTGGAGGCATAGAAGAGCTGCTGGGTGGACAGGGGAGAACAGATGGGGTACCCCCACCATAGTGCTTCCTGCCTCCTGCCCTCACGTGGCTATCCTGGTGGGAAGAGCAGGGACACTGCAGAGGCCGAGAGGCAGGTGGGAGCAAGGAATCAGAGAGCAAGAGCCCGGGCTTGGGCCTTCCTGTGGAAAAACCAGGAGAAAGACGGTAGCTCTCTGGACACAACCAGAGAAGGGCCTGGTGCCAGGACCTGGGGGCTGCTTGGCCCCTTCTCAGACTGAAGGGACCAGAGAAGCAGAAGCCCACTCCTCCCAACAGGCAGGCCTCAGTCACACCCGCTGCCTGAAGCCAAGGTTCTTGACTAGAGTGCTCTGCTCCCCAAGGGAGTTCAGCAGTGGATGGAAACATTTGGGGCTGTCTCAACCAGGCAGAGGGGCACTACTGGAATCTGGAGGGTAGAGGCCGGGGATGCTGCCAGACGCCCCCACAACAAAAAGTGGTCCAAAACATCAACAGTGCTGAGCTGAGAAACTCTGCTCTACTGGGGGCCCAGACAGACACGACGCAGTGTTGAAAGAAGTTGGACGACAAGAAAAACCAAACGCACGCTTATTTGTTTTTCCCTCTGAACAGCAAGAAAATCACTCTCTAATTACACTGTCCCATGATAGAAATCTGAAGACCTGCCAGCAGGAAAATCCCTGAGAAAAGGATTAAAAAAAAAAAAAAAAATTCAGCTATAACCCTTGGTTTGTCCATCACACTCTCAAAGTCAAGCATCTGGATCTCTTTCTAAGAAAAAAAGGGAGAGAGGAGGCAGACCAGGGGTAGTGACCGTGTCCTTTCCCTGGCTGCTTGGGCAAGAGTCTCCCTCTTCAGAGCCCACTGCAGATTGCTCCTGGTCCCCAGCCCTACCTCAGCCTCGGCCTCTGGCTACCTCCTTTCAGGCCCCCTCCTTACCCCTTCTCTTTCAAGACCTCAGTGTACCTTCATCCCTAGTAGCTGAATTATTGCTATCAAAAGGCTGCCACCTGCTGGAGACAAGGGGTGAAGGCACAGGCTAGTCCTGGGAACTCCCAACTGGCTTCAGGGACCAGGAGCCTGTTCTCTGGGGTTCAGAACTCACAGAAGTAAACAATGTAGAGAAGAGGCGGGCCGGTGCACACTAAATTGAGAGCATTATTTCCTTACTCCATCACCCCTAAAATTAGTCCCAATCCAAAGTGATGTGCCTTGGCACTGCCCAGTAGGTACCTCTGTTAACAGAGGCAGAGTCCCAACTGCTGGCACATTTGGAGCAACTACCCAGTTGCTCTTTCCCAGGTTGGAAACATCCTCCATGCGTGGTGGGACAAGGATTCTGAGGCTTAGAAGGGCTGCAAACCCAAATTCCTTTGGCCTGGTCAGTTATCCCAGCACTCTCCTCTCTATGCCACGTGACAAACGCCACCAACACTTGGCAACTGCGTACTAGTTAACAGTTTTCAAAGCCCTTTCACTTAACCTCATTTGATCCCTTCTGCCCACTTGTCCAGCCTGGGACTCTAGCCAGGGAAAACAAGGAAAGGGAGCTGCACCTGCCCCATCAGGGCACCCCGATGTCTTCACTGTCTGAGACTGGAGAAGGCACAAGTGATGGCAATAGCCATCCCAACACTCAGGTTTTCTGTGTGAGTCTGAAGCCATTTTAAATTTCTTCTTTGACTTTTAAAATGTTTCACATAGTCTCCTCTTCTCACTGTGTCTCCTCTAAGGCAGGGCTATTTTTCTATCCCAAACTGCAAATGCAGGTAAAAGCCAGGGCACACTGGGGTCCCTGATCCAAAAAGTCACAACACTAATACGTCCACTGGTTGACAAAGCCAGTCCAGAGCCTAAGCACACAATCCACTTGACCACAATCACCATCTAGGACCCACAAGGCCACCGGTCCCCAAGCAATGGCAGGAACATAAAGTCCAGATCTGCTCCAACTCCTTCCCAACTGGAGGACCAAGACCTACAATCTAGGAGGTACAGGTGGAGGGTGGCTGGGCTGGGGCTGCAAGAACAGTGAGATGAGCTGGGGCCAGAGACCAAACTCCCACTTGTAAGTAGCAAAGGGGAGCAGCTTACTGGTCCGTGGCAGTGAGGGAATGAGGGAAGCCAGCTTGACAGCTCCCGGGGGCCGTGGAGAGGCTGCCTGCCGGGTGACGATCTTGGGGAAAGCGGCACTGTGAGAAGCAAGGGTAGGGAGGTCGACTAGAGTGGGTGGAGGAAAGATGCGGCCAACAAGTACTTATATAGCATCTCTCAGCGCCCAGCACGAGGGTGGAACAGATCTGGAAGTTAACTGGGAATTGTAGCTACCACTGGGTTGGAAGAAAGAGAGACGAAGGTCCCTTTAAAGTTACTTGCAAAAATTAAAAAAAAAAAAGGCAAAGTGTGAGGGGCTGTGGCCGGGGAGCTGCTAGCAGGGGACATGGGTTGGGGAGGGCCTGGCCTGGTGATGGAGATGACGAGTGTCGGTGCTAAGGCAGGTGTTTCACTCGGCCGGGCGACCGGGAGGAACGGGACCCCAATGACCAAGCACTAAGGTGGCATCCTGAAACGCAGGGAACGTAGGTGAAGAGCCAGGCGAGGTGCCTGGGTGGAGGGGATGCTTCCATGTTGGCCAAAGTGCTGGAACGCTTTGGACTTGAAGACCCTCGAGGCCGGCTCGTTTCGATGAGAAGCGGGCGGCACGCTGGGGACACCTCGGGGGAGCGCGGGGCGCGCACACACCCAGCAGGGGCCGGGCCAGAACCGGGTGTTCGGGCACGGGCGGGCGGGACCCCGGAGGGGCGACCGTTAGGAGCGCGGGGGTGGGCAGGCGCAGGCCGGGCCGGAGGACGGCGTGCCCTTCAGGGAGGGGCGCCAGGTGCGCGGGGCGCGCGCGGGGGACGGCCGCCCGCCCGCAGGGAGCCGGCCGCGGGAGCCGCGCCGAGGTCGGCCCGCTCCGGAGGAGGGTCGGGCGGCGGGGAGGGGCGAAGGGGACCGCGGCGGCGGCGGCGGCCTGGGGGGAGGGCCGGCGCTGGGGCCGCGCCGGTTGCCCGCGCGCTGGCCCGAGCTCCCGCAGGCTCGGCGGCCGCCGCGGCGTCGGGGGCGGGCCTGCCCGGGCCGGGCTGCGGGCCGGGGTCCGCGGGGCCGCCGAGCGCTTACCGCGGGCGGCGGCGGGCGGGCGGCGCGAGGGTCCGGTCCCGGGCGTTGGCGACGCGGCGGCGGCGGCGGCGGCAGCGGCGGCGCGCGGCGGGCCGGGGGGGCGGCGGCAGTGGCGGCGGCGGGGGAGGGGGCGCTGGCGCTCCCGCGGCGGCCGCTCCTCTCTGTTTGTGTTTGTAGCAAGATGGCTGCCCGCCTCGCACCACGTGACGCGGACGCGGGGCCGCGGGGCCGCCCCCTCCAGCGCCGCCGCGGCCGGCGCCGCCGCCCTCGCCCTCCGCGGCTCCGGCCGGCTCGGACCTGCTGCCCGGCTTCGCGCGAGCTCAGCGGGGCGCGGTCCGGACGCCCGCCGTCCCCGGGCCCCCCGGCACGTGACCCGGGAGCCCCGCTCGTCACGTGACGCGGGCCCGCGGCGAGCGGTGGGGGGGTCCTGGGGGTGCGTCTTGGGCCGCCCGCGGGCCCCCTGGGACCCAGGCAGCGGCTACGCGGGCCTCTCCGGTCTGTCCGACCTCCTGCGGGAAGCCCGCCTGGGTTGCGGGCGACAAAACAAAATCCAGAGCGTTCCTCGGACGTCGCGGGCTCCAGCAGAGGAGCACAGAGCTGAGGATTTAGAAACGCTGCGAGGCAGCCAGACGCAGTTTCCGTCCGGCGCGGGCGCGGGCGCTTACAAGCCTCAGTTTCTCCTCCTGAAGGATTTAAGGCTGCCCTGCTCCTCACCCGACCCTCGTGCCGCTCCTTTCACCGAGTGCTGTTAAGAATTAAAATAAGTGAATGTGAAAGGCTTCGAAGCGGGGAGCCCACTATGCAAATGCCAGATGTAGACCGAGGCCCCCTTTGTTTAAAAACGGGGTTTTCAATAATGACTTTTCCGAGGCGCGCCAAACTTTTAAGGACGCAGAAGTTGTGTGTATACACCCCGCTTCCCTGCTTCTAAAACAGCCCTTGTCCAACACAACCCTTCTCCAGGCAGGGGAAAGGTCACTTGGTGAGTTGGAATTTGCCATGGGAGAGCGCAGATCTCAATGGGCTACCTGGAAAGCCCTTTGTGCACGCAGGATCGTCAGGCTTCTCTGCACTTGAAGTTTTAGTGTCTTAATTTTACAACCCCTTGACGTTCTTGGCAGCCACGGTTCCTACTTCAGGTGTTAAGTTGCTTCCTCACAGGCTGGAAAATGTCAGTGGTTAAGAAAGAAAGGGTCCCTGTGCGGTTCATCCGTTACTGACTGGTGCTGGGCAAGTTTAACGAACCTTTCTTTGCAGTTAACATTGGTAGAGGTCAAGACTACCACAAATACCAGCTAATAGGTGCTCCCGGTTCCACAGAGTCCCAGAAACACAATACTCAAGACTATTAACACTGTTTGAAAATGTATCAATAAGCTGGGGGTATAGCTTGGTGGTAGAGCACTTGCCTAGAATGTGTGAGGCCCTGGGTTCCCATCCCCCCCATGACTTAAAAAAAAAAAAAAATAGAATCCAAGCTTAAATCAGAAAATTCTCTTAGAATAAAGTTTATAAGCTCATGACAGCTGTTTTTCTAAAAAGTTTTCGTTGTTTCAATTTTTCTAAGATTGGATGGTTGAGGTTACCACCAGCCTAACCTTTGAACAAATGAAGTTAGCATGTTTTAACAATTCATAATCAAATGTGAGATTGTAAGTTAGTTAGGGGAGAGAAATAATAGAAAAAGGAGGAACCTCTGTGTAGTGGAACCAGTGGTGGCTTGTGCTGAGCTGGAGAGAAGGGCAGGTGTTGGGTGGGTTTAGGAAAAGTGGGTGTAGGCTTGGGAATACTGTGGGTGGTCCAAGCTCATGGAAGAGGATGCAGAAGTAGTGAAGAAGAGAAGTTGAGGTACTCAGAGCCTTGATTGCCACTGCAAAGGTTCCCCGCCCCCCTTGCTGGATATTGAGCCTAGAGCCTTGCATGTGCTTGGCAAGGGTTTTACCACTGAGCTCCACCCCCAACCCATCTCTTTCTACAGAAATGCTAAGAGAAATGCTAATCGCTTTGGGTTGTTTTTTGGTTTTTGTTCTTTTTCCTTTTTCTCCCCCCCCCCCCCATCTTTTGTGGAACTGGGAATTGAACCCAGGGAAGGTCTACCAC
This sequence comes from Sciurus carolinensis, assembly GCF_902686445.1. Classification (NCBI taxonomy): domain Eukaryota; kingdom Metazoa; phylum Chordata; class Mammalia; order Rodentia; family Sciuridae; genus Sciurus; species Sciurus carolinensis. The sequence continues at coordinate 7,735,397 of NC_062230.1, read as the reverse complement.
TGAGCTACATCCCCAAACCTTCTTTTTTCTTGTTTTGGTACTGGGAATTGGACCTAGGAGTGCTTTACCACTGAGCTATGTCCCTTTTTTTTTTTTTTTTGTGGTGCTGGGGATGGAACCCAGGGCCTCGTGTTTGACAGGTAAGCACTCTACCAACTGAGCTATCTCCCCAGCCCTGTCCCCAGTTTTTTGTTTTTTGTTTTTGTTTTTTTTTTTTTAATTTAACAGGTTCTTGCTAAGTTGCTTAGGGCCTTGCTAAATTGCTAAGACTGGTCTTGAACTTGAGATCCTCCTGCCCTAGTTGCTGCCCCAGTTGCAGGCATGCGCCCAGCTATTTCTTATTTTGAGGTAGGATCTTGCTAAATTGCCCAGGCTGGCCTTACATTTTGATTCTCCTGCCTCATCCTCCCTAATGACTGGGATGTACACATGTGCCACTGTGCCCAGCCCAAGCCTATATTTAAAAATTTTCTTGTAGTTGTAGCTGGACAGAATGCCTTTGTTTATTTTTATGTGGTGCTAAGGATCAAACCCAGTGCCTCACACATGCTAGGCAAGCACTCTGCCATTGAGCTACAACCCCAGCCCAAGCCTATTTCTTAAAAAATATTTTTATTAGTTGTTGATGGACCTTTATTTATACGCAGTGTTGAGACTCGAACCCAGTGCCTCTCACATGCTAGGCAAGTGCTCTGCCACTGAACCACAAACCCAGTCATATTTTGTATTTTTTAATTTAGAGATAGGATCTCACTGAGTTGCTTAGTGCCTCACCATTGCTGAGGCTGGCTTTGAACTTGCTATTCTCCTGCCTCAGCCTACCAAGAAGCTGAGATTATAGGTTCAAGCCACCCGGCCTTGCCCAAACCTATTTTTGACTGGAGATGAGGACCCACTGTAGAAACAGCATGTCCAGGAGAGCGCCCTGACTCCTAAGGTGGAAGACTGGAGGAATGGTCCTGAGTTACTTGGGTACCAGTTTATAATATTAACGTTGTGACCAGTAATCCCCCCCAACTCTAAAAGGGGACCATTGATGCTGATAACACTGAGAAAATTGCAGGAGATAATCCCCCTCTTTGAAAAAGGAAACATCAAACCCTGAGTCCCCCATACAGAATTAGAGAAAAAATTTCGAAGAAATCACTTGAGCCTAAAATATTGTTTACTCAGGTGCTGTGCTATAAAATATCTTGGCCTTAAATGTGCAAACTTTTGAAATGAACAAACAGATTTGGTTTTGATGGTTAATTGAGATAAAAGAAAGGCCTCAAAACAGACTTAAAATATCAAGAAAAGATCATGACCTTAGTCACATAGTGATAACTATACTGCTTATTATCAGTTATCATTTTAATGAGCCTTAAAATTAATTTATTGCATTCATAATTACTTTCTGCCAGGAGCTAAGTTCTTTGTTCAACCAAATATAACTTAATGTCAAGTCACCAATAACCTTTACGTTGCTAAATTCCATTATCTTATATGACCTGTCAGCAGCCTATCAAAGAGCTGGTCACTCCCTTTTCCAGAAATGCTTTCTTCACCTGCCTTCCAGGACACTGTACCCCTTGGTTTCCCTCCTGCCTCACCAGTTGCTACTTCTCAGGTCTTTGCTGGTTCCTTCTCTTCTCCCCAACCTCCCAGGGTTCAGTCCTGCAACACCTGTCCATTCTAACAGAATATGGGCCCCACTGGTAGACAGACCTGTCTTAGCTTAGTCTGTGCTTCCTCTGGAAAACCTTGGCTCCCTTTAGATCATACTTCCTTCTAGGGGGCCCACAAATCCTCTACTTATCTCCTTAGCACAATTCACAGTATCTGCTCATCTTGTTTTTCACACCAAAATAGGAGCTACTTACCATGTTATAATATACCCAATATTTTATAGCTCAAGTTTCCTTGATCAGTTAGTCTGTTTTGCTTTGTTGTAGTCTGAGGTATGGATGTACTGTAGCTTATTTTACCATTCATCAGTTGAGACATCTGGGTTGTTTCCAATCTGAGGAATTTATTATAAATTAAACTGCTATGTATAATAGTGTACAGGTTTTTTAATGCCCCCAAGTGTTCTTGCTTGGTTGTGTGGTATGTTTATTTTTAGAAGAAACTGCCAAACTGTTTTCTAGAATGACTGTACCATTTTGGATTTCCACAAGTAGTATATAAGAGATCCAATGTCTCTGCATTCTCATCCACACTTAGTACTGTCAGGATTTTGTATTTTTTTCGTAGTTTTTTTTTTTTTCCCTCTCATTTTCCCGGCAGGGGATTTGAACTGGGGTCCTTTGGCATGGAAGGCGAGCGCTCTCCAGAAGGAGCCATTTGTTCAGCTCCAAGGATTTTGTATTTTAGCCATCCTAATGTGTAGGTGGTATTGCGCCTTGTTTTTCTAAACTTTTTTTTTTTTAGTTTTAGATGGACACAATACCTTTATTTATTTTTATGTGGTGCCAAGGATTCAACCCAGTGCCCGCCACATGCTAGGCAAGTGCTCTACCATTGGGCCACAACTCCAGCCCTCCTTGTGGTTTTCATGTGCATTTCCTTAATGGCTAAGATGTTGAACATCTTCTGATGTCCTTATACCCTCTTTTGTTGAAGTATCCCAAGTCTTTTCTCTATTTTGTAATTGGATGGTTTATTGGATCATTAAACTCTTGAGTTTAGAGTTCTTTACATATTCTGGATTTGTTGGACATGTGATCTACAAAGTATGTTCTCCCAGTCTGTGGCTTGTTTTCAGAGCAAAAATGTTGGAATTTTGACAAGGACCAGTTATCAATTTGTTTCTTTTGTAGATTGTGCTTTTGGAATCATGTCTAAGAACTCTTCATCTGATCCTATCTCATGAAGATTTTCCCCCTATGTCTTCATCTAAAGGTTTTATAGTTTCATGTTTTACATTTAGATCCACCATCGATTTTGTTACGGAGGTTCATTTCTTTGCCGATTTCTCCAGTTGTTTTCAACACCACTTGTTGAAAGGACCATCCTTTCTCCATTGAACTGCTTTTGCACCTTTGTTGAAAATGAATTGGCTGTGTTTACTTATTGCTGGGTTCTCTATTCCACTATATTGATTTTTGTGTCTCTCTCTCTGCCAATACCACACTTTCTTCATTATTATATTTATATAGTAAGTAAAAATCAGATGGCGTGATTCCAACAACGTTTTCAAAATTGTTTTGGCTAGTCTACTTCCTTTGCCTTTCCATATAAGTTTTAAAATAAACATCTTATCTACAAAAATTCTTGCTGAGATTTTTATAGGAATTGCATTAAAACTGTAGGTCAATTTGGAGGGAATTGGTATCTTTTCTATGTCTAATCTTCCATTTTAACATAAGACCCCCAAACTTGTGGTAAATCAAAGAATCTAAAGCTACAGAAGAAAACTTCAGGATTTAGATGGTGCTGGGAGGGAATTTCTCTTTCCAACCTGCCATCAAGTAAGTCAGACTCCACCCAAGACAACTAGAGAAGGGCCTGGGGGGCATAAATAAGCCAACTCACGTGTTGGCTTAATTTACAAGACATTGGATTTAGCAACTCAATTAGCATCCCCATTTGAGTGATGGGGAAGCCGAAGCAGAAAGTCGTTCAAGGTCCCCAGGGCAGGTGTAACTCCTTTCCAAGGGAACTGTCCAGAAGCTATACAATCTGAACAAAGACCGGTCCCCCCAGGCCTTGGGGGAACTGCGAACCCCAGCCCTTCCCGCCAGGGGGCGGAACGTCCCTGCACCGGGGTGGAGCGGCCGAAAAGCTGGGGGTGCTGGCAGAGCTGTGGGCGAGCAGCCCTAAAGGCTGGGCACAGAGCTTGTGGCCCCGCACGCAGAGGAGAAAGGTGAGTTCCCGTGAACTACAGTGTGTCCCCGGGCGCTCTCCTCTGGCCTTTACTCAATCACCCCTCGGTCCTTGGTTGCAGGGACCTTGGGCGGGAGGCCAGCTGTCATTTCTATCCACGCTTCTGCTGACCTTCGCGATCATGGTCTTCTGAACTCGCCCGCTGTCTGCTCAGAATCCCCATCTCATGCCCCCGCAAAAGCTAACGGCTGTTCCCCGCTCCTCCGGACCCCTTCGGCGGCGGGGAAGTTAGTATGGACAGAAAGGACCGGGCCCCGCCCCTTCTGGCTCCGCCCCCTGCCGCCCCGCCGCCCGGCGTACACGTGTAGATCCCGTCACGCCCGGAAGCCTCGCGGTGCTCAAACTCCTCGCGCAGTCGCGCGAGCGCTCGGGAAAGGGGCGGGGAGAACGGAGGCCGGGAAGGCGATTCTCGAGGCGCGGGGCGCGGGGACGCAGTTCGTAACCTTTACTTGAGTGGGGGGTCTGGCGTGCCTTTTGCGCACCCTTTTCCTAGTCCTTCCCTTCCCTTGGGACTGAAGGTCGCGGATCGCAGCCTGTATTTGGGCTGCTCAGCGAACTCTTGAGTGAGCTGGCGGAGTGGGCCGCGCCCGGAGGGCACCTTGGAGCGCAGAGGGTATGCGCCGTGGAAACGGCGAAGGGGGCGGTGGAGGTGCGTGAGGTTGGGGACGACTCGACAAACGGATAAGAACCGGAGGTGGGGAGGCAGAGACTGGAAGGGAAGAGGGGCGTCGATCGTGCCCCATCCCGGGGGCATCCTTTGTACTGGAAGCGTGATAGGAAAGCACGCGGAGTAACTTGTGATCCTCGATCTTGTCCCTTTCCCGTTCCAGGGTGCACAGCATGGCTGAAAACCGAGAGCCCCGCGGGGCAGTCGACGCTGAGCTGGACCCGGTGGAGTACACCCTTCGGAAAAGGCTTCCCCACCGTCTGCCCCGGAGGCCCAATGACATTTATGTCAACATGAAGACTGACTTTAAGGCCCAGCTGGCCCGCTGCCAGAAGCTGCTGGACGGAGGGACACGGGGTCAGAATGCATGCACTGAGATCTACATTCACGGTTTGGGCCTGGCCATCAACCGCGCCATCAACATTGCCCTGCAGCTGCAGGCAGGCAGCTTCGGGTCGTTGCAGGTGGCAGCCAACACCTCCACTGTGGAGCTTGTGGATGAACTGGAACCAGAAACTGACACAAGAGAGCCACTGACCCGAATCCGCAACAACTCGGCCATCCACATCCGAGTCTTCAGGGTCACACCCAAGTAATTGAAATGAAGCTGGCCCCTCTTATTTATCTCCCCCTCCCGCCACCACCTCAGGTAGCCCCAGATGTGGCTGTCTTGACTTGGCTCTGTCACAGATGACTGCTAGAGCCCTGTAAGAACAGACCTGTGAAGCTGGGTTGGTGGTGCACTTCTATAATCCCAGAGACTCAGGAGGCTGAGGCAGGAGGATGGAAGGTTCAAAGCCAGCCTCAGCAACTTAGTGAGACTCTGTCTCAAAATTTAAAAAAAGGGCTGGGAATGTGGCTCAGTGGTTAAGCACCGCTGCTGGGTTGTTCCTGGTGCCAAAAAAAAAAAAAAAAGAAACAGGCCTGGTCCCTCAGCCTAAGGACTCTGAATTGAGGGCAGGAAGATGTACTGTCTCTTTTTGGCCTCAAACAGTGGCCCTTTCTTGTCCTATACAATAAAAAGTGCAAGTTGTGTTGGTGCCCTGCCACTCAACTGCTACTACTTCTTTCCTGTGTGATTCTGTGTGTACCTGAATAGGGGGAGTAGGAAACTTGACAAGTTTTTAAGTATAGAAGGGGAATCCAGATGTTTCCTGCAGAACACAGATTATGACAGTGTAACCTGAACAAACTGTCTAGTAGGTGCAGAAGCCCAATAATCCCAATGTCTGCCTTAACATTTTCCATGCCCTCAGAGGAAGACTGGGTGGATAAAGGCCACTTGCCTGCCGAGATGCAGCTGGGGTGGTTGTATGCCTGTAGATTTGCCAGACTCCTTCCTGGTGATGTTTTCCAGGAACAGGAAAGGTGATTGAAAGATGATGGAAGCAAATGGGACCTCCTAATGTCACACTCTGTGGATGGAACGGACAGTTTTGACTGATTTAATTCCTGGTTCTGCAGGGCCCAGGTAGCTTCTGAGCAGCTGTAGTCCAGAACCTTTGAGGCCCTTCTGGCAAGGCTCTTTGGTGGGAAAGAAAAGTCTCCCCTGATTAATTACCAGGCACACAGGTAATATATACTTTCTCATTTTGGTATTTATGGGATGACCTGATCTTTCACATTAAACCAGAGTTATCTCAAGCAATGTTTATCAAAGTGATGATGACGAGTTTGTGGACCTTGAGATCAATATACTGGGTCACAGCCTTGTTTTTAAAAGGCAACTTAGCTAAAAAGTACAATTTAATTTTGGGGGTGAGTGTATACTAGGAATTGAGTCCACAGGCAGTCTACTACTGAGCTACATCCCAGTTTTTATTTTTTGGTAGCAGGGATGGACCCCAGGGGCATTTAACCATTGAGCCACATCCCCAGACCTTTTTATTTTTTTTAATTTTGAGACAGGGTCTCACTAAGTTGCTGAGGCTGACTTTGAACTTGAAATCCTCCTGTCTTAGCCCCCTACCCCAGTTGCTGGGATTATAGGTGTGCACTCCCATTTATTTTTTAAAAATTAAAAAAAAAAAATTATTTTGAGACAGGTTCCTGCTAAATTGCCGAGGCTGGCCTCAAACTTGTAATCCTCCTGCCTCAGTTTCCAGAGTAGCTACATTTACAGGTGTATGCCACTGCGCCTGGCTGGTAACATTTTATTGAAGCCTTTTTAGTCAGGCGCATGTAGTTAGTTTTCCTTATCCATAAGCCCTGCATCCTTGGATTCAGTTGAAAATACTAAAATATTAGTGTGTACTAAATACATAAGACTCTTATTCTTGTCATCATTTCCTGAATAATATATCAACTTTTTACATAACATGTACATTGTCTTGGGTACTATAAGTAATCTAGAGGTGATTTAAAATGTATAGGAGGGGCTGGGGTTGTGGCTCAGTGGTAGAGCGCTTGCCTAGCATGTGCGAGGCACTGGGTTCAATTCTCAGCACCGCGTATCAGTAAATGAATAAAAAATAAAGGTCTGTCAACATCTAAAAAAATGTTTAAATAATAAATAAAATGTATAGGAGGGCATAGTGGTACATACCTGTAATTCTAGCAATTTGGGAGACTGAGGAGGATTGCAAGTTCTAGGTCAGCCTTAGCAACTTAGGGAGACCTTGTCTCAAAATAAAAAAGAAAAAGGGCTGGAAACATAGCTCAGTGGTAAAGTGCCCCTGGGTTCAGTCCCCAGTACCAAAATAAAATGTACAAGAGGATGTGGGTAAATTCTATGCTGTTTTATGTAAGGAACTTGAACATCCTTGGATTTTGGTATCCTCAGCAGGTCCTGGGACCATTCCCTGTCAGATACCAAGAGATGGTTATATGCACATATGGAGTAGTTATGATGTAAATTGTATTGTTGACTATTATTTGAGGCCTTAAGAATTTGAAAGCCTCGGCCAGGTATGGCGGCACATGCCTGTAATCCCAGTGGTTTGGGAGGCTGAGACAGGAGGATTGCAAGTTCAAAGCCAGTGTCAGCAACAGTGAGGAGCTAAGCAACTCAGTGAGATCCTGTCTCTAAATAAAATTCAAAATAGGGCTGGGGATGTGCCTCGGTTGAATGCCCCTGAGTCCAGTCTCCAGTACCAAAAAAAAAATGTTTGAACGTTAGTAACTGAATTTTACTCTAGTTACTATGAAATAATAATAATTTGGTTTGAACCTGAAAACCTTACAGGCTCCTAACTGAAATCCCTTCTGGCTTGTGTATGTGACATGGCCCATACTTGTAAGGATTTCAGCAGTTAATGGGGAAGTGGATACATATTTGTGATTGAGTAAGATGTGTAAGAAGTAATAGTAACTGTGATATGAAAATGAAGATGTGCAAAGGCTGACTTCCTGGTGGGGTCCGAAGTGGTTTCACCTTTGACCTGGTATTGAAGGAGGAATAGGAGCTTGCCAGGCAGAAGAGAGGGAAAAGGGCAGTCTGGGAGAGAAATCACGGGTGATTCATGAATAGGCTGGGTATGTTCTAGGACTGGAGGGACACAAGGTGCCTAGGAAGCAGGAGGCACTGGGGAGACGAGACTGCTGACGTTTCCATCACCTCCCTCCCTCCATCACCCTTGACTTCAAGGCTCCTTTGCCCTGGAGCCCCCAGTAACCGGGTGGGAAGCCCTCAGGGAACCGAATGGTCTGTGTGTCTCCCTGCACGTATGTGTTCTTGTCTGCATGCCGGGCCTGGGCCCAGCTGAGGTGGTGGCAGGCAGCCCTTTTGCGCTTGGTTTGTTTTGGCAGTCCCACTCCCAGCCCATTTGTTTCTCTTCCACGTTTCCTCCCTGCTTGCCAGTGGGCCTTCCTCAGTGGCCTCTGGAGAAAGAGCTTTTGGATGTTGCTACTGAAGGAAGTGGGCTCACCTTTAGAAAGTGGGAGCAGGTAGGGGGTGTGAACAAGGCTCAGGCATGTGTTGGGTCCCTGGAGAGTGGGCCGAGCAAAGAATCCTTGTGTCTTCCTTAGGGACCTCTGCAGGGAGGCCAGCCCCAGCCTCTGTTCCCTCCTCTGCTGGCTCTCCAAGTGACCTCCATCCTAGCTTACTTCAGCAGGGGAGGTGGGAGGGCACAAGTGTGTCCAAACCTCTCCCACCTTTTTACTCAACTGCTACAGAGCCCACAATGAATGGGAAATGAACTCCTAGTTCAGAAGCAGATCCCCAGGGGCCAGATTCAAATCCAAATGCTTATCCTGGAGTGGGTGTAGACATTTGCTTACCATCCATAGCATTCATTGAGCATCCACGATTTGTTGGGATCTGTGCTGGGTGCCATGCCTGGCCAGGGCACATATTAAAACTGTTGGTCCTGTAAAGTCCAATAAGAAGAAGATTTAAAAAGACAAGTAACTTGCAGATTGCTTGGAACTGTCCTAGTAATAGTAAGGGCTTAGTCAGTAGGGCTTCTAATGAGTGGAATGATGCCATTTGGCTAAGAAATGGTTTCAGGCATCTAAGACTAGGGAGAAGGGAAGGAAGGTGATGTCTGAGCTATTAGTTTTGCCAGGCTTTTGATTGTGCTGGGCGTAGCAGGGGAGAGGACAGGCCCTTGGGACATTAGAACTGGTTTAGATTTGTTGATGGTCCTCCTAGGAAGGCCTAGCACTTTGTCCCAGGTGTATTCTTAGTGCTTGGTCAGAAGTTGGGGGAACAACGTCATGTTCACAAACCCTTGGATCTCTGAAGGAGTTGGACAAGTATGTTCTAATGCAGGGTCTTAGGGAAAAGGGTCTCCAACTGCATAGAGATTTGGGGCAAGAAAAAGGTCATTCCACCAAGAATATGTCTATGAAAATGGCCACTTGAATTCCATCTCTCTAATGGCATTATGGGTACTTGTTATTATTTTTTAATTTTATATATATATATATATATATATAATGTGTGTGTGTGTGTGTGTGTGTATTTAGTTGTAGTGGACACAATATTTTTATGTGGTGCTGAGGATTGAATCCAGGGCCTCACGCGTGCTAGGTGAGCATGCTACCACTGAGCCACAACCCCTGCCCTGGGTTTGGATTTAACTGTGTTTTCTTGTGCAGTGATTACATATTGTTTTTATAATAAGAAAATGTTGAATTCATACAAAGCCTGTTCTTGATTGATCTCTTGTTCTCTTGGTAAAGTGATCAGGGAGTTAGTCATAAAACTGATGGGATAACCTGAAGAAATGATTTTCTGGTGAACGAATGGTAGATGGATGCAGGGATGGGTACACAGGGGGACGCCTGCTGCTTCACTGAGAGACGCCAAATGTCTTGTCCCTGGAAATAGGCAAGCAGGGGATGGAGCTTCCCTTTCCAGGATCTCCCAGATCTCGTCCAACTCAGAGTCTGTGAGTCTTTTTTGCTACAAGAAAAATATACTTTCCTGAAAGGACTAAAATTATTGCTGACCATGAACTAAGACACAAGCAAAAGAGCTACTTACATACAGATTAGGGGGATACATGTGGGGTCGAACAAGTTCTGATAATTCATTAGTTCTTATTGAACCATGAATAATTTGGGAACATATTTGCTAAGTTTGGATGTTGAAGAGTATGTCTAAGGTTTCTATAAGCTTCCTTGGAGTAGAGCATGGACTATATTCCTCCAAGGAACAAGAGCTTAGTAAATTCATGCAAAATCCTTATGAAGTCACCAAGTTCTGTGTTAACAAATGAAACTTGTATTTATAACCACACATCTGCAAAAAAGTCTACATGGAGAAAAAATTCCTAACATTTAAATTGCCAGAATTGTTTTTGCAGTGCTGGGGTACAACTGAAGGCCTCCTGCATGCTAGGCAAGCACTCTACCACTGAGCTACATCCCAAGTCCATTTAATTTTTTATTCCGAGACAGGGACCTGTTAAATTGCCCAGGCCGGCCTTGAACTTGTGATCCTCCTGCTTCAGTCTCCTGAGTACCTGGGATTATGGTTGTGATAATAACATCTGGCTCAGTAATGCCTTTTTAAAGTTAGGACTTTCTAATTTTGTTTTTGCTTGGACAGGAAAGCTACTTTGGACCATTTACAAGCCATATCTTCTGATATGGAGTTAGTGATATGGGAAGGGGCTTGGGAATATTCCACAATATTTATGAACTAGAATCCTAGGATGTGGTCTGTTACTTTCCACAGAAATCTGACTGGGGAAGGTGGAGGTCTTTGGTGCTTTGGGAGCCTGGACGTATTTGGGAGATTTAAGACACAAATAACAAAAGAAGGTGACCCTGTAATGTTTCGAGGCTTGTTTAGGTGTGCCCAAAGGTCTCACTCAGACCAGAGTCACTGGGGCTTCTCTGGGTCTCCCTAAGAAATAGCTGGTGGGCCCCAGGCTTTGAATACCTAAGATTTGGACTGACTTGATATCTGCCCCTTATCCACCCACAGTTTCTGCAGGAGTGAAAACTAACTGCATCCAGGTGCTAGTTTCCCCCAAGTGCAGTCAAGGCACCTGTATCCACCCTCTATTTGATGATCTTTTCAGCAAGTTGCATGGTCAGGGCAGCTACTGTACCAGAGGCAGGGTGCCATGAATCTGTCCCCAACTCCCAGGGAGGGACTAGTAGACAATGCCAGAGGAAGACTGAGGAATACCAGTAATAATAACTATGCTTATTATATATGTGCCAGGTGTCATGTAGACCATCACAGCCCTGGGAAGCAATTCCATCCTTTTGGCCATCCCCGTTCTACAGAAAGGCTCTGAGATAAGGTCACCTGGCCAAGTGAGGTGCCTGGCAAGTCGGTAGCAGAGTTCAGGTCACTGATTCACCAGACAGTTCCTCTAAGTCACTGAGCCGCCTCACAGAGCTGCTTATTGAGAACAGAAACCTGGATGTCTGATTCTGTTGGCTGCTTTATGACAGGAAGGCATCTCTTGCCTCAGTTTCTCCAAACTGACCTTTGAAAGGACTCTGCCTTGGTTCTCCAGCAGGAACCCCTTCTCCAGTATTCTTGCTTCTTTCCCAGTTCCCCAAGGGCCAGGAAGCTCCCCCCAACACCCTCCCAGGTCCCCGGGCCACCCTACTTCCCAGCACAGAAGGTCTTCTGGGCCAGCTGACTGAACTCCTGAGCCAAAAAGCCACTGTTGGAAAGGAGGCAGGATGAGGGGCCCAGAGGCCCCCCTCTCTCCAACCCGACTCCAGGCAGCTGGAGCTCCGTGCTGCCTGGGGTCTAGGACAGCTCAGGGGGGTTGTAAATTTGCTTCTCCTTGGATCTTCAATCTGAACTGGCTGCCAGGAGGAATCTGTGGAACACAGCCTGACTCCACCCCCGCCACCATCTCTTCACAACTGTCCCTTTCAAGCTGGGCTTCATGGCTGCCTACTCAGAAAGTAGACGAGGCTTCCCAAGTCCAGGATCCCAGGAAGCTAGTTGGCCAGGCATGGCTCACTCCCCTCTAGGCCTCCCATTCTCTAGCTGAGGAGCCTGGCATGGAGATGCCCACGGAGTGCCACCCATAGCTGAGTGATGACCATAAACAGGCTGCATGCTTGGTAGGCAAGAAGCTGTATGAGACCTTCCATACGCCTCCCCCTCCTTTCTGTAGCAGGGCACCGGTGCTGCCTGACTAGAGAGAGTATCACACCCAAGAAACTTAATATCTCCTGAAGTCCCGCAGTGCTCAACTCTGACCAGTGGTCCTGCCAGCGAGGGACCTAAGATGTGTGCACAAATGATGGCAGTGCAGAGGAAGGAGACAACTTCCTGCTGCGGGAATGGGGAAGAGGAGGGAATACTTGGGTTTGGGATCTGAAGAAAAGGGGGAGATGGTGTGGGCAGGTGACCCAGGAGGAAGGCACATTAGTGAACAGCAGAAGACCACGAGACATTGAGGTGAGCTCTTGGGATGGAGGGAGGAGGGCGAGTGGGAGAAGATGCTGGAAAGTTGGGTGGGTGCCAGGACAGGGAGGGTCTCAGTTCTGAGGTCATGGGGAGCCACTCCGGGATCTCAGGAATGGGGCTGTCAATGGGAAGGTTCACTGAGCTGCTGTTAGAGATTCACTGGAGGAGTCAGTGAGGAGACCCCCTGTGGTGGACCAGGGCTGGGTCAGCACCATGCCAGAGGAATACAGCAGGCAGGTGAAGGGGCACTGGGTGGCAGGATGGTGGGCACTGGAGTCTCCAGGGCCCCCTGCCACTGAGGACAGATGGATGACCCTGCTGGGCAGTATCCAGGTGCATCTGGGTTGTAGTCGGACCCAAACCTGCCTCTGCCCTCAGCAGGATTACTGTGGCATTGGGATGGGTATGGGGAGGACCAAGGGCCTCTCCCCCAACTCCCTGTCAAGCTGCTATCCTAACTCTCCAAGGGCCCCAGGGGACAAGTCACCCTGACCAGCAGGCTTCAACACCAACAGGCTGGTAGCCTGTCTCATCTCCCTTCTCCTCTGGTGGGCAGGAACCCAGGGACCTTGACAAGTCACTGTGAGAGGAGGGGCAGGTCCCACAGCTCAAATGTCTCCACCCTCTCCTCCCACTGTGTCCTCCCCACCCCCATCTGCCCCGGCCCCCTTGCCATAGTTAGGTCAGCACAGTGACGCAGGAGTCAGGGGCCCTGGAGAGCAGAGTCTGTTGGGGGGGTGTGGTCAGGACAAGGCGCACGTGCGGATGAGTGTGGACGTGTGTGCATGTGCATGTCCTGCAGCTGGGCCCTGGAAGGGAGCAGAGCTGGGCTCTGAGTGCCAAGCCAGGACATCAGGTTTGGGAAGGGCCCTGAGCAGGCTCTTGGTGAGCAGAGGGAAGGGGTCAGGCCCTGATACCACCAGCCAGACACTCAGATGAACCCCCTTTCTCTTTCCACACCCCTCTTTGATCATGTTCTCCCTCACACCCCTTTATGGTCCCTCCTTCACCTCCATCTGGTCACCTTCTCACTGTGGTTTCCAGACTGCCTCACTGACAATGGCAACCCTTGAACCCCCTTCTGCCCCTCTGCCTTCGGGGACTTTTCTCTTTAATGCTTTTTTTTTTGTACTAGGGATTGAACCCAGGGGTGCTCAACCACTGAGCCACATCCCAGCCCTACTTCATATTTTATTTAGAGACAGGGTCTCACTGAGTTACTTAGTGCCTTGCTTTTGCTGAGGCTGGCTTTGACTCATGATCCTCCTGTCTCAGTCTCCCGAGTCACTGGGCTTCCAGGCAAGTGCCACCGTGCCTGGCTCTCCTTAATTCTTGCTGCCATTTGAATTTGTATTCATTTGTGTTCATTGTCCCCGGATTAAAAAGTCAGCTCCACCAGGGCAGGCATTCTTTTTACCTGTGTCATTCACAGTCTGTCCCCAGGTCCTGCTCAAGAGTGTATGTACTCCATAAACATTTCTTCAGTAAGTGAATGAATGTTTCCTACTATTTTCAAACAGAATCCAAATTCCTCAGAGTAGTATTCAAGGCCCTTTACAACGCGACTCCTGGCTGGCTGTACTCTGGCCTAAATGCCCAGCTCTCCCTCCTGCTCACTCCCCCAACACACCAGCCTCTCCCTTAGCTTTGCCAAATCAGCAGCTCCCTGCCCCTCACGTGTGCCACTGAAACCCTGCTCACTCTTCCAGGCTAAGCTCACGGGCCTCCACCTTCAGATTACCTTAACATCTCCCAGCTGGAGGAGAGTCCGCCCCTCTCCCAACCTCTTCCAGCTCAGATCTGCGTACTCCAGATCTGAGCACCCTGCTCTGTGTACCCAGCTTATCTCAGTACTTACACACTGCAAACTCCAGGAGGTCAGAAACTCCGTCTCGATGCCTCTGATTGTCCTGCAAAGTGTGCAGCCAAATGCTTGCACAAAGTAGGCACTGGGGCTGGGGATGTGGTTCAGTGAAAGGGCACTTGCCTAGCATACATGAGGTCCTGGGTTCAAGTTCCAGCACTGCAAAACAAAACCAAGCCCCCGAAACACAAATAGGCGCTGAATGCATGCATAAGAGATATTTAATATCATGAGACCGGGTAGGGAGTTAAAGAACAGATAAAACCCCTGTGTTTGTAGAACTTGGCTGTCTTTTTGACATCTGAGAGAGGTGAGGACGGTACTTTCATCACACCCATTTGACAGGTGAGGAGAACACAGAGACTCAAGGATGAGGCCACTTTTTAAGGTTCCAGAGGCCAATTAGCCTTGGACTCCTGTTCTAGGAAACTCACCCCTCTGCTCAGGAATTCCAGAAGCCATGAAAGCTGAACTGTAGATCCCAACTCCATCACCACTTGGGATTAGCTCTTCCTGGTCCTTAAAAATTTTGGCACACAGATTAACCTATATCACAGGTCACAAACCCTGATGTCAAAGTGCAGGAGTGTCCTGAACAGCACACCATGTGCTCAGTGTCCTTAAAGTTACTTTTTTGGATTTTCAGGGTTCTAGAAAGTGAGGAACATGGGGAGAAGAATCTCAAATCCCTTGCTGCATCTACTCCCATTCAATTCCTCCAGATGGACAACAGCGACCTTTAGACCACATCCTGGGATTGTGAGAGGGAAGGCCACCCAGTTGCTTCCAGTCTTTCAGACCCAACTATTTTGCAGGAACCCGGGAACCCAGCTCTTGGCAGCTTTGAGTCCGTGGCCAGGGGAGGTGTCCGGGTGCCCAGCCTTCCCCGTTCAGCCCTCCTCGCCCAGGTCCAGGCCTTCTGTCCATCCGGCGGGTGCGCACCCCGCTGGCTCCCCTGCGGGAACCCAGGGCCGCGGGGGCAGACCCGCGCCCGCACGTGCGCCTGCAGCTGCATGGTTCCCGCCCCGGCGAGCCCCCGACCCAGGCGTCCTGCCCCCTGCTCCGACCCGGGGTGGCCCACACCCCTGGCGACCCCTCACGCACTCAGCCTCACCCCCACCCCCACCCGCGCACGCACACATGCTGATAACAACCCCGACCCCCGGCCGGAGCCGCAGTGTCCCCAGGCCAACCACCGCCGGTCGCTGCGTTGCGCCGTCCTCCCGGACCCTGGCCAGGGCCACCGCGCCAGCTTTCCTCCGACCCTGGGATCGGCGGCCGCGACGTACCTGCGCCCCCTGGACACGACCCCCTCCTCCAAGCCCGTGGGGTGACACAACCCAATCCAGCTTCCCGGGATGAGGGCTCTCGGCGTGGGCGCCCGCCGAGCCCCGGGGCGCTGAGGGGCCCCGCCAGGCGCGGAGATGGGGGCGCGCGGTGAGTACTCGCGGGCTGGGGGAGCTGCCGCCGCCCGGGCCCCTGTTTGAGGAGGGATTTACCTCTGGGGCTATGGGCCAGGAGGTGGCTGGGTTCAAGGACCTGCGACCTGCAAAGGACCCGCGAAGGGGGAGGGGGTGGGGCAGCCTCCACGTGCAGGCAGGGCTTGGGGACCCTCTGGGAATGGCAAAAGCCAGATCTGAAGCCGGGGACAAGGTTTGGGGTTTCAGGGAGCAGAGGCGCCGCTCTGCGGGCGGGGAACAAGCTGATAAGCGGATACCTGGGTCCTGGAGCTACAGCCGGTGTCTGCCAGGGGAAGGTCCTGTCGCACCGGGATTGAAGTTTGGCCCGAGAAGTGGATGCCGGTCGCTGGGGGGTGGGGTGTGCACGCGCCGCGGGTTTGAATGAAGGCCAGCGGGGCAGCGCTTGAAAGCCCGCGAGGTTGGGGTCAGCCGGGACTAGCTGGCAACAGAGGCGCGGGATGAGCGAACCTGCCGCTCCAAACCCACCCTCCCCTCCCCTCCCGGCCTCACGCTCAGCCTGGCTCTTTCAGAATGTCCTGTCCTGCCGCTCCTGCTGTCTCTGCTGTTCCTTCCTCTGGGCCTCCCCGTCCTGGGCACCCCTGCACGCCTCATCTGTGACAGCAGAGTCCTGGAGAGGTACATCCTGGAGGCCAAGGAGGCTGAGAATGTCACGGTGAGGCCCCCTCCCTGGCACATGCCACAGAATTGACCCTCCAGACTCCAGGGAGAAAACTCAGGAACCTGGTCTCCTTCCTGGCACTTCCACCCCCAACCCCTCATAAGAATATTAAAAACTGGTAGTCCCCAAAGCATACCTGGGAGCTAGGTATGGGGCAAAGCTAGAGGGTCCTGTGGTCTGAGGGCCCAGGACCAGAGCTCTTGCGGGCCCTGACTCCTGGGCTGTGTTTTTCAGATGGGCTGTGCAGACGGCTGCAGCCTGCATGAGAATGTCACCGTCCCAGACACCAAAGTTAACTTCTATGCCTGGAGGAGGATGGAGGTGAGTTGTCTTTTCCTTCCTCTCCAGGGGGTCTCATTTTGGGACCCTGAGAGGGTGGAAGGGAGAATAATGGAAAAGAAACGAGGGAACTCACTCATTCATTTGTTATTCGTATTCAACACACCTTATTACACACCTTCTGTTTGCTCTGCTTGGTGCAAGGAGCTGCTGAGAGGGAGGTGGCCAGGGGTGACCTGGGCCCACTGACTCCAGGTCTCTGCTCCCTTTAGGTTGGGCAGCAGGCTATAGAGGTCTGGCAAGGCCTGGCCCTGCTCTCAGAAGCCATCCTGCGGGGCCAGGCGCTGCTGGCCAACTCCTCCCAGCCATCGGATACTCTGCAACTGCACGTGGACAAAGCTGTCAGTGGCCTGCGCAGCCTCACCTCCCTGCTCCGGGCCCTGGGAATCCAGGTGTGTAGTGGGTGTGGACACTTCCTCTTGCTTTTTCTGTAAGCTGGGGGAACACATCCTGCCAAGAACTACTGGGGCTCTCCTCCTCTCCCCACCAATGCTGTCCCTGATCCCATTTCCATCGGGGATCCCCAGGACTGCAGTAACCTCCTGTTCTTTTCTGGTAGAAGGAAGCCATCTCGCCTTCAGATGCAGCATCCGCAGCTCCACTCCGAACCTTCACTGTGGATACTTTGTGCAAACTCTTCAGAATCTACTCCAATTTCCTCCGGGGAAAGCTGAAGCTGTACACAGGGGAGGCCTGCAGGAGGGCGGACAGGTGACCAGGTGCCTCCACTCAGGCACGTCCATCCGCTCGCTCACCACCTCTGCCTGTGCCCTGCCTCCCCTCCACCACTCCCAGCCCCCTCAAGGGGCTGTCACTTCAGTGCCAACCTGTCCCACGGACACTCCAGTGCCAGTGGTGACATCTCAGGGGCCAGAGGAACTGTCCAGAGCTTAACTCTGAGATCTACGAATGTCATAGGGCCAGCCTGAGACCCCAGAGCATGAGGAATTCAGCTTCACACTGAGGGATGGAGCTGTGTTGGGTAGACACCTAAACTCACTAGGTGCCTTGCAGAACCGGAACATCAAGACAAACTTTGAAGGACAATGCTTCTTTTTGCACCTACCAGGCAGGGACAGGATGGACTGGAGAATTTAGGTGGCAAGCAAGCCACGAATCCTCTAGGTCTCCTGGGGACTCCCATGACTGCAAGAGCCCACTGGACAATAGGCATGGCGAGAGCTATGGAGATGGAATGGGGGCTGGCTCCTGGCTCTCACGTCGGGGGGAGGGGACCCACGTTTTGTGTACTTTTAAATCTCACTGGCAAGAGCTGAAACCACCAACATGGCTCTTGACTTTTCTCTCCCCCGACAGGAGCCCTCTATTTCCCTGGCTCTGCCCCTATGCCGGCAGCAGGGCGTCAGATATGGGAAAACAGAGTGGAGGGGGTTGGGTCCTACGTGCTGCCTCACATGGCCTGTCTGACCTCTTGACCCCACTGGGCCTGAGGCCACACGTTCTGCCCACGCTGGTCAATAAGGAGGCCCCATTCAAGGCTGTTCCTCAGTGGGCAGCTGCCAGCCCGCCAGAACAAGCCTTTAGGGACCCCAGGCTGCCATAGAAGAAACAAGCCAGGATGAGGGCCCACTTTGGGGACTGATGGCAGCTGCCAACTCTGGCTCCTGGTCCCTTATTATTTCCCACCTTTACTCCATGGCCCCTTTGGGTCATTCCACATCCCCAAGCATCAGCTTCCTACCTCGGCACACAATCTCCCACCTCCCAGTAAATCCAGCAGCTCTCTGTCCTGGCCTTAGGATTGTCTGCCCCAATTCACAGAAGGGCCAGAGGTTCTATGGGGGCCACCTGCACAGACTGCTGTCTTACTGTGCACTTGCCGTCACAAGTGCAACTCCAAGTGGTTCCTTTATATAACCCCACTGTCCTCCTTGCATGACCCTGTGAGAAAGTACCTGTGGCCACTTCCACTGACAGATGAAGTAAAGTAACTTGCCCGAGGCCAAGAAAACAGGGATTCCCCCCTCACATCTTCCCGTATCTGCTTTTCCTTCCATATACTCCCTACCTGCTCCCTTACTCCCCTGGGATGGTGGTCACGGAATATACAGTCAAGGAACTTGAACTCCACTCTTTTTTTTTTTTTTTAATATTTTTTCTTAGCTGTAGGTGGACACAATGCCTTTATTTTTTAATTTTTATGTGGTACTGAGGATCAAAGCCAGGGTCTCACACCTGTTAGGCAAGTGCACTACCACTGAGCCACAACCCCCACCCCTGAACTCCACTCTTGATTATGCTTCTACTTTTACCCTTTATTCTGACAATGACTTGGTTCCTTCCCAGAAGTTAATGCTTTACCTGGAAGGGACCACCCAGGTGAGACCCATGAGCCAGTCAAAATGCCACAAAAATGTACTGGGACCCCAATCTTGTCCATTATCCTAGATGTGGTGGCCAGTCTTTCTGCTTTTAAAACAAAATGTAGAGAAGTCAGTGTGTGATCAGGCACATATGCAAAAGAGAATGTTTGGCTGTTGGGAGCAGAAAAAAGTACAGGCATGATGGGGAATCTGAGGGGATTTGCTAGATTGTGGGGGTGGGGGAGAGAGGGGAGGGTGGTGAAGTTGAGGCAGAGGAGTCTGCAAAGGAGAGGACCCAGCATAGGAGAGGACCCAAAAGAATTTTCACAGTGGCCAGCCAAGCTCCTGGACTACAGTGCCCTCTTCAGGCCACATTGGGAACTGTTGGAGAAATCCACAAAGTATAGATGGAATGGTCCCTGCTCAGATCTACACATTTCAATACAAATTTGCACTGTGGCTTCCACATGTGACATCTGATTATTGCCCCACTGTTTAGAATCAGTAAGGAAGAAATCTCGCTCTTAGGCGAATGAAATTGGAGTTAAAACACTTGTTCTTAAGCCCGAGAAATCCAGCTTATATATGACAGCTAGGACCTGAATGTGAGATTTAAGACTCAACCCCAAAGTCTTGTCTACCCCTTAGCCTGATTTGTCGCCTAAGGGGCAGACATCCTGTGGGGTAACTGTCTCTTTTCTTCCCAGGATTCAGGGAATAATTTTATCCCTTGACTTCTCTTCAAACTTCTTACTGCTTTCAATTAAAAAAAAAAAAAAAAGCAGTTGAGATCCCAGTTGAACAATCACAATAAAACAGTGGCTACTAAACCTGAATTTCCTGACCACCACTGGGCCAGGTGTGGTGGGAGAGTGTGTCAGGGATATTTAGAACATCATTCATTCATTCCATGTTTATGGAATGCCTGCTTGTTGCCAAACCTTTGCCTGAAGTGCTAGGAAATGACATGCCACTCACAGACCAGTGTCCTTGGACCGGGCAGTCCCCTGGTAGAAAAGACACAGAAACACATTAACTTAGACACAGCTTGGTATGTGGCTGAGTGTTGAGAGGCAGGGTGTCCAGAGGCCCGAGCGTCCAGAGCCACAGCAATAAGAGGAATGTGGTGGGGCCCAGAGCCGCTGATGTGTGCGGCCCTATTTCAGAGTCTCCTCAAATACAGGCCAGGAGGGTGAGCTTGCTCTGCACTGTGATGGTGGAGGAGGAGGAGGAGGAGGAGGAGGAGGAGGAGGAGGAGGAGGAGGAAGGGCAGGAGGAGGGAGGAGGAGTAAGGGGGGAGGAGGAGGAAGGGAATGGGGAGGGGGAGGCATTACATGTCAGGCACCTGTATGACCTGCTGTGATTCCCATGACTCCAGGAAGCAGGAGTACTGCCACATGGAGAAACCAGGTGCTACTAAATAAGTGACCAGGCCAGCCCTTCAGACAGCCTGGCTGGGATCAGGAGCCAGCACGCTAGGGTTCTGAGTCTTCACATTCTTTAATTGTTTAAGGGCGTCCCCTTCTGTTTTGAGTGAGCTTGGCTTCCTCTCATTTGCTCTCCCAACCCTGTGAGGAAGGCAGAGAAGAGGATCACCATTTTGCAAAGAAACAGAAACCCAGAGAAATTATGAGCCTTGGCCAGGTCATAAGGCATTGAGAGGAAGGGTCAGGACCAGAGGCCAGGCCCTCCCTGACTCCAACTAGAGTCCATCTTCTGTCTGAAGTGCAGGATTACCAGGCAGGAGGAAAGGAGAAGTGAATGGAATGATGAACCAGTAGTGGTCAAGAGGCATTAGACTCTCCATCTCCCGCTACCAACTCCTTCCTTGCCTCAGGTTCCCCTTCATCGCCTGGACACGCAGAGATGACTCCCTCCCTAACCTCCCGAATTTCCCAGTATGATGGCCCATCTCAGCTGCAGCCTGTGAGCCTGAGTCCTCTCTGGCCCAAGCTTTAGGATGACCAGATGCACCTGGCTGGCTCCAACTTACAGCTCGCCTCATCTTTTACTGGAAGTACCCGGGCTACCCACCTCCCCACAGATGGTGATCTTTGCATTAGCTAAGTGAGGTCTTTCAGACATTGGAATCTACGTTAATTGAATATTAACGACATTATTCCAAGCTGGTCAAGGTTAATTCTGCTAAAATTCCAACATATCAGTGTGACATTATGAAAGGATTATTTGCAACAGAGTAACAAATGTTTCCCAATTTATGGGACCTTGTTGGAAAAGAAAGGAAAGGGAAGGAAATTACGCAGCCCCCATGTCTATATAGATTCCTAATTTTAAAAAACCTTGGCCATGTTGCCTGGGTCTCCCTACCTGCATCTTACGGACGAAGGAAGGAAGACCAGATGTTTTGTGGTCTGTCATGCCCCTGGTGACCTAGGACTGGGCTTCTGTTCTCTGGGGTGACTTCCAGGGCTATTCCACTTCCCAGTGTCTCTCCTACTGTATTCCTGCAGCTACCAAGCTTCTCAAGGCTGCCAGTCTCTGGGGCCCTGCCCATTCCTGGTTCCCCCAAATGCAGAGCCAGTGAGTCACCCCCTAACCTTTCTGTCCTGCCTTAAGCTCCCACCCCCCACCTCTTGGCAAATTGGAAGCTGTGACTGTCCAGCTCTGTGGTGCCAAAGGAGGTCATCAAAGCAGCCATCAGAGGACTTATTGCCCAACCTGGAGGGGCTGTGGATCAATTACCTTCTACTGCTCTTCCCTGGGTTAACTATTTCCTGTCCTCCTCCCTTCTGTTGACTACCTACTGAACTCGCCTGGAGGGAGAGGGTGGATAGGGGTTGAGATGCGCATCCTTTATGTCCCCAGCTTGGGCCCAAGGAAGTTGGATTGTTGTGTGGTCCTATTGGCATTCTAAGGTATGGCTTTCAGAACTCACTGAGGTAGAAGGGGTCTCTCTCTGACTCTTCTTCTTCTTCTTCTTTTTTTTTTTTTTTGGATGCTGGGGATCGAACCCAGGGCCTTGTGCTTACAAGGCAAGCACTCTACCGAATGAGCTATCTCCCCAGCCCCTCTCCTTCTTCTTATACTTTGGATATGAGGTGTCCCCCAAAAGTTCACGTGTAAGACAATGCAAGAATTTTCAGAGGTGAAAGGATTGGGTTGTAAGAGCCTTAACCTAATCAGTGCATTAATCCACCCGTGTGGATGAACCTGCTGGTAACTATAGGTAGGAAGGGTGCAGCTGGAGGAAGTAGGTCACAGGGGGCATGACTTTGGGGTTTGGATTTTGTCCCTGGTGTGTGGAGCTCTGTCTCTGCTTTCTGGTTGCCTCTCCTGAGCCACTCTCCTTGGCCACATCTCTCAGCCTCACCTCAGACCCACAGCTATGGAGTCCCCAGTCTATGGACTGCGACCTCTGAAACCATGAGCCCTGAATAATAAACCTTCCCTCCTCCTTGCTGTTCTTGTCGGGTCCTGTGGTCACAGTGACAAAACAGAAAACAAAAACTAGAGTGGGGTACAAGACATGTAGTCCCCTCCCTGATAGCCCCAGAGGATGGCTGGCACAGACATCTTCATCTCTCTTCCAGGGCAAAGACCAAGCACCCCAAGCCTAGATTTGATGCTAGGAGTGTGGGGGGCTGCCTCAGGAATACCTGGGGGTGGCAGAGTATCAGAAATCTGGGTTCTTGGGGATGGGCTGTGTAGCTCAGTGGTAGAGCACTTGCCTAGCGTGTGTGAGACACTGGATTCGAGCCTTAGCACTGCATAAAAACAAATAAAATAAGGCATTCTGTCCATCTACAACCACAAAATAAATAGGTAAAAGTTTAAAAAAATTTTTTTTAATTTGGGTTCATGACCGCTTAGCACACTGTGAGGGCCTAGGGCAGTCAGTAGCTTTGTTTTCTTTTGTTTTGTTTTGCTTTTGGCGACCCAGATGGAACCCAGGGCCCTGGGCATGCTAAGCACGTGCTGTACCACTGAGCCACACCCCAGGCCTCAGTGGGTTTTCCAAAGCAGCTAAAGTGCCCCTTGGGCTGAAACCTGAAGTAGAAAGGTCATTTATGAAGCCAATAAAAAGCAGGAATGTTCCGGCTGGAGTGACTGTCCCATGGACCCTACCTCCATTTGGATGTCCTCAATAGCCCCTGAGGGACAGTTCCCAGGGACTCAGCAGAACACTGCATGGGAATCAGAGTATCCGGAAAATACCTGGGCTTTGGAGTCAGCACCTTGTTCTGACAATGTGGGAGAACAATTTACTAAGTTTCTCTGGAGCTCTGTCCCACAAACAGAAAATGAGGACAATCACATGCGACGGGGTTAGGTCACTCGGAGAGAATTGCCGTTTCTGGCTCCTGGCAAGCTCTTGATCCACTCCCCACCCGACCCTTGATGGTGAGCGTCCACCTGCACAGCTCCCCTGGGTCCCCTCTAATCCACCCTGCTGCCTGCCGGTGGCATCAAGTCAGTCCACTGCTCAAAGCCTTCTAGTGGCTCCTTCAAGCTATGGCGTTCAAGGTTCTCCAAGATGGGACCCAGCCTCCTCTGGGTCCTGCTTGTGCACCTGCATGCACGCACACAACCCCCTCCCCCAGGTTATTCTCCAAAAATGTCATGTACTCCTTTGCCCGATTACCATCTCTTTGTCCTTTAGAAAACCCTTTGGTTGTCACCTGCTAAGGAAATTTGACCTGAACTAGTTCTCTTTCCTTCCTGTTTCCAGCAACTGGAGTCATGGGCTCCTTCCAGGGCTTCCCACCAAAGCATTGTGTGGTAATGGCTTGTTCACAGGTCTGTCTGCCCACCTGGGGGACCAGGCTATTGGAGGTGGAGAGAAGGGAAGCAGGCCAGTGGATGTGAAGGTCAGGACGGGTGTGGAGTCCACCTGAGAAGGTCACTAGGGTGGGCTTTGTGCCCCTGGAGATGGCTCCACCCGCTTCCTATTTCACAGATAAAACAGAAACAGGATAAATGTGCATGGCTGCCTGTCCTGCACAGCCCGACCCACTCCTGTTAGGAGCCCTCCTGCCAGGTGGGCGCAGTGGCACCCGCTGTGATCTCAGAGGCTCCAGAGGCCAAGGCAGGAGGACCGAGAGTTCAAAGCCAGCCTCAGCAAATTAGCGAGGCCCTAAGCAACGTAGCAAGACCCTGTCTCAAAATAAAAAATTTTAGAAAAGGGCTGGAGAGGTGGCTCTGTGAAAAAGCCCTCTTGATCCTGTGTTCTGGACTCGTCCCCACTTCGTCCCCAATTTCTGCAGTTGCTCTCCAGTTACCTCTCCTTTCCAACCAGTTCTAAAACGTTGTTCCTCGACTCCCAGTGGACTCTCTTCAACTTCCACACCCAACCCAACCCCCCAGTCTGGCCCCTCAAGTGACTCTCACTGAGGTCTCTCATAAAGTCCCAAATCGCTTACCCAGGAGTGAGCGGAGACATTCTTCCTATGGAGACTCCCACCATGCATGATGGAGGGCGAGGCGTGGGGAACCCCCACTGGACTCTCCCCAGAAGTGATCCTGTCGATGACTCCGGGTGTGACCATCTGGTCCCACCTCTACACCTACCTACAGACTGTTGGGCAGCACTTAAATGTCCTGAGACCTGCATCATTTGGCAATTTCCTTTTGGGAACATCGCAGAGCATATTTACACAAGATCTGTCCCTTGACGTGGCCTCTTAATGAAAACAGAGAGGTGGAAAAGAGGGTGTAGGAGGTGGGAGCTGGTAAATGTTTTGTTTGTTTTGTTTTTATAAGCAGGGGTACAAGCCGGGCGTGGTGGCGCACACCTGTGATCCCAGCAGCTCGGGAGGCGGAGGCTGGAGGACCACAAGCTCAAAGCCAGCCTCAGTGTATTAGATGGATCCTGCCTCCAAATAAACAATAGAAAGGACTGGAGGACAGAGCGGTGGCACACGCCTGTAATCCCAGTGGCTCAGGAGGCTGAGGCAAGAGGATCACGAGTTCAAAGCCAGCCTCAGCAACTTAGTGAGGCCCTAAGCAACTCAGTGAGACCCTGTCTCTAAATAAAATACAAAATAGGGCTGGGGATGTGGCTCAGTGGTCCAGAGCCCCTGAGTTCAATCCCTGGTACCCACACCCCGCTGCCCAAAAAAAAGGGCTGGGGCACCCCTGAGTTCAATCCCCAGTACTACCAAAAAAAATGTACAATAGAACAACACAAAGATAATATAAGGAGCACACCCTAAACTAATAATAAAAAACACGTCATATTAAAAACATAAAGCAGTAACAGGCATTTAGTATCATCATCAACTATTGGGTACTGTATAGAATTGCATGTGCTATACAGTCGATTTGTTTATAGCAGCATTATAGCAAACTTGCAGTAATGTGCTGTGTTAAGAATTAGGCTGTTCCCATGGCTACACCATCACTAGGTGACAGAAATTTTTCAGGTCTGTGATAGCCTTACAGGATCACCATCATATATACTACCTTTCATTGGTTGAAATGTCCTTACGTGGGGCATGACTGTGTATATACACACACAGGACCCCAGGCTGATTTGGGACTTTATATAAATGGGGTCATTTCACACATTTTTTTTTTCTGGGACTCTCCTCTTACACTTATTAATGTTCTTTATACCTTAAGAATATACAGATTTGCTACTGTTCCTTCTTTAAAAGAAAAGTCAGGAATAGACTTTAATAAACAGTGTCATATTACCAAGTAATATTATTAAGCAATACTTTTTTTGTGTGGTGTTGGGGATTGAACCCAGGGCCTTGTGCATGTAGGCAAGCACTCTACCAACTGAGCTATATCCCCAGCCTTAAGTGATACTTTTAAAAAATTATTTATGAGCTGGGTGCGGTGGCGCATGCCTGTCATCCCAACGGCTGGGGAGGCTGAGGCAGGAGGATCAAGAGTTCAAAACCAGCCTCAGCAAGACCCTAAGCAATTCAGTGAGTCCCTGTCTCTAAATAAAATACAAAAGTAGGCCTAGGAATGTGGATCTGTGATCAAGTACCCCTGAGTTCAATCCCTGGTAACTGCTGTAAAAAATTAGGAATCATGGTAAAATACACGTAAGATAAAATGTAGCGTCTTAAGCAATTGCATGGTATTGAGGACATTCACATTGTCCTGCAGCCATCGCTGTCTCTGTTCATCTTGCAAAACCCAGCTCTGCCCATTAAACACTAACTCCCCACTTCCCCACTCCAGCTCCTGGAAACCACTATTACGTTTTCTAGATCTATGTGAATGGCTATTCTAGGTACCTCCTGTAAGTGGAATAATACAGCATTTATCCTTTGCAGGCTGCCTTACTTCATAAGCATAATGTCCTCATGTTACAGCATGTGTCAGAATTTATTTATTTATTTATTTGTTTGTTTGTTTATTTCTGGTGCTGGGGATGGAATCCAGGGCCTAGCAAGGGTGCTACCACTGAGCCACACCCCAGTCCACCTTTTTTTTTTTGAACCAGATACCCAGGGGAGCTTAACCACTGAGCCACATTTCCAGCCCTTTTTTCCCTTTTTATTTCTATTTCAAGATAGGGTCTTGCTAAGTTGCCTAGGCCCTCACCTCATTGCTGAGGCTGGCTTTGAACTTGAGATCCTCCTGCTTCAGCCTCCGAGTTGCTGGGATTAGAGATGTGTACCACTGTACCTGGCTCCACCCTTTCTTTTTAAGGTTAATTCTATTTGCGTGTGTGTGTGTGTGTGTGTGTGTGTGTGTGTGTATACACCACATTTTATTTACCCATTCATCTGTTGTTGGACCCCTTGTGTTCTTTCCATCTTTTGGATATTATGATTAATGCTGCTAAAAACACGTGTATAAACATCTGTTCCATGTCCTGCTTTCAGTTCCTTTGAATATATACCTAGTTGAATTTCTTTATCATACGGCAATTCTGTTTTTAATATTGTGAGGAACACCTTTTTTTAAATACCTGCATTATGTCTTAATATGAACCAGTCACATATCAACTGATAAATACTAAAGTCATCTTAATGATACTTTTTCCCATTGTGAACAACGCTGCAGTTAACATCTTGAAGGCAAGTCCATGTTTGCACAAGTGTACGTGCACTTCTGTGGGAAGATTCCTAAAATGGGAATGTTAGGTCAGAGATGTGCACACATTTGAGGAGTCTGTCTTTACACACCTGTAATCCCATCTCCTCAGGAGGCTGAGGCAGGAGGATTACTTAAACCTGGAGTTTGGCTACAACTTAGACAACATAGTAAGACCCAGCCTCGAAAACATAAACAAACCAGAAGCAACTGCGCATACTGGCTCAGAAGGCTGAGGAAGGAGGACTGCAGTTTCAAAGTCAGCCTCAGCAATTTATTGAGACCCTAAGCAACTTTGTAAGACCTGTCTCTAAATTAAACAAAATTTAAAAAGGTCCGAGGATGTGGATCAGTGATTATGTGCTCTTGGGTTCAATCCCTGATACCAAACCAACAAAAACCAATTTATGGCCAGGTGCGGTGGTACACGCCTATAATCCCAGCGGCTTGGAAGGCTGAGACAAGAGGATCACGAGTTCAGAAGTTAGCCTCAGCAATGGCAAGGCGCTTAGCAATTCAGTGAGACCTTCTAAATAAAATAACAAAATAGGGCTGGGGATGTGGCTCAGTGGTTGAGTGTCCCTGAGTTCAACCTCCATTACCAAAATAACAAAGAAACAAACAAACAAAAAATCAACTTATGCACATTTTAAAGTTTAATAGTCAAATTACCTTCTAAGACGTTTTCCCCACAAGATACACATTTGTTTGTTTCCTTGCAGTGCTGGGGACCGAACCCAGGGTCTTGAGCATCCTGCGCAAATACTCTACTCACTGAGCTCCCCGACCCCAGCCCACTGACACCTGGCTTGCTCATCTCCATATTTGCCTGTGTCTACCTGCATCCTGTCCAGTACTCTGTACTATCCATCTTTTAAGTTTTTGTCAGCGTGACAGTCATGGGTGTGAACTCTCCAGCCTGCCCCTATTCGCCACCACGGAAGCAGGTGTTTTCCCGGTTGGTGGTTTTGTTTACTGTTTCCCTTAGTCCTAGAGAAGCAGGACATCTTTTCAAATATCTGTCAGCTGTCTGAATTTCCTCCTTGATCATCTTCTGCCGTTCTTTGTGCACCGCCATTTCCCGTCCTCCCTTTTCCTGGACTCTCTGGGGACCTCTGCCCCCGTTGCCAGTTATAGAATTTTAGGTTTGAAATGCTTTTCTGTGGAATTCTGCAGACAATGTTCAACCGCCTTTTAGAATCTGTGGTTGCTATTGAAAAGTCCAATGCCATGCTGATTCCTGATCCTTAGTAGGTGACCTGCTCTTTTCCGGCTGAAAGTCTTTCGGATCTTCCCTTCGCCCTATACTCTAAAATTTCCCGATGTACCCTCTCCTGGGTCTCTGCATTCATCCTACTTAGGCACCTTTTAATCTAGGGACTTGAGTATTTCACTGGCGGGACATTTTCTGGGTGTTTTTCTTTTCCTTTGTTCTCGCTTTTTGAACTATTTTTGTTGGATGGGGAGACTTCTCAGATTCTTCCTCCAAGATTCTCTTCTTTCTTTATCTCTTATTTTCCTTTGAATTCAATTGATCACTCTTCTATTGGCTTTTTAATTTCAACTCGTAACTTTAATTTCTCAGGGCTTTCTCTTGTTTTCTGGTTGTCGGTTTTTCATGGCTTCCTCCGAATGCCAAGGGAGGAGGGCCGGGGGGTGTCAGAGTGGCCTGGTCTCCTCACTGTGCCCTTCCTCTCTCCCCTGAGGGCAGCCTCTGAGGTCCCTCATGGCTCCTCCAGTTTGGACTCTGGTGTTGCTGGCGGGGGCTGCCTGGGGCCAGGGTCCCTTGCTCGCCCCTGTCTGGTAAGCTGGGCTCAGAGGTGGGTGATGAACCAAGGGGCGGCTGGGGTGGCTCTGAGGAACCCTGAAGGGGCAGGCAGAGGCCTGGGAGGGAGGCAGGGAGCCTGATGGGATGGGGAGAGGTTAACCTATGAACCGGAAGAGCACCGACCCTTCAACCCCAGAGCCAGGAACTGGGGAGAAACGAAGGAGGGTACAGAGCAGAGGAGACAGATTGAGCCGGGAAAGGACAGGCAAGTCGGGCCCTCTGAAGTCAGACAGAACTCAGAGTAGGTCCAGATGACAGGTGAGACTTCAAATGGAAGGCCTCAAGAAGTCATGATTGGTGCTGTGTGTGGTGGTACATGTCTGTAACCCCAGTGGCTCAGGAGGCTGAGGCAGGAGGATCACAATTTTGAGGCCAGCCTCAGCAGCTTAGCGAGGTCCTAAGCAACTTAGCAAGACCCTGTTTCTAAATAAAAAATAGAGGGCTGGGGAGATAGCTCAGCTGGTAGAGTGCTTGCCTTACAAGCACAAGGCCCTGAGTTCGATCCCCAGTACCGCCAAAAAAAAAAAAAAAAAAAAATAGAAAGGGCTGGGGATGTGGCTCAATGATTAAGTACCCCTGGGTTCAATCCCTGGTACGGGGGGAAAAAAAAGAAGATGGTTGATGTGGTGTCTTGGGGCTTATGGTGGGGGTGGAGAGGTGGGGTTTGAACAAGCTGTACTTGAACAAAGAAAAGAAAGTGCTGTTCTATGTGGGGCAGGGTCCTCTCTGTGCAATGGGTAAGATTAGGAGGAAGGATCAGGGAGCATCTTTGTTGCCCAATTAAATGTTCAGTTGGATGTAGCTGGAGAGACCTATCACCCAGTACCCGCCAGCAACTGGGGTCCGTGCATCCCTACTCTCTGGGCGAAAACTTGAGATATATATATAAAAGATCTCAGCCCAAAGGAAGGAGACCTCAGGGTGAAACCCAGACACTGTGTGAGCTTTCCCATACATGGGGAGCCTGGTCTGCCCCCAGCGGAACACACAACAGCAGGTGACCTGGGGGTGAGGGAGCCAGCGGGATGGGAGGAGCTAAAGAGGCCTGGTTTTTAGGAGATGGAGAAGAGGGGAAGAGGCTGTGGGTGACCTTCCCGAAATCTTCAAGAAGAAAATACGCATAAACACTGACAAGCCGCAGGGAAAAGAGAGAGAAAAAAATCCCTAAATGACACCTCAGCGAACTCACGAGTCTTCTAATTCTCAGTAACGACAAGAATGATATTTTTGCTTTTTCCAAATCAATCCCAAGGACACAGAAGCCCCTGGATTTGAATTCGGTTTCTCACCGCAGCCCAAGAGACAACTGTGAGTTGGAACCCGGATGACCCAGGCCTCCTCTCCCTCCCCAGGACTGAATGCCAGTCACTAGCCCAGGGGTGGCCACCTGGGGCGTCCTCGGGGCAGGGTGATGGAGTAAACATGGGGCAAATGAGCGCAGGGCCGCGTTGGACGACAGAGGGCAGAAGGAACCGTGGAGAAGCAGAGTCCAGCCTGCCTGCAAGAGCCTCCCGTTTATGACCTTCGACCCTTGTGGTTTTGCCCACCCCATTCCCCAGCCCTGAATTTCTCCCCGAAGAGACGACGTCTCCCAAATCTGTGCTTTGGACCCCCAATCTTAATGACAGCCTTCTCTAAGTTTAGTGACCCTGATGACCTCCATCTCCCCGTGGCGCTGCGGTCTGGCCCCTGCCCTTTGCCCTCTGCCCTCTGCCCTCTCTGAGGCCTCACAGAGGCTCTTTCTCCCCAGCCATTCTCTCCCAGTGTGACTTTGAGGATAGCTCCAAACCCCTCTGTGACTGGTCCCAAGAGTTCACCGATGATGGGGACTGGACTCGAGCAAATGGTCCCTCCCCATCTGGCACCACTGGGCCCCCCGGGGGGTACCCTAATGGAGGTGAGGGGCGTGTGGGAAAGCCTCAGATTTAGGGAGTGCAGATGGGGGGCAGCAGGGAGGTGGGCATGGGCCCAGATACATGAAGGGAGAGGCTGCTGCTGGGGTCTCTGGCACACCTGGGCTCTGAGCAGGGGTGGGTGGGAAGCCTTGGGGACCCAAGGCTTCAGCATCCTGGGCTCCGCCTTCCCCAGAGGGCTACTACCTGCACATGGATTCCAACAACTTCCGTCAGGGCGGAGTGGCC
Source organism: Sciurus carolinensis (assembly GCF_902686445.1). NCBI lineage: Eukaryota > Metazoa > Chordata > Mammalia > Rodentia > Sciuridae > Sciurus > Sciurus carolinensis. The sequence goes on along the minus strand of NC_062230.1, from coordinate 7,704,375 downwards.
CGCCTGCGCAGCCCCGACCTCTGGGAGCCAGGCCCGTTCTGCGTGCGCTTCGCCTACCACATGTTCGGGCTGTCCTGGGGCTCCTGGCTCCGGCTGCTGCTGTTCATGGGCAAACAGAGCAACCGCCCCAAATTGCTCTGGAAGCACACAAATACCCAGAGCCCGTCCTGGATACCCACCTCTGTCGCCGTGCCCGCAGGACTCAACCTGCCTAGCTGGGTGAGGCCGAGGGAAGACCCAAGGGCCATCTGTGGGGGGGCAGAGGGGGTGCCATGGGTGTTGGAGGGCCCAGAGGGCGGGCTGTGGCAAGGAGGGGGTGTGGGGTCCCATCCATCTGAACTCAGGGAAATCAGGAGTTAAAGGCAAAGGGACAGGAGGCCTGGCCAAGAGGCTCACAGAATCAGGGGTTCCCTGTCTCCCCTCCTGCAGTTAACGTTTGAGGGGATGAGGGGCAACACTCCCTACTTGGACATCTCTCTGGACGCCCTCGCTATCCATCGGGGAACCTGCAATCGGAGTGAGTCCCTCTCCCTCCCTCTCCCATGCTTCTCTCTTCCTGGTCCCCGCAAATCTCTCCTGGCTCAGCACCCAGGACCCGGGTTTCTCACGAGCCAAGGGGGCTGTCTTCCTTCTGCTCCCTCACCCCACACCTCTGATTCCCGAAGTAGCCAGGTGCTCTCCTAACATGGAGTTGTGGGGCTACCTGGTCTCAAGTGACCAACCAGCCTGGTTTTCCCTGGGCTGTTCCCGTCTTAGCACTGAAAGTCCTGCACCTCAGAAAGCCCTCCCTTCCGAAAAAACCTGGACATAAGGTTACCTCCATGATCCAAGTAGTATTAGCCCTCTCAACTGACAGTAGAGGTTGGAGGGAAGAAAATTCAAGAAAAAAAAAATTCCAGAAGCTGGGTGAAAGAATCAACACTCATTAAGCACAGGGACTGAGGAAATGGTCCACGCTCGTGATCTAATTGACAACTCCAGGAGGCAGATGGGCACTGTCATTCCCAATTTATAGATGAGAAAACTGAGGCTTGGGCAGGTTAACTTACCTGTGCCAGGATCACGACCCATAGGCGAGGGGCCGGGTCTGGCTGGAAAGCCTGCATGGCTCATCATAGGACTGAGACTGGAACTCAGAATTCAGACTCCAGCCTGAGGCCTCCCTTTCTGAGCTGCCTTCTTTCTCTACCTTCAGTCTGCATGATGCAAATGTGCAGTTTTGACACTATAAATGATCTCTGTGGCTGGAGCTGGATCCCGTCTTCTTCTGGGGCCAAGTGGACACAGAAGAAGGGGTCATCGGGGAAGCAGGACGTGGGACCTAAGGATGACTTTTCCAATCCTGGGAGTGAGTACTGGTTATGCTTCTGTCCTTGGGCTTTCTGGGCTCTCGCGACCTCTGCACACCCTAAAATAACTGCCTTGGGACCCTCTAGGTGAACCCAGGCAGCCTCAAGCCTCAGGTTTCACAGCAAGAAGCATGCTCCAAGCACCTCAGCCTTCCCCTCTAGCTCCATCTGGTGGACTCAGCACAGCCTGCTCTTACCTCCTTTCCTGGCACCTTTCATTCCTTCATTCATTCACTCCATATTTTTTTTTTCATTCACTCCATATTTACTGAGCACCTACAATGTGCCCAGCAGTGTCTTCAGTCCTTGAAAATTAGTATGCAAAATAGAGAGGGAGTGGTGTTGGTGGGGAAAGGGGAGACAGTTACCAAAACAAAGAAGTAAATTACATAGTTTTGGTGTGACAAGTGCTTTGGGAAAAGTAAGTTGAATAAGGGAAGGGATTAGAAGTTCAAGGGTAGGAAAGTTGTGAATTTTAACTAGGGTGACCTGGATAGGTCTCAACGGGTCACAGTTGAACACACTTGAAAGAGTTGAGGGAATGAGGCATGAAAATATTGGGAGTGTGGAAGAACATTCCAGGCAGAGAGCCAGCCATGCAAAGGCCCTGAGGTATCCCAGGTCAAGGGGGAAGAAGGGATTTGGAGTAGTGGGATGAGCTCAGATCACAGGAAGGGCAGATCATGCGGAGCCTCGAAGGCCATTGTCAGGACTGTGGCCTTTATTCGTGTGATGGGGAGCCTTTGCAGGATTTGGAGCAGTGGGGTGATGTGATCTTATTTTATTTATTTATTTTATTTATTTCTAGTGCTGGGGATGGAACCCAGGGCCTCTCACACTCTAGACAAACGCTCTACCACTAAGCTACAGCCGGGTCCCCTCACTTTGTGTTGAGAAGCCACTGAAGCGAACCCACAAGGGTAGCCAACCCAGGACATTTAGGAGGCTTGAGCAGGAATCCAGCAACACAGCCTTCCTGTTTTCCACCCATTGCTATATCACGCTTCTTTTCCCATCACCTCTCTGTTCTCTTGCCTGGGTTTTTTCTCCCTCTTTCTGCTGTTCACTCCTTCCTTTTCTCTCCCCTCTCATCTCCTTCCTCAATCTTCTCCACACAGTCTACATTTCCAAGCCCTCAGGACCCAGCTTCGTAGGTCAAACAGAGATGATAGGCCCTCATTTCCTTTCTGAGTATACGCTTCTTGTTTCTTCTCAGTCCCTTCCTTCCTTCCGCCTGATCATTTCCACATTTTCTTTTCTTCTCCACCTTTCCCTCCTCCAGCTTCCTAAGTGTCCACTCCAAGTCCTCCTTCCTCAGATCTCTTCTTGCTGCCTGAAGCTTGCCTTCTAGACAGATCTTGAGAATCCCTCACTCGCATCTTCATCAGAAGCCCTTGGAGGGTCCCCCTGCCAGTTCGCCTTTGCATCCCTCAGCACTTGGGATCGCGTCCCATGCCTAGCAGTTTCAATAAGCGCTGATTGGTTTTCTTTTAGTTCTATTTCTCTTCCATCTTGCCTGTTTCCATATAGATAGAGTATAGATATATTTTCTTTCTTTTTCTTTATTTACATTTTTTGGTATGAGGGTACTTTGCAACTGAGCCACGTCCCCATCTTTTTTTTTTTTTTTTTTTTTTTTTTTTTTAAGGTAGGGTCTCACTAAGTTGCTGAGGCTGGCTTTGAACTCGCGATCCTCCTGCCTCCGCTTCCCCAGCGGCTGGGATGACAGGCGTGCACGACCCGCCTGGCTTCTCTCTCTCTCTTTTTAAATTTCTTCTCCTCTCCCGTTTCTCTTGGCTCCTTGCTTTCTCATTCAGTTCTGCCATTCCCTTTCTTTAAAGTTGTTTCCTTTCTTTTCTCCGCTCTCCCTCCCCGGCCTCTTCCCTCCACTTGAGCCTCCTCCTCGGCTTCCCCCAAGCCTGCACGCCTTGCCTAGCCCGTGGGCACCCGCGCTCACCTAGGCGGAGGCAGTTGGACAGGGATGAACGCATGCGCGGTCCGCACGCGTCTGCCGCCGCTTCCCTCTCCCGGCTGCTAGTTGCGTCACGGAGTGAAGTCCAGGCTGATTGGCTGCCTGAGTTGGCAGGAGGGGCGTGGGGTGGGGACCTGCCTGCCCTGCGGCGTCAGACTAGTCCCCCAACTTGTGCTGATTGGCTGCGTAAAAGAGGGCGCCAGCAGTCAGCACCCCAAGGACGGGATTTCAGAGGTTGCTTCTGGCAACACCACGTCCTTACCTAGTGCAAGCACTCCAGGGAGGGTTCGAGACCTCAGTCAGTCGTGACGCGGGTGTGGGCCCACCTTTGCGCTGCCTGATTCCGGTGGCTGTTAAGGGTTCCCCAGGACCAAGTCTCATCTCACGTGGGGTCCTACTACTCCTGCGTCATATTCACTTCAACACCAACCATCCTACCTTATAGGCCTTTTCTTTCACAGGTGGCTTCTACATGCTCCTGGACCCCAAAAATGCAAAGCCGGGGCAGAAATCTTCCCTCCTGAGTCCCCCGAGCCGCTCCACCGGCTGTCTGACCCTTTCTTTCTACTATATCCTGCGGAACCGGTCTCCTGGCGCAGCCCTCCTGGTCTACGCTTCGGTCTTGGGTTAGCGGGGGCAATGAATTTGCACCAACCTGGATGCATCTCCGAGGGTTGGGTCGATGAGGAAATAAGGGGAGGGGAGGAGGAATGTCTCAAGGTCTAGGGTATGTGGGAGATTTTCCATGATGTGGAAATGAGAAGGACATTGGATAGAAAAATAGATAAATGTGCCAGGAGAGGGAGAGATAATAGTTTGCATTTGGGGCAACGTTGCTTAAATATTCTTTCTGCAACTCATCCTTCTGGGTCTAGATTTGAAGTCATTTCTCAGTCCTTCTAAACTCACTTCTCTCGCCTATTTTTCCATTGTAGGCAGCATCCGGAAACACACACTTTTTTCAGGACAACCTGGACCCAACTGGCAGCCTATTTCTGTCAATTATACAGGACCAGGACAGATACAGGTACAGAGGAGCAAGGGGTCAGGTCTTTGCACATGGTAGGTACCTGCAAAGCACCAGGAGCAGAGGGTCTGGGTCTCTGAATGAAATAACATCAGATCTGGAACCAGGCACTGTGGCCCATGCTGTAATCCCAGCAGCTAGGGAGGCTGAGGCAGGAGGATTGTGAGTTCAAAGCCAACCTAAGCAAAAGTGAGGCACTAAGCAACTCAGCGAGACCCTGTCTCTAAGTAAAATTCACAATAGGGCTGGGGCTGTGGCTCAGTGGTAAAGTGCTCCTGAGCTCGATCCCCAGTACCTACCCCGCTCCAAAAAAAAGATCAGATCCAGCTTTGGACGGGTGAGAGTTTGTCCTGTGTACTTACTCCAGGTCCATTCTCTCTCTCTCTCTCTCTCTCTTTTCAGTTCGCTGTGGTGGGTGTGTTTGGAAAGATCCCAGAGCCAGCAATAGCAGTGGACGCAGTCAGCCTTGCTCCCTGTGGGGGTGAGCGCAGGGCCCTGGGAGGCCCCCTGGAATTGGCGATGGTAGGGACAGCAATGGGAACACTGCCCCAGTTTCTCAAACCTCCCTCTGGACCTACTAGACAGCTTTCCTCAGTGTGACTTTGAGGACAGAGCCCATCCCTTCTGTGACTGGACCCACACACCCGAAACTGGCGGACACTGGTCCTGGGGAAGTAAAACTATTCTCAGCAACGTCAAAGGCCTTGTGGGTGAGTCCTCTTATCAAGGTGAGGAGATTGAGGACCTCTTGACTCCATGTAGTGCTGAATCTGCGGTTGATGGAGGACCTTGGAGGTGGTGGAGATCAGCCAGCAGTGTTTATTGGGAAACTGCTGTGGGGCCCAGGGCTGAAGAGGTGACAGAGTAGACTCAGTTGAGGATGCTCATGACTGTGGGATTACCGAAATTCCCTAAGAAATCTAGACCTCCCGCTTCATTAAGTCTCAGCCTTCAAAACCTACTCTCTCGTATCTCAGCCAAGACATTTATGGGTGCTGCCAACAATGGAGTCTGGGCTGCAGGTTTGGTTTTTCCGTTTTTTTGTTTTTTTTTTTTTTTCTGTATTCTCCAATTAGAAATCCAAAGAGAGCAGGAAAAAATGCCATCATATGGGGCGTTTGGTTGCTTGCTCAGATGCCCACTTGGAAAGCCAGGAATTTCTATAGCAGCAAGTCCACTTGTCCTGGGTGGGCGTCTCATCTTGCCCGTTCCCCTCTTTTGCTCAGGCGATCATTTTGTCTACTTTGAGGCGGACAAACTCTCCAAGCCAGGGCAGTCTGTCAGGCTGATGAGCCGGCCCTTCTGTGCCCCTGGGGATGTCTGTGTGGTGTTTTCTTACCACATGGCCGGCACCGGAGAGGGCTCTACACTCATACTCCTGCTGGGCAGCCCTGCCGGCAGTTCTCCCGTTTCTCTGTGGAACCGCGTTGGGGCTCAGAGCCCTAATTGGCTGAATGCTTCGGTCACCATCTCTTCAGGACGTCGACAGCCCATGCAGGTGAGAGGTGGAGAGTGGGCCCTGTGTGTGTCTGCGTGGTGCGTGGTAAGGGGTTCAGGGCTGGGTATGGGACTGAGAAAAGGCGGAAAGGGAGCAGAGAAGAGAATGAAGGGCCTGGGGTGGGTTGGACCATGGAGGGGCCAACAAGGTGACATTTTGGCAGAGGATGAGCCTGGCAGACTTGTTTTCATTTCTCACTTCAGCTGATTTTTGAGGCTGTCCGGGGAAGCAACCCTGCTTTTATTGTTGCTGTGGGTTTCATCGCGATCAATCAAGGTTCCTGTCCAGGTAAGATGAAACTCGAGGCCCCAGGAAGGATGCCACCCCCTGGGATGACCACCTTGGACTAGCAAGTCCTTTTGTGCCAAGGTCTCACACAGCAGATGTGGGTTTCTCTGTTCTTCCCACCTCTACTGTCCTCGTACCGTCAGGATGCTTGTTTGAGTGAAGGTGTCTGACGCCATGATCTCTGGGGCTGCATCCAGAACGCCTCCCCTTGTGATCCTACTGGCAAGACCTGTAGCCGTGTCACTTTTCCGCCTCCTATTCATTTTTGTTTCCCGAACCTGGCACAATAGCAGGTGTATGTTGGGAGCACTGTGTGTTGAGTGTTTGTTAAGTAGTGAAGTTGGGGGTTGTGAGTGGAAGGAGAGTGGGTCCTTCTGAGCCCACCCACTTCCGCTGGTGTGAAGGGAATGATGGCGTGGCGGGTGGTATGATTTTGAGTGAATTCCAAGGATTTGTTTTGTTTGTAACAACAGTACCAACAGGACTTTCTACCACATCTCCGGCTTCATATACTGGATCATCTGGAGCCACAGAGAAACCCACTGAAACCACGGTAGAGACCACCACCCCCACAGAGAAACCCACTGAAACCACGGTGGAGACCACCACCCCCACAGAGAAACCCACTGAAACCACGGTGGAGACCACCACCCCCACAGAGAAACCCACTGAAACCACGGTGGAGACCACCACCCCCACAGAGAAACCCACTGAAACCACTGAGGAGACCACCACGCCCACAGAGGAACCCACCGAAACTACCGAAGAGACCACCACCCCCACAGAGGAACCCACTGAGGAGATCACCACTGCCACAGAGGAACCCACCGAAGCCACTGAGGAACCCACTGAGGAGACCACCACCCCCACAGAGGAACCCACTGAAACCACTGAGGAGACCACCACCCCCACAGAGGAACCCACTGAACCCACTGAGGAGACCACCACCCCCACAGAGGAACCCACTGAACCCACTGAGGAGACTACCACCCCCACAGAGGAACCCACTGAACCCACTGAGGAGACCACCACCCCGACAGAGGAACCCACTGAGGAGACCACCACCCCCACAGAGGAACCCACCGAAACCACAGAAAAGCCCTCAGCTTGTACAGAAGAATCCTGCCCCAGTACATCTGAATTGCCCTCTGGACCCTCAGACTTGCTAAAGCCTCCACACATTCATAAGACCACCACCACCCCGACCACCACCACCCCAACCACCACCACCCCGACCACCACCACCCCGACCACCACCACCCCGACCACCACCACTCCGACCACCACCACCCCAACCACCACCACCCCGACCACCACCACAACCTCCACCACCACCACCACAACTACAACCACTACCACCACCACCACCACCACCACCACCACTACCACCACCACCACCACCACAACCCCTAGCACTACCACAGGTATGTGGGGATGGAACCTGGGCCAAAGAGCTGAAAGTAAGAGGCAGCGAGTAGGACAGTCAGGGAGAGGAATTCTTCCTGTGGAAAAACTGCCTTCTTAGCGGGAAGATGGGCTAGTCCCATCTCTCCAAAGATGGCAACTTCGGCAGGTGCCCCCAGAGCTGGAGGGACACCGGGCAGGTGGGTGGAGGCGGGTGGGAACCAGCTCTCGGCTCTCTTCCTGTCCTCCTTGTGTTTAATGGGGGTGTAGTTCATATGCCCTACAACTCACCCCCCACCCCACACACACACATACTTTTTTGGGTGCTGGGAATTAAACCTAGCGCCTCATACCTGCTAAGCATACGCCCTACTACTGAGCTACATTCCTGGCCCCTCACCCTTTTAAAGTGTTTAATTTCATGGTTGGAACATATTCATAAGGTCGTGCAACTAGTCCTCCATTCTTTCTCTTTAAATTTTTAAAATTATAGGTGGACACAGTACTTTTGTTGCATTGATTTATTTGTGTGAAACCCGGTGCCTCACACACGCTAGGCAAGTGCTCCACTGCTGAACCACACCCCCGGCCCCCAGTATTCCTTTCTTTTTTTTGTGTGTGTGTGGTGCTGGGGATCAAACCCAGGGCCTTGTGCTTGCAAGGCAAGCACTCTACCGACTGAGCTATCTCTGCAGCCCAGTATTCCGTTCTTATTCTAGACATTTTTTTTTTTTTTTTCTCATCCCAGAAAGAAACCCCATACCCTCTAGCTGTTACTCCTCATCCCCTCTTCCCAGTCCCTGATGACACGAATCTCCTTTCCGTATCCCTGGATCTGCCTGACCTGGACATTTCATAAATGGAATCCTTTGTGAGCCTTTGTGCCTGGCTTTTGTCACTGAGCACGATGTCCTCAAGGTCTATCCATGTCGTAGCTGCGTATTCCTTTTGCTGGTGGGACAACATGGGCCTACTTCTTAGAGGGGAACTTGAGTTCAGGGGTCGGGGTGAGACAGAAAGGCCCTGGGAACAGCTCCAGAGTGAAGATTTGATGAGGCTGTGTTTTGCCTTTAGTGAAGTGCGCCCCAGGGGCCCACTATGAATCCTGTGCCTGCCCTGCGTCCTGCAAGAACCCCAAACCCAACTGTGATGTGCTCTGCCAGCCAGGCTGCATCTGTAACCCTGGATTTTTGTTTAGTAACGACACGTGCATCAATGCCTCTTCCTGTGATTGCTTCTATGGCAACAGCTTCTACAAGGTAAGTCCCTGGGATGCTGATTCCCCTGAGGGAGACTGATGGCGGAACACCTGGGTCCTCCCTGCCTCTGTGCCCCCCGCCGCCAGGAGATGAACTTGGATCCTCCTGAGGCAAAGTCGTGGCTACACAGTGGCAGAGTCCATCATTCGACATGTGTTTTGTTGTTATTTTGGTTTTGTGGTGCTGGTGATCAAACTCAGGGCCTCACTCAAGCGAGGCAATTGCTTCACCACCGACCTACACCCCCGGCACTCGCCTCTGTTCATACCATAAATCTTGGGTAGGGGCCCGTTTGGGCACACTGTGATGTTAGGTTGTGCTGATGAGCCAGTCAACAACAAAATACGCGGCGAGAGTTCTAGAATTCTCTTCTGCCAAAGAAACTTGCAAATCCTGAAATCTTGATAGGCTCAAAAGACAGAAGCTGCTAAGTGTTCTCGCCTCCCTGAATTGAGGGTCTGGCTGGGGAGACTGCTTAGAATAAAGCTCCAGAGGGAACATGCGGTGGGCCAGAGCTGTTCGGTAGGAATGGCACATGGGTCATTTTATGAAGCCACCATGAGAAAGCGTAAGGGATGGGGCTGGTGGTATAGCTCAGTGGCAGCACACACAAGGCCCTGGGTTTGAGCCCCAGCACCATTGGCAGGGGGAAAAAAAGCATAAGGGAATTTTTTTTTTTTTTTTTTTTTTTTTGCAGTGCTAGGGATTGAACCCAGGGCCTTGTGCATGTTGGCAAGCACTCTACCAACTGAGCTGTATCCCCAGCCCAGGGAAATTTCTAAAAATAAATTTAAAAGGAAAAGCCCACAGAAAAAGATGAGATTCCTTCCAAAAGGCTATAGTCATTCCTTGGTATCCAGGACAGACTTGGTCCAGGACAGTTCCAAAACCTGCCCATGTCAAGTTCCTGATACAGATGGCATAGCATTTACAAACCAATGCACATCCTCCTGGCTGTTTGAATCATCTCTAGGTTATTTATAATACTTGACGCAATGTAAATGCTATGTAAATAGTTGCTAGAAGGTATTGTTTAAGCAACAATGACAAGAAGAAAAAAGTCTGAACCCATTCAGTACAGATGCAATTTTTTTTTAAAATGACCTTTCATGCTCTGTTAGTTGCATCTGCAGTTGTGAACCTCTAGATATGGAGGGCTTCCTGTACAGGGTTCCAAGTATTACCAGTTCAGTGCTTAATCAGTGAAGAATTTACTAGGGCTGGGGTGTGTTTTTTTTTTTTTTTTTTTCCGTGCTGGGAATCGAACCCAGGGCCAGGCAAGCACTCTACCAACTGAGTCATATCCTCAGTCCTGGGGTGTGGTTTAATGGGAGGGCACATGCTTATATGTACAGGACTGTGACATTGACCCCTGCCCTGGGGGGGGAAGAATTATTGATGAGATGGTGGATATTAGTCCCCCCCCATGTGAAATCTTCAAAATCCAGCATCTATTTTACACCGACAGCATATGTCAGTGTGGACTGGCCATGTTTCCAGAGCTCAGTAGCCACATGACTGGCAGGTCTAGAGCCAGGCCAAGCAGAGCTGGCACCCAGGCTCCAGCGTTTGTTCCCTGGGTGACCTCGGGCAAATTTATCTCTTTAAACCTGTTTCCATATCTATAAAAGTGTGCACGATAAGATTGTCATGAGGATGCAATTAGATCCTGACACGTGCAAATTACTTAGTAAATGGTCATTATTATTATTACTAACAATTCATGATAAATATCCCATGCAGCCTGTTAATTAAAGTGCATTAAGCTGCTCATTAGTGCCTGGTGCTTCCTCTCCGCTCCAGGTGTTCTTCCTGTTGGTGGCAGAGCTCCACTCAGTACTCTCTCCAGGAGCTGCTTTCTCCTGGGGCCCCTTTAACCCGTCCCCTGGGGCCCCCTAAGTCAGGGGTAGGACTAGGTTCAGTGGCCGCCTGTGCAGAAAGATTGTCTTGACCATCAGCGTCAAGTGTCTCTGTTCTCTGCCCCTAGAGGGCATGGATGCATTCAGCAAGTGTCCATTATTTAGAGCTTTCTACCCACCTGGCATTGGAGTCACCGTGAACAGGGCAAGCTCCCTGTCCTTCTAATCCTCTCAGATTTAGAGGGACATTGGGCCTTGGTTGACTCTTCTCCTCAGCAAGTATTTATTTATTATTAATTTGGGGGACTACTGGATAATTAACCCAGGGGCACTTTACCACTGAGCGACATCCTCAGCCTTTTGGGTTTTTATTTTGAGACAGGGTTGCTTAGGGTCTTGCTTAAGTTGCTGAGGCTGGCTTTGAATTTGCAATCCTCCTGTCTCAGCCTCCTGAGCTGCTGGGATTATGGGCATGCACCCCTACGCCTGGCTTAGCAAGTATTTATTGAATGAGGGTTTCTATTGTGAACACACATTTGGGGACCAAAATGGTGTGTAAAGACAGACATAGTCCCCACCTGGGGCACTTATAATTGAACAATCACAAAAGAAATATAAAAGCACAACTGTGGGAAGTCCTTGGAAGGAAGGTCCCCAGAGATGTGAGGATGACCTAATCATGGAGTCTGGAAAAGCTTTCTGAGAAAGCTGTTTTTTTTTTGGGGGGGGGGGTGTTGGGGATCGAACCCAGGGCCTTGTGCTTGCAAAGCAAGCACTCTACCGACTGAGCTATCTCCCCAGCCCCAGAAAGCTGTTCTTGAGCTGAACTCTGTTGGTTGTAGAAGAATGAATTTGAAAGACAGGGAGGGTTAACAGGGTGGTATACGCCTGTAATTCCAGCCATTTGGGAGGCTGGGAGCATCACAAGTTCAAACCAGCCTCAGCAACTTAGCAGGACCCTGTCTCAAAATAAAAAATTAAAGGGCTGGGGATGTAGCTCAGTAGTTGAGCACCCCTGAACTCAATCCCCAGTGCTACACACACACACACACACACACACACACACACAAACACACACAAGATGGAGAAGGAGAAGGAAGAGGAGAGGAAAGTTGGAGAGGGGAGAGCCTTCCAGGATGGGAGAACAGCACATGCAAATGTCCTGTGGTGGGAAGAGGGAGTGCGAGCAAGTTTAGTTCTGCACGTTGTTGGGAGAAGGTGGAGGAGAAGGTGGAGTCTCCAAGAGCCATGACTCTGGATCCCTTGCTCACAGGTTGGGCAAGAGTGGTTCAGCCCCAACTGCACAGAACGTTGCCGATGCCATCCTGGCAGCCGTTTGGAGTGCCAGATCTCTGAGTGTGGGTCACAAACGGTGTGCCAGATGAAGGATGGGAAGTATGGATGCCACCCCTATGGTGAGTTCCTCCCTGCATGCTGTCAGAATGAGTGTGACACCAAGATCCCAAGTTCTCTCTGGAGCAGAGGAGCTGGGGTGTGTCACCAGATGGGAGATCTGGGGTGTGGGGTCCAGCCTGGCCGGGCAGTCGAAGCAGCGTCCTGGGTCCTGCTTTCTTCCCTCTGTAGGCACTTCCACCTGCATGGTCTATGGCGACCCTCATTATATCACCTTTGACGAGAGGCACATCTACTTCTCAGGCAAATGCACCTATGTCTTGACTCAGCCCTGCAGAAATTCCTCAAGTAGGTCCTGAGGGCCTGAGGTCAGAGGAGGGGCCCTAGGGGGCACAGAGGTGGCCAGCAGGGCAGGGCCAGGAGCCAGGGAGAGGAAGAAGCCATTGTGGAGCAAAGGCCTCTGCAAGGCAAGGGTGGAAACCTCCACCCCAGAGCCAGGAGTCTTAGGTCCAGGCTCCTGGGGAAAAGGCAGTGTGGCCAGCGCTTATGGAGGGCCCAGTGACACAGTGGCAGTCACTGTTGAAGAGACCACAAAAGGAGCCCAGACAGCCGGGGGGGCGGGGTCACGGCACACAAGGAACCGGCGCAGCGACGCAGACTGTTCTGCGGAGAGTAGACTCAGGTACCTCCTGAACAGGGCGGGGCATGTTTCACCCACAGCCCAGGCCTCGAACCACAGCTGACCAGCTCCGTGTGGTTCAGCGGGAGGGTGGCTTGTCTAGCATGTGCGAGGCCCTGGGTTGGAAAAAGAAAAAAAAAAGTAAAGAAATGTTTACTGAGTGAGCCCTTTCCCCACCCAGACACGTTCTTCAAGGTCTTAGCCAAGAATGAGGAATGGGGACCCAAAGGACTGACCTGCCTGAGCAAAGTCCAAGTGATCCTGTCTGAGACCACAATCACTCTGCTCAAGGGCAGACAAACACTGGTGAGCCCCATCCCCCACCCACCCCTGCTGGGGCAACTGGATCTGACCAAGGCCTGCTCCTCCTGGCCAGCCCTAGCAGGGAGGGGCTTAAAGAAAGCATGGACGGTGAAGCTCCAAGCCACCGCAGTGGGAGAAGTTGTTAGGATGCTATGAAGAATGGCATACCTTGCAGCTGTGGCTACGGGAAGTCTTGGGGTCCTCCTTGACCCCCTGATCAGTCTCTCTGCCCCTTCCTCCGCCAGGTTAAGGGTCGGCGAGTCACCCTCCCAGTCATGCCTTCTAAAGGCGTTGTTGTGCGTCCAAGTGGGCGATTTGTGAAACTGAAGACATCCTTTGGTTTGCGTGTGAAATGGGACGGCCACCAGCAGCTATTTGTGACTATGACCAGGTGAGGGAGCATCCCAGTCGGGCAGCCTGCCAGGGCTCTCCATCCGCCTCCCTCTTCCTAGCTCCAGTGGTAGGCCTCCTTTCGGATGGGGAGACAGAAGGAAATGGTTTCCGCACCCTGGAATAATGGTAGGATGTACACTCAATGCCTTGGGAATGTTCTAGAGGGGGAGTTGCTCACGTGCTCTGGGGCTCTCTCCGGGATTCCATTCTTCAAGGAAAAGTGACTCCCCAGGTGGACAGATGAGGGAAGGACAGACTCTTTAGATCAACACATGGAGAGCGAGCCAGAGTGGTGTGGGACCAGCAAGGGGCGTTTTGTGACCAGACGTTGGGGCGCTTGAGCCTAGGGGGCTGGAGGGAGGCGGCACCGCTGGCTCTGGATGAAGGCGTGGGGATCTCGAGCACCTGGCATGCCACCCATGTCGGGCGTAGGTACCTCTCCGTCCCTTTGAGCCTCCAGCTCAGGGCCTGCAGCTCATCATCCCCTCCCCTGCGATGACTGACGAAGGCCCTTCACCCCTTCATGCTCCTCCTTCTCCTGGGCCCCGCAGCATGTACTCAGGCCAACTCTGTGGTTTCTGTGGAAACTATGATGGGGACAGCAGCAATGACAACCTGAAGCCAGATGGCAGGCCAGCTCGGGACGATGAGGAACTGGGGAACAGCTGGCAGACCGACAAGGAGTGAGGAGACCCCACTGGGTTTCCTGGGCATCCCCTCCCCTCCCCTCTAACTTTGGTCCCATTTAAAATCAACCAGAGCCAGGTGTGATGGCGCACACCTGTAGTCCCAGTTGCTGGGGAGGCAAGGGCGGGGGCATTGCTTGGACCCAGGAGTTCAAGGCCAGATTGGGCAACATGGGGAGACCCCTTTCTCTTTTCCTCCCTGGAGATGCCAGGTTTCCCCCCTCCTCTGGGTTCTGCATTCTAGGACCCTCTCTTTCAGGTCTGCTGACTAATGGCTTAGGGCCCCAATGGGAAGCCAGCCTGGGGCCTCAGCATTTGACTGGGTCTCTTTCAGGTGTCAGAAGATCGAGAAACGTCCCTCAACCTGTGACCGAGACTTGCGGAATACCGTATCAGGGTCCAAGTTCTGTGGTCAGCTCTCCAGCTCCCATGGAGTGTTTGAGTATGGAGGAGGGCGGCAGGGGTCCGCCAAGGTGGAGGCTGGGAAATCCTGCCCCCTCCTCCCCTCTGACCTGGGCGTTGTCCTCAGGGAATGCCAGCTTCACATGAAGATCTCCTCCTTCTTTGACAACTGCTTGTATGACATGTGCAACTTCCAGGGCTTCCAACTCATGCTTTGTATCCATCTGTCGTTCATGACCGCGGCCTGCCAGCATGCTGGCTATCCTGTGAAGCCCTGGAGGAGACCCCAGTTCTGCCGTGAGTTGTGACTGGAAACCAGGAGGATGCAGACAGGGCATTCACACGGGCCTGGGATGCACTAACCTCCCGCTTCCGCATGAGGTCAGGCAGTGGGCACAGTCAGGAACATCTTGGGAAAATCGCACAGTCACTAGCAAACTCCGAAGGCTTTGTAGCTACCGATGCTGCACAGGGCGTGTGCAGGTGTGTTGAGATGGGCAGACCTGAGATAGAAGGGCACGAGACTGCCTCACGGCTCCTGGGGTGGCTGGCTCTCTGGGAAGTTGCTTCAGAGCTGACCCGTCCCTGGCCCAGGCCTCTCCCTGCTTGCCTGGCACCCATGTGCTCACCTGGGGCATGTCTACACAGCAGTGTGGGTTGAGGCCGCTCTTTTGTGGCTCAGTCTGCTTCCATGGAAGCCCATGGTCACACCTAGGTGACCACCTCTTAGCACAGACAGCTGGCCCTCTAAAGCCCAGGGTCAGCGGGCTCCTGAGTCTAGCTTTTTGATGTCACTCTCCTCAGGATTGGCCAGTGCCTGTCCAGCTGGGGACTTCCAAGCACATTCTTCCCTTTCCTCCCTGGGTCTCGTCTGTCTTCTTACCTGAGCGTCTCCCTCCACAGCCCTGGTCTGTCCAGCCAATAGCACTTACTCCTTGTGTGCGAATGCATGTCCCAACACCTGCCATTCGAAACTCACTGACAAGACCTGCCCAGACCACTGTGTGGAGGCCTGCGAGTGCAACCAGGGTTTTGTCCTCAGTGGCCTTGAGTGTGTCCCTCCATCCCAGTGCGGGTGCCTCGACGACTCCGGAACCTACTTCAAAGTGAGCAGCTGGGGTGGGCCTCTGAGCCCTGTGGCCAGAGAGTGCACACTTCCTGGGCCAGCGTGAGGGGCCAGGAGAGCAAGCAGGGGAACGGGGAGCCAGAGGCTTTAGGGCTGAGGTTAGGGAAATGTTGTCCCTGATCTAATTTCCCTTTTTTTTTTTTTTTTTTTTTGTGGTGCTGGGGATCAAACCCAGGGCCTTGCCTGTGCTCTGTCGCTGAGCGATACCCCAGATCCCTCTGTGTTCCCTTTCTCTTTCTTCAGCTCTAGTGTTTTCCCACAGTGCCTCTCAGAGTCTGAGACCCACCCCACCCCTTTCTGTCCCCTCCAATCATCCCTGCTGCCACTCTCAGCTGCCACTTTGCTGATGATTTTGCCCAGATTTTCCATCCTCTGACGTCCTGAGAAATTCTGTGTCTCCTCTGTGCTCTTTTCAAATGCTGTCTTGCCTGAACCGAGGGTCCTTCTCTGCAGAAGGGCCTGGGTCTCTGTCTACACGCCTGTTTTCACTCTTCTCAGCAGCAGCACTACAACCCAGCTCTCCCTTGCCCAACCCCCACCAGAGGCCTGCCCGTGGCTCTCCGGTCTCCAGAATAACCTCTGCCATCATGTTCACCTGGCGGCCCCGTGGCTCTGCTCCAAGCTGAGTCCATGAATGCTCTCAGTCCAAGTCTTGCTTTGCCTTCTTTTTGTCCCCTGTTTGGTGCTGAGGATCAAACAGGCACTCTACTCTGGAACCACATTGACCTTTGCCCTAGCCCCTTTGATTCCCTGCTCTGCCTCTGCCTGTTGGGATCCTTCCTCTCCCTTGAGGCCCTGTTGAAATGCTCCCTCCTCCTTGAAGCCTTTCTGATAAGCAAAGTCAGAAAGCTGCTCTCAGGATTCTCGCAGCAAGTGCTTATGGGTGGTAACCGTAGTGGGAAGCTGTGTCTGGGTGCCCTGGCGGTTCCGCTTGGATGCATATCGCATTGGAGTTGTGTATCCACAAGCTGACTGACTTACATGTGTTGTCCCTCACTGAACTGTGAGTTCCGTAGGGACAGGATCATGTTCCATCTGGTTCATTACTGAATTCCTAACACCTCCCACCGTACACAGACAGCTCAGCCGAAATAGTGAGTGAGCAAATACTTGAGGAAGCCACTCCACCCCTGAGCCAGCGCCAGGTTTTTACAGCTAGGCAGAGAGCTTCTGAAAGAGGGGATGCCCCGCGAGCAGCCAGCCTTTGGGGGCTGTTGTGTGGGACCTGGGGAAAGCCGCTCTCTCTTCTTTCCCCAGTTAGGGGAGCAGTGGTACAAACCAGGCTGCAAGGAGTTCTGTATCTGTGAAAACAACCGCAGAATTCACTGCCAGCCCTGGAACTGTAAGGCCCAGGAGGCCTGTGTCCTCCAAGATGGCACCTATGGCTGCCACGCCCAAGGTGAGAGGCTGGGGGGAGGTGAGCAGGGGCCTCAAGCAAGGGAAGACCCCAGCTTCCCCAGGGGACTGGGACTCCAGGGGCTGTGAATTAGTCAGCTTGGCATTATAATACCATACACCTGAGATAAATCAGCTTATAAAGAGAAAGGGGTTTTTTGGCTCACAGTTTGGAAGATTTCAGCCCCTAGTCGGTTGACTGTGTAGATTCTGGGCCTGTGGGGAAGCCACTGGTCATGGTGGGGAGTATGTGGCAGAACAGAGCACTGCTGTCCTCAGGGCTGAGACAGAAGGAAAATAAAAAGGAAGAGACCAGGGTTCCACAAATCCCCTTCCAGAGCACCCCCCAATGACCTAAAACCTCCCTCCAGCCCCGCCTTGTAACGTCTCCACCACCTCCAAGAGCACCAAGCTGGGGACCACCTCTCTAACGGGGGCCTTTGGGGAACATTACAGATGAAAACTACCCCCAGCTGGGAGGCAGTTTCCCAGAGCAAGAGCCCCATCTTCCAGGGTTCAGAGTGGAGTTGGGGAGGGTAGCCTCCCTCCTTGGCATCCTGAGAAAGAGCAGGTTCAAGGAGGGGCTGTAGGTACCACCTTACCAGCCCCGGCTCACCAAGATGGCAGCCCTGGGTCAGGGCTTCCCGGGCGTGGGGCAGCAAGACTCCCATCCCTGTCCTTTCCCCCCAGGGGCGGCCACCTGCAGCGCCTCGGGTGACCCCCACTACTTGACCTTTGACGGAGCTCTGCACCACTTCATGGGCACCTGTGCCTACGTCCTGGTCCGCCCCTGCACGGTGAGTTCCCGAGAGAACAACTTTGCTGTGAGCACCACCAACGAGATCCGCGATGGGAACCTGGAACTGTCCTTCGTCAAAGCCGTCAACGTGCAGATCTTTAACCTCAAAATCTCGCTGATCAAAGGTCGCAGGGTTGTGGTGCGTGCCTCCTGGGCCTGCTGTCCCTCTTCTGTGCCCCTTGTCAACATGCTCCTGAGCCCCTGGGGGACCCGGGACCCCTCCTCCTTGGATTCGCCCGACCCAAACATCCATCACCCGCCCCTGCTCCCAGATTTTTGCCATCATTTGATTTTTGTTCCAAATTCCTGACTCCCCTGCTGCATCCCCCACCTCTGCAGGTGAACGGCTATCGGATGTCCCTACCCATGTGGCCTCTGGCTGGCCAGGTGATCATTAGGCTCAGTGGCTCCTTTATCCTGCTCTACACGGCCTTTGGGCTTCAGGTTCGCTACGATGGGAATCATCTGGTGGAGGTGACAGTCCCCTCCTCCTATGCTGGCCAGCTCTGTGGGCTGTGTGGTGAGCTCCCTGGGCCACTGTGGGGAAACTGGGACAGGGTGGGCACCGCAGTCAGGTTTTGGCCTACCTACACATCTCCATTAAGTGTCCCAAATGTCAACTGATGAATCAGTTGAGGACACTGGGAAGCAAGAAGAAGTGATAAGCCAGGGGGGACTTCCCAGGTGGACCCGCCAAGGGGTCATTAAGCACGGGTCAGATCAGCTGGGGTCAGGCAAGCTGGAGAAGTGGAAGAAAGGGTCAGCTTTGGTGTGCAGAGCGGGCATCAAATCAGGTTCTCCCCTTCTGGTTGGGAAGGCGGTGGCCCTGGAGTTGGGTGCGCCCGTCCCTCTGTTGCCTGTTAACTGCCTCTTTTTGCAGGGAACTACAACAATAACAGCTTAGATGACAACCTGCGCCCAGATAGGCGGCCCATAGGCAACTCCATCTATCTGGGGGCCTCCTGGAAGTCTGCGGAGGACTCAGAACCCGGGTGAGCCGGGGGGCAGGGGATCAGAAGGAGCTGATACTGGGGGAAATCTTAGAGGGCCTCCTGGATGCATCTGCCCCCTGCGTATCCCCGTTCCCTCTCTGCTGCACTCCTTCCTGCCCGGACACTGGCCCCGGCTGGGTTTCTCCTCTTAGGAAGTTCTCCTAGCCAGCTCACCTTGTTCCTTCCTGCTGCAGTGCCTGGCTTACTTGAGGGTGCCATTTAATTCTCTTCTCCTGGACCTCTTCCTGGTTCCCGTTCCCATGTGCTTCAGTTTGGGGGACGTTTTCTCAGTCCTAAGTGCCTGTCCTTTCCTCCCTTTATTCAGCTGCTACCTGAGGGGTGGCATGTCCTCCAGTTGCCAATATGACAGCATGTCAGATACCTGGAACAGGACCTGTGCCATCTTGGTGGACCCGCAGGGTAAGACACACTGGCCCTTTGCCCTCCCCTCTGCCCCAGGGACTGGACACCGAGGAGGCAGACGGGTCAGGCAAGGAGCAAGCGTCAGACTACAAACAATGGAGTCTGGGAGGCAGACAGCCCCGGTGGCCTGGTCAGCATCACCTTCTTGGGAGACTGACCAGGCCTCTTCTGTGTCTTAGCCAGTATTTCCCAATAAACCCAGGTTCTGATGGAAAGGAATGTCCAGTTAGCTCCACCGAAGACGCACAGTCCTACTCACCCCCGCCGTCCCCACCTTGTGCTTCCTCCAGGTCCCTTCTCCCCGTGCCATCGGGCTGTGCCCCCGCAGGCCAGCTTCTCCAGTTGCGTGTATGGCCAATGTGGGACTAAGGGCGGCACTGTGGCCCTGTGCCACTCCCTGCAAACCTACGCGTCCCTGTGTGCCCTGACTGGCCATGCCGTCGCCTGGCGCAACAGCTCCTTCTGCCGTGAGTGACCTTACCACCTGCCCTCTCAGCCCAGAGGAAGCCCCCGGGCCCCATTCTCCCAAACTCTGCTTTTCGACCTGCTCAGAGCACTCACGCCCATGTGGGGTCTCGCTCTGTTCTCCACTCCGCCTCTCCAGCCCAGCCCAGTGGTCTCCCTGCACCGGAGCCTCCGCCATCTGATTCTCTCCTCATGAAAAATGTCTGCTTTTCCAGGTGTGGAGGTGCATACCTGTAATCCCAGCAGCTCCGGAGGCTGAGGCAGGAGGATGGAGAGTTCAAAGCCAGCCTCAGCAACTTAGTGAGGCCTTAAACAATTGAGCAAGACCCTGTCTCTAAATAAAAATATAAAAAAAGGGCTGGGGATGTGGCTCAGTGGTTAAGAAGTGCTCCCGGGTTCAATCCCTGGTTCCAAAAAAAAAAAAAAGAAAAAGAAAAAGAAATTCTGCCTTTATTTGGTGGTAACAGTCGCCCTCCTTTGTCCCTGGGCCGGCTCTGTTCCCTTTCTCCACCCCTCTTCTTCTTAAAGTCCGGGGGATTGAATTTGGGGCCCCCTGCGTGCTAGGCAAGTCCTCTACCACTCAGCCACACTCCCAGTCCTTTTCACTTTATTTTGAGACAGGGTCTCACCGAATTGCCCAGGCTGGCCTTGAACTTGGGATCCTCCTGGGATTACAGGCTCTGCCCCCTTTCTTCCTCTCTTTCGCAAAAACTCTTTAAAAAAAGAAAAAGAAACATACATGACATAAGATTTACTCTTTGCCCCCACCCCCCGCCTTGGTGCTGAGGATGGAACCCAGGACCTTTTGCATGCTGGGTGGAGCCCCATCCCCAGCCACGGAACTCTTTTTAGGTGTAATGCTCTGGGGCAGCCACCTCCTGACGCCCCAGGGGGCTACTCTGCTCCTCCTAACACTGGTGTCCGTTGTAGCTCTGCGGTGTCCCTCCGGCAGTCACTACAACTACTGCACCAGCCCCTGCCCAGCCAACTGCCTGAGCCTGAAGATCCCGATGAAGTGCCCTCCTCTGCCCTGTGTGGAGGGATGTGAGTGCCACGGAGACAACATCCTGAGCGGGACGTCCTGTGTGCCCCTCAGCCAGTGTGGCTGCACCGACCCGAAGGGCTTCTACCACCCGGTGAGAGGCCAGACCTGCCTTTCCCATTTCCACCAGCCAGGGGGTCGGGGTGGCAGAGAGAACGCGCGGGACAGGCGGGTGGCAAGCAAAGGCAGAGGCCTCGCGGGGTTGCACCTTCCAAAGTCCTGTTGGCCTTGCGATCCCCACACCCACAGGTGGGCGAGAGCTGGTACACAGAGAACACCTGCACCACCCGCTGCACCTGCTCTGTCCAAAACAACATCACCTGCCAGAGGACCTCCTGCAAGACGGGGGAGACCTGCAGAGCCCTGTATGGGCTGTTCAAGTGCCGGGTTGCAGGTAGGAGGGCCAGCGTGCCCCCTCCCCAACACGCTCCCTACCCACCCTCCATCCGTGGCACTCAGGTTCATGTTCACAACCTCGCTGTACCAAATAGTTTCTGGCTCTCATGAGGCTAGAAGGCCTCCCCACTACCTGGAAGGGCATCTCAGGGTTCCGTCTCCTGCGTTCTGTCTGATTCAGCAACAGAAAACAGGTAAGATAGTTACCTGTTACCCATTTTCTGTTGATGAATCAGAACGCAGGAGACTGGATAATTTATAAAGAAAAGAAATGTCTCCTTTCCTTCCTTCCTTTCTCTTGGTGCTGGGGATGGAACCCAGGGTCTTGCCAGTGCTAGCCGAGTGCTCTACCACTGAGCTACACCCCTGCCCCGGAAATGCACTTCTTACAGTTCTGGAGGCTGGGAAGTCCAGGTGTGAGGGGCTGTATCTGGAGAGGGCCTTCCTGCTGGTGGGGATTCTACAGTGTCCCAAGGTAGCATCAAGCACCACCTCCAAATACCACTAACCTATGACTTTGGAAATTGTTTCCAATGCATGAATTCTGGGGGACAAACATTCAAATACAGGGGCTATGATTCTCCTGCAGCAGCCACGAACTTGGATGGGATGTTATAAATCCCTCCCTGGGAGACTCACACCCCGCTCTGCCTCTAAGAGTTATATCAGCCAGGCCTTGGGCCTTGATTTGTTTCTTGAACAAGGTCCTCCTTCCTTCTTGGGGCTCCCCAGCAGGAAGAACACATGAGCACCTCCCTTGGGACAGTGTTCTTACCAGAGGTGGAGTGATCTCTCAACTCCCTCTCTTTCCCTCCAGATGTGGGCGTGTGTCAGGTCTCAGGGGGTTCCCAGTTTGTGAGTTTTGATGGCACTGGCCATCAACCCATCGTGGACACCTGCACTCGCGTCTTTGTCAAAGTGTGCCACCCCGACATGAACCTGCCTTTCTTCAAGATCAGTGCCAAGAGTAACAACCCACAAGATAGTGCCAGGCCCGTCTCCCTGCCCGAGCTTTACATCAACATCTTCAATTCTAAGGTCGTCCTGAAGAAGAACCACCGGGTGCTGGTGAGCTGGGCGTGGTGACGTGGCCCAGAAGGAGAAGCAAGCTCTGGGGAGGGGACTCTGGTCCTGCCCTCCTGCTCACAGACACCACCCCCCTCTTCAGATCAATGATGCACCAGCCACACTTCCCGCCACATCCCAGATCCCTGGGCTCCGCATCACTGCCAGCGGCACCTACACTGTCGTCAGTGTTGATAATGGAGCACAAATCCGATTTGACGGCAACCAGTCCTTAGAGATCAAACTCCCTATAGTCTATTATGACAAGGTGAGGGTTAGGCCTGACCTTGTTGGTTGTGGGGAAGGAGGGCTGCCCAATGCACCTCTCTATGTGGTTCTCTGGACCGGATGCTCCAGAGAAGACTGCCCTTAGGCTTCCCCAGCCCTGAAAAGTCCTCTGTCCCCCCCCAGGTGTGTGGCGTGTGCGGCAATTTCAATGGCGAGGAGGATGATGAGCTCTTGACACCCAGTGAGGACTTAGTCCACAATAACCAGGAGTTCATGGACAGTTGGAAGGACAAAGGCTTAGACCCAAAGTAATTGTCCCCTAAGACTTCACCATACCCTGTACCTTTACATAACAGAATGAGCTGGGAAACCAGACTGCAAGGCCAACCTGGGATAGGGAGACCAGAATGTTCCTTCGCGTGCGTGATTTGAGGGGTCGTCTGCTGGGTCTCCAGGGCTGCTGGAACCTATTTGCAGAAATGCAGAAATGTTCCCTTAGAAAGCTGGGAGGAGACGAAGCTGCTGGGAAGTTTGGCTTAGACCTTCCCCTGAAGACGAGAAGGGTCCGGAGGCCCAGAGGGTTCCCTGGGGGCATTTGGAAGTGCCCAGTCATCGTCTTCAGAGACAGGGAGGGTTGCCCCTCTGTTGATCCATTTCTTTCCCCTCCCAGTTGCCAGCAGGTCTCAGAGGAAACCCAGAGCAGAGAGGAAACCCAGGCCCCAGTGGAAAGCCAGGACAGAGAGAATAAGGGCAGAGTCAAAGTCCGTTGCAAGCTAGTCGACGCCGAGACAGCGCGGGGAAATTGCCAAGCTGCCCTCCAGGCCCCTGCCTGGTCCCGGTGCGCCTCCCACGTGGACGTCCAGCCCTTCCTGCTGGTCTGTCGGAACAAGTTCTGTGACTCTGGAAGCCTCACGGGAGCCCTCTGCCAGGCTTTCCAGGCCTACGGGGACGCCTGCCAGAACCAGGGGCTCAAGCCCCCAATCTGGAGAAACAGCAGCTTCTGCCGTGAGTGTCCCCTCCAGTCACCCTGCTTCTCCCCACCTGTCCCTCAGAGCTCCCTCATTCTCTTTTCTGATTGCTCCTGACTTCCTTCTGACCTCATCTTCTCTCTGACAAGGACTGGTTACAGTCCCCTCCTAACCAGAGCCCCTCGTACCAGGGCAACTGCTTCTCAGCTCCTGTACTGATGCCACTTTCCCAAAGGAAATGTGATTACTCTCCTCCTGCAAGGTTAAGGCCAAGCTCGGCACAGTAACATCCAGGACCTCCAGCCCGGCCTCTCCCTTCTCTCTGACTCCCTTCCCACACGGTCCGGTGTCTGGTAGGCTCTCTTTCCGCCCCCTGGAGACTAGGCATCTTCTGTAGCTCTTTTCTTTAAAAACAAAAAATTATAACTGTGATTATTCACATAGCATGATAGTCACCCCTTTTCAAGTGTTCTTTAGTATCTTTGCACTATCTAAATGCAGAACCTTCTCAAATTTAAAACAGCAATCGATGACATTTTTTTTAGTAGGTACAGTCATTCTTTGGTATGCACAGGAGATTGATTGGTTTCAGGACCCCTGACAATACCAAAATCTGAGACTGTTCCAGTTCCTTTGTGTAAAATGGCATAGTATTTGCATAGAACCTGCACACATCCTTTCATATACTTAATTTTTTTATGGTGCTGGAGATTGAACCCATGGCACTTTACCACTGAGCTACATCCCCAGCCCTTTTTGTTTTGAGACAGGGTCTCCCTAAGTTGTTGAGGCTGGTCTTGAACTTTCGATCCTCCTACCTCAGCCTCCCAAGTCACTGGGATTACAGGTCTATACCACTGCGCCTGACTACCATATAATATTTTCTTTTTGCGATGCTGGGGATGGAACCCAGCACCTCACACTTGCTAGGCAAGCCCTACACCACTGAGCCACACCCCCAGCCGTATCCTGATTTATTTATCACAACTTATTTAATTGCTCCTTTGATGGACTTTCTGGTTGTTTCCAACATTTTACTTTTGCAATCGGTGTTGAGGGGAATAACCTCCCGCATGTATGGTGTTCTGTGTATGTCACTCTGTCTGTAAGATAAATCCTAGAAACGGAAGTATTGGGACCAGAACTGTGTGCATTTGTACTTTGGAGAGGTGTTGTCCTTCCAGAGGAGTTGAAGAATTTACGTTTCCACCAGCAACACATGAGAGTGTCCGTCTCCCCCATTCTCACCAAGCCAGTGCGCTACCAGCCTTTTGGATTCTTGACAATCCGATAAGTAAAAAATAATGAGTCTTAACTTGCATTTTTTCTTATTTCAAGTGAGATTGTACATTCGTTCATATATTTAAGAGCCAATTGAATTTCCCTTCCTGTGAGCTCTCCGCTCTTGTCTGTTCCAATTTTTCCACTAAGTTGTTGGTCTTTATCAAACTGTTTTAGAGAAGTCCTTTATCTGTTATGGAAAGTAGCCCTTTATTAGTGCTCCAAGTTACACAAATGTTTCCAGTTCCTTTTTTAAAAAAATCTTTTTACTTTATTGCCATGCAGGGAAAAAAATATTTTTATGGGATTGAATTTTTTTTTTTGCGGTGCTGGGGATTGAAGCCAGGGACCTGAGCGTGCTAGGCAAGCACTCTACCACGGAGGGACAACCCCAACCCTAAAAATATTAATTTTTGTTTTATAGATTCTGCATCTTAGACCATAGTTACAGATGCTGTCCCCCCCCACCAAAGTTAAATTTATTTATTTTTTGCCCATGCTTTACTCTAGGACTTTTATGGTTTCTTTTTTATGTTTAAATTTTTGACCCATGAGGAATTATCCTGGCATGTAGAATGAGATATGAATCAACTTTGTTTAATTTTTTCCAGAAGGCTAACAAGTTGTTCCTGCACTATTAAATAACTAGACCAACTTTCCCCACCAACTGAGATGCTACGATTTATCAAATACTAAATTCCCATATGTTTGAATCTGCATCTGGTTTTAAAATTTTTAATTTTATTCATTAATTTTGCTACTGGAGATTGAACCCAGGGGTACTTTACCACTGAGCCACATCCCCAGCCTTTTGTATTTTTTATTTAGAGACAGGGTCTCACTGAGATACTTAGGGCCTCACTAAGTTTCTGAGGCTGGCTTCAAACTTGTGATCCTCCTGCCTCAGGTTCCAGAGTCACTGGGATTATGGTGTGCACCACTGTACCCAGTTGTATCTAGATTTTATTTCCTGCTTCATTGGTTTGTATCTTCATATACCAGTAACACATGCTGTGATCCTTGGGAATCTAAAATGTGTTTTAATTTTTGGTAGGCGTCTTCACTAATCACTTCTCTTCTTTTTAAAAGTTATCCTGGTGCAGGGTGCAGTGGTAATTCCCAGAGACTTGGGAGGCTGTGGTGGGAAGATCACAAGTTTGACCTGGGTTCAATTCCCAGGATCCCTGCACACACACACAAGTTTTCCTGGCCTTTCTACTTTGCTTATCTTTTTTTTTTTTTTTTAGTTTGCTGGTATCTTTATCTCAACTTTAAAACCACCTTATCCTGTGAACACACACACACACACACACACACACACACACATGACCCTGTTGGTTGGTTTTATTGGAGTCACATTAAATTTATAAATTAACTGGGGGAGAAATGGCATCTGTGTGTCACTGGCTCTTCCTGTCCATGAACATGGTATGCATTTCCCTTCATTCACACTTTCTTCTAGAGTCATTTCTTGAACTCCCCTGACAGAGTCGATATGTCCCTGCTCCGTTCCACCAATATGCCTGCTGCATATCTACCTGTCACATACTTACCATGCACATCAAGGTCATGCTGCTATTGCTGGGGACCTCAGTCTCCCACATTGACTCAGGAGAGCCACTCCTTCAGTGGTGGTGGGCATAGAACCCAGGTCCTTGCACAGGCTGGGCAGACGCTCTCACTGAACCTGGGAGAGCTGTTCTTACTCTCTCCCCCTCAGGTCCTGGCACAGGGCCCACACTCAGTAAACGTTTGATGAGTGAATGAGGAAAGAAACCCCAAGCCTTGTTGGTCATTCCCCCAGCCTGGTTTCTGGAGGATCTGACCTCTGGGGCAACCTCTGAGCCCCTCCACTTACCCCACTTCCCTCTGCCCTACAGCTATGGAATGCCCGGCTCATTCCAGCTACAGTAACTGCCTTCCCACCTGCCCGACCTCCTGCTCGAACCCCGAAGGCCGCTGCAAGAATGGTAGACGCCCTTCCACCTGCGCTGAGGGTTGCCTCTGTCGGTCCGGCTATGTGATGAATGGGAACAAGTGTGTTTCCAAAAGTAGTTGTGGCTGCAAGGATGCCCAGGGTGGCACCATCCCTGTGAGTGGGCAGAGGAAGTGGGGGCGGGGATCACAGACCTTGAGGACTGGACTTGTTCTTTCCTCAGCATCTCTCAGCCTGGGGCTCCCTTGTCTCTGTGGCTGGTTCTGGGGTGTGAATGCAGGTAGTGCATGGTTTGGGTTTGGGAGGTGAGGAATCCATGCAACTGGGACATAGAAGGGTATGGCAGAAAGAGCAGGGCCTTTGTGTGGGATGATCTGTGTTCGAATCCCAGTTAGACCACTGATGAGTCAGATGACCTCTGATACCTTAGTTTTCTCTTCTGTAAAATGGGTCCAGTAGCACATCCTGAAGAGCCTATGTAAGACACCAAGAACCTTTGGGGAGGACATAGTGACATAAAGATCTAAATGGCACTGTAACGGCCTCTCCCCAGGGTTAATACATAGGTTCCTGAATATCCATGAGAATGACTGGATCCAGGACCCCCAATGATACTAAAATCTGAGGATGCTTAAGTCCCTTACATAAAATAGCATAGTACGTGCATGGAACATTTGCACATCTTCCCTGTAGAGTTTAAATCATCTCTAGACAACATGTGATAGCTATTGTAATGTTCGTGTCATGTGACTATTGTCATATTGTATTTTCTAGGGAATAATGCCAAATTTGGCCCAAGTGC
Source organism: Sciurus carolinensis (assembly GCF_902686445.1). NCBI lineage: Eukaryota > Metazoa > Chordata > Mammalia > Rodentia > Sciuridae > Sciurus > Sciurus carolinensis. The sequence goes on along the minus strand of NC_062230.1, from coordinate 7,676,985 downwards.
AATTTAAAAAAAATATATTTTCATCCAAGTTTGGTTGGATTCAACCAGCAGACAAAGGCTGGCCAGGCTTGGCTTTAGACACTGGGCTTAGCTGAAGGAGCGAGAGGAAGGAGAACCCACCCTCCCCGCTCCCTTTCTGTCTTTTCTGGTGGTTTCTACAGATGGGCAAGACCTGGATCTCCACAGGCTGCACGCAGGCCTGCTCCTGCACGGGAGGAAGCATTCAGTGCAAGGCCTTCCGCTGCCCTGCTCAGTCCCACTGCCAGCACAAAGAAGGAACCAACAATTGCGCCCCTGACAGTAGGGAGCCTGGGGCAGGTGGAAAGGGGCGCAGCTGGGGCCCAGGAGGAGTGAGGCGGGGCAAGCAGGAGCTGACCCCGGGGAAGGCGCCCGGCAAGGTAGTCACGGGGTGGGCAACTGGGGTCAGGAGGCCTGGCTTCAAATTGAGACTCTGGCCAGCTCCGGTCAGAGGCAAGTTATGGATCCTCTCAGGACCCCCTGCCTTAAAGTCCAAAAGAGAGGGGAGGGTGAGAAGATCCAGATTAAGGTTGCACTGGGGGCTAGAGAGGGAGAAGGTCAAGTGTCCAGGGAGCCCGGGGCCTATGCGAGGTGACAGGAGGTGCCATGGCAATAGGGGTTCCCAGGACTCATCTGGGCAGTGTCTCTTCTCAGTGTTTGCCTTTCTTGGCAGAATCGGAACAATGCTCCGTCTACGGGGACCCCACTTACCGCACGTTTGATAGGTTCAACTACCGCTTCCAGGGTCGCATGACCTACATCCTCGTAAAGACAGTGGACAAACTCCCCAGTGGGCTGGAGAAGCTGGTGGTTCAGGGGCGGAACAAGGTGTACTCGTCCGCCCCCGGCCTGATCTTCTTGCATGAAGTGATCACCTTCGTCTATGGCTACAAATTCCAGTTCCAGGCCGGACTGACACTTCTGGTTAGTAGGAGTCAGGCTGGGGTCTCGATGTCTAGGGAGGCCACCTGAAGCTGGTGAAGCCAGGGCGCCCTGCTTCTGGGAAGTTCCCGGATGTGAAGGCAGGCCCATTGAGTGACTGAACGGTACAGAGAAGGGGAGAATATGGGCAAAGCCAGGCACAGCAAGAGCAGCAGGCCATCAGCCGGCTCCAGCCCTGCAGCAGCTATCCACTTATCTTCCCCTGCAGGTCAACAACCAGAAGACGTCCATCCCCTACAATCCCAGTGATCGCCTGCACGTCACCATGCAGGGCCAGCGGCTGTTTCTGGTCACCGACTTTGAACTGGTCGTCAGCTTGGGTGGTGGTGCAAAGATCAATGCAGGTACCAGAGAGAGGGGGACAGAGGGCAAAGGGCATAGTTCTGGGGTGCAGGGGGGATGGGAATGCCCTGCAGAGACGGGCTAGTTGTGAAGAGAGAAGCCTTGCCTGGGAATGGGGACTCCAGCTCGAGTTGGGGACCCAAGAGGAGGTAGGGGACCAGCACAAGGGTTCACTGCAGGGCACCCTCTTCCTCCCGCAGTGATCACCCTGCCCAGCATGTACCAGGGGCTGGTGCGGGGCATGTGCGGGAACTACGACGGGGACCGCTCCAATGAGTTCACGCTGCCCGACGGCAGGCTCACCCAGAACCTCCTTGTCTTTGGCAACAGTTGGGAGGCAAATGGGGATGAGCCTCTCTCACGCTCCCCAAGGTGAGAGTTGGGGCTCAGGAGGACCAGGGTCTGACCACAGCTGCTACCCTCCCTCTCTGGCTCTGGGTTCTGGCAGAGAGACCTCCCTTCCTCACCTCCGTCGCTCTCCTCAGACTGACCCGGGGCGCCCGCTCAGTGGAAATCCCAGCAGTGCCCCAGCCCTTGCCTTGGCCTCTCTCCCCCGTTATTCCTCCCCAAGTTCACCTCCCTCCAGGGCCTCACCTGGCCCCTGGCTTCTCCCTTGCAGGGCCCTCCGGGAAGAGGAAGAGGAAGCACAGGAAGAGCCCCGCTCGCTGGAGTCGGCGTGCAGCGTGGAGCAGCTGGCCCTCATCAACAGCACCCAGGCCTGTAGTGTGCTGGTGGACCCCCAGGGCCCCTTTGCTGCCTGTCACCAGACTGTGGCCCCAGAGCCCTTCCAGGAGTGAGTCACGGGCCCAGGACTTGTGAGCACGGCCTCAGTTCCTGCTCCAGCCTTTCCCTGGGTCCTGCTCTGACCCCCAGCCTTGCCTGCCTTCCTTCTCCCTGTGACCTCACTTCCTGGTGACCCCCCTTGACACTGCCTGAGGTCTTCCGTTGGGGGCTCCAGGCCCTCTTCTGCAGGGGTGAGTCCTTGCCTCCCTGTGGGTGACAGCCTCCCCTCCCCTTCCCTGGACCCCAGGCACTGTGTGGTTGATCTGTGTACAGTCCAGGACCCCAAAGACCAAGAGGAGCTGCGCTGCCAGGTTTTCAGTGGGTACGCCATCACCTGTCAAGAGGCGGGCGCCAGCCTAGCCAGCTGGCGGGACCACACCCACTGTGGTGAGGCACTGCCCCTGCCTGGCAGCTGGCCCTGACTCCCCTGCCAGTCCGTCTCCCGCCTGACCCTTCTCCCACCTCTGTCCCCACCCTGGGCTTCCTACCTTGGCTCCTCTGTCCCTCAGCCCCCAGCAAGTTCAAGGCAGCACATCTCTTCCACCTGACCCTGTCCCACCCGCTCTGGGAGCCTCCCCACCATTCCGCCCCATCCTCTCTCCAGTGCGTCTCTGTCCGCGGAGTTCACTACGCTCATGTTCCCGATGAACACCGCAGACAGAGCCGACATGCCCCTCGAGCTCTCCTGCCTACAGGCAGCTCTGTGCCCTCTGGGGCGACCTTGTACCCCCTCTTCCACCTTCAGCCCCACTGTCCCCATAGCCCCCATGTCTTTTTGACTGGCCCCACGCCTGACCGTGCCTCTGCCCCTCAGCCATGACATGTCCAGCCAATACGGTGTATCAGAGCTGCATGATGCCCTGCCTGCTGTCCTGTGCTAACCTGGAGGCCCTCGGGGACTGCAAGGGCCCCTGCGTGGAAGGCTGTGCCAACCTCCCAGGCTATGCCTACAGTGGTGCTCAGAGCCTCCCCGTGGCTGACTGCGGCTGCACCACAGACGGTGTCTATCACCAGGTCGGGGCTGGCGGCGGGAGGCCAGGGAAGCCGCGGTGCAGAGCCAGAGCCAGCTGCAACCAGAACCCCAACTCGCCCTTCTCCCTTTCCAGCTGGGTGACAGCTTTGTGACTGAGGATTGCTCTCAGCGCTGTACCTGCGCCAGCTCGGGAGTCCTGCGGTGCGAGCCCTTCGGCTGCAGTGCTGAGGAAACCTGCACCCTGGGCAACTTCACCCGAGGCTGCTTCCGAGGTGAGCCTGGGCCTCTCTCGCCTCCATGTTGCTCCCCACCCTGAGATGGAAGGCGGGCCACCTGGAGTTCCCAGACCTTGATATCAGGAAGTGCACGCCTCCCTTTTTAGGAAAGGGCAAAGGAAAAGGCCCTCTCCTCCCCTGAGCATCCATTACCTCCAGAGCCCCGTCCCTTCAGTCCTTTTCTGCAGCACCTGGTGGCAAACACAGAGCACCCACCTTGTGGGTATGAAGACGAAGTTCAGAGAGGTTAAGCAATTTCCCCAGAGCCCAGGCTGGTAGGGCTAGAGCCAGGCTCTGGAGGCTACTGCTTCCTTCCTGGGTCCAGCCTTCAGCCTGGCCTCCCCTGCACCAGAAGAGTCCTCCAGAGCCCCTCACAGCCCTGCATCCTTGCAGAAACCCCATGTCTACGGAACCCCTGTCAGAATGATGGCCGGTGTCAGGAGCAGGGAGCCAGCTTCACCTGCGAGTGTGACCTCGGCTATGGGGGAGACCTGTGCACGGAGCCGCAGGACATCCCTCCCCCTAAAAAGCCAGGTGAGGGCATCGCCCAGGCCCAGACCCACACAACTGTTTTATATGTATAATATGAACACGTATCTATTATAGCTATAGATACAGATAGTGTAGATATGATATCAATAGATATAATAATATATAATATACATCCAGTAGAATAGGAATCATAGCATAATGATCCCTAGAGTTTAGCCAGACAGGGATCCTTGACTAGTCCCTGTGCCCATCTCCTACCCGCATGCTCTGGAATCTTCTCTTCAAACCCTGACTCTCCACTCCCCCACCCCACCACATGCCTCGCCCCGTTATTTCCCCATCTGTGCCCCTGTATGCTTTTCTGGACCTTTTACTATTTTTTCCTACCCAAAGCTCAAATTCCACTGTGCCGCTGGGGCTGTGGTTCTCCAAGTTTATCCTACCCAAGACTGGGTGGGGGTAACTTTTTTTTTTTTTTTTTAAACCTTTATTTGATCCATTTATTTTTATGTAGTGCTGAGGATGGAACCCAGTGCCTTATGCGTGCTAGGCGAGTGCTGTACCACTGAGCTACAGCCCCAGCCCCAGGGGGTATCTTGTTTAACACGTTCCAGGACTCACCCCCAGAGATTTGGGTTCAGTAGGTCTGAAGTGGGCCCTGAAGTCTACTTTTGTAACAAGCAGCCAGGTCCTGGCTAGGGGAAGTGTTTCTGGGCTGCGTTTTGAGAAACACTGGCAGGGATACCTGAGGCTCTAGGGACCTGCTAGGTAAAAATCTCCGTAAAGGGCTTCTGGGAGTTGTGTCTGGGACCAGAAGGGGCTGCTGGGGGACAAGGCCACTAAGGCCTAAAGCCTTGGGAGAACCACCAACCAGGCCCGGAGCTTTAGGGAGATGAGGTCCCTCGTGCTGCCCACCAAAGACCAGCAGGGACTGCCTCCTTCTGCACCCCTCGGCCCCCTTGGTCCTTCCCGTCCACATCCGTTTCTCCCTGTATCCAGAAGCATCCAGCTTCGTGGCCATCCTACTGGGCATGCTGGTGCCCGCGGTGGTCATCGTGTCGGTGGTGATCAGAGAGTGTGTTTACAGGACCAGGAGGAGGAGGAGGTGAGTCCCAGGCAGGTGAAGAGTGGGGGGGTCAGCAGGGGTGTGGGGGGAGGGACAGGCCACACTGTGGGCCACATCTGTTCTCTGCTGCCTCCTAGGGAGAAAATGCAGAGCCTGAATAGAGGCCCGTGGGGGGACACAGGTGAGAGCCCACCCTGGGGCCAGCACCTGCACAGCCGGAGCTGAGTCCACCCCGGAGGCCGGTTTTCTGTCTCTCCTCTGTTCCTGAGGCTGCCTTCAGAGCCACCGGGTTCTGAGTTGTCGTCACACGTGGACATAAAAAGAATTTATTTTTGAGGTCTGCATTTCTGTGACTATGGCAGAAGCACTGGGTCTATGAGGTGGGTCTTTGGAGGGAGGGGGGTGGGGGCCAAGGCCTGGGTGCTGTTGGGCTGGGGGTGTGGCCCACTGGGAGAGCCCTGGCTTAGCATGCATGAGGTCCCGGGTTCGATCTGAACAAGAGCCAGATCTGAGGAGGAAGGGGGCTTGTCCCTTGGAGGAGACCATGGGAGGAGCCCATCAGCACTGGGAGATGCCATGGACAGGAGAGGCAGAAGGCAGGGAAGCAGGTGGAAAGAAGGCTGGGGCCTGGGGTGCAGGAGAAAAGGCATCATGTGTCCATCTTTACCCAGGAACCCTGGTTCTTAGAGGACAGGCCTCGGTTCCCCACTAAGGGGAATAAAAAATCATTCTGAGAAGCTCCCTCTCTCTACATATATATATTTGGGGTATCGGGGATTGAACTCAGAGGTGCTTCACCACTAAGCTAAATCTCCAGCCCTTTTTTGTTTTTAAAGGGGTCTTGCTAAACTGCTTAAGGCCTCAATTGCTGAGGCTGGCCTGGAACTTGTAGTCCTCCTGCCTCAGCCTCCTGAGTCACTGGGATTGCAGGCACCACCCCCTGGCAAGCTATATATTTCTCATGATGAAATTCCCCCCTGGGTAGAGGCCAAGGATGGGGATTGTGGCTCTTTCTCAAGAGTGGCCCTCAGGGAAGGACCCCACCCTCCCCATTTCTCCATTTCCCTAAAGGACCTGAAAGTTACTATGGAAACAAGGGTGGGGTTGGTGCAGGTTTCGGAGGGCAAACCATCCAGCCCAGCATGAGGTTAAATGGCTTGTTTTCTGTCCCTCCCTGGGGGTGAGGGATGGGGGGCTCATTCTTCCCACCAGGCAGCCTGAGGGGAGGGCTGGAAGGTGTCCAGCTGGTCAGGGGGAGGGCTGGGGTATAGGACCCTGAGGGTCAGGGGACCCGGGGATATTGGAACAGGGAAGACAGGGGGTCCTCCAAAGGCATCAGCTCTGAGCTTATCCCCTGAGACCAGCCCTGCAGCAACCTGGTTGGGGAACCAGCCTGGAAAAGAAGGGGTGCCCCTGGTCAGCCACCCTGCCTGGCATGGCCCTCCCTCCTTAGTGCAGGAGCCCCACACCCGGGAAGGTTGCAGGGCAGCCTCTGGAACTGAGCTGGGCCTCCTGGGCTCCGCTCCTGCACCTGGTCTTCATCTTTGCCTCTGCTGTTCCCGCCCTCCTGCGTTGACCTTTCCTTCCCGAGGCCCTGGAAGGCTACCTTATCTAGCCCGGATGTCTGCTTGGCAGGGGACGGGGGCTGGGGGGCTGGCCTCTGGGTGATCCACTCCCTCAGGCAGGACCGAATCCCTTCCACCCCCCCCTCCGATACCAAACGTGGGTGGTAGTCGCCAAGGGAGAGAAGGGGCAGAGGACCCCAGGGTGTCAGGGCTGTGGAGGTAGAACCAGCTCACTGCCCAGGGCTCCCTGGGCTGGGAGGTCCTGTGCTGACCCCAAGATGACAACAGGGGGTGACTGGGAGGCAGAAGTGGAAAAAATCTGCTCAGTTAAGTGAGGTGGGCCAGAGCCTACCTCTGTGGGTGTCCTTTGTGGTGGGAGGGAGAAGGCTGAGGGGGATGGAATGGGGGACAGACCCCAGCCTCATCTTCCTGTCTGGGAGGGACAAGTGGGGGTGGGGTGGCCAGACACACTCAGGTTCCTCCTTGCCTTCCCACGGGGCTGGGAGAACCTGCCCGGGCGGGTGGCATACTGAATGGGGGAATTGTCCTGACTGCCCGCCATCCAGGCACACACACGTGGGGGCCCCTCCAGCCACTCCCACCTCTTCCCTTCCCCCTCAGCCAGTACCTACTTTCCCCTGTGGCCTCTAAGCCAACCCCAGCTGTCAACATCTGGCCCACATCTGTCTCTGGCTCCAGCCCATGCCCCCTCCTCCCTTTTAGGGGGCTCAAGGCCTCCCCTCTGCACACAGCCCCCTGCCAGGCTAAGAGGAACCAGGGAGGGGTGGGAGGGGGCAGCCCCACCCCGGAGATGCCCCAGGCTCTTGGCAGAGCCAGCTGGAGCAGTTAGAAGCAGCTGCCAGTGACTCATCTCCCAAGGCCCCCACCCCACCTCAAACACACCCGGGAGGCTGGGACCCACAGCTCCACTGCCTGACCCAGACCCCACTGTCCTTGAAAATCTAGTCCATCCTTGCTTGCAATCACCCCCGGAGCTGGGACATGTCCCATTTTCTTTTATTTATACAAAAAAGTTTCTTTTTAAATATAATTTAAGAACCCCTCCAAGCACCGGCGTCTGCCTCTGGCTTCCACCACCGCCCCCCTTCCCCACACCGGCTCACGGACACAGCCTGGGGGGGCCTCGGGGGCAGGGAACCATCTGGGACTGCGGTGTGACCAAGGCGCTGCTCTGGAAACAAGACACTTCGAAGGGTCCCTGTTTCAACCTTGGGCAAAGGAGGAGACGGAGAAACAGGTGCCCTCCAACACAAAAAAGAAGGGCTGGATGGCGGAAAATCAAAACATAAAGGGGGAGGGAGGGAGATTAAGACCAAGAACAAAAAAATAAAACTCAAGAACCTTCAATATGAAGGCAGCAGATGGGGGAGGGGCATTTACAAGGGAAAATGATTGAGTTCCATGGCAACAGCAGCAAGTCGGGGCATCAGCGATCAATGACTGTGTCACTGGGCCATGACGCCCCTTCCTGCCTCCTGGGACGGTGCTCCACTCCCAGCTGGCAGGCTGGTCACCCTCTCTTTGGTCTGTAGGAACATGTCCATCAAGGTGAGGGGGAGCACCTGGGGAGCCCTCTGGGGAGGCTGGGAGACGATAGGCGCTTCACTTCCCTCTGGTCACACCCAGTTCTGAGGGAAAGGTGCCCTCATCCTGGGCTTGGGGTTTCCCGCCTGGAGGGGACAGGATGTGATATGGCACAAACCCCAAAATCCTGTCTCTCCAAATTGCCAACTCCCCACCCCCTTGGGTTCAAAGTGCAATCCAGTGGAGCCAGGGATGGGGACCTCTGTGAGACCCCACCCGACTTTACCCCAGGAAAAAGGGGAGGCCGTGCCCCTGGGGTGAGGAATTCCTGGAGGTCAGTACTGAGGAGCTTGTCCTCCTGTCCCGCCCGAAGCTCCGGGCTTGGCTTGGGACTTCATATGCTGGACACTGGCCAAGATTTTCTTCTGGTGTCCAGCCAGAGTGACTCCAATCCGGAGCAGATCCCTGTGGAGTAATAGGACTAGGTGAGCCACAGGGCTCTGGGGATACCCTTCTTGCTTAGTTCCAGGCCCCCCGTCCCTCCCTAGCTTTGGAATTGTCAGCCAATCAGGAAGGCCAGCAGGGGAGATGGGTAAAGCGTCCATAGTGCCGAGGCAGTTTCTGGAGAACGGAGGCGCGGGTGGGGGCGCCTTCTGCGCAGCCACAGTAGGTGGCGGGGTTAGGTCTCAGCTGGGTCTAACCCCCATCGGGGGCCTGGCCGGGCAGGACCGCGAGAGCCCCAAGTGGGAGCAGAGGACGAAAGAGAAAAGCCGGCAGAGAGGTGAGAGGAAGGCCGCACGAGCGGCTTTAGAGGGAAAGCAGAAGTGAGAAGAAAGAGCCAGGAAGAGAGAGAGGAAGAACTGGGTGGAGAGGAAGGAGTGCCCCTGGCGCCTGGAGGCGGAGATAAGAGAGAAAGGAGGTGCGGCTGGAGCGGAGGACCCTGGGACGGGAGAAGCTGCAACAGGTTAGGGAGGTGAGACCCCAGGCCCAGCAGGGCAGGTGGGCCAGGGGCTGGCCGTGCAGGGGTCCCCTCTGATTCCAGACTTCTATGGCTATTACTCCAACCTGGGTGGAGGTCGTGGGAGAGAAATGGAAGGCAGAAAGGAGGTGTCCCAGCGGGGCCAACCCAGGGAGAAGAGCGATGTGGGAGGCAGTGGAATCCTACAACCATTTCACACGAAAGCCAGGATGGAACTCCAAAACCTAGCCCAGGCTTCTCCTTTTATGGGTGGGAAAGGAGCAGCAGAGCTGACACGTTAGGGTGAGAGCCGGGTCTGGAATGTAGATAGACGCACAAAGACATACAAACCAAGCCGCAAGGGAGATGACCCAGGGCGGAGGAGGCTCCAGGAGATGAGGTGGGGCGCACCGGGCACCCCTGCAGCTGTTACACTTGAGGGGCTGCTCTCGGCTCTGTCTTGAGTAGTCTCCTTATCTCTGCTTCACTGAGCTAACATTGGCCCTGGAGGTTGACTCCAAAGACTCCTGCTCAACCCGAGGCCCTGGCTCCAGCCCCCTCGCTCACTGCCCCCAGATGCCCTCTGGCCCTCTGCTTTTGGTCCCTTCCACTTACTCGGCGGAGATTTGGCTGACCAGCTCGAAAGAACCAAACCCAGCTGCCGCAAAACTTTCTTCGTATCTCCCATCTTGATGGCTCGAAGCCACTCGCCCACAGAGCCAAAAGCTGAGTAGTGAGGCTGCCGCTGATCCAGGAGAGGGTGTGAGGCCCTGCGGAGGAAGGACAGGGAGGATGCTGACCTCTGCTCGGGTGAGGGAAGGAGGAGGGCCTTCCGCTCCGGGGTCCTCACCCGCCATTCTCCCTGGCCACAATTTTGAGGCTGGCAGGGTTCCGGATCATCTTGTCAAGGGCGCTGACCACCTGGGGGAAGCGGGGCCGGGCATTCCGATCCTTCTGCCAACAGTCCAGCATCAGCTGGTGGAGGGAGGTGGGGCAGTCTGGGGGCGGGGGCAGTCGGTAGTCCTGTTCAATGGCGTTGATCACCTGGGTGACGGGAAGAAACAAAGTGAGGCTGTCCCGGGAGAAGGAGGGTGACAAAGGGCATCAAGGAACGACAGCTTAGCCCATGCCAGGACAGAATCACACATCTGGGAGTCCTCTGGCTGTTCTAAGCTGGCTGTATCTGGATACCCCAGAAGCTCTTGGGCTTCGATCTGGAGGTATAACCTCCCAATCCTGCTCTCCATCCCTGCATCCTTCTGTGACCCAAATATGCTAGATCAAACTCTTCCATGCAGAGATCACCTCTTCCTTGTGCCCCTCCCACCAAGGAAGTGGCAGTAATCAGTCTGGAAACTTCCACCCCCATCCCCACCCCATATTCCAGGTGAGAGAAGACCCCACCACGGCACACTTACGTCCTGATTGCTCATGTCCCAGTAGGGCCGTTCCCCAAAAGACATCACCTCCCACATCACAATCCCATAGCTCCAGGCATCGCTGGCAGATGTGAACTTGCGGAAGGCAATGGCCTCAGGGGCTGTCCAGCGGATGGGAATCTTTCCTCCCTGCAGAAGGAGGAGGAAAAGATGGACCCAGGCATACTGCCCCCGATCCCTGACTCTGCTCTTTTCCCCTAGCTTCTGGCCTCCTTGCTTTCTGGGACCTAAGTCCCCACCCTCCCCAACTCGGTTGGTCTCCTTCAGTCTGCACCTGTATCCCCTCTCTCTGGTCCAGAGCTGCCAATCCCTCAGCCTCTAACCTTTCCAACCTGCCCTCTCCATGAGGCCCTGGGAATCTGGTTCATCCCCTGGTCCCCAGCCTCACCAGAGAGCTTGTATAGGTGGGATCAGAAGAGTTCTCCTCCAGGAATCGGGAAAGGCCAAAGTCTGAGACCTTGCAGACGAGGTTGCTGTTGACCAGGATGTTGCGGGCAGCCAGGTCTCGGTGGACATAGCTCATTTCCGCAAGGTACCGCATGCCAGAGGCAATGCCCCGCAACATGCCCACCAGCTGGATGACCGTAAACTGCCCATCGTTCAGCTGGGGACCACAGAAAGAGGAGCTTAGACAGGACACCTCTACCCACCCTTCTCCCTCCCTACATCTCCTAAACCGTATCTGTCATTTGCAGATTTGTCTCTCAACTCACCTAGAGAGAAGCCCACCGACTTCCCCAGGTAAGCCTTCCTCCTTTCTCACCTCTGGTTCACCCCGGCTCTTACTGTGACATCATCACACAATGCCTATCATCATTATTGTTTCAAAGACCTGTAATTCGAGTCTCTCTTGATAAGACTATAAGGAGATAAACCGGACGTGGTGGTACAGGCCTGTAATACCAGCAACTTGGAAGGCTGAGGCAGGAGGATCGCAAATTCAAAGCCAGCCTCAGCAGCTTAGCAAGGCCCTAAGAAATTCAGCAAGACCCTGTCTAAATAAAATATAAAAAAGGTCTGGGGATACGGCTCAGTGGTTAAGTGCCCCTGAGTTCAATTCCTGTACCAAAAAGAAAAAAGACTTATAAGGAGATGATTTAATTTTTTTTTTTCTTCTATTTAACTTAGTACAGTGTTTTACGCTCAGAAAATAATCAATGCTTTCAGTCTCACATGCTTAGATGTGACAGCCCGAGTCTGGCCGGTCAGAAGTGTGCTCTGAGCTACCTGTCTACAGGTGGAAATGTCTTCATGCCAATCCACCTCAAACTTCTTCAGCCCTCTTGAGTACACTGTATGATTTTGCGAGAAAACAGTGAGAAACTGGGGCACACAGCACCAAAGCTCAGGTCTAAAGCCCAACTTTGACTTTTCCAGAGTTTGCTCTCTGGCTGGGGATGTGACAGAATGAACCTAGCCTGCACAAGGCCCTGGGTTCAATCCCCAGCACTGCAAAAACCAAAACCAAACCCTCCAGTGTGCGTTCACCGGGTCAACTGACCAGGCATGGGAAATTAACTGATCCAGTCTTCTGGTTCAGCTAAGTTACTAGGGATCCTCTGCAGCCCTGCAGGTTCAGGGACACAGAGTCCCAGAATCGAATCCTGCATCCACCCTCCAAACCTGCACCCGCCCTGCGCCTCCTATCTCCATTTGGCAGTGGTCAGGAGGGAGACCTCAGTGCTTCCTGTGATTCCTTCCCCTGTCACCTGCCACTTGTAATCCATTGGAATCAGCTGGCCCTGCTTCCTAAACTGTATGTGTCCTCAGTTCAACTGCCTCTCCCCACCCCGTGGCCTGAATGGCTGCAGCAGCCTCCTTGCTGGTGGTGGTGGCACTGGTTCCCCAGCACCCAGCTAAAGGGACCGCCTTCAATTGTCTCACTGTCCAGCCTAAATTCCTCCAAAGGCTTCCCCTCCCCCCACCACTGCAAGGCCTACTACTGCCCCTCTGCTCACCAGGTTCAACCCACTGGCCTATTTCTTTCTTTCTTTTTGGTACTGGGGATTGAACCCAGGGGTGTTCAACCACTGAGCCACTTCCCCAGCCCTTTTTATATTTTATTTAGAGATAGGGTCTCACTGAGTTGCTTAGGGCCTTGCTAAATTGTGGAGGCTGGCTTTGAACTTGAGATCCTCCTGCCTCAGCCTCCTGAGTTGCTGGGATTACAGGCGTGCACCACCACACCTGGCTACTGGTCTGTTTCTTAAACATGCAGAGTTCTGGCCCACCGTGGGTGTCCTCTCTCATCCCACGCCCCCTCCCCATCTTCTCATGACTGGCTCTTTCTCATTTCTCATTTCTCATTTTCATCTCTTCTCCCATCTACCTCTTCACCTCCTTGCAAAACAACCTTTGTAGAGTCCCAACATCAGGTCACAAACTCCTATGACCACAGGGGAGGGGAGGGGAGGGGACACTCCAGGATCTGTCCCAGCAACACTTATAGAGGTGGCCAAAGTGAGTGTCCCCTGATGGCACCTGTGTGAAGTGCAAGGCACCCCCATGTGGACCAGCCACGAATGTTTTATTTCCAACTTATCAAAACATCAGAAAGAGCTTCGCTTACAGGAAATACAAGAGAAGGAGCTAAATGACCCCACAAGGAGCTGGGTGCAGTAAAGCACACCTATAATCCCCAGTGTTTGGAGGCTGAGGCACACAGATCACAAGTTCAAGGTCAGCCTGGGTAATTCAATGGGACTCTGTCTCAAAAGAAAAAATAAAAAGGGTTGGGGGGGGGGGGGTGGAAATAGCTGGGCGCAGTGGCGCATGCCTATAATCCCAGAGCCTGGGGAGGCTGAGGCGGGAAGTTCACTAGTTCAAAGCCAGCCTCAGCGATGGTGAGGCCCTAAGCAACTTAGTGAGACCCTGTCTCTAAATAAAATGCAAAATAGGGCTGGGGATGTGGCTCAGTGGTCGAGTGCCCCCTGCCCCCTGCCCCAGTTCAATTCCCAGTACAGCAAAAACAAATAAAAATAAATAAACAACCCCACAAAGATGAAGCCATATGTTTAGCAGGTGGGACATTCATGGGGACAAAGAGTCCAGCTCTTCAGCATTTCAGTGTCATGACAAGGATTAAGGGAGGCTCAGGGACAATGTCTGGTCCTAAACAGTCTCCTGGTTGGAATTAACCAGCAATAAAGGACATTTATGGAACAAGTGGGGAAATGTGAATATCAACTGGATATTGATTAGATGGCACCACAGATGTAATTCTGCGAAATGGGATGTCATCTTGCTATGCAGGAAAATGTTTTGATTTCCTTTAAAAGGGGGCTCAGTAAAGTTTAAAACTCAGCAGAAGTGACAAAAATAAAATAAGTGCTTCCCCGCCTCATCTCCTGTCACTGTTCCCAGGTCCCCTTTGATTTTTTTCACACATGCAATGGTTTGTTTACTTATTTGAAAAACCCGTTTGTTTACTTGTTAACTGCCATGAGACTGTCTGCTCTCCAAGAGCAGAAAACCCATCTGCTGTGCTCATGGCACTATTCCCAGGGCCTGGGACAGGGGCTGGTGCATAGAAGGCACTCAGTAAATATTTGTCAAAAGAACCAGGCTTGACGATGGCCCATGCCTGTAATCCCAGCGGCTAGGGAAGGTGAGGCAGGAGGATCACAAGTTCAAAGCCAGCCTCAGCAACTTAGTGAGGCCCGGTCTGTAAATAAAATAGAAAAAGGGCTGGGGATGTGGCTCAGTGGTGAAGTGCTCCTGAGCTCAATCTCCCGTAACCAAATTATATACCTATATGTCAAAAGAATGACGGCCCCTCAGCTGGGTGGGTCAGCTGGCCCCACATGGGTCCAAGGAAAGGGGAGTGTGTCCAGCATGTGGCCCGGGGAGAGGGCTGGTGCTGACTTGGGCCGCAGAGTGCTGGGTTCTGGGCCCCACTGGTCCTGGCTGCCCCGGGGTGCAAGGTCTGAGCCCCACTGGCCCTTGGCTGCCCTGGGTGCAGGGCGGGTGTGGCTCACCCGCAGGAAGGAGTCCAAGGCGCCGTTCTCCATGAACTCGGTGAGGATCATGACAGGCACGCTGTTGGTGACCACGCCCTCCAGGCGGATGATGTTCGGGTGCTCGAACTGGCCCATGATGGAGGCCTCGCTCAGGAACTCCCGCCGCTGCCGCTCCGTGTAGCCGCCCTTCAGGGTCTTGATGGCCACGCAGCTCTCCTTCTTCCCGGGGGCCTTCAGTCGGCCCCGGCACACCTCGCCGAACTCGCCTTCAGCGGGGACAACACCAGGGTGGGCTCCCCGCCCGCCCGGGGCCAGCCCTGCGTCCCTGCCGCCCGCCGTCCTGCAGCCGGGCGCCCCCGGCTCACCTGCGCCTATCACCTCTTCGATCTTCACGTAGGAGACGTCGATCTCCTTGGCGAACTCCCTCACAGCCTCGTTGGGGTCTTCGTAAGTGAAGGGGTCAATGTAGACCTTCGTACCTGAGGGGTCACGCAGGGCCTGGTTAGCAGAGTCACTGCCAGGGGACCCGCCGCCCGGTCCTGCTTCCCGCAGCGGAGGCCCGCCTACCGTGCCCGATGAGATACTGTCCGTGTTTGTCCGAGTATTCGGCCTCCCTCCCACCGCTCTGCTTCCTGTAGCCAATGGGGAAGAAAAGGTAAACTGAGTCACATCCCTATGTCTCTGCAGAAGAAGGAGCAGGGGTCAGAGAAGATTTCAAAAGAAAACAGGCCAGTGGGGCAGACTGAAAGGCTGGCCCGGAAGCCCAAGGACAGGTGGCCATTTGCCCAGGGCCTCCAGGAGCCTCCAGATGTCCAGAACCCTTACCTGAGGCAGAGGACAGCGATGACCACAACCACCAGAACCAGGACCACGCCCACGACCGCAGTGCCTGCTATCAGGGCCAGCTGCTCCCGCCAGCTCTCACTCTCTAGGGGAGAAGAGAAAGAACCCCATCCAGTGAACCCCACGGCCTCTGCAGCCCCAGCCTCGGTCTCCAGCAATGAGCTGAGGTCTCCTGAGAACAGGTCCCAGCCCAGCAGGACAGATGGAGGAGAGAACAGCAGCCTCCAAACTGCTCTCCACAGCAGAAATCCCTGAGGACAAAGCGGGACATTTCCCAACCTTCTTACTGCCAGAGCAGTTTTGATTTTGTTTTAATAAGATTGAGATCCACAGAAAGTCTCATTTGAATGAAAGAGTCCAGAGATGAAAATTCAAATGTCTAACCAAAGAGTGGAAACCCAAATGTCCATCAACGGATGAATGAATAAAGAAAACGTGCCCAGGGCCGTGTTCATGAGAGGCAAACACTCTGCCAACTGAGCTATACCTCCAGACCATACATTTCATACAATGCTTTTTTTTGTTTTGCTTGCTTTGTTTTTGGTGGTACTGGGAATTGAATCGAGGGGTGCTTTACCACTGAGCTACATCCACAGCCCTTTTTATTTCTTATCTTAAGACAGGGTCTCACTAAATTGACCAGACTGGCCTTGAACTTGCAATTCTCTAGCCTCAGCCTCCTGAGTCACTGGGATTCCAGGCATTCAGGTATTTGACACCACGCCCAGCTCACACAATGGATTGCTATTCAGCTGCTAAAAGGCCTGATCCCTTAGCCCCCTTGGCTCCCTTGGCTTTAGCTATAATCCCAGTGACTCCGGAGGCTGAGGCAGGAGGATTGGCAGGAGGATCACAAGTTCAAGGCCAGCCTCACCAAGTTAGTGAGAACTTGTCTCAAAGTAAAAGAAATAAAAAGGGTTGGGGATGTGGCTCAGCGTAGAGGGGCCCTGGGTTCAGTCCCAGGAACCACAAATAAATAAATACAACCAACACGTTACTTATTTGATCCTCAAAAACTCATGCAATAAAGGCTTCATCATTTTCCCATTTTACGGGATGGGGGATCGTGGGTCAAGTGGCTGCTGACGTCCCACAGCTGGTAAGTCACCAAGCCAACCTTGCGCCCAGCTGTTGGTGTGGGGTTTTAGGCCCTAGACGCTCACTCTGCACTTGGCTGTGCCTCGTGGGATGAAAGAGGAAAACGCGGCTGGGACCTGAGAGTACCATGGGACAGAGGCATGGCCTTCCCCCCTGGCGGGGGGCAGCACCCCAACCCTGGCCCGGCTCCCCAGGCTCACCGTCCAGTTGGGTCTGACTGTGATGTTCCTGGCCAAAGGGCCCGTAGCCGGCCTCAGAGCGAGCCCGCACCTGGACCAGGTAGCTGGCTCCCCGCTTCAGCCCTCGGAGCTCAGCTCGGTTTTCTGAGGTCTTCAGAAACCGTACACTGCTGGGGCCCTCCGCACCCTGTCCAGGAGGAAGAGGTAGCTATTAGAGAACCTCCAGCTGCTACCGCTCTTCCTACATTCCCCCACAGTGCACCCCCGTCGCTGCGTGCTAGTCCTGTGTGGCAGGACCACCTACTCAAGAGCTTACTTAGGCTCTGTGCTGTGTGTTTTGCACTCATTATGTCCCGTAATCCTTGCAGCAATTCTGTGTCACTGATACTGTGGTCACTATTTCACATGAGAATACTGAAGCTCAGAGAGGACAAGGGGCTAGCCTAAAGTCACACAGCAAATGCCCACCAGATGCCTGCAATTGAGGTATCACAGCCATGAACGACAGACCCACGAACCATGGCCACCGCCAGGGCCAGAGCCTGGTCTCACCTTCTCGTGGTACTTGACCTCGTAGTCCAGCACAGCCCCACTGGGTGCTCGGGGCACAGCCCATGCTAAGCTCAAACTGCTGGGTGATGAGCGTGTCACACGGATGTCAGACACTGCAGGGGGCACTGTGAGAGACGGACACCCATAGGCCCCGGCTGCGAAGCAGACCTGGCCCTCACCCTGCTCTGCTGGCTCCACCTGGTTCGGTCCTCTGGTGGTTTCAAGAATTTCTTTGGACCGTCTCTGCCCCCAGCCATCTCGGGAACCCGACCCATTCCTAACCCTCCAGCCTGCCTTTCTCACTGTTTCTTGTCCCATGAGCCTTGACCCTCCTGCCTCCCAGGGACCCCACCCCCACCTGTACCTTAAACCCCCAGTCTCACCTTCACGGTCCGTGGTGACGTTCACAGGTTCAAATGGGACGGGCCCGGTGGCTAATGAGGACACTCCATTCAAGGCAGTGACCTCGAAGGTATAGGTGAAGTCAGGACGCAGCCCCCGAATGACCACCCAGGGCTCCACCAGGTCCTGGGGGCCGGGGTCGAAGGTCAGGTCACCCCCGCAGGGCGTGCAGGAGCCCCCGGGGCGACACTCCCGGCAGCGAATTGCGTAGGTGAGGTCCTTGCGACCGCCAGACTCAAGGGGTGCGCTCCATTCCAGGTGCAGGGAGGAGCCATTCAGATGGGGAACCACACTTCTTGGTGCAGAAGGAGGGGCTGCAGGAAATCAGGGGGTCAGGCAAAGAAGCGAGGCAGCAGCCAGGGCAGGCAGGCATGGAGGTGGCGAGGGCCCAGAGGGGCAGCCAGAGGAAAGCGGGCTGGGATGGGGTCCACCCCGGGAGTCCGCACCACCTCCCTGGTGAATGGTGCCCGACTGCAGGTCACTTACTGGTGCAGGGTGCACCCCGGGGGTCCGCGCGGGCCCGGTAGTACCCAATGCGGCACTGGCAGACAGAGGACCCAATGGTGTTAGAGTGGCTGTTGGCTGGACATGGCTGGCAGGAGCCCTCCCCTGACTCGGGCTTGAAGGTGCCCTGGCCACAAGCTGAGAAAAGAGGGAGAGGAAAGAGAGAGAGAGAAAAAAGAGAGAGTGAGTGGGTTCATTAAAAAACGTGCCCTACGAAGGCGCGATGATGCACACCTGCAATCCCAGCAACTCAGGAGGACAAGACAGGAGGATCGCAAGTTGGAGGTCAGCTTAGGAACTTAGGGAGATAAATAAAAATTTTCTAAAAAAAAGACTGGGGATGTAGCTCAGTGCTGGTGTACCCCTGGGTTCAATCCCCAGTACCACACACACACATCCAGCAACCTTTAAGGCTGCATGCCATGCTAAGGTGGAGTGGGAGAAGACATCAGAAACCTCACCTCTAAGAGAGCAAAGGGAACCTCCTTTTAAAGAAGGGATTCTCACCTTTTCTAACCCTGATCTTGGCAGTCTAGTGCAGCCTCAAACTCCTGCTCCGAGTAATGATTTTAAACGCACAATGAGAAGCACAGGGATTACCAAGGAAACCAAGTCAGCTACAACACAGTCATCAAAGTATGAAAGGAAACAAATTTGTGACGCAGCAATCAGTGTGTTTCTTGGTTAGCAAGATACAGGGGCAAGGATCATAACCTGTGTAACGCCTCAGTCAAGGATGAGCAAAAACATTATTCTGAGATTCTGGCAGCACCTGGAATGGCCAGAAAGCCTGTGATGTAGCTGGTGTCTCGGCCTCTGGTCCTGCTCCAAATGCCACAGCTCACATGCCACAGGGCATGAGGGGCTAATTTTAGGTGGAGAGTTACAAAAATCAAGTCATTTTCCCTTCCACCACCGTTCAGAGATGCCCTACATTCTACCTATAAAGCCCAGATTAGGAAGCCCTGCCCTAGCCAAGCACAGGGGCCAACTCAGAAGGCTGAGGGGGGAGGATCACCTGAGTCCAGGAGTTCAGGGCCAGTCAGGGGAACACAGTGAGACTCCCGTCTCAGAAAAGCAAACGGAGAAGCCCTGCTCTAGAGGAGGAGCAAGTGAGAACTTAGTCAGAGAAAACCCACAACCAACAAGAATGGAAACCGTAAGTCCTATCCTGAGCCCCTTGAGTAGGTGTCCCCCTTACTCAAGAACAGTCCTGCCTTCCAAGCCAGCTTCCAGAAAACGTCCAAAAGAAAAGGAGCTGGACAGAGTAAGGGGAAAGTCTAGAGCCAACAAGAACTCAGAACTTAGCTGGAGGCTTTGAAAACTGAGTGGTCAGAGAGTAAAGAATGTGGACAAATTCAAATGAGTCCGAGATTGGGGTGCTGGACCCTCTGGCAATGCATAGGCACGCTTCCTGTCCTCACCTCGGCACTTTGTGTTCCCCTCGGTGGCCTCAAACCCTGGGGAACAGCTGCAGCCAATGACTGGCTGCTCGGCCCACTGGCCATCCTCCCGACAGTAGAGGCTGGGGCTGGGTCCAGGGGCAGGGACAGCGTCTGCCACGCAGCTCCCGGCCACGGGCACCACAAGCTCCCGAGGCACAGTCTCTGGGAAGTGGGTCAGGTTCACCGTCAGTGGGGGGCACTTCTTGTAGAAGAGGTGCAGGGACAGCAGGGCCATGCAGGCACCCTGGTCCTGGAAGGCCAAGTAGAAGCCAGCCTTGCTGAGTGGGCCCAGACGCAGCGTCTTGACGTTCACCTTCCCAGTCGCCTCAGCCCGGGGCGCTTCCTTGTGAGATGCTCAGCAGCCACTGTGTCCACCTGTAGGATGAAGGAAGACTTACTGCCACCATCCCTAGCTCTTCTGATGAGCTGCAGACTATTTTCTTCCCAGCTACCCCCTCCTTGACCTCCTTGGTTCCTGTTCTGGAACTTTCCCTCTGCCTTCCCCAATGTGAACTTTCCTGTAGGCCCAAAGCTGTCCCTTCATCCTTGCTCAGCTCCTATGATGTGTCCAGCCTCTGAAACCCCCTTCCCAGTCATTCATGCATTCTACGAACATTTATGGACACCCAGGTCAGGGCGGGGCCTGACCGCAGTCAAGGAGACCGAAGTGACTGGCAAGTGCACAGACTGATACGGGACCCAGGGCAGGAAGAATCAATCAGCCCCAGCAGGACAGGCTGGACATGGGAGCTTAAAATACAAGTAGGGACTGGGTAAGAGACAGTGAGAAGCTCCCTGGACAAAGCAGCAACCAATGTATAGGCCCCGCGCAGATAAGTGCCTGGTATAGTCAGAGAATGGGAGACATGCAGTGTGGATGGCCCAGTGAGGCACAGTGGCTGAGATGACCAGGAGAAGCAGGCCTGGGCCTCCCCTCAAGGGGGAGGCAGCCCACCCCCTCCTCCCAGAACACCAGACCATCCCTCCTCAGTCTTAAGCCTGTTGCTTCCAGAAGCTAGCGAGCGCCTCTGCCAAAGGCCTCGGAAGCTCATCCATGGCGCCCCAGGACCGGGCTGGGTACCTTGATGTAGGGGTTCTCCATCCAGGCCGGTGTGAGGGCCGTGGCGGTGTCCGCATCGCTCTCATAGTAGAAGACGGTGAAAGTCTCCTTGCAGGAGCGGCCGGCCCGTGGCAGGGACAGGCACTCGAGCATGGTGAAGCGCAGCGTGGCGTACACGTGCACGGCGCCGCGACGAGGGACCCAGCCGGTGCGCAGCCAGTGGGCCAGGCCTGGGGCGCGCTGCAGGTCGCACACCTCGTACGTGCGCACGCTGTGCTGCTCCTCGTCCAGACCGCTCAGCTCCTCCCACTGTGCGAAGAAGGGCGAGCCCAGCTCAGGAGTGTTGCTCCCGGGGTGAGGAGGGACCCCACGGAGGCAGGGGCTGCTGGAGCTAGGGGTGGGGTGGCATGGGAAGCACGTGGCTTGGGCTCTCCCCTTCCCTCAGTTTCCCTTCTGAAGCCGGGTTCCTAGGTCCAGCTCTTACCTGGCCCTCCACCTGAGGGAAGGTCACCCACTTCAGATCTGCAGTTTCCAATTTTGTGTTCAGTAGAGTCTCTAAGAGAGACCGACAAAGTCAGCATTTGCAGTATGGGGGTGGGGGACCCCAAAGACCAGATCTCTGTCACAGGAGATTCTCTTTAGCTCTGAGCTGGAGTCAGGGGACAGGAGGAGGGGGCACGTCATGCCCTCTGCTCCCCCTCTGACATCATGCCTCTTGTTCTAGTGCCAACCCTACCCAGGACAGCTGGGCAGTAACCACGTTGGATCTCAGTACTCCCAGATCCAGGCCTCCCTGATGGCTGTGCCCTGGAGGAAGGAGAGGACCGAAGCCAAAAGGGGAAAAGGTCCACGGCTCACAAAGCGTTAAGAGAACTCTGCTCCAGCACAGACCCCACCTGGGCAGGGGGCTGCTGGCGCCCACCATGGTCCCTACAGAACAGCCTCAGGTTCCATTTCCCCTGCCAGAGTCCCAGAGTTGGCCTCCCTACTATGCCAACTCCTCCTCCACGTCCCCACCCCGCTTTCACACCAAACACTTGCGGTCCTTCCCTCCTTCAAGGTGGTGCTCTGCCCCTGAAGCACAGCCCTCCCACCCCTTTGCTGCCATCAGAGAAGGAAGTGCTGGAGGCCAGGACGCTTGGGTTCCCGCCCTGGCTCCTGCTGAGGCCTCACATCTGGATTTGGTTACGGGAAGGAAAAGGGAGGAGATTTTAGGGGTGTGGGGTGGGGGTGAAGACACCTGGCTGGGCTCGGGCATCATGGGGGGAAGGGGGCAGGGCACTGGCGGAAGGGGGGGATTAGGAGAAACTTGCAGCCCCTGGCAGGGGAGGGTGGAAGAAGGGTGGGGGAATCCCCGCGGAGGCCAGAGCAACGTGGGGGGCAGGAGGCTGGGGACCTGGGAGCAGCAGAGAGTGGCCCTCAGGGGAGCTAGCAACACACCTGGTACAAGGACCGCCCACCCCCGCCGGGGTTGCAGGGGAGAAAGGAAGGCGGGGTGGGTGGCAGACTCCTCCCCAGGACCACATGATGTCCAGTGGGTAGGGGGCAGGCAGGAACCTGGACAGCTCAAGGTGAGGCCCAGGGAGGGCCCACATGGGTGGCAGGAGACAGCCCAGCATGTTGGGGACAGGATGCCCGGGTTCTGGGAAGGGGGTGGATAGAGGCTGCCGTCTCCACCCTCCATTGTTCCAGCCTGGATAGTGTTTTCCTGTCTCCAATTTACACACTGTCTCTGCTTCAGGGCTGTCCTAGGTGCTCTGCTGGCTCACTTTCTCTCCTGTCTCAGACCTGTGCGGGCCTCCAACTTTGATCTGTCAGTCCATTTGCCTCTCATCTCTCTCCCCCACTCTCTGCTCATCTCCATTTCTCTGTCACTCTCTCCTTCCTTTGCTGTCTCTCACCTTACAACGTCCCTTGGGGCACATGGTGTTGGGTAAATTACTTAACGTTTCTAAGCCTCAGTCTCCTCATCTGTATAATGGCAGCAATAGACCTCCCTCTCCCAGGTTGCTGGAGGTGTAAAGCAAATTCGCTCCTCAGTCATGGGGCTTGGGAAGCGCCTGGGCAACAGGCATGAGATTAGGCATTTCCTCTTTGCATCTCCTCACCATGCTTTGTCCTGAAGGTTTCTCTGCCCCCCTTGGCCTCCTCTTCCCCTGGCCCACAGGTCTCCCCTTCTGGTGTCTCTGAGCAGGGCAAGTCTCTGCTCACTCCCTCCCATCCTCAGCCTTTGATCCCCAGCCCGAGCAGCACACTGCCCAGCCAGGGGAGAAGGGTTTTCCAACTGCCTTTGATTCCTCCCGTCAGCAGCCCCCCATGGCCAGCTCCCCAGAGACCCCTTTGATTCTCAGCAGTGGAAGGGGGGAGGCAGCTCACTGAAAGGAGATTAGGGATGCAAGAAGAGGGTTTGGAGGACTTCTAGCTGACCGGCCAGGGGAGGAGGAGGGAGTCTCCTGGACCTCGAAGAAACCTTTGGATGGGAATACAGGAAAAAAATAGAAATCTGGAGAGTCTAGGGTGTAGGTAGCTGGCTGAGTGAGGGTGACACAGGGCCATCTAGGGCAGTTTCTGCTGGCACTTAGAGGAGGAGGAAAGCGGGGACTCAAGCAGAGCTAGATGGCATTTAAACGGATGGGGTACAGCGTGGGAAAGGCAGGAGGGGCCCCCTGTGTAAGGCAGTGGCCTGGCAAGCCCTTTGGGGGTCTGGAGTGTGACTCTGGAGAATGACCATACTGACAGGGTTGAGGCGTTGTAGGATCCAGGTGTGAAAGCTAAGGAACTGGCGGTGGGGGTCGCTTTATGGCCTAGCACATAGTTGTGCCTGTCTGCAGTTGTTCTTCCAGGAAGGTCCCTCATGTCTGGCCCGAGGTGGGAAGTGGGTCAGAAACTTTGGGGATAGTTTCGAAGACTGGGGTGGGGAGGAAAGGCAAGGCTGCCAGAGGCCTTTGGCGTCAGGAGTAGGAGTTTGGGGAGCCTGGGGTAGGGGAATGTCCCGGGTCGGAGCTCGACTCCATCTCTTTCCCAAACAAAAGAAAACTCCACTCCCCGCCGGGCCGCCTCCTCCCCGCCTCCCTCCCGCTCCAGCACTATTGGTCCGAAGTGTTTGGGATCCGGGTGCCCCGGTAGGTATAGGGAGAGGTCAGCCCCTCCACTCCGAGGCCCAACTTTGGGGACCCCAGAAATGGCGGGGTGCCCCTAAGGAAACTCACCTTCTAAAGCGGTGGCGAGGGAAGCCCAGCAGAGCAGCGCACGGAGCTCCATGGCGCCGCCTCACTCGGGTTGGATCCGATCCGAGTTTGGGGGGCCCTAGCCCCCCCAGGTCTGAACCTCCACTGGGCGGGTGGACGCCGACTCCCCGCGCGGGACTCTCGATCGGGGTTCTCAGCGCTGGCCCATGCGGGCGCGCTGGGCACCGGGCGACGGCGCCCAGGTGTGGCCCCGTGTCCCTGCCGCGCGCGCGGGAGGCTAGCCGGGGGGCGTCCTGGCAGTGGGAGCGCTGGGCGGCGCAGATCAAGACGTGGCTGGAGTCGGGGTCCCTTCGGGGCCTCGGGGTCCCGCCCCGGCTGACTGGAGGTGGGCCGGCCGCTCGCGATCTCCCCCCTCCCTGGAGTGGCGCTGCTCGCGCCGCCAGGCCGAGTGCGCTCCGCGCGGGCGGGGAGGGTGGGAGCCAGAGCTGGGACCGAGCGGGAGGGAGGGAGACTACGGCGCGGGGCCGGGCGGGCCGGGCCGGGGCTGGGACTGGGCCGGGCGGCGCCTGCCGGGGAGGGAGGGGCGTGCAGGGGGCGGGGCAGCTCCCCCCAGCCGGGGCTCACCAAGGGGGCCAGGCACGCTGATTGGCGCGCAAGCTGCTGAATAATTCATGAGGAAGCGGAGCGGGGAGCCCAATGGAGCAGGTCGGGAAGTTGGGAGAAAGTTTGGAGAAGGGGGAGGGGCAGCGGGCAGGGAGCCCAAGGACCGCCCAGACGTGCACTGTGGCCGTGCGCCCTGCCTGGGACCTCGCGTGTTTGGGCCAGGGCCCTGGGACCCTCGGGATAGGCCCGAACCCAGCAGGCACTAAAGAGCAGAGAAACACACCCAGCAACGCGAAGGGCTGCACAGAGGTGCGAGTAAATGTGCACCACACACACAAAGCCCGCTCTGACCTTGCTGTGCACTTGAGATTCCAATCCTGGATGTGCCCACTATCCCTTAATTGGCGCAGGAGTCTACATTTGGGGGAAAAGGGAGGGAGAAAGGGGTAGAGGCTTTTTGAGGATGGAGGGCCTCCCAGAGGTCCCCAGGCAACAATCCCAGCTTCGATAACGCAGCCATGGTTCAGTCATTCCATGCACATTAAGTATTAAGGACCTACTGTGCGTGCAACCTAGAACTGGAACGTGCAGAGGGCGGGGAACAGGGCTGAGATGAAGAGGAATCTAGAAAAACCCAGGAAGCACGGGTAAATAAAGATAGGACCGAGAGTGACGGTCCGGATAGCTCCAAATCACCCTTCTCACTCTCACTCTTGTGTTTGGGGGGCTTCCCCGCCGCCCGCACTCATGACCCAGAGGACTGGGGCTGGGACCGCTGCTGCTGTCTTTCCGAGGCTGTTTCCTGTCTGGCTCCTGGGGGCCCTCAGATGGCTGGGAGGGGCCCTTCCTCTCATTGCCAACTCCCCCCATCCATCAGTGAAAAGGGAGGGTCCAGGAAAGCTGTGTTCCTTTTACCAATCCTCCTTCTACTTCGGGTGCCTATACTGGGGGTTCCAGGGTGCTGCTGCCAGAGTCCAGCCCCCAAGGGCTGGAAGGAAAGGGCTTGGACTCTGAAGGTAATTAAGGAGGATAGTATCTGGAGGTGCTGAGGAGCCAAGTCACCAGGAAGGAGGTGTCCGGGACACCTGGGGGCTGCCAAGAGCCCTAACCCCCCAGAGAGGACAGCAGGCCCTGGATGACCTCTTGTCCCTGTGCACTTATCTTCCTGACACAAGTGGTGCTCCCCACACCCCTGCCCTTCCTCGCTGCCCTGCCTGGGTCCTGCTCCGGGGTGGGGGGTCACAGAGGGCAGGAAACAGCCGGCTTGGCTGGAGCCAGGCAGACCGGCTGGGGCTGGGAATTCCCTCCTCCCTCCCCATCCAGGCTCAGTCTCCCCTACTCATATGCAGCTTCTCCCTCCTGTTTATCCACACCCACGCCACCTCCGTACCAGGATCCTCAACTCTCAGTTATGTCTTCAGCCTCCAGGCGGGACTCTGCCCTCCAGGTGCCCCCTGCTCCAGGTTCTGGACTGCTTGATTTTTCCCATTTAGTGGGAGATGAAACTCACTATGCAGACAGGAGACGGTGCTTGAGTGGCGAGGAGACAGGGAAATGAGGCCGGGTGGAGTGAGGGGCTGGTGATACTGAGGGATGAAGAGGTGAAACAGCTCTGGTCGGACCAGGACGCTATGTTTTTCCCCCCTGGGATCAGTGTTCCTCATCTAGAGGGAAGACAACGCCCCAGTTAGAAAACAGCAGGGCTGGGGTGCAGCTCGGTGGTACAGCGCCTGCCTAGCAATCTCCAGTACTGAAAGAGAAGAAGAGAAAAGAAAACACAACCTATTCCTTATCAGGTCTTCAGCTCCCACCCCCAGCCTGTAATCCAATTCCTAGTATCTAGTGTATAGCAATTAAAGAATGAATAAATGAAGTCTTTATTGAATAACTACTGCGTGCCAAATGATCACTGTTAGTTTACAAGATTTGTAAAACATGGCTCCTAGCCTCAAAAAAAGAAATTTAAAAAGCCTGATGGGAATTAATGATTTAATATATATGATCCAGTCAGTTATTAGCTAATGACAATCCCATGATTTCCCCTTTCCACAGAGATGACGCCTGAGATTTTCACTGTAATGCTCTGGAGCCACCCTGGGTCTATCCTATGGGTGTGAGATCATTTCTTCCACCCTCAAACCACCAGAATCTCTTTCCAGGCAAGTTAAGTATCCATGGAATTGTTCAACACAGACTGGCATTCATGGCACTACCTGAATCATTACAACCCTGGGTGCCGGCCCATGCCTGTAATCCCATCACAAGTTCAAAGCCAGCCTCAGTAACTTGGTGAGGCCCTAAGCAACTTAGCGAGACCCTGTCTCTAAATAAAATATGAAAAAAAGGCTGGGGATGTGGCTCAGTTTTAAGTGCCCCTGGATTCCATTCCCAGTACAAGAGAGAGAGAGAGAGAGAGAGAGAGAGAGAGAGAGAGAGAGAGAGAGAGAGGCAGGGTTCTTTTTTGCTGCACCTTATGTTAATTGTTTTTCACAGTCTTGGAGTTGTGGCTTTTCCGATATATAATTAAAAAAAAAAACCTAATCATCCCTTTGCACCATAAATTGTTGAAATTATCACTTTACTTCTCATATTTCAACCTCCCCTCTCCTGGTCTACCTAATCCTGTCAGGTCCAAAGTTCAAGTTTACTACCTCAAAGCTCTGGAAGTTTCAACTTCATGCCTTACCTGCCTGACTCTTTCCATGGCCCTGGTTAATGAGTGCCATCAATTTAAACAGTTCTTAAGGTAAGCCATAGCACAGAACACTTGAAATGACTTGAAATCTTACAGCTCTTATACAAAAGAAATTTGATAAGGGTACTAACATTATCAAAAGTAAGTTGTAGCCAGGTGGGGTGGCACCTGCCTGAAATCCTAGTGGCTAGGGAGGCTGAGGCAGGAGAATTGCATGTTCAAAGCCAGCCTCAGCAATTTAGGGAGGTCCTAGGCAATTGAGTGAGACCCTGTCTCGAAATTTTAAAACATAAAATGTGTTGGGAATGTGGCTCAGTGATTAAGCATCCCTGGGTTCAATCCCCAGTACCAAAAAAAAAAAAGCAAGTTGTAGCCAGGTATAGTGCAGCATGCCTGTAATCCCAGCTAATGGGAGACTGCGGCAGGAGGATCACAAATTCGAGACCAGCCTCAGCAATTTAGCAAGACCTGTCTGAAAAATAAAAAGGATTGGGGATGTGGTTCAGTGGTCGAGTATTTACCCAACTCTTATGAGACCTTGGGTTCAATTCCCAGCACTGCAAAAATAAATAAATAAATAAAGTTGGCATTTACTTATCTAATAATAACTAAAAAACTAATTTGGATATATATAATCAACCTATAATCACTGGGATACTGCACTGATTTTTCTGCTTTCAGAAAAAGCAGAAAATGATGTAACTCTGTGGTAAAGTGCCCTTGGGTTCAATCCCCAAAATCAAAATAAAATAAAAGATTACAAAATCATTATCATATGAAGAAGTGATCAAAGATAAAAGTAGAAAATAAAAAGCATTACAGTCCCGGGTGTCGGTGCACACGTGTAATCCCATCGGTTTTGGGAGGCTGAGGCAGGAGAATCGCAAGTTCAAAGCCGGCCTCAGCAACTTAAGGAGGCCCTAAACAACCCAGCCAGATGCTGTCTTGAAATAATATACAAAACAGGGCTGGAGGGGCTGGGGAGATAGCTCAGTCGGTAAAGTGCTTGCCTTGTAAGCACAAGGCCCGGGGTTCGATCCCCAGCAACGCCCCACCCCCCAAAAAAAGGGGGCTGGGGATGTGGCTCAGTGATAAGTGCCCCTGGGTTCCATTCCCTGTATAGAAAGAAAGAAAAAAAAAAGCATTACAGAGTTTGACTGGGGGCATGCTCGGTGGTAGAGCACTTTGCTAGCAGGCATGAGGTCCAGGGTTTAATCCCCAGCACCATAAGGAAAAACAGACACTGTGGTACATGCCTGTAATCCAGTGACTCAGGAGGCAAGACAGGAGAATCCAAAGTTCAAAGCCAGCCTTGGTAATTTATTGAGGCACTAAGCAATTTAGTAAGATCCTCTTTCAAAATAAAAAGGGTTGGGATGTGGCTTGGTGGTTAAGAGCCCTGGATTCAATCCCTGTACCTTTTTTAAAAAAATTAACCCTATATTTTTATTTCTTAAAAATTGTATTTGTTCTTTTTGATTATCCATGACAGTAGAATGTATTTTGACATGTCATACATACATAGGGTATAACTTCCCATTTTTGTGGTTGTATGTGATGTGGAGTTACACTGGTCGCATATTCATGTATGAACATAGGAAAGTGAGGTCCGATTCATTCTACTGTCTTTCCTATTCCCATTCCCCATCCCTTTCCGTCATTCCCTTTTGTCTAATCCAAAGTACTTCTATTATTCCTTCCAAAGTACTTCTTATTATTCCCTCCCTGCCACCTTATTGTTCCCCAGCCCTTTTTATACTTTATTTTGAGACAGTGTCTTGCTAAATTGTTTAGGGCCTCCCTAAACTGCTGAGGCTGGCTTTGAACTTGGCCATTCTCATGCCTCAGCCTCCCTAGCCACTGGGATTATGGGAGGGCACCACCATGCCCACACACCTGGGATTACAGGTGTGTGCCACTGCGCCTAGCAATTCATTAGTTATTTAATGAACACTTAACTATGGGCCAGGACTGAAAACATAAGCCATCCTTTGCTTTCTAGGACCAGATAGCCCATAGGTAGAAACAGCTAGGAGACCTCAACAGGACCCAGGCGGTTAAGAGCTAAGCATAAGGAGGCAGGCACAGAGACCAGCCTGCCATGGTGGTGCATGCCTGCAATCCCAGCAGCTTGGGAAGGAGAGGCAGCAGGATCACAAGTTTCAGGTCAGCCAGGGGACCTTGAGATCCTGTCTCAAAATTAAAAAAATAAAAAAGGCCAAGGATGCAGCTCAGTGGCAGAGTGCCCCTAGGTTCAATCCCCAGTATAGCCCCTGCAAAAAAACTGGAAGGGACAGTAAATAGAGGGCACAGAAATGGTGACATCCTTGGGGCTGGGGAGATAGCTCAGTCGGTAGAGTGCTTGCCTTGCAAGCACAAGGCTCTGGGTTCGATCCCCAGCACCCAAAAAAAAAAAAAAAAAAAAAAAGAAATGGTGACATCCTCCCATTCAGACAGCTGCCAGATAGGGGGATGATGCCAGGGCAGAATCCAAGGACAGAGACAGTGAATGAGCCGGAAGAGGAGAAGAGGACCGAACACCTGGGAGCCACCCACTAAGGGGTTTTAGGCCAGGAAGCGACATGGTTGGAGGTGTATAGAGAGGTCCCACTTGCACAACTTTGGAAAATGGATTGAAGACTGAGAGCAGAAAAATCAGTGTAGTATCCAAAGAGCCATGTGGGTACATGTAGCCAGGCTTGGGGTGTGGGGACAGGGAGCATGCCTGCAGTCCCAGGGACTCTGGAGGCTGAGGCAGGAGGATTGTTTAAGTGTGAGGCCAGCCTGGGCAACTTAGTGAGACCAGTCCCAAAAGTAAAAGGACTGGGGATATAGCTCAGTGGTAAAGAACCCCTGGGTTCAGGGCCCAGTACCTGCAAAATAGGTGTGCATGGCTGTGTACGAGTGTGTTATATGCGTGGGTTTGGCTGGGGGACAACTGAAGAGTCACTAAAGAGCTCAAGTAGGCAGAGTTGGGAGCTTGGCTATGCGAGCAGAGGAAACTGAAATCAAGATGTCTCAAGTTCAGGCTTGGGGACACAGTGACTATCATGGACATGTGGAGTTTAGATCACTGTGTACCAGCAGGTCCAGAAGCCTGCTGGATCCAAACTCCAAGGGTCTGGAGCTCAAGGACAGTTCTTTGGCTGGAGACCCAGATTTGGGAGGGATAGGCATATGTTGGTAAAGAAAGCTATGGGGCATGGGATTGGGGGAGGTACACAGATTGGGGCCACTGGGGAAAACTTCATAACTTTACATTTTCTCTGGTGTGTGTGTGTGTGTTTTGGTACTGGGGATTGAACCCAGGGGTGTTCAACCACTGAACCACATCCCCAGCCCTTTTTTATATTTTATCTAGAGATAGGGTCTCACTGAGTTGCTTAGGGCCTTGCTAAATTGCTGAGGCTGGCTTTGAATTTGCCATCCTCCTGCCTCAGCCTCCTGAGCTGCTGGGATTACAGGTGTGCACCACCAAGCCCAGCTTCCAGTCTCTTTTATTTTTTATAAGTAGGTTGTTGTTTTCTTTTTTTAAAGGGTTTCACTAAGTTACTGAGGAGCTTGCTAAGTTGCTGAAGCTAGCCTTGAACTTGTGATCCTCCTGCTTCAGCCTCCCAAGTTGTAATTACTGGGAGCCTCTACAACTTGGTGAGAACCTAAGCAATTTAGTGAAACTGTCTCAAAGGACTGGGGATGTGGCTCAGTGGTCAAGCACCCCTGGGTTCAATCCCCAGTACGAAACATTGAAATTATCATAAAGAACCTTGTTACAGGTAGGGCAGGTATTAATAGGGCACCCATTTACAAAACAGAAAGACAAGGGGGCAGGTTCAGAAGGTTTAGCGACCTGTCAAAGGCACTCAGGCCACCTGACCCAGTGTTGTGAACTTTCAGGGCACTCAGCTAGAGAAGGGACTCCCAGCCCCACCTCCAGGAACCTGTGAGGCCCCTGGCTCCTCCTCCTGACTCCCACTCAAGGACCCAAGGCAGGCAGGGGGCATGTCCCTACCTCTGCTGTGGAGCTATTCTCCTGCTGAGCCAATACTTTCCACTGGCCATTAAAAGGGTGTGATTTAGCCCCCTAACCTTCCTTGGAGACGTTCCCACCCTGCCCCCAACCTTGGGGCTGAGGATAGAGGAAGGGACCCTGATTGCTGTTGGACTAGCAGGGCCTGAGAGTAGCCGCCAGAAATGGGAGTGAGCATCAGTGGAGCTGATGGGAATAGGAAAGGGGAAGGGCAGATCTCGCTGCTCAGGCCAGGGATACCAGAGGGCATGGAGGACAGGAGGGAGGCTAAGGGGCTGGGCGGCCAGAGCTAAGGTGAGGGGGGGCAGGGAGTGGAAAGGTGGTGGAGGGGGAGTGGGAGGGTGGGGGAGAGGTAGTGGGAGGCTCATTGTCCCAGCAGGGGGAAGTCTTTTGTTTCCTCTCTTCCCCTGGCAGGCTGACAGGATATGAGGCCAAGCCCCCATCTCCATGCCAGCATCCCCCCACCCACTGGACATGGCCTTTCCCTTACCATTGTGTCCTAGATGGGGGCGGGAGCAGGCAGGAGGTTGGTTCTAAGAGGGACTATAAGAAGGAGTATTTGTGACTGGGGGCTAGACTACCAGGGTACTGAAGGGACAAGAGCCCTGGGCTGGTTAGCGGAGCTTGGCAGGGAGAGATCTGTGCTTGGGGAGGAGCAGGAAGCCTGGCCTGGGTGGGGCCAGCACAGAGGGTAGCAGGTCTCCCGAAGGGGAGGTAGGCTGGGCCCCATAGGAGATGACGCAGGGTTTCAGGCGTCTCCCAGCCCCTACTATTCCCGCCTGGGGGCCTGAGAGCTCACCTGAATCCCTGTGCCCCGCACCCCCTCCATTCCCTAAGCTTGACATCACCCCACCAGGGCAGCAGGGTTCTGGTGAGAGCCCATCAAACCCAGGTGTCCGGCCTGGGCCCTCCACATCCAGTTCTCTGGATGCTCTCCCTCTCTAGGATTCAGGACTGTGTCATCCCAGTGTCCTCCAGGATCCCTGGAATTTCATCCCTCCCCTCTGCTCCCTCCTGCGACGTTTTGCTCCATCAGCTGTTCCTGCAGGAAGGGCGCCCTGCATAGCCTCGCCTCTCTTCCCGAGCCTGAGCCTTTTGTTTGCTGGGTCTGCAGGAAATTGTAGGGGCGGTGGCCAAGGGCTCATCTGCCCCAGGGACCTGGGGGAGGAGGGGGGCCAGATTCACCAGACTTAATCCTGGGGAGCTCGCGGCGGGAGTCGGGGATGGGAATCACCAGGAAATTGTTATTCGAGGCCTAACTCGGAGCCCCCAGGCCTACAAGAAGTCCAGGTCGTCCCAGGGGCGGCCCGATTATGTTTGGGGATCCCTAGAATTGGAGGGTGGGCGGACACCCTGAAGTCACTTATAGGTTGACAAGGGATTGCTACCAGGAGAGAAAAACCCTGAATCTCAATTTCTTCCAACACGCCTCTGACTCTGGGGATCCCAAGAGGTAGAGAGGTTGCAGGCAGCTCACTCTCTGAAGCTTAGTACCCACGCCCCCGCGGCCCCTGTTAAAAATGGTGGGGAGGAGGAGCAGCACGTAGTCCCAGAATTCGCGCCTTCCCAGGACGTAACCGCAGAAAAGGCGGCGGGGTGGGCGCTCTGGCGAGCCAGCGTCCTCTCGTTGGTTGCCCTCTCTCTGAAGCCACCCAGGGCTCCGCCATCTTCCCTTCCCAGGAGGCGGGGCGGAGTCGATGCCGTCACGTGATCAGCAAGCCCTAGGCTCGCGACTGCTCGCTGGTGGGCGGATCCGGGAGGGTTCCTACCGCTACAGTCCAAATGAATAGTTCTTAGAACTGGGGATTGTTCGAGGCGCCAAAGCTACGGCAGCAGAGAAAATAAGAACTCCTGTTTTGTGGAACTTTCTTTTTGGAGTAGGCAGTGAACAAGAAAATAAGGAAACAATGCATATTAGATGATGTTAAGTGCTACGGAGGAAAAAAAAATATAGATTCGATGGGGAGGAGGGTGTGATTCAATTTTAGAAAAAGGAATTGGCGGGGAGTATTTCACTAAAAAGATAATATCAAAGTCCCGAAGACCTAAAGGAAACTCATCATTTTCTTTGAGCTACAGAGCATTTTTGGATTGTTTGAAGTACAGCCCAGAGTCCATTGTGGGGGGAATGCATGCACAGGAGATGAGAGATTGGGGATCAGGTGCAGATGGGGTAGGATGTTCACATAATATCTAGATCATTTTGAGACACTTTGGAGCAAAATGAAACGTTATTAATATTTAGGTCAAGGCAACAGGCATAAATCAGACCTGTAGTTGATAAATCAGGTCACCCTACTGATAGGTTATTCTGCGTTTATTTTGAAGAACATGGGAAGCCAATGGAGAGTTGGAGAGAAGCAGCATGAGCTGATATTTGCTTTGACAGCACCACTCTTAGCTGCTCTTTTGAGGAGAGATCGTAGGGTCAAGGGCAGAAGCAGGAAAGCCAGTGAGGGGGTTATTGCAATAATTGCGGGATGCATTGCTGGTGGCTTGGACTAGGATGATTAGATGTGGTTGGATACTGGTTGTGTCTTCAAAGTGGAGGCAAAAACATTGTGGGATATGGGATGTCAATGTGGGATATGAGAGAGTATTCAAGTGTAACTGCAAAGGTTTTGCCTTGAGCCCCTGTATTGTTGGACATACAATCTGAAGTTCAGAATAGAGGTACAAACTGGAAATACACTCTTGACGGCACTGTTATATAAATGGTATTTAAAGCTATGAGCTTGGACGAGGTCCACAGTCTCATCCAATGGATGTAAGTGGTGAAGACAGAACTACTGGCCCTCAAGTGGAGCTTCTATTTCACAATGGCCTCTTGGCTGTTCCTCACCAAGAGGATGTGATGACACCTAAGGGTGCTCCAAAGTTGAGATGAGAGAAGAGGAAGAACCAACAGAGGAGACCAAGTGGGAGGAAATGCTGAGTATGGTGTAAGAGAGGAAGGCATGTCAGATGATGCAGGTGGTTTAGTGTAACAATGCAGGAACAGAGGCCATCGCCCTGACCAAGTGGAAGTCATTGGCGACTTGGTGAGCACTTTCCCTTTTGCTGAGGGGCAAAAATCTAAGTGTAATGGTATTAAGAAAAAATGAGGGAGGGTTAGGAATGCAGCTCAGGGGTAGGATGCTTGCCCAGCATGTATAAGGCCCTGGGTTCAGTCCCTAGTACCAATGAAAGTTTTAAAAGTAAAGGGGGTGGGGGTGGGGAATTAGAAATAGCTAGTATAGACCTAAACTTTTAAGGCATCTGGTTATAAGGGGAACAGAGAAATGGAGGGATGTGTGTGTGGTGGGGGGAGGGTGGGGGGAGGGTGGGGGTACAGGTGGCAAGTGGAACCAAGAAAATCTATTTCTTTTCTTTATAAGACAGGAGAGAGAAAGCACATATGTATACGGCTGGGAATGACCCAGTGGAGAGAAAAGGCAATGAGTTGGGAGCACAAGTAGCATGTTAACCAGGGCTGGAAGCATGCTCAGTTTGTTCATAATGTCAGGAGGAGGGTGGGCAAAGGGCACTCATGCAGGGAGGCAGATGGTGGGTGGAGAGGAGCTTTTAGAGTCTCTTCTGATGGCTTCTGTTTTCTCCATGCCGTGGGAAGCAAGTCAGTGAGCCAAAGGCTTACGGGTGGAGGAAGCACTGGAGGATTGAAAAGGGGGTGAGAATTTCAGTCAATGGCTGTGGGAGAGTGAAAGGACTAGAGAAATGTTTTCAGGGTGCTGGGAGCTTTAAGGACCCACTTGAGGTTAAGGGTCATGAGTTTGAATGAGACGGGTTGCTATGGTTGGGTGTTTTCTCCAGTCACATCCAGCTGCTTGGGACAGGCCAGATGAGCTGTGGTTTTGCCAGACAGGTGTAATAAAGAGAAAGAGGGGCAAGGGTATATGCAAGGGAGTGCTTGTAATTGACCTTGACTTGGAGTTAGGTAAGAAGGGAAGTGAGGATGAGAGGGAAAGAGGAAGAGGAACGATGGAAAGAGGCTGGGGGGTTGTCTGGTGAGGTGCAGGATTGTTGCTGTCATGCATGACAAAACTTTCTCCTTGGCCAAACTTTAGCCAGTCTCCTCTGAGACCAGTTGCCTAGCCTCCATGTTGCCTACCCACCGTCCCCCATCATCACCAGGCCTGTCTAACTCAGTTTGTTTGTTTATGGTGCTGGGGATTGAACCAGGGGCTTGTGCAAACTAGGCAAGTGCTTTACCATTGAGCTACATCCCCACCCAGCCCTTTAAAAAATTTAAAAAAAAATTTTTTTTTGGTACTAAGGATTGAACTCAGGGGCACTGGACCACTGAGCCACATCCCCAGCCCTATTTTGTATTTTATTTAGAGACAGGGTCTCACTGAGTCACTTAGCACCTCACTTTTGTTTGAACATGGGATCCTCCTGCCTCAGCTTCCCAAGTTGCTGGGATTACAGATATGTGCCACTGTGCACGGCCCCTTTTAAAATTTTATTTTGAGACAGGATCTCACTAAGTTTCTGAGGCTGGCTTCAGCCTCCCAAGTAGCTGGGATTACAGGTGTGCACATATATGTCCGGCTTGTTTTGTTCAGTGTAGAGAAATTCCCTTCACCCTTCATATTTTATCACTCTGGGCTGCCTTCAGCAAGAATCCTATTACTTTGTTTTAGCAAAAATCCCCTTACCTGATGTCTCCTTTTAGTAGTTTTCCACACGCTGACCCTCACTTTGTGCTCACTGGCTACAAACCTTCAGAACAGAGTCTGATGTCAGTATGTATTGAACTCAGAGCTGAGCTATATCCCCAGCACATTTAATCTTTTATTTTGAGAGAGGCACTAAGTTGCTGAGGCTGGCCTTGAATTTGCAATCCTTCTGCCTCAGCCTCCAGAGTGCTGAGATTACAGTCTTGCACCACTGTGCTTAGTGCCTGTTGCAATATCTTGAAGACAATTGCAGTAGTCCTGAATAAAGTCTTCCTTAATGATGTCAAATTAATTCTCTGACATATGTACTAAAAGAGCTAGTGAAAGAAGAGGGTTTGCAGAATTGGTAAAGACAAGGTACAGGGCAAAATCAGAGAACCCTAGCGAAGGGTAAAATCTCTGAAGCACAGTCGAGTGACTGACAGGCCAGGGGGTTGGAAGTCTCACCAATGTGGAACCCACCAAAAATTGTGATAGGCGTGTGGACAGCTGAGATGACCACTAAAAGTGCCCAAATTGAGTTGCTCATGAGATCTCTTTCTGACAGAGCCACATTTGGGTTGGTCTGGACTCCTTCCTGTCCTAGGAGAGTGTTGTAGATACTCTATAACCGAGGACCGGTGGCAGGAAAAGCCCTGTTCACTTCCTGAGGCTCATATGAAGGTGTGACCATAAAGGTCTGTATAAAAGTTAGGAATATACTACTAAAGTTGTGCGAGTTTCAGTTTCTTAATCTGCAAAGCTGAAAGAGCAGCGCCGATCTCACAGAGTGGTTATACACATTTAATGCAGCACTGTATGCAAAGAATAATTTACTGAACATGCAGGCGTTGTTGTGAAGTGTCTCTTAGCTCCTGAATTCTCACGGTAACCTTTAGAGGGAGGTTGTAGTTTAACCTCATTTTACAGATGAGGAAACACTATCTGGAGGTGCTGCTGTTGATGGGATCTGAAAAGAACGAGAAGGGGGCTCCAACTAGACAGTTGGGTTCACAAATTCCATGATCTCTGCTGGAGGTAGGAACTTCAAGCCTGGAGGCACGAAAGTGGACAGCGGTCCAGGCAGAATCATTAGGGTCTGCGCCTCCGGCCCGGACCGGCGGCCCATGTCTCCCTCCCGTGGCCAAAGCTAAGACCGCAGGTGGCGGGCTGGACGAGGCCCGAGCGGAGGGTCCTCGCTGGGGGTGACGGGCGACGACCGGACGGACGTTCTAGGGCTCTGTGAAGCTGGAGAACTCCGGAAGGCGCCGACTGACGTCGCCCGAAGTACCGGGCGACGCACCTGAGCCAGGTGCCGCGGCCCCGCCCACCGCACCCGTTTTCCGCGGTTAACCACACACCCATTTTAGGGGGCGGGTCCTCCTGGGAGCGCCTCGGAGCTGAGCGGGGTCGGGACCGCGCGGCGGGTGCCTGTTTGCATGTGGGTAACGCGGTTGTAGGGACCGTGGCCCATGCCACGCGCGAGCCACAAGTCTGCAGGATCGCGGGGCACCAGCCCCTCGGGGCGCACGTGGAGCCACCCCGCCGGCTCGGGGAGCGCCAGGGGCGGGGCTTCCCCCTACACGCCCACGGGGCGGGGCCGGCGCCAGGGACCAATGGGGCGCCTTGCTGGGGGGGCAGGCTCGGGGCCTGGCATCCCGGTAGCCGGCTGTCTTTTCCGGCCCCCGCGCCCCCGCCGCGCGTAGCGGACCCCACCGGCGTGCGGGGATCATCCCCGCGCGGCTGCATCCCGCGGGTGGTGAGTGAGAGCCCTGCTGCGACGACCTGAGGGGTGCGCCTGGTCGGCGAAGGAGGGCTTGGCCCCTGCACCCCGCTGCGGGAGCGAGTGGGCAGGAGCGGGTGGGTGGGGTGGGAGGCCCCCAGACCTTGTGTGTGCGTTGCTAGCTGGCCTGGGTTTCTGTTTTGGTGGTCGAGGGAGTGGGGTCGGGTTGGTAGAGTTGAGGGGGCTCCTTGTGTGGATGGGCGTAATCCGGTGAAGCTCTGGGGAGGAGGGGGCTTGAGATGGGTTGAGGGAGGGGGATAACGGAGGGCGGGGCTTTGCAAGATTTGGAAGTTTCTTGTTGCCGGTGGGTGAGGTGATTGTAATGTGGGACTTGAAAGGGGTGGCTCAGGACTCTGCCGGAGGGAGTGAGGAGTGCTGCTTGCTGGTAACTTACTTCCCTTTTGGGGTATTTGCTTCCTCTTGTACCGCTAGTTAAGGGGGAATAGGCTGGAGAAGTCTGGGCTGCCAGGGGACCTATGTCCCTTTCTAGAGCCGCTGCCATCCCTGGTCTCAGGGATATGGGAAGGGGTGGCCTCCAGGAGCTGGGAGGGGTCCTGGTACCCATGCAGAGCGGATTGGGGTTCACGATTGGGGGCAGTGTTTGGGACCATCTGCAACCTTGCTGGCGCTTTTGAGTTGAGTGTGTGTGTGTGTGTGTGTGTGTGTGTGTGTGTGTTTTCTGCCAGTGAATATGTAAGTTTTCTTACAGCCCCCCTCCTTTTTTGTGGGTGGGGGCTCGATGGAACTACTATCCATGCAGCTTAATCTTTTTTACAGGCCACTGAACCCATTTGTGGCTTCCTTTGCCTGGGCTCAGCCATGGCCAGCGAGAACTCACCTCTGCTGGCCTATAGACTCCTGGGGGATGAGGGGTCTGCCTTCCCTGCCTCTGGAGCTGGAGGTCCTGGAGGGACGTCCCCTCGGAAGCTCTCCACCTTCTTGGGTGTGGTGGTGCCCACCGTCCTGTCCATGTTCAGTATAGTTGTCTTCCTGAGGATTGGTGAGTAGGGAGGACTTATGGTGGGGGTGGGGCATGGGTAAGGGTGGTTGGAATGAGGCTGGGGGAGAGGGTGGAGACTTGGGGAGGAGGCCCTCTGTCGCCTTATGTGCAGCTCTGCCCTGGAATTCTGCTGCCCAGTGGAGCGGGCAGTTGGTGGTGGTGGGGTGGCCCTGTGACCCGTGTGCCCTTCTCATCCAGGGTTCGTGGTGGGTCACGCTGGGCTGTTGCAAGCCTTGGCCATGCTCCTGGTTGCCTACTTCATCCTGGCCCTCACGGTCCTCTCTGTCTGTGCCATCGCTACCAATGGAGCTGTGCGAGGGGGTGGAGCCTACTGTATCCTCCCACCTGGATGGACGGGGATCTGGGCAGTTGTGTCTTCCAGGGGTGGATGGGGAAGGGGCCCGTATCCTCCATCTGCTGAGGGCCAGCAGGAAGGCTGGGATGAAGGAGACCAACAGGGCCCCATGTAGCAATTTCCTCCATTAGAAAGTAATCATTTTACATACGAGAAAACTGGAGCTCAGAGCGTATATAAGGCTGGGAGGTGACTTCACCTGGGTATATCACCACAGGGAACCGAGCTGCAGTTTGCAGGGAGACAATACCTGGAGGCTAGCTCCAGAGAGATTCAGGTCATGGCCCCTTCCTCATGCTCCCTTTCAGTTTCTTTTCCCTTAACCCTCCCCCTCGCTTCTACTTTTAGTCATGATCAGCCGGACTCTGGGGCCTGAGGTCGGGGGCAGCATTGGCCTCATGTTCTACCTGGCCAATGTCTGCGGCTGTGCTGTCTCCTTGCTGGGACTGGTGGAGGCTGTGCTTGATGTCTTTGGAGCTGGTCTGTGTTCTCCCAACCTGGTGGGGGCAGCCTTGTGGGTTTTCAGGGTCTGGGATTGTGGGATCGTGAGGGTATGAGCCCTCTCCAGGAGGGAGAGTTCACCTGGTTTTCTTCTCCTGTGTGGCCAGCCTCCTGTAGGAAATGTGGACATCCCAGAGATTGTTCTTGCCCACAGGAACAATTATTCAGGGAAACTACCGTAATCCCCATATTGATAGAGCAAGATTGGTATTCACTAGGGAGAACTAGGATGCTAGGGTAAAGCATCTCAGTGGGGAAGTAGGGAAGATGGGCTCTTGGACAGCAGTTAGGCAGAGGGTCTGGTTCTGTTTTGGGTCATGGCTGGGGTTGGGACCCTCCCTGGAATTGTGCCTTCTAACTCTGTCCCTTCCTCTTTCCAGATGCCACAGGGCCTAGTGGGATCCGGGTCCTGCCGCAGGGTTATGGCTGGAACCTGCTCTATGGCTCCCTGCTGCTGGGCCTTGTGGGTGGCGTGTGCACCTTGGGAGCTGGCCTCTATGCCCGTGCCTCCTTCCTGACATTTCTGCTAGTTTCCGGTTCTCTGGCCTCAGTGCTGGTCAGCTTTGTGGCAGTGGGCCCAAAGGACATCCGCCTAACTCCTCGTCCTGGCACCAATGGCTCCTCGCTGCCACCCCGGTTTGGTCACTTCACCGGCTTCAATAGCAGCACCTTGAAGGACAACTTGGGTGGTGAGCTGGGCACTGCAGTGCCAGGGTCCTTGAGTGAGAGGTGGGCAGGTGTGGGGTCTGGGTGCTTAGAATCCCAGGAGGAGATTCCCAGGGGTTAGAGAGAACCAGGGGCAGGTGGTCTCGACTCCACAGGGCAGGCAGATTGCAAATGTGCCTGGCTGAGTTAGGCCTAGTGGAGAGAGTGCAAAGCAGGCTCTGCTTTGGAGGAACTTGAGTGCAGGTTGGAGAAATAAGATGTGCATTCAGGAAACAAGTAACACAGTAAGACCCAGAGGGATTCAAGCAGAGGAGGGGACCAGCCCATGGCTGCTGAAGACAGGGGCAGAATATCTGGTCTGGGCTGGGTAGGGGAATTCAGATAGCAGGGAGCAGGGAAGGGAAGCAGGTTTTGAAAGAGTGTGGATTTGAGCCTGTAGGAAGGAGCAGAGAATTGGGGAGCAGGCAATGCAGGGCCAGCAGAGGGGTTGGGGCTGGGGTCTCCATGAGGGCAGTGGAGGGGAGACGGGTATTGTGGAATCGAAGGACCTTGATGCCTGGATCCCAAGAGGGACACTGATATCCTCTTTGCCCTGGGAACAATCCCTTGCAGCTGGCTATGCGGAGGACTACACCACAGGGGCCATGATGACCTTTGCGAGCGTCTTTGCTGTCCTCTTTAATGGCTGCACGGGCATCATGGCTGGTGCCAATATGTCAGGTGAGAGTCTCTGTTGCAGCTTCCTGGGTGAGTGGGAATGCCACCCTGAAGGATATGGGGGGACAGCAGAAGGCTGACCTCTCTCCCTCTGCGCCCTTCCCTCCAGGGGAGCTAAAGGACCCCAGCCGGGCAATCCCTCTGGGCACAATCATCGCTGTCGCCTACACCTTCTTTATCTACATCCTGCTTTTCTTCCTCTCCAGCTTCACCTGTGACAGGTGCCTGGGGGATGGGGGCGAGCCAGGCCCTCGAGGGAGTGGGGTGGGTGTTGGCATAGGTTGGTGCCCCTGGATCACCACCAGAAGCACAGCCTGGGGAGCAGGTACCCATGTTATTGGTGGGTGGGGGCATGAGGATGCTTTTTCCCACTGGGAGAGAGACGGAGCTACCACATGGTGGTAGCTGACCAGTAGCCAGCAGCTGCCATGAGCCTGGTTTAATTGTGAGCACTTAGTTGGGGGTGGACATGGGGGGGATGGTCTTCTAGTACTTTGCTTTTGTACAAATATTCTGCCTCTCATGCATGTACCACTGGGAATGACCAAGGCAGTTTGCTGATGACCACTGAATGCCAAGTGTACCCCTCGGCATGTTGATAGAGTCAGTATCACTGTGATCCTTAAGATCACGGTTGAGGTCAGTTGAGAGGACCAAGCTCAACCACACAATGCTGTGGGGAATTTTCTCCCAAGGACCTTCTGATGGGTGCTCCTTGATCATCCCTATCCTCTCCTCTATCCTCCCTCCCAGGATCCTACTGCAGGAAGACTATGGGTTCTTTCGATCTATCAGCCTGTGGCCCCCGCTGGTGTTGATTGGCATCTATGCCACGTCACTCTCAGCCTCCATGAGCTCACTCATCGGTGCCTCCCGCATCCTGCATGCCCTGGCCCAGGATGACCTCTTTGGTTTGTCCCCCTCTGTCTTCGTGCCAGCTCTGAGCACGCACTCTTGAGTCTGTCTCGGTCCGCACTTGGCCCAAGCTAATATATCTCCTATGATTCTGTTTTTATAGGAGTGATCTTGGCACCAGCCAAGGTTGTATCCGGAGGGGGAAACCCCTGGGGGGCGGTCCTGTATTCTTGGGGCCTAGTACAGGTAAGCCTCCCTCTGTGAGTTGCCCCGTCCTGTAGCTGGGAGGATCAGAATCAGGCTTACATGTAGGCTGGGAGACGCATATAAAATGGTGGCCACGGTGGCATTTGGTGGGGGTACACTTTTTTCATAGTGTTCATTGGGACTTCTTGGGGGAGCTTTGGCATTTGGTGCGGGGGCGTGTCAGCACTTTGGATCAATGCCCCACCTCTTGGTCCCTGCCCAGCTGGTGCTTCTGGTAGGGAAGCTGAACACATTGGCTGCTGTGGTGACTGTCTTCTACTTGGTAGCCTATGCTGCGGTGGACCTGTCCTGCCTGAGCCTGGAGTGGGCCTCTGCCCCTAACTTCCGGTGAGAAGCTAAGATGCCTGTGTCCCTAGAGAAAAGGAGGGAGGAATTGGACCAACTGAACCCCGGGGGGTGGGCTGGCACCTGGAGCACATACCGTTTGATCAACACCAGCCCTGAGTCCTCTCCCTTCTTTCTCTGCCCACCCCAGCCCCACCTTCAGCCTTTTCTCCTGGCACACCTGCCTGCTGGGGGTGGCCTCCTGCCTGCTCATGATGTTCCTCATCAGCCCTGGGGCCGCCGGCGGTTCCCTGCTTCTCATGGGCCTGCTTTCTGCCCTGCTCACAGCACGAGGAGGCCCCAGCAGCTGGGGCTATGTCAGCCAGGCCTTGCTTTTCCACCAGGTTGGGGGTGCTTGCGGGAAGGGGTTGGGGAGGCAGTCTGTGAAAGCCCCCTGCCCAAGAATTGGTGTCCCTGTCCAGGAGGGGCTGAAAGGGGGCTGCCCATTCAAGCCCTTCCTCTGTATCGCCTCACCTCTGTTCCCAGGTGCGGAAGTACCTGCTCCGCCTGGACGTCCGGAAGGAGCATGTGAAATTCTGGCGGCCCCAATTGCTGCTCCTGGTGGGGAACCCCCGGGGTGCCCTTCCTCTGCTGCGGTTGGCCAACCAGCTCAAGAAGGGAGGGCTCTATGTGCTGGGCCATGTCATCCTGGGAGACCTTGGTGAGTGGCCCTTCTACCTGTTCCCACCCTTCCTCTCCTGCTTCCACCTCAGATGCCTCATTTTTTTCTTTTTCTTTTTGGTATTGGGGTATATCCCCAGGACTTTTTATTTTTTATTTTGAGACAAGGTCTTGCTAAGCTGGCCTCGATCCTCCTGCCTCAGCCTCCCGAGTCACTGGGATGACAGGTGTGTATCACAGTGCCCAGCTCATGCTACTGCTACTTCTTTTTTTTTTTTTTTTTAAATGCAGATGGACATAATACCTTTATTTTATTTATTTATTTTTATGAGGTGCTGAGGATCGAATCCATTGCCTCACATGTGCTGGGCCGGTGTTCTACCGCTGAGCTACAAACTCAGCCCCTCATGCTTCTTAAATTATCCTCCAACCACCCACAGGCCTGCCCACACCCATTTGGGATTCGGACTCTAAAATAAAAGTCAGTGAGTTTGGCTCACGGTGTTGTTTACTTTCTCTGCAGATTCCCTGCCATCGGACCCAGTGCAGCCGCAATACGGGGCATGGCTGAGCCTGGTGGACCGGGCCCAAGTGAAGGCCTTCGTGGACCTCACTC
The DNA here is from genome assembly GCF_902686445.1 of Sciurus carolinensis. Classification (NCBI taxonomy): domain Eukaryota; kingdom Metazoa; phylum Chordata; class Mammalia; order Rodentia; family Sciuridae; genus Sciurus; species Sciurus carolinensis. The sequence continues at coordinate 7,633,669 of NC_062230.1, read as the reverse complement.
TGGCAGCCTCTGTGCGCCAGGGGGCTCAGCATTTGCTGCGAATCTCGGGCCTTGGTGAGTGCCCTTCTCTGAGTCCCTTTGGCCCCCTTCATGGCCCCCCCGAATCTCAGCTCCCTTCCTACAGAGGCTAAACCACAGATTGCAACACTGCAAACAGAACTCACAGCATAGTACAGATAAGACAGCGCTCGATGATAACAGCCGCAGACAGGGTGCGATAGGGTCTAACAGAAGAGGCTAGATAATGGGGTGATACTATTTTGTCCCCCCCGCCTTTTTTTTTTCTGAGCCAAAAATTGGAGGAGAGCCTCTGACGAGTGTATTTTTTGGGACAATGGGAGAATTATTTGAGTCTTGTACTATTCCAGTGAAGCGATGGTTGCTAACCACCAGGGTTCGGAAAAAGCATGACCACGAGGCACTGATGTGGCCAGCAAAGGTTTTGTGGAGAGACGGTAACTAAGCCAGGCCTGAAAGGGCCTAAGTGGTGGGGAGGGGCACAACATGGTCCCTGACACCACAAACAATGCTGGAGGGTGTGTGGGGCTGACCCTTCTAGATGGAGCAGAACAGTCCCAGCTTTGTGATCCTTAGTGCTGAGGTCTCCAGCCTTGTAGCTCAGGTTCCTCTGAGGTACCATGCTCAGTCTCTTCCTTCTCCCTTAATCCCAAGACTGGCATCTGTCACCTGAGTACACACCTCCTCCTTCATTTAGAATCTGGCTAAAGTTCAACAGCATTGGACATTGCCCTGCTTGGTGTGAATTAGAACCCAGGAAAATGCTCAGGAGGGGTTGTGACTAGTTTAATTTGCAAGATCAGCTGCACTTCCTGCTTGCTGAGAGGTTTTGGAACAGTACCAAGTATGTTGAGCCCCCCCCACCCTAGCATCTGAGGGCCTGATCTTTCCTCAGCCCCTCCTGTTGTTCAAAGACACCACTGTATTCATGAAACTTCTGTGGAAGATGATTCCCACAAGAGGGAAGGGACTTCCTTTGTATAGTAAACTTTCTGAGCATGTAGGATTTGATCTCTTCATAGATTTTGAGCTATTGTTTCATGAGAAAGGGGTTTTAGAAGTGCTCTCTCTTTTGGTACAGGGATTGAACCCAGGGGTACTTAACCACTGAGCCCAGACCCAGCCCTTTTTAATATTTTATTTAGAGACAGGGTCTCCCTAAGTTGTTGAGGGGCTCACTAAATTGCTGAGGCTGGCTTTGCACTTGTGATCCTCTCGCTTCAGCCACCCAAGTTGCTGGGATTACAGGTGTGGCCACCACACCTGGCAGAAGAGGTCTCTTGAGTCTCATTGTACACTCAGCCCTGTTGAAGAGGGGAATAACCCAATTTCACACTGGTTGTTCCAAAATTAAAAAAAACAGAACTTGTGGACAGAGACTTGGGATGTTGAGGTCAATCCACACCCAGCTTGGTGGCCCAGAGAATGACCTCTGGTGTGGGCAGGCTGTGTTCATCTGCCTGCCCTGGGACTCACCAGTGTGAGGCTTTGGGCCAGTGACTTCACCTGTGGTGCCTCAGGTTCCTTATCTGCACAAGGGGGACATAAACAGTACTTATCTCACAGCGTTACTTCAAGGTTCAAAGGAACAAAATACAAAGAGCTTTCACGCAGATGTTGGCTCTGTCCTCTCAGGACTAGGCTATGGACCACCATTCTCAGGGCTTTGCACTAATAGAAGCAGACTGCAAAGCCAGCACTTTTTCTGATCCTCCCTCTGCGGGGCCTGGGGTGCTGTTTCTCTGGGGTTGAGGCCATGAGCTTGAATGACAGGGGTGTTTGGTTTGCCGGGTGGAGTTCAACTCGCATCTCCCATCTGGAGAAAGGTGTGCTGCTCACAGCTTGCAACAGGTAACAGCCTGGGCTCCAGCATCACCAGCACTCCTGCCTTGAAAGAATCCGAGGGGGAACTTTGTCTATTTAAGTAGAGAAGATTAGCCATGCAGATAATCAGATAGATGCATGTGAAAGTGTTTAGGAAAACTAAGTCATCCTGCAAGCATGTGAGATGTTGCCGTAAGAGCCCTGGCACAGCGGGGACCTAATACTTTATGGCTGACACACGTCGATGACCGCGTTGTGAGTGGGTGCATATCAGCGTGCTGTAGCCTCTGCCTGATTCCTGTTGGTTCCTTTCTGCCTCCCCCTCTACCCCCAGGCGGCATGAAGCCCAACACATTGGTCCTAGGTTTCTACGATGATGCTCCGCCACAGGACCATTTCCTCATGGACCCCGCATTCTCTGAGCCTGCGGATGGCACCGGGGAGGGTGGGTCCCCAGCCCTGAGCACCCTGTTCCCCCCACCCCGGGCTCCTGGGAGCCCCCGGGCTCTCAGTCCCCAGGACTATGTGGCCACCATGGCAGACGCCCTCAAGATGAACAAGAACGTGGTTCTGGCGCGGGCCTGCGGGGCCTTGCCCCCAGAACGGCTGAGCCGGGGTTCCTGGAGCACGGCTCAGCTTCATCACGTGGACGTGTGGCCCCTCAACCTGCTGCGGCCCCGGGGTGGGCCTGGCTACGTGGACGTGTGTGGCCTCTTCCTGCTGCAGATGGCAACCATCTTAGGAATGGTGCCTGCCTGGCACAGTGCCCGGCTCCGGATCTTCTTGTGCTTGGGGCCTCAGGAGGCCCCCGGGGCGGCCGAGGGGCGACTCCGGGCACTGCTGAGCCAACTGAGGATCCGGGCTGAGGTGCAGGAGGTGGCGTGGGGCGAGGGTGCTGGGGCTGGGTCGCCAGAGGAGGAGGAGGAAGGGGACTTTGTGAACGGTGGGCGGGGCGACGCGGAGGCCGAGGCCCTGGCCCTCAGCGCCAACGCCCTGGTGCGTGCCCAGCAGGGGCGAGGCTCTGGAGGGGGGCCTGGGGGGCCCGAGGGTGGGGATGGAGGAGAGGGTCCTGCCACGGCCCTCACCTTTCTGTACCTGCCTCGGCCGCCTGCTGATCCTGCCCGCTACCCCCGCTACCTGGCACTTTTGGAGACTCTGAGTCGAGACCTGGGCCCCACTCTGCTCATTCACGGTGTCACCCCTGTCACTTGCACTGACCTCTGAGGCTCTGGGTGGCTAGGGAGAGCCCATGCTCATCCTGATTAACGGACGATCTGCCTTCCACTGGCCAGGACCTTGGGTCATAGAACCTGGCGGATGTTTTAAGGGGATCCCGGGCTCCGGCGTCGCTCCGTCTTCTTTGAGAGAGGGACCTAGTGCACTAATGCTGGGCGGCTGTCCCCACCTTGTAGGGCATTCGCAGCCCTTCTCCCCAGCTGGGCCTCTCCCTTCACTGGTGCCTTGACGGGAGGGGCTGGTCTCCTCTGCGACTCTAGGCTACCTCAGTGTCCCCATCCTCGTGACAGACGCACAGGCCCCTGGGGTGGTGATGCTCTAGTTCTGTTTTATTTTTCTAACTCTGCTGACCATGAATAAAAGACCGAAACACTAAGGTTTGGCTGAACACTGCTGGCGGGGAGGTGAGAGGGAGGCGGTGGGAAGGGAGAGGTCTGGATGGGGGTGGAGACCAGAAGCCTCCAGCAACCCACAGGGAGGCTGCCACGTGCAGAGCTGGGGCCCCGGGCCTGGGGGGAATCCTCGGACTTGGAGGCTGGCGGAGCCTGCGCTTCCCACCCCAAGCTGCCTGCAGCCCCCCGTGACTTGGCTCCTGAGGAGAGCCCTCCCCTCTGGGCAGGAGGGGGCCGACTCGGGGAGGGACGGCAGATTAGGGCCTAGGGGGCCACGTGACCCTCCCCCAGGAATGTGGTGACGTCACTGGAGGCGTGGCCGTCCCCAAAATTGGGGAGGAAGGGGAAAAAAAAAAAGCCAGAAAAAAGTTTCTTTCCTGGAGTCCCAACGAGGTGTGGGACGGAAGAGGAGGGGTCTGGGCCACCGTCCCAGTGCTCTGTGGGTTCCTGATCGCTGTCTGGAGTCCCCGTTCCAGGCCATGTCGGGGCCCACCTGGCTCCCCCCAAAGCAGCCGGAGCCCGCCAGAGTGCCTCAGGGGAGAGTGCTTTCCCGAGGCGCTCCCGGGCCTCCACCAGCCCAAGGAACAGGTAAGGCAGCCCCGGAGAGGCCAGAGAGCCACCGAGCACACACACTTCTGCCGTCCAGCCCCTGCCACTGCCCTGCCTGCTTCCTGCTGTTCCTCCCCAGGTCAGCTGTGGCCAGCTGCCTGAGCCCTCCCTGGGTTCCCAGGTGCACAGGGAGGAAGAAGAGAGGTGGAGAGGGTGGCCTCCAAGAGGGTGCACCTTCCTCTCCTCCATGCCCACCTCTGGTCTCTCTTCCCCAACCCCAGCACTCCAGCCTCACCCCAGGGTCAATTTTTGCTCCCTCCCATCTGAGCAGTGTTACCAGCCCCCGGGGGGACCAGAGGATCGGGGGCCGACCTGGGTGGGTTCTCATGGAGCACCTCAGCGTTCCCAGGTGAGAACCGGGCTTGGGGTGGGGTGTGCAGGGGGACCTGCCCTGAGCTCAGGTCCAGCAGGACCTAGGGCTAGAGAGGGGACCTTGTGACCTGCATACTCCCTGCTTTAGCTCCATTCCCAGGGGCTCCCCCCAGACAGGGGGGGCCTGCGCCCGGGAAGTCTGGATGCTGAGATAGATTCGCTGACCAGCATGCTGGCTGAGCTGGATGGGGGTCGGGGCCATGCTCCAAGGCGACCAGACCGACAGGTGACTCCCCTGTTCCTGTCCCTGCCCCCGCTTCCCTGCATTTTCAGTCCCAGTCTGCCTCCACCTCACCTTCCCTCTCCCTTCCTTCCTGTGGAGGAAATAGGGGCCCTTGGAGGGTTTGAACCCTGTCAAAAGCCAGGGCTTCCCTGGGGACCGCACGTGGCCTGGCCTTCCAGGGTATGGCCTTGCTTATGCTGCTGCTCTGCCTCTCTCCCCAGGCTTATGAGCCCTCTCAGCCCCCTGCCTACCGCCCTGGCTCCCTGAAGCCCAATGGAGGGGGTGTGCCGCCCCTGCCTCTCCCAGCATCCCCCTATGGGGGCCCCACTCCGGCCTCCTATGCTACTGCCAGCACCCCAGCCGGCCCTGCCTTCCCCGTTCAAGTGAAGGTGGCACAACCTGTGAGAGGCTGCGGCCCGCCCAGGCGGGGGGCCTCTCAGGCCTCTGGGCCCCTCCCAGGCCCCCACTTTCCTCTCCCAGGCCGAGGTGAAGTCTGGGGGGCTGGCTATAGGAGCTACCGCGAGCCAGGGCCAGGGGGTAAGGAGGAGGCTGCTGGGGTCTCTGGCTCTGCAGGAGGAGGACGAGGAGGCGGGCGTGGGCCCCAGGTAAGCCGGTGGCACTGAGGTTTGGGGTCCTCATAGACAACTGGATGCTGATTTGGGGGGTGGGGGCTGGGTGCTGTTGAAGGTCTTGAGTTTTGAGTAGAATCAGAGCTTAAGGGTCAGGATGTCCAGAGGGGATGGGAGCTGCCCACTGGCTCCTGGGCTGAGATGCTCTCAGATGAGCTCTCTGGGTGGAACTACCTGGCCGACCTTGGTAATTTTTACAGCATCAGGGGCTAGAGGTGGCACTCAGTTCTTTTGATTCCCACCTCCAGGTCCCTCTGAGCCAGCCTCCAGAGGAGGAGTTGGAGAGACTGACCAAGAAGATGGTGCACGACATGAGCCACCCCCCGAGTGGGGAGTACTTTGGTGAGCTGACTCGTGGGTAGGATGGGACAGGTGAAACACCATGATTCTGACATCCTGGGTCTGTGCAGAATGACTCCATCCCTCCCTGTCCTCAGGTCGATGTGGCGGCTGTGGAGAAGATGTGGTTGGGGATGGGGCCGGGGTTGTGGCCCTTGACCGTGTCTTCCATGTTGGCTGCTTCGTGTGTTCCACGTGCCGGGCCCAGCTCCGGGGTCAGCACTTCTACGCCGTGGAGAGGAGGGCATACTGCGAGAGCTGCTATGTGGTGAGTGGTTGGGGCCGGTGGTCGGTGCCAGAGTTGGCACCTGGGGGCCTCCATTCAGAGGGGAACCAAATACTCAAGCCCAAAGGAGAAATGGGGCTGGACGCTGGGGGATCCTATCTGATGTGCAAGAAGAAGGGAGGAAAGAAGTAGCTAAATACTGACTGTCAGGGGAGAGGGACCAGGGTCCCTTACACGTGGGGGGCATTTTAGAGTTAAGGGATTGTGTGAAATTCCCACAACACCCTGTGAGGCAGAGATTACTATTGATTGGTTCTATAGGAAGTGGAAGCTCGGAGAGGTTAAGGTTCTTGTCCAGGAAGCTGCAATGCTGGCATGTGAACTCAGACCTGCTCAAGTCTCCCTTTTACTGAGTCACATGCAGGGGCTACACACACAGATGGGTGGGTTGACAGGGTGCCTGCCTTCCTTCTTTCCTTTTGATCTCTTTTCCAACAGGCCACTCTGGAGAAATGTTCCACATGCTCCCAGCCCATCCTGGACCGGATCCTGCGGGCTATGGGGAAGGCCTATCACCCTGGCTGCTTCACCTGCGTGGTGTGCCACCGTGGCCTGGATGGCATCCCTTTCACAGTGGATGCCACCAGCCAGATCCACTGCATTGAGGACTTCCACAGGTCAGGCCTGGGCCCCGCCCAACCTCGAGATGTCTGACCTTTTCCATCTCTCTTACCTATGCTTCATGTCCCAGGGCTGGCCCTTCCCATTTCCAACTCCTGGACCTCTCTCTTCTCTTTGACATCACTTTTTTCAAGACCCAAGACTGCGACTCTGGCCCCTCCTGTTTCCTGCTGTATCCTACCTTCTCTGGGCTCACTGTGAAATCCCTGCGACCCTGAGGTCTGACAGCCTCTCTGGTTCCCTTATACCCCAGGAAGTTTGCCCCACGATGCTCGGTGTGTGGTGGGGCCATCATGCCTGAGCCAGGTCAGGAGGAGACGGTGAGAATCGTTGCTCTGGATCGCAGTTTTCACGTTGGCTGTTACAAGTGCGAGGTGAGAGGGCCTGGATAAGAGCAGGGGGCTCTCAGAGGTCAGCAGGCTTGAGTAGGGTTCGGATGAAGGGATCTGGGAGTCTGGGGCTGATGAAAACTGTTTCTTCTTCCAACAGGAGTGTGGGCTGCTGCTATCCTCTGAGGGTGAATGTCAGGGCTGTTACCCATTGGACGGGCACATCCTGTGCAAGGCCTGCAGTGCCTGGCGCATCCAGGAGCTCTCAGCCACAGTCACCACTGACTGCTGAGTCTTCTAGAAGCACCTGCTACGAACTCAGTCCCCATCCATTGGCCTCCCTGACATCTACCTTTACAACTCTGTCACCAAATGCTGTGTCTCTTCTTTATCCAATCATGAAATAATAATGCCTTAAGAGTTTACAAAACACTTTCAAAACCACATCTCACCTGAGTCTCAGCAACCCAGTAAGATCCACATCCTAGATTGCATGGTTCTTTTTTTTTTGTTTGTTTTTTGGTGCTGGGGATTGAACCCAGGGCCTTGTGCATGTGAGGCAAGCACTTGCCAACTGAGCTATATCCCCAGCCCAACATGAATTTTTTTTTTTTTTTAAAGTTGTTTATGGACCTTTATTTTACTTATTTATTTATATGTGGTGCTAAGAATGGAACCCAGTGCCTCACACGTGCTAGGCAAATGCTCCACCACTAAGCCCCAGCCCCAGCCCCTGCATGGTTCTTAACTGGTAGAGCCACCATCACTTCCCGGGTCTTAGCTCTGGTCATATTTTTGTTGCAACTCTACTGCACTTTTTTTTTTATTTTGGGTGGTGCTGGGGATGAACCCCAGAGCCTCAAGCATGCTAGGCAAGTGCTCTATGACTGGGCTGCACCTCCAGTTCCGTACTATACTTTTCTTTAAATTTGTATTTTTAAAGTTTTGTATTTTATTGTAAAGACATCTATTCTGAGTATGGGGGAAGGGCTGCTTCAGGGAGGTAGCATTTGCCACACTTAAGCCCCACACGCAAATCTTTGTGAAGGGACTTGGTGTTATCCTTGGGGGTGGTGGTGCGTTTAATTTGGGACAGGTCAGATCTTGCTTGTTGCTCAGGAGTGGGACCTACAGCCTATGTCGTCCAAGTACTGAAGTTAACATTGAGATTTGTCCATTTTGCGTGATGGGGCGGGGGCGCCTTTGTCCAAGGAGAGCAGGAACGATGGGTTTTGCAGGTAGAGCATTCTGCGGCACCAATAAAGGCTGGTTCTCTGGTGGGAGCAGAAAATGGTGGGAAGAGAGGCTTTAAAATGGTTGCTTCTATCCTCCAGTCCCTAAACGCCCACGCTTCTCCCATTCCGTGCCCTGAGCGACGAGGGGGTAAAACCACCTCCGGGGAGGTCAGGAGGCGCCGGGTGCTCAGTGCGTGTGGAGAGAAACGGCGAGACGCAAAACTGGCCTTGCGTGCTCTGGGGAAGCGTTACCCTCCACCTCGGCCCCAGGACGCGCTACCTTGGAGCTTAAAAGGCGCTCCCGTCTTTGCGAAGCCCACCTTGGTCCAGCTCGGCTCCCGTAGTTCTCGTCCCGGAAGCGCGCGAGACTTCCGTGTCTCCGCCCCTTCCCATCACCCCTTATTTTCCTCTCCTCTCTGCTCCTTAGTTCCAGTTCGGGCCGCGCGGGGGCTCGTTCGTGGTCGGAGGCTGCGCTCGGTCGGTGACGCAGGCGCAGCGCTACGGGCGTGCGCGACCGCCCATTCTCTGTTGTCTCACTCTCTTCCCCAGTTTTCGGCCCTCTGACCGACAGCCCCGCGCCTCGCTCTTCCCCTCTACGTTTTCCTCGTCGCGCGCCCGTGTCGCCTGGAAAACAAGCCCGCCCTCGCGCGCCACCAACGGCCGCGACCGCTCCCAGGTGGGGGAGGGGCGAGGCAAAGCGGGGGGCGGGCTAGTGCGGGGCTGAGACCGGGGACTCCGCCCGCGGGCGACGAGGGGACCCTCCGGGCGGGTGGGAGCGTGGGAGCCCTCCGGGATGTCGGGGGCCGCGGAAGCTTGGCTTGGGAAGGAGGGAGGCGGGCGTACTGGCCCCGGGGGACCGACCCTCCTTTCGTCCTTGCTCAACTCCCTGCCCACCCCTTCCCGGGCCCTTGGGCCCTTCAGACCGCGCCATGGGTGACAGTGATGACGAGTACGATCGAAGGCGCAGGGACAAGTTTAGAAGAGAGCGCAGCGACTACGACCGATCCCGAGAGAGAGACGAAAGACGACGAGGGGACGACTGGAATGACCGGTATTTTCGCCCCTCGCCCTCTGGGTCTCCTCTGCCCCACGCCGCCCTTGTTGCTTTTTCCCCTGTGGTTTTACCAGGATGAACCAGAGAGAAATTCGTCCTCGGACCGTTTTCTGTGGTTCAGCCTATTGGCTGTAGCCAAAGAACTAACCGTGGCTTAATTTTTGAAAAGTCTTCAAGATGGAAACGATCGAACTTTGAGGGTGAAAAAGCATTGCTTATACAGGGACCCAACGCGAACGTTGTATTGTTTGTAAATGATGCCTCAAAAAGATTGACTCAGAAAAAGTGATAATATGGAATTGACCAGACGAGAGAGGTTGTCGAACCCGTTTCCTGGCAAGGCATGGTTAAATTTCTTTTAATGCTTTTACCTAAAATCTTAGAGCTCTTTGGGCAGCACCAGTTGGATTGATTGATGAGGTTTGAATGACCTTCTGAAAGTGGCTCCCTTAAGTTTGAAGTGACTTTTGTGATAGAATTTATTCGTGTATTATAGTTTTGAATAAATGAGTTTAGTAGGTTGGTCAGTTTCCCTGCAATCTTATAATGGTGGAGAGTTATGTGGCACGCTTTCCGTAATGTTTTGTAAGGAGGATGTTAAAGATGCTCTTCTGAATTGTGAAACTAGATAAGATGTGGTTACTGCTCTTAGGAGCTTACAGCATGGGGCTGCTTGTCTTGGGGGCCAAAATGACCTTGGGTGCTTGCTGCAAATGTGTGTATGTAAGAACATAGGAAAGATGGTGAGTGTTGAGGGAACAGATGTTCAGACAGGGGAGCAGTGCTGGGAGCTGGGGTGTGAGGGAGAGCTACAGGAAAGGATAATTAACCAGACACTGATAATGGAAACAGGTGGGGGTTGCGGACATGATGTTTGCAAATCTGCATGGATTCATGTTTGGTCAGTGTTAGTGGTCAAAATGCTTAAAACCCTACTGGGTCTGTGAGGCAAAATTTTTTTGGGGGGTGGTACTGGGGATTGAACCCAGGAATGTTTATCCACTGAGCCCATTCCTTTTTGTTTAGAGACAGGGTCTTGCTCAGTTGCTTAGGGCTTCACTGAATTGCTGAGGCTGGCCTGGATCTTGCAGTTCTCCTGCCTTAGCCTCCTGAATCTCTGGGATTACAGGCATATGCCACCATGCTGGGCTAAAATTATTTTGATGGCCAACTAAGATTGCGTTTTCATTGATGGAGCTGTAGTAATAGTGGGTAAAACTGCCAGTGCACCAGAAATTAAAAAAAGAAAGCCAATTTCATTTAACTTCCTTGATAAAACAGTTTAAGATTTTCATTTGATGAAATTGGAGACTTGAGTATACATCTTTTCAGTTTCTATGGTGAAATGAGGAGTATGCACAAACCGTTCTGAATATAGGACAGTGGTTTTCTTGAGCAAGAGCAGTTGGGTGATTGAGTTGAGCTGAACTGAACTTTTTCTATGTAATGTCATTTTTATTTGAATGATTTTCACACAATGTTGGTTCATGTTTGGTTATTTGTCCAACATTTTTGGGAAGGTGAATTAAGAGACCCTGTTACTTTGAAAAAAGTTGTCAGAATTTGTTGCCAATGATGACATAGAACTTTCTAGTAAAAATTAATAGTTTGGAAAACTTGTATCTACCAATGTGATTTTGACAACTTCTCAGTACTTAAAGACTTTCTGATGAGATAAGTAGTATACTAAGGAATATGACATCTTGATATTGTATTAAGAGACATGTCAAGAGCTGTCCGGAGAACAAAGTAGAACATGGGGTGAAGTGAATGTAGCAGAGTACAGAATGTTCGTTGGTCTTAGGTTGAACATTCTAACTACCCTTGAAGAAAACTGAGGCAGAGCTGGATATGGTGGTGCATGCCTCTAATCCTTGCAACTCTGAAGGCTGAGGTAGGAAAATCACGTTTAAGGCCAGCCTTAGCCCCTTAGCACCTTAGCGAGGCCTTGTCTCAAAATGAAAAGGACTGAGGATGTAGCTCAATGCTAAGGTGCCTTCAGGTTCAATCCCCAGTACCAGGAAAAAAAAAAAAGGAAACTGGAGAGTTATCTGGAAAGGCTGTTCAGTATTTCCTTTTGTAACCACGTATCAGCGTGAGGACAGATTTTTTTTCTTTTTCCACAAAACAACTTACCACAACAAATTAAATGTTGAAGGTATCTTCTCTTAAGCCATATCTTGAAGAGATTTTTAAACATATAAAAACAATGGCATTCTTCTTTTTGAAAACAGTAATTTTTCATAAAAAACATGAAATTTATATTATGTATAATTTTAAGATTAATAGGTATTAAGTTGTCTTAGCTTTAAATACAGAAAAGATAGACATAACTCACATAAGCAAAAACTCTTTGGTATCTTGCTCAGGGTACAGCTAAGTGACAGTGCTGGCTTATCATGTGTAAGGCCTAGGGTTCCATCCCCAGTACCACCTTAAAAAAAAATAAAAAAATAAAAAAACACTGCCCCTAAGCATGTAAAGTGGGTCTCAAGAGCAAAGATTTTTTGTTGTTGTTAAGATTGGATTGGGAATCCCAAAAAAACCAAAGGCCAAATGTTCTCTCTGATATGCGGATTCTAACACACAATAAGGGAGTAGGGAGGGAAGAATAGAAGTTCATTAGATTAGAAAAAGGGGAATGAAAGGAGGGGGGATGGGAACAGGAAAGACAGTAGGATGTATAAGACATCACTTTCTTACACTGCCAGTGTAATCCACATCGTTTACAACCACAAGAATGGAAAGTTATGCTCCATGTATGTATGATATGTCAGAGTACATTTTTACTGTCTTGTGTAACTAAAAAGAACAAACAAACAAAAAGATGGGATTGGGAGCCAGATGTAGTGGCACAGAGCTGTAATCCCATAGCCTTGAGTAAGCTGAGGCAGGAGGAACACAAGTTAAAGGCCAGCTTCAGCAATTTAGGGAGGCCCTAAGCAACTTAGTGAGACCCTATCTGAAAATAAAAAAAAGGCCTGAATTCAATCCCTTGTATCTCCCCTGCCCCCGCTAAAAAAAGACAAGGTTAGGAGCAGATGGTTAGCAGTGGGGAGGTTGGAGCAATGGGCAGGAAAGCCAGAGTTTTGAACAGGGTTGTTTAGTGGCATTTAAGCAAGTGCACATGGTGTAATCAGATTTGTGTCCGGGAAGGAGTTCTTTGACAGTAGAGAACGGAGAAAGTAGAGGCAGCTGACCAATGCTAGAGAAACGACAAGGGCGAGGCTGGGGATAGCACAGACAGTTCATTAATGGTGCTCGTGTTTATCGTCAACATTAATGTTACTGGTGTTTGTTCCTGTGACAGTAGATGGTAGGGAGTAGGAAACAAATCCGGGCCCATAATGGTGGGAACCATAGGCTCAGTTCTGATAGGATAATTTGGGGTGACAAAATATATTGGGTTTTCTTTTCTTTGTGGTGCCTGGGGTAGAAGCCAGGGCCTGGTGCGTACTGAGCGTGCTCTCTGCCACTGGGCCACACCCTCAGCCCACTGAGTGGGGGATTACTCAGTGGATTGGAGCTTAGGAAGCCATTTGTGGGCAGTGGCTACAGTGATCGAGGTAGATAAAGTCTTTTTCAGATTAAAGTGTCATTTCATGATATTTGGCTTTTTGTGTGGTATGTCAGTTAGAATAGGAAGGACCTGTCCAGGAATGTGACCTTGACCTGTCCAGCTGTATCTTTAATTACCATTACTTGTTGCGTTTCTTATGTCCAGGGAGTGGGACCGTGGCCGTGAACGCCGCAGTCGGGGTGAATATCGAGACTATGACCGGAATCGCAGGGAGCGCTTCTCTCCTCCGCGCCATGAACTCAGCCCCCCACAGAAGCGCATGAGGCGGGACTGGTGAGATGGCTTGTCTGTCTTCAATGTTGGCTCCCCTGGGCCTCAGCTCCCTCCCCTCACCTCTTCAGAAAGCTGCTTGTTTCCTTCTCTTAGGCTTCATATATAACCATTGTTTCTTAGTCCTTTAAACCCTTGGGCGGGAGACCATATTCTGTGCGTGCCCCTTCTTCTGGCCTTCCTTTGTCCTCTGTTGAGATGATTCTGGTTCTTTGTCTGATTTTTGTGTCCCCTACCCTCAGGGATGAGCACAGCTCTGACCCATACCACAGTGGCTATGACATGCCCTATGCTGGGGGTGGTGGGGGCCCGACTTATGGCCCTCCTCAGCCCTGGGGCCACCCCGATGTCCACATCATGCAGCACCATGTACTACCTATCCAGGCCAGGTAAAGACTCTGGGTTCTGGGGAGAAGGCTTGGGGAATGGTTTGGGCTGCTGGAGCCAGGTTAGGCTAGGCACGCAGGTGGCCTGTGGGTGGTAGGTAGCACTTGTGCTGGGGGTGGTGTGCGAGGCAGGCGAGCAGCTGGCTACCTGGTATCCCTTGTCCCCCACCTCCCCCCACCTCTTCCCCCATGACCAAGACTTCCTGTCCACCCCCAGGCTGGGCAGCATCGCTGAGATCGACCTAGGTGTGCCTCCACCAGTGATGAAGACCTTCAAGGAGTTTCTCCTCTCTTTGGATGACTCTGTGGACGAGACTGAGGCTGTCAAACGCTATAACGACTACAAACTGGACTTTCGAAGGCAGCAGATGCAGGATTTTTTCCTGGCTCATAAAGATGAGGAGTGGTGAGTGCCCCTACTTCCCTGCCACCTCTTCCCTGGCATGTTTCCCCTGGCCCTGCCAGTGGAGCTACAGCCCTTTCCTCCTCCCATTTTCCCCAGTCCGGAGTTTCCTGGGGGTGGGGGAGGGGAAGTATAACAGCATTTGCTGATGGGGTCTCCTCCTTACTTTGGTGACTGCCACAGCGCCCCCCACACCCCCAATATCCCTTTTCCACTGTCCTCACTTGGGACACCTCCAGGCAGCTGGCCAGAGCCACCTGGCTCCTGGGGGCAGCAGACAGACTGCTTCCCACTTGCTGGTATTGGGCCATTGACGTCCCTGATCACCAGGACCCCGTGTGGCTGTGGCATCCTCCCAAAAGCGACGAGTGACTCCAGACAAGAAAAGCAAAGATCTCAGGGTCATTTGACAGAAAAAGAATTTTAATTTTTTTTCCTTTTGTGGATGTTTTAATTTTAATCAACCATCTTTTCCCCCCTTCCTGCTCCTCCTCCTCCTCATCCTCTTTCTGCTCCTCCTCCTTGAAAAGAGCCAGAACTGGGAACTACACCCGCTCATCGACGGAGCTCGGAGCAAACCCACCTCCACCCCCACCATACCCAGCCCATACATGAGCCCCTGGGCTGAGCCGCGCTGCCCCGGCCAGGCAGACAGGCAGGGCACTGCTGTGCACAATGCAGCATCTAGCTGAATGTGATTGCTCAGGCAGTTAGTCAGTCAGGGCCCCCACCGCGGAGTCCCGCGGGGGTGGGGCATCTGGGCCGGGCGCCCCAGCCAGGAGCCAGCCGGTGGCCCACCAGCCAGCATGGGCCCTGGGCGCCACTAGTTAAATCTTGAGCTCTGTTTGACCAAGCAGCCAAGGTAAAGATCCTGGAGGTGACGCCTGCGGCTTTCCTTTCCTCTCTGCTCGACTGTGGTTCTGTTCTGTCCTCACCGTCCCTTCTCCCTGACTGCCCTGTGTCTCGTCTTAATCTCATACACCTCATTCCTTCTCTGTCCCTGTTCTTGCTTTCTGCCTAACACTTCCTTCCTCTTTGCTTTTTTCATTTTGTGTGTCTAATACTTAATTTTTCCCTTCGTTTTCGATTTCTGGGCCTTTCTCACACTTCCCCCTTCCTTTCTCCTCTTTCTCATACTCCTGATTTCTTCTGTTTCCCCCTCAAGGTCCTATTGAAATGTTTTATTTTCCATGCTCCACCCTAACCCTCCAGCCCTCCTTTTTCTATCCTGGGGACAGTACCTGAGGCTGTCTGGGCACTTGGTTCTCCCTTTGATCTTTTCCTGTCCCTTCACCATCTTGCTTATCTTCCCAAGGGGGGAGAAAATGTCCTGCCTTTTGGCTTTTGCTATCTGGTGCACTTCAGGTTTCCTTCTGTCTTCCACCTAGGGGTGGAGGGAGTTGGCGGGAGCTGTTCTCGTAATGACTGTAGTCTGGGGTCAGCAATGAGAGGGAGGTTCTTTGGGGCCTACAGTTACCTTAGCCCTCCTCTCTGGAGTTTGGGAAACCTCACCTTTTTAAGTTAGTGTTTCCCAAAGTCTTAGAGCTGGAAATCTGCCTCTCGAACCCTGGCCTCCCCCTGTAGTTGTTGGTCTTTTCAAATCCAGAGCTCTTAGTTCCTGGTTGTCCCCCAGATTTTGCAGAGCAAACCTCTGTTTCCTGTTGGGGCGTTGGGTGGTTCTAGTGCACCCCTCTCCAATACTCTCTGCTTTTATGACCTCTTATGGGTGTGAGGATGGGGGCTGTGCCCTGACTTTCCTGGGCCCCTCCCCACAAACTGGCCCTGGCCTCTGGTGACTATTTTGTCTTTTCCCTCCCCGCTTTCTTCTTAGGTTTCGGTCTAAGTACCACCCAGATGAGGTGGGGAAGCGTCGGCAAGAGGCCCGGGGGGCCCTGCAAAACCGACTGAGGGTATTCCTGTCGCTCATGGAGAGTGGCTGGTTTGATAATCTCCTCCTGGACATAGACAGAGCTGATGCCATTGTCAAGATGTTGGATGCTGGTGTGTGGACTTGACCCATGGGGTGGAGGCTGTCTGGTGACCCAAGATCTTGGTTGGGAAATAGAAGCAGATTGACAGAAGCCAGGGCCTTTGGGTTGTGACTTCTGCTGCCTTTGTTGGTAGCTGTGATTAAGATGGAAGGAGGCACAGAGAATGATCTACGAATCCTGGAGCAGGAGGAGGAGGAGGAGCAGGCAGGAAAGCCTGGGGAGCCCAACAAGAAAGAGGAAGGCCGGGCTGGGCCAGGCCTGGGGGATGGAGAACGCAAGGCCGGCGATAAGGATGACAAGAAAGAAGATGGCAAACAGGTTGGCGTGGGCCTAGGGGAGCTGGCACTAGGGCTGCGTGTTGGCTCGGGTCGGGGCTCTGCTATGTGGGAAGGGAGGGAGGGAGGGGGCTCTGAAGCAGGTGAGGAAAGGTTAGGAAACTCCAGCGATTGCTCTGCCTGCAGGCTGAAAACGATAGTTCTAATGATGATAAAACGAAGAAATCTGAAGGCGATGGGGACAAGGAAGAGAAGAAGGAAGACTCCGAGAAGGAAGCCAAAAAGGTTAGGTGTGTCTCCTGGGGGGGCAGCAGGTGAGGCCTGTGGTCAGAGCTGTCTGACCTGGCCCGTGACTGTGGCTCCCACAGAGTAGTAAGAAGCGCAACAGGAAACACAGTGGCGACGACAGCTTCGACGAAGGCAGTGTGTCTGAGTCTGAGTCTGAATCTGAGAGTGGCCAAGCTGAGGAGGAGAAAGAAGAAGCTGGTGGGTTTGCTTTCCCGCGTCTCGTCCTGTGTGGGCCGGGGGACATGAGGTGGAGCATTGTCTCTGGTTGGGGGTTGGTAAAAGCTCTTCTATCTGCTCCACCAAAAATAATAAATTGACCAACGCTACCACCTTCTGTGTAGAAGACGCACTGAAGGAGAAGGAGAAGCCCAAGGAGGAAGAAAGGGAGAAGCCTAAGGACGCCGTGGGGCTGGAGTGTAAGCCTCGGCCCCTGCACAAGACTTGCTCCCTCTTCATGCGCAACATCGCGCCCAACATCTCGCGGGCTGAGATCATTTCTGTGAGTGGGGAGTGGTGCTCGGGCGGGGCTGGCCCCAGGCTCGGATCCTTTGGGGTGGGGTGGAGAGAGGCAGTCTGGTGCTGCCTTTGACATAGGGAGGTCCCTGCCTCCTGCACTGTGGCACTCAGGTGCTGGCCTTCTAAAACCCTTCACTGGTCTTTCCTTGCCTGAGGATGGGAAGGATTAAAAGGCAGTGCCCCAGGGTCTGGGGCAGTGGAGACCAGAGGTAGAGGTGAGTCCTTGAATCACTAAATGGCGTTCTTATCACTTGTGTTTGCAGCTTTGTAAAAGATACCCAGGCTTTATGCGTGTAGCACTGTCGGAGCCCCAGCCCGAGAGGAGGTGAGGAACTAGACACCCTGGAGGGAAGATGCAGGGGAGGGTTAATGGCCAGCACCTTGCCATCCAGGACTGTGTGACATTCTTTCTTGTGTAGGTTTTTCCGGCGTGGCTGGGTGACCTTTGACCGCAGCGTTAATATTAAAGAGATTTGTTGGAACCTGCAGAATATCCGAGTGAGTTCTAGGAGTGGGACTCGTGGGAGGAAGAGACAGTGGTGGCTCTCTGTGCCCACGTGACCTGACTCCCTCGTCTGTTCAGTCTGCTCACATTGCTTATTTACTCCTGTTCCTGGGTGAGCTCTGAGGCCATTACCATGGACAAGACAGACACCTTTTGGTCTCTGTCCTCAGGGAGTTCACAGTCTAATCACTGGTGTTGGAGGCGGGGGTGAGTCTCTGAGTTGCTTCGGGGACAATAGGCCAGCTTTCTGACTTTGTGTTCTTTCTAGCTTCGGGAATGTGAACTGAGCCCTGGTGTGAACAGAGACTTGACCCGTCGTGTCCGCAACATCAACGGCATTACACAACACAAACAGATAGTGCGCAATGACATCAAGCTGGCTGCCAAGCTGATCCATACACTGGATGACAGGACCCAGCTCTGGGCCTCTGAGCCTGGGACACCTCCTCTGCCAACAGTCAGTGACTCCCTAGGGAACTGTTTCCAAAAGCAGCTGACACCATCTGTGTTCCTGACACTTGACCTCACCTGATCTGTAGCAGTGACCCCGTGGGCCCACCCACACCCTCACTTAATTGTCCCTTTCTGCCGGGGTAGTGTGTCCAAATTCCAGCAGAACAGACTGATACAGTTGTGGGCTGGGGTAGAACAAGTATAAAGATAAGTGCCAGGACGTGGAGGTCAGGGTTCACCAAGTGAGCCCTGAACTCCTTCCCTTCCACAGTGCCTTCCGCTGCCGCCGCCGGCGTCCCCATCCCTGGGCTCCCTGCCTAAGGTTTATCTTCTTTACTTCTGTCTCCCTCCCCACAGAGTCTGCCCTCGCAAAACCCAATCTTGAAGAATATCACTGACTACCTGATAGAGGAAGTGAGTGCTGAGGAGGAGGAGCTGCTGGGGAGCAGTGGGGGGGCCCCCCCTGAGGAGCCACCTAAGGAAGGGAACCCAGCAGAGATCAACGTGGAACGGGACGAGAAGCTGATCAAGGTGCCAGCACTAGCCGAGTGTGGGGGTGCAGGGTGGCTCATTCAGTAAAGGGGAGGGAGTGGTGACCAGTGGCTTCCCGTCGCCCGTAGGTGTTGGATAAGCTCCTCCTCTACTTGCGCATCGTACATTCCTTGGATTATTATAACACCTGCGAGTACCCCAATGAGGACGAGATGCCCAACCGTTGTGGCATCATCCACGTTCGGGGGCCCATGCCTCCCAACCGCATCAGTCACGGAGAAGGTATGTCCCAGGCTCCCCATTCCGTTGCCCATTTCTCCCCAGTGGCCTCTGGTCACCACCTCCGGTAGCAGTGCTGTGCTGCTCCCTCCTCTGGTGCCCTCCTTTTCGGTCCCTTGCTTCCAGCTCCCATCTCCAAACTAACTTTCTCTGTTCCCAACCACAGTGCTGGAGTGGCAGAAGACCTTTGAGGAGAAGCTGACTCCACTGCTCAGTGTGCGGGAATCCCTCTCC
Source organism: Sciurus carolinensis (assembly GCF_902686445.1). Lineage (NCBI taxonomy): Eukaryota > Metazoa > Chordata > Mammalia > Rodentia > Sciuridae > Sciurus > Sciurus carolinensis. The sequence continues at coordinate 7,614,830 of NC_062230.1, read as the reverse complement.
GAGGAAGAGGCTCAGAAGATGGGTCGCAAGGACCCTGAGCAAGAAGTGGAAAAGTTTGTCACCTCAAACACCCAGGAACTGGGCAAGGATAAGTGGCTGTGTCCTCTCAGTGGCAAGAAGTTTAAGGTCTGGGATGTTAAGAGCTTCGGTTGGGTAGAAAGTTGGGAGGAGGGGTCACAGGCAGGCCCCCAAAAGGCCTGGGAGGGAAATGCTCATTGGCCCAGCAGAAGGGAGGCTGTTGGCCTTCCAGATTGGGTCTGGGAATGAGGGAGCCCACATGACTTGGTCTGTCCTGACCCTCTCCTCACCGCCCAGGGCCCTGAGTTTGTACGCAAACACATCTTCAACAAGCACGCAGAGAAGATCGAGGAAGTGAAGAAGGAGGTGGCGTTCTTCAACAACTTCCTCACCGACGCGAAGCGCCCAGCTTTGCCTGAAATTAAGCCCGCTCAGCCACCTGGCCCTGCCCAGAGTAAGATACGATCCATGGGGGTCTGGTGTCTCCTCTGGGTCTATCCAGGGATCCCTGTTTCTCTTTAACCTGCCACCCCACCCCCCAGAAGTTTCTACCCCACCCTCAGCCATATTTCTAGAAGTCATTTTTTTCCCCCTCCCCGCAGTAATTCATGTCCCTGTTCGTGTTGTACTCCCCCCAGGCTTGACCCCGGGACTTCCCTACCCACACCAGACTCCCCAGGGTCTGATGCCCTATGGTCAGCCCCGGCCTCCCATCCTGGGCTATGGAGGTGAGCATGGGAAGAGCTGAACAGTTTAGTGGTTGCATGGGGCTGGGAGGAAGAAAACAGGCGGAGGTCGAGGTCAGGGTTTTGAATTCAACACTGGTCTTTTTCCTAGCGGGCGCTGTCCGCCCTGCAGTCCCCACAGGCGGGCCTCCGTACCCCCATGCCCCATACGGTGCTGGCCGAGGAAACTATGATGCCTTTCGAGGCCAGGGTGGTTATCCTGGGAAGCCTCGCAACAGGTGAGAATGAGTGCAGATGTCCAAGTTTTCTTGCCTCCTCCAAACTCAGGCCGTCAATTCTCATCGCGCTTCCCCTCTTATCTCACAGGATGGTTCGTGGAGACCCAAGGGCCATTGTGGAATATCGCGACCTGGATGCCCCAGATGATGTTGATTTCTTTTGAGTGGCCTCCCCTCCCCCCATTCCTATTATCATCTGTAATTGTGACTGCCTTGTCCCATCAGCTGAGAATCTTTTTGTACGTTCAGACATACTGCCAATAAAAGCACTTCAGTAGTGACTCGGTGGTTGTACGGCTTCCCAAACATCCCAGACACTGGCAGGGGTGGAGGTTAGGTGAGCCTCGCGACAGCCCCACTCTGCTGGGACACCTTTCAGAAGAAAATAGGAGCACACGTGTGCGATCGCTGTCAGTTCAGGGGCCTTGCCCTCAGTCCAGCGTGTGCTGATGCTTGTCAGAGTTAGGGCTGGTTAGGCACAGGTTGTAGAAGGAGTTGGGGTCAAAGGCTGTGCTTACCTCTTGCCAGCCAACCCACCCGGCAGCCTGTAGTTCGCTAGGGTTTTCTGGAGTGCCCCAGTAGTGTGGGTCCAGTATCAGGACGTAGGCTTCGGTGCCTGGGCCCAGGCAGACCCCCAGCAGCGCCTTGGACCGGGCGTCCGCATCCCCTCCCACCATCACAGGGCCGCCACCCCCAGTGAAGTGTGAGTAAAGCCTCTCCAGCTCCCCTTGAAGCCCCGCTCCACGGGGCACATGGCATAGGCGCCCCTGGGGCCCTCCGAAGTGTGCGAGGCAGAGGCTGGCTTCTACGCAGCCGATCCAGCTCCGGGAGCCCCGGAACCCTGGGGGCTTGTCGCCCATGTCCTCCAGGGCCGCCTGCACGGCGACCACTTCAGGTACGCCTGTAGACTGGCCCTCTGGCCAGGAGCACAGCGTCTGCAGAGTGCGGTAGCCGCAGCCCCATCCCCGGTCGTCCAGCCCATCGCAGCCATAGTGATAGTAGAGGTAGTGGCCCGAGATGACGGCCAGGCGAGCGGGGCCGCGGCACGGCGGGGCTAGGCCCTGGTGGACGTCCTTCAGCGGCGCCAGGGCGGCCGGCGGGAAGCAGTCACCGAGGCCAGGTAGATAGGTCTTTCAGCCCTGCAGGGAGAACTCCGGGTTCCAACGCTTCCTCGAGGTGCTGGGCAGGCTACAGGCAGGACGGGCGCGCGGAGTCGTGGTGTGGTCACCGGGCCCCCGAGATGTGAGCAGGAACCGAACCGAGGCCACCAGGCGACAGTGACCCAGGGGCTCCCACCATGCACCGCCGCTCCCACTGCGCAGGCGCGAGACCGCCTGGCGGGGCGGGGGTGGGGCTCTCGGGGGCCGCCAGCGCAGGCGCCGTGTGCCTCGCCTCGGAGATGGAATGAGGCATCCTCCAGCCCCCACTCCTGCACCAAGGCGGCCCCGGCGATCCAGGCGTTCTGCCCCTGACCCCGGCTCCCCAGTCTCGCAAATTCCGGTGGCTTAACAGTTTATTGGCAGCCCAGAGGGGCGAAGGCACCGCGGGGGAGGGAGCTCGACCCGAGACATGCAGAGGATGGGGAACCCCGGGGGGAGTCGGGGTCGGGTGGGCAGGGTCAGGGGCTGGTCTGTTATATCCCAGCCCTTTAATAAATAATATATACAGCGAGGGGGACGGGCGGGGCGGGGGGACGTGGGGTCTCGCCGGCGTCACAGGTCTGAGCAGCGATCCTGCTTGCTGTAATGGTCGAACTGGTTCTTCCAGTGCACCATGTAGGAGCTCCAGCGGTGGAACTCGGCCTTCCACTGGCGCTCCGCTTCGTCCAGCGTGTCTGCGGCCAGGGCACCCGGCAAGCGGTGGGAGGAGGACGACACCAAGAAGGAGATCGGGGAACGGACATGGGGAGGGGCGTGAGCGCAGGGGGACACACGGAGAATGTAGGAGGCCACGTGGGATGGTGGAAAGAGGATCAGGAGAATACACGAAAGACGGTAGACGAGAGGGAGGGTGAAGGTGGAGGCGGGGCCAGAGAAAGATGGTTGGAAGGAGAGGAGGAGAAAATGACCAGAAGACAGAGGAGGGACAGACGGCATCAGAGTGGGGAGGATCCATGGGTTGGTGAGGAAAAGAGAAGAGACAGAAATGGTTGACGGTTATAGCCCCGCTGCGGGGTGTTACCCAGCCCCGGGTCTTCCCTGTGCCCCCAACATCAGGCTCAGGCTCCAAAGGATAATTATATGTATATGTACATAAAAATATGTGACTTTTTCATTTTTACGTAAACAAAGGCGTGTAAGTCCCTGAGACTTTCCAGTTTGTGTCTCTCGATTTGAGAAGGGAGGGGGCGCTGTGTCCCCGAGAAGGGCCCTTCCCCGCGGTCCGACCATGCATGAGAGGAGGGGCCCCCTGAAGCCGGAGGGGGAAGAGGCCGTGGTCACAGCCGCAGGAGTCGGGAGAGGTGGAAGAGGAGGAGGGACAGGGGGAGGCCGGGCCTGGGCCTCGGGGCAGCCTCCCCGTGGGCGGGGTCTGGGCAGGTGCAGGGAGCCTCCGAGGCTGAGGGGAGAAGAAGGGGGTTATACCCAGCCGGCTCCCACTCCCTCTCTTTGCGCCCCTTTTCTCTCCCTCCCCCCAGCCCCTGCCCGCTGGCTCCCGCATACCGGTGGCGCTGAGCAATTTGGGTAGAAAGCGGTTCCAGAAGGCGCAGGCCTGGGCGCGCAGCCCCCGCCGCACCTCCAGCGGCCGCAGATTGAGGCTCACGTACTGCTGCGCACCTGCGGTGTATGGTGGCCACTGCGGGGCCTTGGTGTCGCGCGGGTCATTGGGGTCCCTGCGGAAGGAAAGGGAAGGCTCAGTCCCATTTAGGCCTGTCGCACCCAGAGGGATGAGGAATGAAGACAGGGACGCGGGGGAGAAAGGCGTTCCCTTCCTCACCCTGGGCTCTAACTCCGTGGAGGCCACTGTTCCTCCTTTCTACCCCAGCTCCAACCCTTTTCCTTCTCCGGTGTCCCCTGTCATCTAGGAGTCTACCCTTTCCTCCTGCACTCAGTCTCTTTTGTCCCTTTCCCTCAGTTTTCCTGCTCTTTGTCTTTTCCCATTTTTTAAAAAAAGTGCTAGGATTTATTGAGCCCTTATTGTGTAACCAGATGCTGTCCTGTCTCTACAAACATCACCTTGGCTTTGATGCCAGATTTATTGCTCTCTTCGTCAGACAAACTGGTGTGTGTGTGTAGGGGCGGGGTGGGGGGAATCACTGCCAGTTCAATTTAATCCAGCTCTACATTCCACTTCTAACTCCAATAACTCCTTTGTCTTGGTCTTTATTCATCCACCTCTTGTCTTGCCTTTCGGTCTTCCTCTCTTAAGGAGGCCCATCCGGCCTTCTCTGAGTCTCCTTTGTCTTTCCCACTCTCCCTCTTTGTCCCCTTTCCTTTGTGAAGGTTTGTTCTCCTCTCCTGCCTCTCTCCTCCGAGTGCTCCCCCTGTTCCCCTGGCCCCCAGAGACCCTCCCTTTCCCAGCGCTGCTGACCCTGTGCGGGCAAAGTTGGCCCAGTATCTCATCAACCGCTGGGCAAAGATTCTCTCCTCGACAGTGTAGTTCAGTGAGGGGTCCAGGGGAAGCCCAAAGATGAACTCAATCTCGTAGCCGTGGGGCACCCCCATCCAGAGGGGCCAGGAGAGCGTGGAGGCACGGTGTTCAAAGATGTAGGCATAGACTCGGGCCCCCTGGGCCGCCAGTCTCCCAGCCAGCTGAGCCACGGGGCACACGACATTGTGGTCGCCTACCACAGCACTCATGGCATCCCTCAGGCGCTCCGGGTCCTCGGGGTGCAGCCAGTCTGTGTAATGCAGGACCACAGCCTCGGCCGCTAGGTCACTCGCCTGGGGGACCCCGACCCGCACCCCAGCCAGGAACTGGGCCCGGTTGATGAGAGATTCGTTGTCTTTGCTGAAGCCTGGGGCCCCATAAACCAGAAAATAGGAGCCCTCATCCTTCACCACACCCACCAGCACCTGGGGGCGGGGGACAGGATGGAGGGCAGGGGCACAGACAGACAGGTGGACAGAAACAGACAAACAAAGAGCCAGAGAGATGAATAGTTATAGACCCAGAACCACGGAGGAAGAGTGTGAGGTTGGGGAAGGGACCAAGAAAAAAAAGGAAATACACCCACAGTTCCTTTCCTCTCCGCCCTGCTGACCACCCTTGGATCTGAGCCCTCAGGGGAGGGGGTGGCCATGGGCCCAGAAGCCTGGACTTCTGACTGCGTGTGGGTCTGGAGGAGCCCTCAGTGCCTGGCTCCCTGGGGGGTGGGGCAGGGTGGGTGAGACCCAGAGGAACCCGGTCCACCCCCGACAGCCACTAGTCACCTGCAGGCCATGGAAATCTCCAGCATTGATGAGGGCCTCAGGCGTGTCACTGAGGAAGTCTCCATCCACCACAGGCACAAAGGAAAAGCGGAAGATACTTTCCTGAGGCAGCACGTGCCACTCATGGTCTACCAGGTCTTGAGCTGGCCGTGTCCGCAGGCAGGCTACCAGCTCTGTGTCATTGCCACCAGAACCCCCTGGGGGACAGCCTACGAGGCGGGCCAGCAGTGTGGCCCTGCGGCGGGCCTCTCCCACGCTCACTGTGGCCCAGGGCCCATTGGGTGCACCGCTCTGCAGCACAGTGCGATGGAAGAGGCTCCTGCTGGGAGGGGACAGCAGGTGCATGCCCACTGAGGCAGCGCCTGCGCTCTCCCCAAACAGAGTCACCGATGTTGGGTCCCCCCCAAAGGCTGCCACATTCTCTTGCACCCACTGCAGTGCCAGCCTCTGATCCAGCAGACCCACGTTGCCTGGAGCCTCTCGGCTCCCTGGCAGAGCTAAGAAGCCAAAGGCTCCCACTCGGTAGTTCATGGACACCAGCACAGTCCCCTCAACCTGTGCCAGGAAGCGGCCATCATACACGTCCAAGGAGGAGGCCCCACTGTAGAAGCCACCACCATAGATCCAGACAAGGACGGGGGTGGGAGATGCAGGCCGGGGGTATGGTGTCCACACGTTGAGGTAGAGGCAGTCCTCGCTTAGCTCTCGGTTGGGGTTCCACATCTCGGAGCCCTCAAAGCCTGGGTACAGGGTGTCCACATATTGGTAGCAGACACTCTGGAAGGTCGTAGCGTCCAGCACCCCTGTCCAGGGCCGCTTGGGCTCCGGTGGTAGAAAGCGGCGGGGGCCCACAGGTGGCTCGGCAAAGGGGATGCCCAGAAAAGCAGCGACCGGGCCCCCTGGGGCCTTTAGGCGGATGCCCCGCAGCCGGCCCCCACGGACAGTCACCAGCAGCTCTGGGTCCTCTCGGCCCTCAGCCCCTGCCCCTCCTCCCAGAAGAGAGAGAAGGAAGAAAAGGAGTGGGGAAGCCAGGGAGGGCGTGTGCAGGGGACACCACAGGGGCCTCATGGCTGCCAGGGCAGGCGGTCGTCTGCTGGGAGAAAGAAAGGCAAAGGGTAAGGGCTGGAGCGCCCGGAGGGAGGAGATTAGGTAACAATCTTGCCCAAGGATTATCTCCCCGCTGCAGAGGAGGTGGGGCAGGTTGGCAAGAGGAGGAGAAAAATAGAGGGAGGGAAGGAGACAGGCAGAGACAAGGACGCAGACAGACAGGCAAGAGGGGACAGATCAGGCAGACACACGCACCCAGACAAATGCAGGTAGCAGAGAGAAGACCTGCCAAAGCATACCCTCCATGGCCCGCAGGACCCACCGCCCTCACCTTCCTCTGGCTCTGTGGCTTGGGCTGGGCAGGGTGCGTGCAGTGCGGGCACCAGAGGCCGCAGTCCACGCACAGGGCACAGGACAGGGGCGGGGCCCTCACTGACGGGTGGTTCCAGTTGGAGGAACTTGCGGTGGCCTGAAGGCACAGCCCTAGTCTCTCCTGGGTTGGCCAGCGCCGGGGCCCTAAAGGGGGTGGGTTGGACATTCAAGGTGTGGGAGCCCCAGGTCCTGGGGCACTCCAAATCCTGCCTACTTCACACCCTGCCCCACCCTGCCTCGCCCCATCTGCTGTCTGGCATTGCGCGCTGGTACCCGTCCGTTCCCATCTGCTAAACCCGGCCTTGCATAGTCCCAACCAACAGGCTCGCGGGTCTTTAGACCCCAGGACGCGAGACCTATTCGCCCGATGTTGCAGAGCACGCTGTTGCCGGCGGGGGGCAGTAGAGACCGAGAAGAGGACTGCGCTCCCCGCCCCGAGCCCGGGAGTCGGGAACTTGGGGTGGGGGCCTGGGAGCTCTTGGGTATCACAGAGGGGCCTGAAGGGCGAGCCGGGACGACTGTGCTCCCGCAGCTCCGGAGATCCCCGGCCGCAGGGGCGGGGGCGCTATTTTGGGGTAGCAGCTGCTGCGATTCCGGCATCTCCAGCCAAGGGATCAAAATTCCCCGGGTCGGAACTCCCCCCTCTCCGGCGGTCACCCCTCATCCAGCCCTGTCTCCCTGAGCTGGGGTTGGTGGTGGTGTTGGAGATTAACTAGGAAACCCGAGTGGGGCTAATTATAACTCGGGGCTTCCGCTGAGCCTCCCCTTCCCCCAAAATAGAGACGGAGTCTCCGCGGGAGGGGGTCCCAGGCCTCGGAGGGGGCCTGGGTTGGGCGCTGCGCAGGGACTCTGGGGTCGCGTCACTCTGGGTACAGGGGCGCCTAGGTAGGCGCCAGGAACCTGCGTAGTTTGGGGTCCGCCGCAAACAGGGGGCATCTTCCAGTCGTCCCAGACTTGGGGTCTGGCGGGGAAGGGGCGCTCGGGGGTCCCGCAGGAATTCTAATCTCCGGCGAGGCAGCGGCCGGCCCAGCGGGCTTCGGTAAGTGTGTGGCGGCGAGGGAAGAGTTACCCAGGAGTGCGGAGCGGCGGGGGACGCCGCTGGGCAGGCCCGGGGGCGCGGTGGGCGCCGGGTTTGGAGGCTTAAATCGCTCCGGTAGCGCCCGGTCCCCGGCAGGCCGAGCGGCCGCCGGCTGGGGGAGGGTCACGGGCGGGGCGGGAGACTCACCTGAGGCGGCCGAGCCGGGCCAGGCCGCGCCGGGAGCAGAAGGCGGCCGATGTTCCCCGGCGCAGGCTGAGCCGACTCTGGCAGCCGCCGCCTCCGGCCCCCCGCACACACCCCTCGGGGCCGCACGGCGCCCCCGCCCGCCCCCGCCCCCGCCCACTGTCTCCGCCCCCGCCCCTCCCCGCTGCCCTGGGCTGCCACCTCCCCTCCTTCTCCCTCCCTCTGAGCCAAGACCCGAGGACCCGGGGGCCCAGACGCACTCCAGTGACAGACGCCCACAGACGGACAGACACGCCGTGACAGGCGCGACCCGAAGACCCGCAGCGGCGGAGCAGACACCCACGTGACAAACAGACGGACAGAAGCCTGCCGAGAGACACACAGGCAGGCGACAGTCTCCTGTAGTGACAGTCAGATAAACCGACTTTCTCAGACGGACCCACATACTGACAGCCTCCAGAAGTTATTGCTAGGACGAGGGGCTGAGCAAATGAGCATCTCTGGCCCCGACACAGCCCGGGGTGCATGGGAGGAGCGACACGTGCAAGTGTGACTGAGGACCCCTTCAGGGTGGCACTGGTGGAGAATAGGTGACATGAGGCACTCCTGGGGATGAGGGGACACCTGTGGGAATGGAGACGGGAACACAGGATCTTGAGTGGAAATGAGGGGTTCTCCCACGGGGAAAGGAGACCCCCAGGGAAGAAAGAGGTAACACGGGGACACCCGAGAAGGAAGGCCAATGTGGTGACACACTCATGGCTGCTGGGCGAGGCTGCACTCCGCTGCAGCAGTGGAAACTTCCGGAACCCCCGCGGGTGGGCTTGCGCTGGTCCCCAGACGGGTGACCTCGGACTTTCGTCACCAAGGTCCGGCCAGGGCATGACATCACCAGGCCAAGTTTTCATTGGTCGTCGCGACCAGCAGGTGGGAGCGGCCTGGCCTGGGCGCCCCTAGCCTGCTCCACAGGGCCTGAGCCACAGACCCCCGCGCCCCGCCCTCCATGGGGTTACCCATGGGACAGGTGCTGCCGCGGCAAGGTCCCCGCGTCCGAGGTGGCGGTGGAAACGGGGCGCGGCACTGTACCACGCGAATTCCCCGAGTGATAGGCCTGCTTATCTGGGACCGAAGGCCGGGGAGCTCCCGGGCCGTGGCGTGGGAGACCGGCCGGCGCGGGCGAGCGTCGGGGCATGCGTGCGCGCGCGCGTGCGGCGGTGCGGGGCGCTGCGTGGGGCGGGAGGACGCGCACGCACATGCTCCCTCTGGCTGCGCTGTATCCCACAGCATCCCTGGCACGCGTCCGCCACCGCCTGGGAACGGAGGCACCGGGTTTCGGGGACTGGCGGAGAGTGGCGGCTCCTCCTGAATCCAGATTCGAGCCCGCCCTGGGCCACCCGGTTCCGGACTCTCAAGCTGGACCGTGCCCAGCTCCCTCCTCCGCGCTGGCGAGAGCCGGTGGGCGCAGGCCGGGATACCTGCGCGGGTCTGCTCTCGGCTCCGCAGCCTTGGCCGCCAGATGGCGTCAAAGGCAGCCTTTCGGGCCTCGGAGACGAGGACTGGGTAGGGGGCGTTGGGACACAACTTCTCACCATCCCTCTGGGTCTCTGACTTTCCGCGCTTCACTCTTCACGTTCATTCATGCTTTATTCATGCGGCGCTGGTGACGGAACCCAGCGCTTCGCACCACTGAGCTACAGCTGTGGCCCTTTTCATTTTGAGACAGGGTCTCAGTAAATTGCCCATGGTGGCCTCAAACTTGAGATCCTCCTGCTTCAGCCACCACAGCGGCTGAGATTACAGGAATGCGCCACTGCGCCCGCTCGGGCTCCATTTTTCAGGCACCTTAAAGCCCCTGTCCTCGTACCCAGGTTCACTGCATCTGGACTTCCGGGTCCTGATCCCATTGCTTGAGGGGTCTGCCCTGGCCAGACCAGTTCCTTACTTCGGCTCCCTGCAGAGTGGACATAAGGGGTGTGGGTGGGGGTTGAGCGATAGAAAGATGGGCAGGCGGTGTTGCTGCCAGAGAAAGTGAGCGGTGTTATTAGAATAATGGAAACCAAGGATGAGTGAGCGAGCAGAGAGGCCTGCCCCCAGCCTTCGGGATTTTTGGCCCTGTTAGTGATGGGTCGGTCACTTCAAAATGTACTGAGCCAGGTAGGCTGTCGCCTAATCTCTGTAATCATATGTACCTTTGCGGTGGAGACTAGGGGGGAAGTAGGGACAATTTATCACCCAGCGTATCTCCAAATAATGATAGCTTAGGTGACTTAGCAAGGGAAGCGACAGGACAGGTTCTGGAGAGGGTAGTGTGGAGCAGTCTGACCTGCTGCTGCCCCTTCCAGGACAAGGCACCCAGCATGGGCTGAAATTCCCCGCTGAGGCAGCTGGGTTGGGGTGGGTGGTTTTAGCCTAAGGGAACTGTCCCCAGGTGTGCAACCCAGAGGCTAGGGCAGCGCCTGCTGGTCATGGGACAGTTCCTGTGGGGACCAGTGGGGGAAGGTGTGGGCCATGGAGTGTTCTGAAGCCAGTCAACTTAGTTCCCTTTTCAGGAACTGTGGGAGGTCAGTGAGCAGGAGAGGAAAGAGACGTGGAGGTGATGTTCTTAGTTCTTAGGGGCCGAAAAGAGGTGCAGATGCTCAGTCAGTACCCTCCTCCTGGTGGCCAGGCTGGGGGAGCCAGGGCTGGGCAGCTGAAATGGAGGAACAGTAATGTACTCTCTGTAGAGAGTAGTCAGGATTGTTCCTGAACAGAAGGTCCAGTGGATTAAATGTGCAAGCCTTCAGGGAGTCGGGCTGTGCCTCTGGGAGATGGGCCCAGGGCCACCGCTGTGTCTCAGCCTATGGTTTGTCTCAGGAGTTTGAGGATGTGGAGACTCTGAAGATGCTGTGTTCATCTCTGAGGGTTTTTAAATTTGCAGGCATTCCCCCGCTTCCAGAAGGGCCAGGATAGAAGGTGTCGGTGTTGGGAGATCCCCACTTGCATTGGAGGAAGGCCCTGGACTGGAGGTCCTGACTCCTGGGTGCTTGTCCAGTGCTGCTGCCACCTGGCAGGGAGACGCTGGACAGTTAGGCTTCTTGTATGGTCCTCAGTTTTCCCAAAACCATCGACTGGCCTTGAGAACAGGTCAGCATCATGGAGGCTGTGCCCAGGAGCGGGTCCCTTTGGTGTTGGGTAGGGTCCTTAAGTCAACATTCTTAGCAGATTATCAAGGAGGGCCTGGGAAGGTGGTCGGAGGCCACACGTGTTGGACTCTCTGACCCCAGGGTTAGTCCATATTGACCTCTCCAGGACTTGGCAGGAGGAGGCATGGTATGGAAACTAACCAGGACACCAATGGATGGGGATTTGCCCTTGGTCACAAAATCGGGTAGAAGAGCTGAGTGGAGACAGGAGAGAGGCGTTTCCTCCAGTAGGAAGGCCTGGGAGGCAGTTTCCAGGCTGGGTGGGCTCCATCTGGGAGGGGATTGTGGGTGAGCTGTGGGTCCCCCGCCTGTTGAGATGAGACAGGCTTCCGCTCATGGGGTCAGGTATAGACGCCACCAAGGTGCCACCTGTTCAACAGAACAGAACGGTGGCCTTTCTAAATCAGTTTGTGATGCACTGTGATTTTTCTTTGGTTTGTGAGGAGAAACCAGCAGACTTTCCTCTTGGGATCCAAGGGATTGAAACAACTCTCAACATTTTAGATGCAGAGTTGTCCTGGGCCCAGAGGATGTCACGTTTGAAGTCTCTCCTTTCAGTGTCACCAATGGATCACATTCTGAAACCAGTTCAGAGTAGTCTCAGCAGAATGGTACACAAGACTCTGGACCACAGGACAGTGAAGTATCATCCAAAAATATCTGAACAGTAGCCAAGGATCCAAGAGCTGCCTGACACCTCAAGATGGGTCAAGTGGGTGTTCCAGCAATGGTGATGAGAGACCAGGCAGATATCTGCAGGACTAGGGCTAGATCCTGAGAGGCCACTCTGGAGCCTAGTGTGAAAGTGGTGAAAGTGAAAAGGCCAGATAGTGATCTTCTGGCAGTGAAGAAGCTAAATTTCTTTTTTCTTTTGGTACCAGGGATGGAACCCAGGGACACTTAACCACTGAGCCAGATCCCCAGCCCTTTTTTGTATTTTACTTAGAGACAGGGTCTTGCTGAGTTGCTTAGGGTCTGGATAGCTTGCTAAAGCTGGCTTTGAACTCACGACCCTCCTGCCTCAGCCTCCCGAGCCTCGTGGGCCACCACACTCAGCAAAATGCTGGATTTCGATAAGAATAACATCTACATGTGCACGTATGTTTCCATTCTATGAAAGTCTGAACTGGCTTCTTCATGGAAACATAATAGCCACACATGTACCACGAGGCTTCCTCTATGTTAAATACAATAAAGCACTTGTAACAGGCCCCGAACAAAACAAACAAGCCCCAAACGTCAGAATTTCTGAGAACAATTCTTCTTCAGCCTTTTTCAACACAGGGACCTGGCCTGCGGCGCCATAGCAACTCCCCTCCACAGTCCAACACTGCCCAACCCGGCGGTCTCAGACCCCACCCCCCGCCCCTCCCGGCGGTCTCACGCCCCGCCCCGCCCCGCCCCGCCCCGCCCCCGCCCCACGCCCCTCCCGGCGGTCTCAGGCCCCGCCCTCCGCCTGTCTGCAGGAATGCTCCTGTTTCTTTCATCTTTTACTTCTGTTTATCCAAGCCAGCTAGGCTTCTGCCATCAGTTCTGTCAGTTCAGGGAACTCCCCTTCCCTTGCAGTCCTTGTCCCACCTCTGTTAACAAAAAGTATTCTTATCTCCTCCGTTTATTGGTAAAGATTCCGTTCAGCTGTGCCAGACAGAAACCCAAACAATAATGGCTTAAGGAAAATACCACGGAAAAGTATTTCTCTCTCACATAAAAGAGAGTCAGAAGTTAGCCATGCAGGACAGGCACAGTGTTGTCAGTACCAGGGATCAGGTTTTCTTACACAGTATCTTGTTATGTCACCATCTTCAGCTGTGACTTCCATTACCTGGTGTAAAACGGCTGCTAGAGCATCAGCCATCACATCTGCATTCCAGCCAGAAGGAAGGAGGAAGGTTTGAAGAAAGACTTCCTTTCTCCCTTTAAGGTCATTTCCTGGAGATTCCACATAGCTCTTGGTTTTACATCTGCTGGCCAGAATGTAATTCTAAGGTCATAATGGCTATGAAAGATGTAGTCTTCATTCTGATAACTGTGTACTCATCTAAAATTTGGATGTCCTAATATTAGGAAGAAGGAGGAGCAGCTGTTGTCTGCCAAACCCCCTGACATCTTCTTTCGCCTCATGAATCTCCCCCGATCGCCGGGAGTTCTGTGACCTGTGCCCCTTCCCCTGTGGCTGTCTCTCCAGGTCACCCACTGCTTCTCCTGCTATACCACCAGGTATTTGCTAACTAACCGGTTCCACAGCATTTCTGTCCACTGAGGGTGCTGTTTGGGCCTGTGAGACTGCCAGAGGAGGGGCATCCAGAGCAGAGACCCACAAGGTGTTGAGGAGGGGCGAGGGCAGCCACAGGGTCTTGGACAGAGTGGCCCTGGGCCATGACTCAGGGCCTTCCACCTTCCCTGGGTGCAAAGGGTTGGCTTAAGCAGAGGCCATGCTAGGCTGCCCTGCCTGGAGCTCTGTGGCTCCTGGTGAGGCCATTCCCACCCTCCTGTAGTAGGGTTGGTGTCCAGGAGTGTGGGGAGGCAGAAGCCGTGCAAGGGACGGTCCTCCCTCTGCCCACCCTTTCCTGTGATCCCTACTTCAGGTTGTTTCAAAATTCAGGGCATAGCTCAGTGGTGGAGTGCTTGCCTAGCTTGCGTGAGCCCCTGGTTCCATCCCAGGATCACACACACACAAATTCATACCTGAGCCAGGTCATGTCGTTTCCCACAGAACGGGATGGTGCTTCCTTGGGGCTCATCCACGCTGTTTGTGCTTTTCTCTCTTTTGCTACTTTTAAGCCTTTCATACATTTTTAAAACTTGTCTCTGCATCGTCTTACTTTTCATAATCTTGGTAGCTATTATCATTAAACTACAGGGTACAGCATTGCCGGTGCCATTCATCGAAAATCCTTTTGCAGCCGGGCACAGTGACACATGCCTGAAATCCCAAGCTCAGGAGGCTGAGGCAGGAGGACTGCAAGTTGGTGGCCAGCCTCAGCAACTTAGTGAGGCCCTAAGCAACTGAGCGAGACCCTGTCTCCAGATAAAACATAAAAAAGGCTCAGTAGTAAAGTGCCCTGGGTTCAATCCCTCGTACCTAAAAAACAAATTAAAACAAAACAAAACAAAAAAACCCCCAAAACATCCTTTCGCTTACTCACGCCCCTTTTCCAGCTGGACGTGGCAGGGTGTGTGTGGGGTTTTCACATCCCTGAGCTTGGGATTGATTAGTACTGTTTGATTTTTTTCTCCCAGTCCTGAGGATGGATCCCAGGGCCCCTTTACCACTGAGCTTCATCCCCGGCCCTTTTTATTTTTTATTTTGAAACAGGGTCTCACTAAGTTGCCCAGACTGGACGCAAACTTGTGGTCCCTGGCTTCGTTCAGCGGGTGGGCTTTATTTAATAGCTCCGGTAGCCGTGGGTACGCACTTCAGTTGAACTCTGTGGTGCCACTGACCTTGGGGTCGGAGTCCTCCAGGAACTTAGATGGACTCCTGGCCCTGACGCTGTCCCTGGCCCACTGGCCCCCTGCCTGCTCCAGCCCTGGCCCCCCGCAGGCCCCCGCCAGCCCTGACGCGGTTTCTGTTTACATGTTAGCAACGCGTCTTGGGTGACTTCTTGGGAACAGCTGGCGAGGTCCCACTCGGAGCTATCACTGTTTGACACTCAGAAAGCTCTGGTAAAGTGTCCAGGCTGGTCCTGGCTGCCCCGCAGGTATCAGCTGGCCAAGTGAGAGCCAGACCGGAAGCACAGGTTCCTTAGATGACCCCCGGTGTGGTTCCAGGACACTGGGTATTGGATATGGGGTTGGCACAGAAGTGGGAGGACCTGTCTGGGATCCCCCGGCACCTGGCTCAGGGACGGTGCAGACTAGTTGCAAAGCTGGCGGTGTGACTGTCTGTCCTGCGGCCAGCTGGAGCCCCTGGGTGAAGGTCTGTGACATCAGGGACACCAGGGTGGGGTTGGTAAGTGATCTAGATCCAGTGTTCGGTTGGGGGCCCTGGTGACTCCTGTGCCAGGTGCTCCCTGGACGCTGTTCACTCCGTCCTCTCTCACGGCCTCCCGAGGGCAGGCCCTGGGGTGACAGTGGCCCTGTCACCACTGCAACTTGACAGGTAGAAAATGAGCAGTGATGTGCAGGGACATTTCCTGTGGTCGGTGACGCCATATTTGCTCAGTTTTATCAGCTGGTAAGTGAGAGGGAGTCCTGGACTTTGGGTGAACTCTGACCTTGAAACTGCAGTGCTTGGGAGCCACCCCCCTTCCGTCTGTGACTTCAGAACATTGGCTCTCAGACTCCCCCAGGCTGTCCTGGCCCCTCCCTTCTAAGAGGGAGGCTGTGGGGGTCCCTGTGCGGGTCTCCTGTGCTTCCTGGGGTACCCGTCCTCTCTCCTTCCTGGCTCTCCCCGCCTGCCTCCATCTGTCTGTCTGTCTGTCTGTCTCTCTCTCCATTTCTCTCTTTCTTCTTTTATGGCCTCAGCAGGGGACCCAGCATGTCAGAGCCTCTATCCATCCTGACCTGGGTGCCCCCAGTGCTAAAGAGGGGGAACAGGTGCCGGGTACCCAATCCCGAGTCATGGCCTCTGCAGGTCCTGGGACTCTCTCCTCCCTGCTTGGGTCCTGGTCACCCCTGTACTCCCAGACCCAGAGTCCTCTCTGACAGAGGGACAGGGCGCCCCTCAGCCAGGCCAGGGGCCTGGGGGCGGGGGATGCTGGGGCCTGGGGGCGGGGGATGCTGACCTCCCTGGGTCCGTCAGCTTCTTGTCCTCGCCACCGACACACTGCAGGAACAACTTAGAGGAGGACGAGTCCATTTTAGCCCACGGTTTCAGATTAGTCCACCGTGGGCCGACTCCACCGCTCTGGGCCCAGGTGAGGCAGAACATCATGGCAGATGGTGAAAGGAAGCGGCTCTGCTCGTGGAAGCCCAGAAGCAGAGAGACGGGGCAGGAGGCCGGGAGACACCTTCAATTTGTTTTTTTGTCCCATATCTGCTCGTGATTAGATTCAGGTGACAAACTTCTGTCTAAAACACCACAGAAACACAGCAGGTGCTTCTCAGCACATCACAGGACGAGGCCCAGGATCGTGACCTGCCACGCTCCCTTGATGGGGGAGGCATCTCCCAGATCCCTCGCTGTATGGTTACACTATTATTTTGGTCATTTTAATTAATAAGGATCACATTATTTATTTATTTATTTTTGGTATGGGGTATTGAATCTAGGGGTGCTGTACCACTGAGTCACATCCCCAGCCCTTTTTATTTTATTTATTTTTTTAAATTTTGAGATGGGATCTCCCTAAGCTGTGGAGGCTGGCCTTGAACTTTTGATCCTCCTGCCTCAGCCTCCTGAGTTGCTGGAATTACAGGACTGTACCACTGCACCTGGCCCCTAAAGTCATCTGTATGTATGTCTATATGTATTATTATTATTATTATTATTATTTTTGTGTGTGTGTGGTACTGAGGACTGGACTCAAGAGCACTCTACCATTTACATCTCCAACCCTTTTTATTTTTTATTTTGAGACAAGGTCTCGTTAAATGGCCAAGGCTGGCCTCAAACTTGTGATCCTCCTGCCCCAGTCTCCCGAGTCTCTGGGATCACAGTCACATGCCACTGTGCCTGGCCTGAAGTCTTTTATAAAAATAAGTGAGCCTAATTCATTTTCTTTTATTTATATGACATCTATTTTTCCTTTCTTTTTCATGCTTTTTATTATATAACTTAAAATACTCTCATGTGGTCTGTGCTTTCCTTTGTGTGTTTTTTTCTGAGACTATGGAATATCTAAAATTTGTTATGAGTGGTTTCTGCTACAATAAGTATAACTTCTGTTATAGACTTAATGTTGTTTCTTCTGTTGATTTCTTTTTGTGAGAAATAATGTGGTCAATATACTTTTCTTGTTCCAGGTTCCTCCCCTGCTCCCATCCGGTTTTATCTTTCTTAGTAGTTACCTTTGTACTGTTAAATGTTTTAATACATTTATTGCTTGGTTAATTAGCCCTAAGGGCTATTTATGGATCTTTAGTGGTGAAAGGTGAGAAAATAAGCATAAATACCCTTCTAACTTCTTTTCCTCTCAAATAACAGCACATATGATTTTCATATTGTCAAGTTTCCTAATGTATTCACCGCTTTTTTTAAAAAATAAAAATTTGAACTTTTGTCAAGCACATACTTTGTGATTCTGGTTGGATATTTATGTATGACATCTTCGAGTCTGGCAAAGGACGGAAATGACGTCTCACATTTCCGTGATTCTGGAGGGAGCACCCGTTTAAACAAGCTGTTTAAACAGAGACACTCAGAGACGCTCAGTGCTGTGCCCAAGGCCCTACACCTCCTGAGTGGCGGAGCTGGAGTTCCAGCCCCTGGCTCTTCTCGCCACTCAAGTCTGTAAATGTTCTGTGTCTCTTATTCATCAGTAAAACATCTCTGTTTGATTCTATAAATGTCTACTTTATCCCCAAATATAAAATTTAAGTTTGCTGAACTGTCTTCTGAAGAAGAGCAGCAAAGCATGGCCATTAAGACCTGAACTCAAGAGCTACAGTCTCCATTCCCATCCCTCCTCTGCCTCTTGCTTAGGGTATATGGCCTAGGGCAACCTCTTAACTTCTCTGTTTCTTCCTTTGTACAATGGGACTGATAATAATAATCATGACATCAAGGGGCCTCTGTGAGTATGAATATGCCCTTAGCACAGTTCCCTGGCACTCAGTTAAACACTCAGCAAGTGGGGCATTTAGGGATCATCCAGGGACTGGATTAATCTATTTTCTGTTACTATAACAAAATACCTGGGGCTGGGAAATATATAGAGAAAAGAGGTTTATTTAGCTCATGTTTTTGGAGGTTCCAGGGCATCAGTGCTGGGATCAGCTTGGCTGTGGTGACAACCTCAGGCCAGATGGCATCACAGTGGTGAGAGTGTATGTGGGAGGGAGAGATCATGGGGGAGACAGGAAGCCAGAGAGCCTGGTGAAGGGTCAGTCTTGGTCTTTTATAACTTGATCTTTTACTCTTTCAGGGACTAACTGAGATCCCAGGAGAGCTGCATTAATCTCTTCTGAAGGCAGGGACCTAAATGACCTAACTGCCTTCCACTAAACTCCACCTCTTAAAGGGTCCACATTGCCCCTCAACACCAGGAACTCAGCTTCCAGTACGGGAAGCCTCTGTGGACACACTTAAACCACATTCAGATGATAGTAGGGGTTATATTTGAGAATTCTCTTGGGCTCTTGTTTACTTTGAAACATTCTATTGTTTCTTATTTATTCTTTAAACAGTGTTTGTTCAAAACCTCCCAGGTGGTTGCCACAGCACACTACGGGAAGCAGAGAGGCCATACAGAGCCCACACAGGAATGCCCTGAGCAGCACCGTGGGCCGGGCCACAGTCCATGTGGAGTGTTTACGGTGCCAACTGTGCTCGAGGGGCTGTGATCCCTTTAGACTTCCATAAGTGGGTTGGGAGGGTCAGGCAGCAAAACCCAGGTTGTGGTCGGAAACTAGGATAACACCATGCCCACCAAATGGGTTTTTTGCCTTCTGCCTTTTTCCCATGCTTTTAAAATTGCGGTACAATGGGGCTGGGGAGATAGCTCAGTTGGTAGAGTGCTTGCCTTATAAGCACAAGACCCTGAGTTCGATCCCCAGCACCCCAAAAAAAAAAAAAATTGTGATACAATATGCACACCATAAAATTATCCATCTTAACCATTGTGAAGTGTACAACTTGGTGGCCTTCAGTACATTCAAAACGTTGTGCCATCCCCAGCCCTTTTTAATTTTCAATTTCGAGACAGGGTTTTCCTAAATCGCAGAGACTGGCCTCGAACTTGCCATCCTCCTGCCTCAGCCTCCCAAAGAGGTGGGAGATAGTGTCTTGCACACCACACCTAGCAGATAGTGTCTTTTGATACACATTTCTTAATTTTCACAGAGTACAATTTGTCTATTTTGTTCTTTTGCTATTTGTGCCTTTAGTGCCATGTCCAAAGAACCAATGCCATCCACTGTCATGAGGCTTTTGTGCTGTTTTTTTCTTCCAAGAGTCTTATAGTTTTAGATTTTTCTATTTAGGTATTTGACACAGTTTGAGTTAACTTCTTTTCGTTTTTGGTGGTGCTTAAACTTGAACCCAAGTCTTCTGGTGTGCTAAGCAGGTGCTTTACCACTGAGCTACATGCCCAGCCCAGAGTCAATCTCTGTATGTGGTGGTAAGTAACTCATTTTTCACAGAGATGTGAATCTTTCCAGCACTATTTGTTAAAAAGACTGTCTGTCTGTCATTAAATGGTTTTGTTTCCCTTGTCAAAAATTGACCACACTGTGGGAGTTCATTTCTCTGATCTCCTTCCATCCCGTTCCCTTGTTCTGCATGTCCGTCTACATTGGTACTGTACCATTTTGATTACTACCGATTCCTAACTTTTTTTTTTTTTTTTTTTTTTTTTGCGGTACTGGGGATCGAACTCAGGGCCTTGTGCTTGCAAGGCAAGCACTCTACCAACTGAGCTATCTCCCCAGCCCCCTATTGGGTTTTGGAATCAGGAAGTGTGAGTCCTCCAGACTTCTTTTTCAAGATTTAGTTTTGGCTATTTATGATCCCTTGGGATTCCATATGACTTTTAGCATTTTTTCCCTATTTATGAAAAAAACATCAGGGTTTTGATAGAGATTGCATTGAATCTGTATATTGCTTTGTGTAGTATTGACATCTTCCAATCCATGAATATGGTATGTGTCTCCATTTCTTTATGACTTCTTTGTTTCACTGTGTGTGGGTGGGTGAGTGTGTGTGAGTGTGTGTGTGTGTGATGGGGGGTGCTGTGTGTTGATAGGGGTGCTGGGTGTTACCCACGAGCATGTCAGGCAAGTGCTCTACAACTGAGCTAATCCCTCCCAGCCTCTCAGCAATTTTATTGTATAAGTTTTCCATCTCCTTGGCTAAGTGACTTCCTATGAATTTTCTTCTTTTTGATACTGTCATAAATAGAATTGGTTTTATAATTTCATTTTCATGTTCTTCGATGTTGGTGTGTAGAAATGCAAGTGATTTTGGGGTGTTGATTTTGTATCCTACCTTGCCAAATTCATTTATTCATTCTAATAGTTTTTTGTGAGGCATCTTTAGGTTTGGTTTTATTTTTTTTGGTACTAGGGATTGAGAGGCCTTGAGCACTAAGCTATATCTCCAGCTCTCTTTATATTTTATTTTGTGACAGGGTCTTGCTAAATTGCTGAGGCTGACCTTGAACTTGCAATCCTCTTGCCTTAACCTCCCAAGCCACGGGGATTACGGGGGTGTGCCACTGTGCCAGGCATCTTTAGTATTTTCTAACTATAAGATCACATCTGCAAACCGAGATGATGTTACGTCTTCCTTTCTAATTTGTATACCTTTTGTTTCTTTTTCTTATGTGATTGCTTTGGTTAAAACTTCTAGTATTATGTCAGATAGAAGTGGAAAATGGGCCTCCTTGCCCTGTATGATCTCAGAGGAAAAGCTTTCAGTCTTTCACCATTGAATATAATGTTTGCTGTGGTTTTTTCATATATGGTTTTTATTATATGGCAGTTCATTTCTGTTCCTAGCTTGTTAAGTGCTTTTTTTATTTTTTAAGTTATGACAGTGTTGAATTTTGTCTAGCATTTTCTCTGCATCAATTGAGGTGATCCTGTAGCCCCTCCCTCCCCACCCTCCCTCCCTTGTTGGGTTAAACACTTACCAGTGTCCAGGAAAATGTGCATTGAGAGAGATAAGAAGGTCTCTAAAAGAATGTGGGAGCTCAGGAAATGGAGAGGGAGCTGGCCACTCCCTCAGTCCTTGGGAGAGGATTAGAAGAAAGTAACCCTGGTTGTAAAGTAAAAGAATGTACTTTTTTTTTTTTTTTTCCAGTGGTAGGTGGACACAATACCTTTATTTTATTTATTTATATGTGGTGCTGAGGATCCAACCCAGTGCCTCACACATGCTAGGTGAGCGCTGTACTGCTGAGCCCCAGCCCCAGCCCAGGAATGTACTCTTAAAACATCTGAAGAAAGCCACCTGTGCTGTAGGTACACAACCTATCCCAAATATTTCCCAACTCGTGGGCATCCTGGCCCACCACCGCCCACCAGTGAGTAAGTAGCAAAATGTCCAAAACCTCTCCTTGAGTCCTCCAAGTCCTGTCTTTGGGATCAGTGTGCTTGGGGCCTTTGCAACCCAGGGGTTGAACACCCCGCGTTCTGTTAAACTGGTATATTACACCAATAGGTTTCCATGCGTTGAATCAGGAATAAATCCCACTTGGTAGCATGGCACGATCTTTCCCATACTCTGCCGATTTGGTTTGCTAGTACTCGTTGAGGATTTTTGCATCACGTTCAGAAGGAATATTGGTGCATAGTTTTCTTTCCTTATAGAACCTTTGTCTGGCTTGGTATCAAGATAATGCTGGCATCCTGGACTGAATTTGGCTTCTTGGAACAGTTTGAGAAGGATGGGTCTTAGTTTTCCTTTGGAAGAATTCACAAGTGAGACTGTCAGGTCCAGGGCTGCTCTTTGGTAGGAGATCTGTGACTATTAATTCCACCTCCTCTTTTTAGTTTTTTATGTTGAGACAGGGTCTGGTGAAGTCGCTGAGGCTGGCCTTGCTTCAGGATCCTTCGGTCTCAGCCTCCTGAGTTGCTGGGATTACGGGCATGCACCTAGCTTTTAATTTACTTAATGTTCTTATGAGTGCATTATAGTTATACATAATATGGGGTTCATTTTGACATATTTATCAATACATAGAGCATCATTTGTTCTGCTTCAGTTCCCAGTGCTTCTCCTTTTCCTCCCCTCCTCCCTCCCTGACTTTTTCAAAAGATGGGTGCACGCTGGCCCTGAACTCTTGGACTCAAGTGATCCTCCTGCCTCAGCCTCCGACCGACCTGAACTCTTGGACTCAAGTGATCCTCCTGCCTCAGCCTCCGACCGACCGAGGAGCTGGGACGAAAGACGTGCGCCTGACAATGAACACTTTTCAGGGTAATCAACCACCGTTGCCGCGACCAAACGAAAACCAGATTTTGGAAGTATCAAGGCTACAACTAACTGGAAGTAAAAACGGAGGAGGGCAGTTTTTGATCTCTGCTACTCGACAGAATGTGCTTTTGATTTCTCTGTTTTGGTCCAAGGCATCAATCACTATTTTCAGTGAGTGTTTACCCTTGAGGACTCTGTGGGGTAGGAGAGAAGAATTTAACATCAGGGAAAGAAAGGTAAGACCTTTTTTCAATGTCCCTGATCCAGTTTGACTTGGCTGAACCTTAAGAAAAATCATCAGGCTGACCTGGGCTGCCTTTTACGAAATGTCAGAAAAAATTGCCACAAGGCATGTTTGCACAAGCCTTCTTTGGATTTTCTTCAGCCTCATAAATCCATCAATGAAGACACTCATTACTCTTAACGTGAGCGTTCCTTCTGAAAGCACAGTCCTGGGCTTAAGTTTATGAGGTCATTAATCCTGATGAGACTCAGGAGCGAGAGGGTATCCCCGCTCTTGTCCCCACCCCCCGCATTTATTATGACAATTTCATAATAAATGAATCTGTAGAAACTTCAAATTCAAGATGAACGTGGTGATTTTTAATTAAAATTGCATTAAAGGGATGCATTGATTTTAGGACACTAGACACATTTGTATTGTGAAACCACATTGAAGTGATGGTACATGAAATGCCCCACAAGAAAATTAAAACCAGAACTGGCTGCCACCTGAAAGGACACCTTGTGATCTTAGGTTCCCCGAGGTTTGGGTGCAAAGCGGTGGATTTTATTCTAGGGATCACCATGCACGCAGGAACCCAACAAGGAAGGAGAGAGAGCGAAGGCAGGTGGCGGGAGCTTCACACGGAACGAACTGCACACGGAAATAGAAGTTGGAAAAAACTTATTGAAAAATGTTTAACTCAGGGTCCCTGCGTCACACTGCACTATGGGACTCTTACATAACCAGCGAGATGATACCATTAACCCTGACAGAATCCTAGGGGCATTAAATACACAGTGCCCGTGAAGGTAAAGTGGAACCACTTTTATTCTTTATTTAGATTTAGGTTTAGAACATTTAATTTTCTCTCTGGGCACTGCCTAGAGCCTTGTAGGATACAACAACTTGTGTTTGTGGAATACAGATTTGTGGGGTTCGGGGTGTAGCTCAGTGATAGAGTGCTTGCTTGGTTAATGCAAGGCCCTGGGTCCATCCCCAGCGTGCAAAAAAAAAAAAAAAAAAAAAAAAAAGAAAGAAAAAAGAAAATAACAAAAACCAAAAAAATCAAAACTTGATAAATGCTTTTCGTACATTACAGATATTAACCCTTTATCTGTCATTCATGTTGCAAATAATTTTCACCAACTGATTTTTTGTTTGTTTGTTTACTTTGTATTGTTTTGGTAACATTTCCCATGTGGTAGACTATGTCTAATTGTGATTTTTTTTTTTTTAGCTCTTGGGTTTCTTCTTTTGATTAAAATGGTCTCTTCAGCTCTCAAATTATGCATCAAAGTTTCCTAAATTTTGCTCTAGGATTTTTTAGGTGTTCCCCCACCCCCATATCTTTGATTGATTTCATTTTAAAATGAAAGGTTGTACAATAAAGATCCAGGTTTAGTTTCTGCTGTGTGGTATGTTATTAAATGAATCAATTTTTCATCTGCATTAAATTCCACCTTTGTTGTATATTAAAATAATGGGACCTAAGTGAGGGCATAGCTCAGTGGCAAAGCACTTGCTTAGCACGTTTAGAGACTTAGTTCACCCCCAGGACAGGGAGAAAAGAAAAAAGAAAAAAAGGAAAAGGAAAAGAACACAGAACCTCTCCTGGCTCTTTCATTGTTTCGTTTTTTATTGTTTATTCTATGGTGACGCCATACTGTTTGGATTGTACTAGTTTTACAGTATGTTTCAATATCTCACCAGGCAAGCTCCCTTGCTTTTTTTTTTTTTTTTTTCTCTCTCTCTCACAATTTTCTACTATATTATTAGAGATTTATTTGTCTACATGAGCTTTAAGGTAATTTTATCCATCAAAATAATTCGACCCTGTGGTGACTGTAATTAAAATTACACTAAAGGTATGTATTAATTTTAGGAGACTAGACATATTTGTGTTATATCTTTTAACTTTTTTGTGTGTGAGTGCGGTGCTGGGGATCAAACCTGGGGCCTTGTGCTTTTGAGGCAAGCACTCTACCAACTGAGCTATATCCCCAGCCCCTGCTGTGTTATATCTTAATACACAAGAACTTGGCACATCCTTTCACTTGTTTAGATCATGCTTTATGCCTTTGAATAAAACCTTACAGATATCTTCTTCACATAAGATATGTTCATTTCCTTTCTTTCTTTCTTTTTTTTGGTACCAGAGATTGAACCCAGGGGTGCTTTACCACTGAGCCACATCCCAGCCCTTTTTATTTTTTATTTTGAGATGGGGTCTTTGCTAAATTGCTTAGGGGCTCACTAAGATCACTGAGGACAGGCCTCAAACTTGTGATCCTCCTGCCTCAGCCTCCCAAATCAGGGATTACAGGCATGTACTACTGCACTTGACTAAGATATGTTCTCAATAGTTTTACATGTGAGGTTCTATAGTGAGAGGAATATTTCTTCCAATTTCCATTTCCATTTCTGGTAATTTCTAGAATGAGGGAAAATCACTTGTTTATTGTATGTCCAGTCACTTATCAAGGTCTCTCATTAATATAATATTTTCCCCTCTAGCATTCTTTGATTTGAAATCCGTTTCATCAACAAAAATAAGAACATCTAATTTTTTCCTTTTGTTTATGCCTGGCATTTCTTTTTATTGTGTATGTTATTACATTAGCCAAACTTTCTAAAATAATGTTGAAAGGTCAATGGCAATAGTGAGCATCTCTGTTTTATTTTTGACTTTGGTAAAAATAGCTTGAGTGATTATTTGGGAAGTGTCATGTTATTTTCTATTCCCTTAAATTATTTTTTTGTTGAGAAATATATTCTGCATGTGCCAGCATGGAAAAACATATATGCACATTTGTAGTTTAAAGGATAATAAAAGAATTTCCATGTGCTTACTACCAGTGTCAGGAAATCAAACATCACAGAATTTAGACCCCTCCCCACCATGCATCCTGTTAGCTGCATATTCCTCTTGCCCCATGATAACTGTCACCCTGAATTTTATATTAACAATTATTTTGATTCTCTTTATGGTATTGCTATACATTTAGGTAACCCTAATCGAAGTGTTGTTTAGATGAGTTCTTTAATTTATTTTCTTTTGGTACCAGGGATTGGACTGAGGAGTGCTTAACCACTAAGCCACATTCCAAGCCCTTTTTAACATTTTATTTAGAGAGAGAATCTCGATGAGTTGCTTAGGGCCTCGCTGCTGAGGCTGGCTTTGAACTCCTGATCCTCCTGCCTCAGCCTCTGGGGTCACTGGGATTACAGATGTGCGCCCCCATGCCAGGCATAGATGAGTCCTTTACAATGTTACCCGAATGGAGTCATAGTACTTATATTCCTCAGAGAATTGATTCTTATCCTCTATGTTGCCCTATTTCTCATATCAGTACCAAAGAATTTTCTGTTACCATTTCCTCTCTTCTACAAAGTGACCAGAAGTGACAGGTGTTACCATCTCTGCTTCTCCCATCACCCCACATGTTGACAAGTGACCCTGTGTTGAAGTTGTTGCCTTTCCATTGACAGAATCCACTGACCCTCCCCTGGGCACCTTGCCAAGTCTGCCCAGAGCTGGGAGCAGTCTCTTTTTTCTAATGTGACCACAGTGTCCAGTTCGTCCAGTACAATGTAGGAGTGTCCCCTTCTTTGTCTTTGGGAGTTCTCCGACATCCTTGACCCCTGGGGCCAAACCGCCCAGCACCCCCAACTGAGCTTCCTAACTGACCCTCTCCACCTGTGTGGCTTTGCAGGGATTCAATCCGGTCCTCCAGAGTCCCTGGTGGAATCTCCATTAGCATGAGCCACAACCGCTGGCAGGACCCCAGCTGTGGTAGGCTGTGCTGCTCTTGGGAATATTTGTTTTCGCTTCCTGAGGTAGATTAGGCCTCCCACCCCCTGATATCATGCTTGATGTCTGTTGGAGGGGCCTCTCCCTGACAGTCTTCACTGTCCTTGTCCTGTCAAACCACAGGAGAACCATGTGATTTGCTTTGACCAACAAAACATGGTGGGAGGGACACACATCACCTCTTGAGAGCAAGCAACCTTGAGAACCACGGGGTGGTTTTGCCACCTGTCATTTTCCACTGCTGTGGGGTTGACAATGTCCCAGACAGAGGCTGCTCCTCAGAGGGAAGTGTGGAAGAGACCACAGGCATTGGGACAGGTAAGTAGCGTGAGTGAGAAATAAACTTTTGTGGTTGTAAACCACTGAGTTTTTAGGCCTACTTGTTACTGCAGCATAACCTGACATTTCCTGACTGATATACCAGCCCTCACTGGCTTCTCCTTGTCTCCAGGTCAAGTATCATCTGCCATCAAGAAAATAATGCCCCTTACCCCACCCACCATGACTTCAGAGGCAACTCTGGGACCCTCGACTGCCACCACCTTGATCCTATTGGCAAGAACCACAGCCACAATCCAGCCCTAACGTTCCCAGCTTCTGCCTCCCTCCCTCACACATGGGGGAGAAAGGGTGACCCATTCCTGGCTCTATTTTCCACACTTTGTCCCTAGACCTTGACCTTTGGGGATCCAGGCCTATACGTTCCCTGATTCGTAGCTTCCCCCAGGTCCCTGGGATGATGGCAGGAGTTTAGAGAGAAGCCAGGCCTCCCACTGACTTCCCATGAGTCCACTTTCATTCTGCCTGGCCTGTGAGTTGAGGCACTGTGAAGAGACTCTGTCGTGGGAGCCACTGAAGATCACCCTCAGCCCCCTGTCTTCCCATCTCTGCCCTTTCCTGCTTCCCGAGCGGCCTTCTGGTTCTTCTTGAGCTCTGGCTGGGTTCATGTTAATGTCTGGGGCTGTGTCTGGGCCTCAGTGTCACGCAGGCAGCCCACAGACAGGCAAGGCGGCAGGACTTCCCAGCTCTGACAGGTGCAGTGCCTCAGGGCCCTGCCCACTGTGCTCTCCAGCCTCCCCACCATGCCTCCCCCCTGTGCCTCCCCAGCAGTGAGGGGCTGCAGCAGTCTTAACCGGCCCCTCTCCTCTCCCAGTGGGGCTGGTGCTACCATGACTCTGGAGACACAGCAGCCACCACCCCAGATCCCCTCTTCTTTTTAGGCAGGCATTCAAATGGCTGAACTGTTAAGTAAGTGTCACGGGGGAGACTCCAGTTAACAGGCACCACTGAATTTCAGGAGTTCACCTCCTGATGGACACATCACTTTCTGGCGAAGGTGAGAAAGTTGCAGAGAGGTGAAGGGCAGGGAAGAGGAAGTGAGATGCAGACAGTATCCGGGGGTAGAGGCAGCTCAGGCAAAGGCCCCGAGGTGGGGAAGCTGGGAGCAGAAAGCAGGGTGTGAGCAAAGAGGGGTATGGAACAGAAGGGTGGACCAGTCTTTGTCCCAAGGAGCCTGTGTTTCAACAGGGATTCATTCATAGTTGTGGCTCCAGAATCATGATGGGCATTTTATGGTGTCTGATAGTTTAAAAAGGGGGAAAAAAAAAAAAAAAAAAATATATATATATATATATATATATATATATATATATATATATAGAAAGAGCAGAAACTCCCTAACTTTCCAGTGCTTTCCAGCATCTTGGCCCATGCTTGACTAAATGGCTCTGGTGGTTTCCATGGAAATTGCTGAAAAACAACACAACTTCCTGAAAACAAATACAGCTCCTCCTTGACTTCTGGTGGGGTTACATCCTGTTTGTTTTTTTTTTTTTTTTTAACCCGAGCTTGAGCCTAGGGGTGCTTAACAGCTAAGCTACATCCCCAACCCTTTATATATTTTATTTTGTGACTGGGCCTTGCTAAGTTGCTGAGGCTGGCCTTGAATTTGCAATCCTCCTGACTCAACCTCCCAAGTCACTGGGATTACTGGCGTGTGCCACCATGCCTGACTGGAAATTGAAAATACCTTAACGTCAAAAGTGCATTCAATACACCTCACCTACGGAACACCACGGCTTAGCCTGGCCTACATCCGATGTGCTCAGAACACTTACATTGGCTTAAGTGGGGCAAAATCATCTCGCTGGAAGCCTGCCTTCTACCAGAGTGTCAATTACTCAGGTAATTGATTGAATACTGTACTAAAAGTGGAATACAGAATGCTGTAGGGTCCAGGACCATCTATCTTAACACTGGACAAATGGACAGTCCTCTGTCCCCTGGGCCACAGCAATAGTGTCATTGCTGGATGCTCTGCTTACTCCTATGGGTCCTTCCCCAACTGGACCACACACTCCGAGGCCAGGGAAGATAACATTCTCCAATTTTATCACTACCAGGTCTGTGACAAGTGCTCAGCCAGAGCTGGGTGCTGGGTGTTCATGATCCCTGTCCTTTGGGATCCCTCTAGTGATTCTGGCTCTAGATGAGGACTCCCAGGAGTCTGGACAGCAGAGCCCCTGGGGAGCCTAATGGGCCTGGCCTCCCAGCCGTCTTTGGAAGTTTTCTGCCCCTTCCCGAGCCCTGGACCTGCTGGGAAGTGCGGGCACTTCAGGCCTCCTCTCCGCACAGCCTCATCCCAAGGTCTTAGGGCTGGTCACACTCCCAGTCCCCTTCAGTTCACCGGGGGCAGAGGGAACTACTAACTGTGTCCCTTTTAGGTACTGAAGCCAAGTTCACCTCCTGGTCTGAATTCACATGTGAAAGTCACCTCTGGCCAGAACATGGGCTCTGGTTTGAGTGTGACATCCCATAGTGTGATTATTCCATGGTCTTTCTGAATTTTCACTCTTGTTTTTTCTTTTGTGGGGCTGGGGGGTGGAACCCAGGGCCTTGTGCATGCTAGGCAAGCGCTCTACCACTGGGAGACACCCTCAGCTCCAGAGTCTTTCTGGATTGCAAGGACCCACTTTGGGATGGCAATAAACACCCTCTGGATGCTTCCTCCCTGTCCTTGGGTCCTGGGGCACGCTAGGGTTAGGCCATGCCGTCCAGGGCCTTCTTAAAGCAACTCAACCCTCTTCTGCTCCCGCTGGCTGGGCAGAAGCAGTTACCTTCACAAGTCACCAGCATGGGTAGATGCCAGCTTCCTAGAGTTTCTAGGTTAAAACCGGACCTGCATTTTGGTCTGTTTCCATGGCTGTCCGTAGTTCCTTTCCTGGGACCTGGCCCATCCCTTCAGATATCAAAATGACTTCTGATTGATGTTACTCCTACGACCGTGTCTGGATGTGGGGTCGCAGCCCTAGAGCCCGGCTGATGGTGGGACGGAGCGAGGGGCTGAAGGAATGAGAGAGTCCCCTTCCTTCCCTGGCTGGGTGGGGCTGACGCTAAGAGGCGGCTGCAAGCTGCGCCAGACTCTGGAGATCAAAGCCTCTGCCGGGAGTATCTAAGTGGGGCGCAGCGTCCTTGGACTGAAAGGCTCTGCGCCGGCTGGGGGCGGGGCCCTCAGTGCCCCCCCTGCCCGACCCTCCTGGGCTTGCCTGAGCCTCTCCTCTCCCCTCCCTTTGCACAGGTCCCGGATTAAGGAGAAGGGGTGGGGAAGGCTGGCGGGGCAAAGGTGACTGCTCAGCCCTCACGCCCTGTAGGGCAGACATTCCCAACTTTCAGTTGCAGCCCGCGGGCTCTGCGGTGCAGGCCGTGGCTGCGTCCCTGCTGCCACCCCCAGTCCTGGCACCTGCTCTGCTCCCAGGCTCCTCCGCCCGCCCTGCCTGTTGGGTCCATGCTGCCGCTCAGGCTGCTCGGCCTCCTCTGGATGCTCGGGGCCTCCCCAGGGGCCACAGGTGAGGAGCAGAGCGAGCGGAAGGGGTGCTGTTCCAGGGTGGGGCGGGTGGCTCTGAGGTTACACAGGGGGGCTGAGGAGGGGTCGCTCTGGGCTCAGGGTGCTCAGGAAGGGGTGGGGGGGGGGGGAAGCAGCTGAGCTGCTGTGCTCTTGACCTGGGACTGAGCCTGCGCAGGGCTTGGCACCCTTGCATCTGCATCCAAGGGTGGGACTGCGCCTTCCAGAACCTTCCAGGGACAGTGTTCTTCCTACCTGGTCCCCTCATGCCTATGGCTGCTCCTCTACCCCAGCCTCCGTCCTCCTTCCACCCTGAACTTGTTCACTGTGCCCCTTCTGCGGTCTTGACCATCCTCTGCCGGAGTCTCCTCTGTCCCTCTCTCTTTGACTTTTCTGCCCTTGGTTTCCCCACTTCTCTCCCCAGGTCTGCCCCTCATGTCCCTAATCCTGCCAGGTCCCCAGTTTCTGGGTACAACTGTTGTCACCAGGGCTAGGGTCAGAGATTCTGAAGTCCACGTTGCTTCTCCCAGAGAAGCAACCTAGACCCCCCTAGGTGTGCCCCTCTCACTCCCTCCCAGGGCCACAGCCTGGCTGTAAGGGCCCCAGGCTCCCTGACATCCCCAGCCAACCTGAGAAGTGACACCCAGCCCTTAGGAGGAGGCCATACTGGGTCCCCATCTGAGAGAGGCTGTGGCTAAGTGGCAGGAGGTGGGATGCTTCCTGCTTGCTCCAGCTCAGTTCCCTGTCTTCCTCACCCCTCGCCCCCAACCCAACCAGATGACTGATCCTCAGTGTTACCATCTGTAAAATGGGTTGGCAATATCTAAAGATGGAGGAGGTATGCTAGTTAATCCAGTGGCCGGAACAGACCTGTTCTATAAAATGTCCATTTTAAAAAATTAACTGGGAAGACTCCAGGTTTTCAGAACTCACACCTGACTGCTGGGTTTCCTCTTTCTGCAAGAACCCTTTTCCGGGTTCTTCTACAAATCAGTTCCTCAATCTCAACAGAGTCTGAGTCACAATCTCTTTTTCCCCTGAGGGGTGGTCCTCTCTGCAGCTCTCCCTCTCTGACCCCCGTCTTCGGGTTTCTATGACATGCCCCCCACCCCAGGCCAGCCTTGGAGGGTTCTCTTCTCTGGAAGGGAGTCAGCTCAGAGAGGGTCTCTGGGTGTGGGTGAAGAAGTGTAGAGGCTGGTCAAAGGTGGGGACACAGACAGGAGGGGCTGGAACTCCAGGCAGCAGGTGGGGGAGGGGGAGGAGGAGGGGAGGGGAGGGCCCACCATGGTGTGGAGGAGGGCGGGGGACTGAACTCAGGTGCTCAGCCCAGCCTGGCCAGGGGCTGAGGGTGCCCACGGCTATGCCGGGGCAGACCTCTAGATGGTGGGCTTCAGGACCCCAGAGCCCCCAGCTCTGACAGGCAATAAGCTGTGATATGTGTCGGGAAGATGAGAGTGTGACTGACTTACCTGGTATGATGAGGACACATGACCTAGAGTCACCCATGGGTTCCGTTGCTCTACGCCAACCCAGGAACTCTGTCCACGGCCTCATCCACCTCGGCTGCGCTCTTCCCTGGTGCAGAAGCAGCCCGCCCTGCCCCGCGCTCCAAGGGCGCAGCATGGGGGCCCCTGGGGACCCCCCAAACTGCCTTTCCCCTGCCTGAGAGCAGAGAAAACACACCTATGACTCTCCTGTCCACTCACCTTCCCAAAACAGGGCTCAGCCCCCCGGGCAGTTCCAACACCTCCACCACGTTTGCCGTCAAGGTTGAAACCAGCCCCCCCACAGTCTTAGTCTACCAGTCTACCACGGAGTGCGTCGATCCCACGAGCATGCTCATTACCACCGCCTACCCCCACACCACCTGTGTGACTGTGACCAGCGTGCCCCTCACCGGCTCATACACTGCCACTCCCGTGACACAGAAGCCAGTGACGGCCACCTCCAGGACTTACCCTGTTACCACCACCCAGAAGGTGACCTCAGTCATGACCTCTTCCCTCACCTCCGCCACTACAGGGAGCATGTCCACAGTGATGGCCATACCCACCTCCTCTTCCTCAACAGCAGATAACCCCTGGGACCCTGGGACCTCCTCTACAAAGGGGACCACAGAAAGGACTACCCCGAGCCCATCAGGTGTCCATCCAAACAAGTCTCCAACCCCAGCAATGAGCTCTGTGACTGCGACTGTCCCTTCTCTAATGCCAACAAAAACCTTCCTAACAACAGGGACTGGTAACACCTCATCCCCCACCACCAGGATTAGCCAGGTCACAACACCATTTCCTAAGGCCAGTAGCACATTTCAAACTGCGACCACACCTTCAGCCAGTTCCACCCCTAGATTAACAACACCTGGTGCTTCAGCCTCTGTGCAAACAAACACTCATCCGGGTAAACCCAGCTCCGTCACTGCCACTCCCAGAGAAACTCACACCACAGAGCCCACATCCTCTTCCCCAGGGATGTCACCCGTCACGCCGGCCGATACAGTCCTTACCTCGACATCCAACACTGCTCCAACGATGACCTCAGACACTCTAACAATACCAATAAGCACACGTCCATCTTCCACAAATCCCACCATCTACCCCACATCCAGCACATCCACAACTGGCATAACTTCAGCTCCCACCACCTCAAGCATCATGGAAACTTCCAGAACCATAACAGCAATTTCAACTAGTAGAGGTATCTCTACCACGACACCAACATCTAGCATTCACTCAGGCGGGGTCACAACTGGCTCGTTCTCTGTGGGGACAGGCCTCCTTTCAACTCGAATAACGACGCAGAACAATTTCATTGACTGGTCCTCCACCATCCAGAACACGGAAACACCATCAGCAGCTAGCACCACCATGAGCGCCACTCCCAGTGTGACCACTAATCTCCCGAGTCCTGGAAGCTCCCCAACAGGTTCCCTGGCTACAGGCACTCCAGCCACGTCTGCATCCTCCCCAGCCACGGCCGCCACCGCCTCTCCTGCCATGACCAGCAGTGTGTTCACGTCCCCCACAAGTACGATCCTGTCTTCTACTCAATTCCCAAGCACAGGACCAGTGACCACCGCCACCACCCACAGCACCCCATCAGCTACCTGGGTCACCACAGCCCCTATGACAGATGCCAGGTCTACAGCTACATCTGAGATGTCCTCAGCCAGTTTCCCCTCTAGTGCTGTCACACATTCCACATCTGATGTCACCTCTCCCACCACCATGACACACACACAGACCAGTGCTTCTTTCCTCTCACCCACGTGGTCCTCTGTGTCCACCTCAGAAACCACCAAGCCTGCTCCCACATTGCAGGTAACTGTGGCCACCGTGACCACCTCTCACGACACACACAACTTCACAACTTCAAGCAGCTACCCCACTTACAGCCCATCCACAACTGCCATCCCCTCACCTCCCAGCACCCTGGGTACCACAGAGACACCCACACTCACATCTTCCTCCAGTCCAGGCATCCCTGCCGTCTCACTGACCACCAGTACCACCTCATCTATGGACAACTCTGGGCCATCGACCATGACAACAGACATGACTTCCACCTACATAGCCTCCAGCATTCCAGCGACCCTCACCAAGACCAGTCCCTGGTCCTCCACCATCCAGCACACGGACACGACCCCACTGGTTAGCACCACCATGAGCACCACTCCCAGTGTGACCACTAATCTCACGACTCCTGGGAGCTCCCCAACAGGTTCCCTGGCTACAGGCACTCCAGCCACGTCTGCATCCTCCCCAGCCACGGCCGCCACCGCCTCTCCTGCCATGACCAGCAGTGTGTTCACGTCCCCCACAAGAACGATCCTGTCTTCTACTCAATTCCCAAGCACAGGACCAGTGACCACTGCCACCACCCACAGCACCCCATCAGCTACCTGGGTCACCACAGCCCCTATGACAGATGCCAGGTCTACAGCTACATCTGAGATGTCCTCAGCCAGTTTCCCCTCTAGTGCTGTCACACATTCCACATCTGACGTCACCTCTCCCACCACCATGACACACACACAGACCAGTGCTTCTTCCCTCTCACCCACGTGGCCCTCTGTGTCCACTTCAGAAACCACCAAGCCTGCTCCCACATTGCAGGTAACTGGGGCCACAATGACCCCCTCTCATGACACAAACAGTTTCACAACTGCAGCCACTTATAGCACATCTACAATTGCCACCTCCTCACCTCCCAGCATCTTGGGTACCACAGAGACATCCACACCCACACTCACATCTTCACCTACTCCAGGCATCCCTGCCATCTCACTGACCACCAGTACCACCTCATCTATGGACAACTCTGGGCCATCGACCATGACAACAGACATGACTTCCACGTACACAGCCTCCAGCATTCCAGCGACCCTCACCAAGACCAGTCCCTGGTCCTCCACCATCCAGCACATGGACACGACCCCACTGGCTAGCACCACCATGAGCACCACTCCCAGTGTGACCACTAATCTCACGAGTCCTGGGAGCTCCCCAACAGGTTCCCTGGCTACAGGCACTCCAGCCACGTCTGCATCATCCCCAGCCACGGCTGCCACCGCCTCTCCTGCCATGACCAGCAGTGTGTTCACGTCCCCCACAAGTATGATCCTGTCTTCTACTCAATTCCCAAGCACAGGACCAGTGACCACTGCCACCACCCACAGCACCCCATCAGCTACCTGGGTCACCACAGCCCCTATGACAGATGCCAGGTCTACAGCTACATCTGAGATGTCCTCAGTCAGTTTCCCCTCTAGTTCTGTCACACATTCCACATCTGACGTCGCCTCTCCCACCACCATGACCACCTCTCATGACACACACAGCTTCACAACTTATAGCACATCTACAACTGCCACCTCCTCACCTCTCAGCACCTTGGGTACCACAGAGACATCCACACCCACACTCACTTCTTCCAGTCCAGGTATCCCTGCCGTCTCACTGACCACCAGTACCACCTCACCAATACTGACCTCCACCCACACAGCCTCCGACATTCCAGTGACCCTCACCAAGACCATTGCCTCATCCCCCACCGTCCAGAACACAGAGAAAACTCCACTGGCTAGCACCACGCTGACCGCCACTCCCAGTGTGACCACTAATCTCACGACTCCTGGAAGCTCCCCAACAAGTTCCCTGGCTGCAGGCACTCCTGCCACGTCTGCATCCTCCCCAGCCACGGCCACCAGCAGCAGCATCGGGACCACACACACTGGCAGCGTTTCCTCACCTCCAACCTCCCCCCATGCGCACCACACGACAGCCACATGCTCCCCAGCATCCACCACCAACACCACATTCACATCCGCCTTGACCCCAGCACCACCTTCCACCACTGCAGAGGTGACTGCAACAGCTCAGACCACCTTCACCACCTCTATGGCCACCATGACCCCCTCTCACGACACACACAGCTTCACAACTGCAGCCACTTATAGCACATCTACCACTGCCACCTCCTCACCTCCCAGCACCTTGGGTACCACAGAGACATCCACACCCACACTCACTTCCTCCAGGCCGGGCATCCCTACCGTCTCACTGACCACCAGTACCACCTCATCTGTGGACAACACTGGGCCATCGACCATGACAACAGACATGACTTCCACCTACACAGTCTCCAGCATTCCAGCGACACTCACCAAGACCATTCCCTGGTCCTCCACCATCCAGCACATGGACACGACCCCACTGGCTAGCACCACCATGAGCGCCACTCCCAGTGTGACCACTAATCTTCCGAGTCCTGGAAGCTCCCCAACAGGTTCCCTGGCTACAGGCACTCCAGCCACGTCTGCATCCTCCCCAGCCACAGCCACCAGTGCCTCTCCTGCCATGACCAGCAGTGTGTTCACGTCCCCCACAAGTACGATCCTGTCTTCTACTCAATTCCCAAGCACAGGACCAGTGACCACCGCCACCACCCACAGCACCCCATCAGCTACCTGGGTCACCACAGCCCCTATGACAGATGCCAGGTCTACAGCTACATCTGAGACGTCCTCAGCCAGTTTCCCCTCCAGTGCTGTCACACATTCCACATCTGAGGTCACCTCTCCCACCACCATGACACACACACAGACCAGTGCTTCTTCCCTCTCACCCACGTGGCCCTCTGTGTCCACTTCAGAAACCACCAAGCCTGCTCCCACATTGCAGGTAACTGGGGCCACAATGACCCCCTCTCATGACACACACAGCTTCACAACTTCAAGCAGCTACCCCACTTACAGCCCATCCACAACCGCCACCCCCTCACTTCCCAGCACCCTGGGTACCACAGAGACACCCACACTCACATCTTCCTCCAGTCCAGGCATCCCTGCCGTCTCACTGACCACCAGTACCACCTCATCTGTGGACAACTCTGGGCCATCGACCATGACAACAGACATGACTTCCACCTACACAGCCTCCAGCATTCCAGCGACCCTCACCAAGACCAGTCCCTGGTCCTCCACCATCCAGCACACGGACACGACCCCACTGGCTAGCACCACCATGAGCGCCACTCCCAGTGTGACCACTAATCTCACGACTCCTGGAAGCTCCCCAACAGGTTCCCTGGCTACAGGCACTCTAGCCACGTCTGCATCATCCCCAGCCACGGCCACCAGCAGCAGCATCGGGACCACACACACTGGCAGCGTTTCCTCACCTTCAACCTCTCCCCATCCGCACCACACGACAGCCACATGCTCCCCAGCATCCACCACCAACACCACATTCACATCCGCCTTGACCCCAGCACCACCTTCCACCACTGCAGAGGTGACTGCAACAGCTCAGACCACCTTCACCACCTCTATGGCCACCATGACCCCCTCTCACGACACACACAGCTTCACAACTGCAGCCACTTATAGCACATCTACCACTGCCACCTCCTCACCTCCCAGCACCTTGGGTACCACAGAGACATCCACACCCACACTCACTTCCTCCAGGCCAGGCATCCCTACCGTCTCACTGACCACCAGTACCACCTCATCTATGGACAACTCTGGGCCATCGACCATGACAACAGACATGACTTCCACCTACACAGTCTCCAGCATTCCAGCGACACTCACTAAGACCATTGCCTCGTCCCCCACCATCCAGCACATGGACACGACCCCACTGGCTAGCACCACCATGAGCGCCACTCCCAGTGTGACCACTAATCTCACGACTCCTGGGAGCTCCCCAACAGGTTCCCTGGCTACAGGCACTCTAGCCACGTCTGCATCCTCCCCAGCCACGGCCACCAGTGCCTCTCCTGCCATGACCAGCAGTGTGTTCACGTCCCCCACAAGAACGATCCTGTCTTCTACTCAATTCCCAAGCACAGGACCAGTGACCACCGCCACCACCCACAGCACCCCATCAGCTACCTGGGTCACCACAGCCCCTATGACAGATGCCAGGTCTACAGCTACATCTGAGATGTCCTCAGCCAGTTTCCCCTCTAGTGCTGTCACACATTCCACATCTGAGGTCACCTCTCCCACCACCATGACACACACACAGACCAGTGCTTCTTCCCTCTCACCCACGTGGCCCTCTGTGTCCACCTCAGAAACCACCAAGCCTGCTCCCACATTGCAGGTAACTGTGGCCACCGTGACCACCTCTCATGACACACACAGCTTCACAACTTCAAGCAGCTACCCCACTTACAGTCCATCCACAACTGCCATCCCCTCACCTCCCAGCACCCTGGGTACCACAGAGACACCCACACTCACATCTTCCTCCAGTCCAGGCATCCCTGCCGTCTCACTGACCACCAGTACCACCTCATCTATGGACAACTCTGGGCCATCGACCATGACAACAGACATGACTTCCACCTACACAGCCTCCAGCATTCCAGCGACCCTCACCAAGACCAGTCCCTGGTCCTCCACCATCCAGCACATGGACACGACCCCACTGGCTAGCACCACCATGAGCACCACTCCCAGTGTGACCACTAATCTCACGACTCCTGGGAGCTCCCCAACAGGTTCCCTGGCTACAGGCACTCCAGCCACGTCTGCATCATCCCCAGCCACGGCTGCCACCGCCTCTCCTGCCATGACCAGCAGTGTGTTCACGTCCCCCACAAGTACGATCCTGTCTTCTACTCAATTCCCAAGCACAGGACCAGTGACCACTGCCACCACCCACAGCACCCCATCAGCTACCTGGGTCACCACAGCCCCTATGACAGATGCCAGGTCTACAGCTACATCTGAGATGTCCTCAGTCAGTTTCCCCTCTAGTTCTGTCACACATTCCACATCTGACATCGCCTCTCCCACCACCATGACCACCTCTCATGACACACACAGCTTCACAACTTATAGCACATCTACAACTGCCACCTCCTCACCTCTCAGCACCTTGGGTACCACAGAGACATCCACACCCACACTCACTTCTTCCAGTCCAGGTATCCCTGCCGTCTCACTGACCACCAGTACCACCTCACCAATACTGACCTCCACCCACACAGCCTCCGACATTCCAGTGACCCTCACCAAGACCATTGCCTCATCCCCCACCGTCCAGAACACAGAGAAAACTCCACTGGCTAGCACCACGCTGACCGCCACTCCCAGTGTGACCACTAATCTCACGACTCCTGGAAGCTCCCCAACAAGTTCCCTGGCTGCAGGCACTCCTGCCACGTCTGCATCCTCCCCAGCCACGGCCACCAGCAGCAGCATCGGGACCACACACACTGGCAGCGTTTCCTCACCTCCAACCTCCCCCCATGCGCACCACACGACAGCCACATGCTCCCCAGCATCCACCACCAACACCACATTCACATCCGCCTTGACCCCAGCACCACCTTCCACCACTGCAGAGGTGACTGCAACAGCTCAGACCACCTTCACCACCTCTATGGCCACCATGACCCCCTCTCACGACACACACAGCTTCACAACTGCAGCCACTTATAGCACATCTACCACTGCCACCTCCTCACCTCCCAGCACCTTGGGTACCACAGAGACATCCACACCCACACTCACTTCCTCCAGGCCGGGCATCCCTACCGTCTCACTGACCACCAGTACCACCTCATCTGTGGACAACACTGGGCCATCGACCATGACAACAGACATGACTTCCACCTACACAGTCTCCAGCATTCCAGCGACACTCACCAAGACCATTCCCTGGTCCTCCACCATCCAGCACATGGACACGACCCCACTGGCTAGCACCACCATGAGCGCCACTCCCAGTGTGACCACTAATCTCACGACTCCTGGGAGCTCCCCAACAGGTTCCCTGGCTACAGGCACTCCAGCCACGTCTGCATCCTCCCCAGCCACGGCCACCAGTGCCTCTCCTGCCATGACCAGCAGTGTGTTCACGTCCCCCACAAGTACGATCCTGTCTTCTACTCAATTCCCAAGCACAGGACCAGTGACCACCGCCACCACCCACAGCACCCCATCAGCTACCTGGGTCACCACAGCCCCTATGACAGATGCCAGGTCTACAGCTACATCTGAGATGTCCTCAGCCAGTTTCCCCTCTAGTGCTGTCACACATTCCACATCTGAGGTCACCTCTCCCACCACCATGACACACACACAGACCAGTGCTTCTTCCCTCTCATCCACGTGGCCCTCTGTGTCCACTTCAGAAACCACCAAGCCTGCTCCCACATTGCAGGTAACTGGGGCCACAATGACCCCCTCTCATGACACACACAGCTTCACAACTTCAAGCAGCTACCCCACTTACAGCCCATCCACAACCGCCACCCCCTCACTTCCCAGCACCCTGGGTACCACAGAGACACCCACACTCACATCTTCCTCCAGTCCAGGCATCCCTGCCGTCTCACTGACCACCAGTACCACCTCATCTGTGGACAACTCTGGGCCATCGACCATGACAACAGACATGACTTCCACCTACACAGTCTCCAGCATTCCAGCGACACTCACCAAGACCATTCCCTGGTCCTCCACCATCCAGCACATGGACACGACCCCACTGGCTAGCACCACCATGAGCGCCACTCCCAGTGTGACCACTAATCTTCCGAGTCCTGGAAGCTCCCCAACAGGTTCCCTGGCTACAGGCACTCCAGCCACGTCTGCATCCTCCCCAGCCACGGCCACCAGCGCCTCTCCTGCCATGACCAGCAGTGTGTTCACATCCCCCACAAGAACGATCCTGTCTTCTACTCAATTCCCAAGCACAGGACCAGTGACCACTGCCACCACCCACAGCACCCCATCAGCTACCTGGGTCACCACAGCCCCTAAGACAGATGCCAGGTCTACGGCTACATCTGAGATGTCCTCAGCCAGTTTCCCCTCTAGTGCTGTCACACATTCCACATCTGAGGTCACCTCTCCCACCACCATGACACACACACAGACCAGTGCTTCTTCCCTCTCACCCACGTGGCCCTCTGTGTCCACCTCAGAAACCACCAAGCCTGCTCCCACATTGCAGGTAACTGTGGCCACCATGACCACCTCTCATGACACACACAGCTTCACAACTTCAAGCAGCTACCCCACTTTCAGCCCATCCACAACTGCCATCCCCTCACCTCCCAGCACCCTGGGTACCACAGAGACACCCACTTCTTCACCCTGGTCCTCCAGTCCAAGCATTCCTTCCTTCACTTCGATCTCCATCACTCCCTCATCTGTGGGCAATACCAGTCCATTGATCACGGTGACAGGCAACCCTTCCACCCCCACAGATTCCAGTGTGTCCACAACCCACACTACAACCATTTCCCGGTCTCCCACTGTCCAGAACCTGGACTCAACACCACTTGTTAGTACAATCCACATCACCTCCCCCAGCACACAGACGACCCCAGCAATTCCTGAGAGCACCGGGGGAGGTTCTTTTGGTACAAGTGTTCGGGCTACATCTGACACCTCATTGTCAATGTCCTCCTCTGCTATATTTACCTCTGTTAGAGGATCCTCCTCTTCTCCTGTACATAGTACTTTTTCTCCTGTAGGTACGGATTCTTCCTTCTCTTCTCTTCCTACCTTCACTCCATCACCACACTCGAGTACTCTCGAGTCAATGTCACATGCCCCTATGACAAGTAGTGAGTTGTCCACTCTTAAAACCTCTGTCTCCACCCCCACAGTGGTAACGTCACTCACTACCTCTAGCGAGACCAGCACAGAAGCCTTCTCTGGGGGTAGCACTTCCACCAATGCCAGGGTTACGTCTTTTGGCATCTTGATCTCTTCCACACCCTCAGTGATATTGTCCTCTCCTCTCTCTTCCACCACTAGCAGTTCCACCCTCACTACTACCACCAACGCTGATCCTACCGCACAACATGGCTCCAGTATGGAAAATCTCAGCTCTTCAGTCACTGCCTTTTCTCCTTCCTCTTCTGCAACGACCAGAACTTCTCCAACCATCTCCTCGCTGACCACAACTCTCACTGAACTAACCCCCTTTTCTTTTATTTCTCTTCCTTCCTCCACACCCTGTCCAGAAACTATAACCATTACAATACTGTCCACCTCTCCCACTCTTCCATGTATCGAAATTGATCCCGGTATTGATGTTACCTCTCCTCCCACCATACCATTCTCCATCCTTCCCTCTTCGACTGAAATGGTTACCTTTCCCAGTTATACCAGTATAAGAACGGGGCTTCCAACACATATGGACTCTTCTACTTCCATGACTCCAGAATCCGAGCCAACCAATAACATAACTGATGCTCCTAGTTCTTCTGGTACTAGGACCGTACCCATGAGCACAGTTTTGATGAGCACCCAAATGCCCTCCAGTGAGATCCCACCTAGCACCAACTCTGTCACTTCCCCACGTTTGCCTGGTTCCACTAATCTCCCGCCTGCCACACAACCAAGCAGTAGTCTTCCAACGCGCACGACTTCAAGCAAGTTGACACACCCCACTCCACCCACCACCAGAAGTCCAGAGATACCAGTGGCCACCACGAAGACTCCCACCAACCTTGTGTCACCAGGGACAACTTTGACCACCACTAAGACGACTACCGTGTCAAGAATGACCACCACCCCAGGTTGGCCCTTCTGCCTCCCTCCTCTTTTCCCTTCCTTCTCCTGCCACATTCGCATGTCCCCAAGATCAGGTCATTTTGGAACTTCCCTTTTCTGTGTGCTTCCTAGGTGACTGTGACAATGGCGGCACCTGGGAACAGGGCCAGTGCTCCTGTCGCCCAGGGTTCTCTGGGGATCGCTGTCAGTACAAGGATATCGGGTGCCAGAATGGGGGGGCATGGGATGGCCTCAAGTGCCTCTGCCCCCCCACCTTCTATGGCTCTCGCTGTGAGTTTCCTGTGGATCAGTTGGAGCTAGGTGAGTTGCTAAAGCCCCGCGCTCTACACTTCCTCTTGCAGGTGCCTGTGGGTGACCTGGAACCACCCATGTACCATCTATCCAGTCCTCCCACCCAGTCTTCTCTCCCATGCCCTGTGCTGTCCCGTGTCCTACCTCCTTCCCGCTCTTAGCTCAGGAGAGGACTGGCTTCCTACCCCTTACCACTTCCTCCTGGTCCGGGCTGCTTGGCACTGTATTCTTTTCCACATAACAAATGACCACAAACTCTCAGCCAAAACAACACAAAATAGCCATTTTAGGGTTGGTTCTGTGGATCAGATGTCAGATGTGGTTCTCCCCTGGCGTGACCAGGGCTGTTTTCCTCCAGGGGCTCATGGGTTTCTAGAGCTTCCCACACTCCTTGTGTCAAGGTCCCTCCTGCAAAGTCAACTGCACCCTCTGTGTCTTTCTTCCATGGTTCTCTCATGGACTCTGACCTCCTCTGCCTCCCTCTTCGGTTCAGCCTCCCTTGTTATCACATGGGACCCAACCAAATGGTCCAGGTCAATTTTCCCATCTGGGGTGAACTGATCAGCAATGGAATTTTGTCTTCATCTTAACACGGGTTATCTGTAATTTAATGGGATGGGATGGCTCACACCTGCAATCCCAGGTACTTGAGAGTCTGAAGCAGGAGTTCAAGGCCAGCCTTTTCTCAAAATAAATAAAAAGGGCTGGGGATGTGGCTCAGTGGTACAGGGTATCTGAGTTCGATCCCCAGTATCACACACACAAAATGGTCTGTAATTTAATTTTTTTTTGATACTGGGAATTGAACCCAGGGGCACTTAGCCACTGAGCCATATCTTCAGCCCTTTTTATATTTGATTTAGAGACAGGGTCTTGCTGAGCTGCTTTAGGACCTTGCTAAGTTTCTGAGGCTGGCTTTGAACTCATGATCCTCCTGCCTCAGCCTCCTGAGCTGCCAGGATTACAAGCTTGCACCACCATACCTGTCTGTAATTTAATTTTATACTGTGGGTCTTTCTGGGGACCAGGGCAGAGAGAACCCTAGGGGCAGACAAAGGAGGGGCCACAGGCTGCCTGCTGTGTGTCTGGACTCCTTTCCCTCACCTCCAGACAACTTATCCCAGAATTTCTTCCTTTCTCCCTACTGCCATTCAGTCAGTCCTCAGAGACCACAGAAAGGGGTAGAGCTTGGAGCCTGTGTGTGGGGTTGGGGGCGGTGGTGGTGATGGCTGATGGGTAGTGACCAGAGCTGGGTGTGCTCTGTGCAGACACAGTGGAGGCTGAAGTGGGCATGGAGGTGTCTGTCGATCAGGAATTTTCTCCAGACCTCAAGGACAACATTTCCAAGGCCTACAGGGACTTCAACAAGACCTTCCAGGATCAGGTGAGGGGGAGAGGAAGGGAAGTTAAGGGTCCTCCCCTGGAGCGGGTGTCCTCAGGTCCACAGGTGCAGACATGAGCCCTGGGATTCTTGGTATTTCAGATGAAGAAGATGTACAGAGATGTGCAGGAGTTCAGGGGTGTGAAAATCCTCTCCT
This sequence comes from Sciurus carolinensis, assembly GCF_902686445.1. Taxonomy (NCBI): domain Eukaryota; kingdom Metazoa; phylum Chordata; class Mammalia; order Rodentia; family Sciuridae; genus Sciurus; species Sciurus carolinensis. The sequence continues at coordinate 7,570,876 of NC_062230.1, read as the reverse complement.
TGAGGTAGGAGACCCTCCTGGGGACGTGGAAGCAGCGTTAGGAGGGGAGAGGGGAGTGAAGATGGGCTGGAGCATCTATCCCTTGCTTCTGGAAGCTTCTGCTTTCATAAAGGGAGGGGTGGAGGAAGTATGCAAGGGACAGGCAGGGAGGTGTGGGGACTGGTGACTTGTCCTCTGGCTGGCTGGCACTAGCTCTGCTTGAGACGGGTGGGGGAAGACAGAGAGCCCTGGAGAATCTGGTTTGGTGATTTGGATGGCTTGAGGTCAGGCGAAGAAAACACTGATGATGGATCCTGATCAGGGATGCGGCAGCCCCTTCTGAGAAGCTTGTGTGGCTTGACCTCTGCCCCCTTTGCATGCACTTGTGGTTGGTTCTGGAGGTGCCCCTCCCAGGGCTGTGCGCACCAAGCCTGGGCCCCCTCTAAGGCCCCTGGTCCCTTCAGGAGTGGCAGCATCGTGGTGGACTATCTGGTCCTGCTGGAGCTGCCCTTCAGCCGGCAGTTGGAGAGCGACTATGAGAAGGTGAAGACAGTCCTGAAGGAGGCGCTCCAGAGTGCCATTCAGGATGGGGACAGCTGCCAGAAAAACCAGAGTGAGCCGAGGCTGGAGGGAGGGGTGGGGGCTGCCATCCCAGCCTGCTGCAGCTCAATCTGGGGACTCTCAGGGCTCAGGGGCAGCCCCATGGTTCCTCTGTTGGGGACACAGGTCTAGACCCACCTGGTCAAGGTTGGGCTCAGGAGGGTCTCACCAGGACTGGGGTGCTGGGAAGAGACCCCCCTGGCAGGTATGCTCAGTGCTTGCCAGATGTCCGATAATTCAGCGAGGAGGAGGGAGTCAGCGGCGGTCTTCCCTAGTTGCCCCTCCACATCCGGGGAATACTGAAGAGCCCTCTCTGCACCCCCCATGCCTGCCTGGCTCGGTTCATCCGCACCTGTGTTCCCCCAGCCCTGTGTTTTAAGCCTGACTCCGTCAAAGTAAATGAGGACATCAGGACAGAGCTGACTCCGAAAGGTGAGAGTGGGGCAAAGGACTGAGTGGCTTCAGGAGGCCACGATCCCTCTCACAAGGGACATGGGGAGACCTTTGGGGGAGGCAATTGGTGAAAACCTGTCCGGTCCTTCCGGGCCCCTGTCAGTGGCTTCTTCCACCTGAACTCCCGCAAGGCATGGTGGGAGGGTGGGATGCCGGCCCTGCCTTCCCCACTTCTAATCCCAGAGTCTTCCCGACACCCACGCTCCGAAATGGCCTGCCCATGCATTTTGGTCACTACAACCAGGCCCTGAGAGGAATGCATGAGACCCGGGTCTCTACAGCCCGCTCCCCATCCACCCCCGCAGCCATCTGCCGCAGAGCTGCTGCCAAGGGCTACGAGGAATTCTACTTCCCCCTGGTGGAGGAGAACCGGCTCCGTTGTGTCACCAATTGTGCACAGGGCGTGGACGGTGCCATCGACTGTCAACAGGGCCAGTGCATTCTGGAGAAGAGTGGCCCCGTGTGCCGGTGAGGCCCCGCCCTTGCGGGAAGCCCCGCCCACTCGCCCAGGGGCGCGTCCCCAGGTCCGCCCACCGCCCCGCCCCGAGGCCCTGCCCCCTCGCCCTAGAGCCCCGCCCCTGAGGCCCCGCTTGTGACCTGTCCTGAGACCTGTGACCTTTCCCCAGGTGTTTCTCCACGGACACTCACTGGTTCTCGGGCCCGCGCTGCGAGATGGGCATCCATTGGAGGGCGCTGGTCGGGGGCCTGGCGGGGGGCGCCGCGGTTCTGCTGCTGCTGCTGGGGCTGCTGAGCGTCTGGGTGGTGCGCTACCGGGGCAAGGACCGCCAGCGCCGAGGACGGTGAGTGCGCGCGGGGCGCGGTGGGGGCGGCCAAAGGGGCCCAGAGACCCGGCCCTGTCTGACTGGGCCCCGCTGCCACCCAGGTCCTGGGACGAGGACAGGCAGTGGTTTGAGATATGGGATGAGGACATCGTGGGGACTTTTTCCAACCTTGGCTTCGAGGACGACAGAATAGGTGAGTCCTGTTTTCTTGGGCAGCTGGTAGGGGCTTCCCTGGGCACCGCTGTGGCCTGGGCAGGACGGGACAGTCTTGTATCTGGTGCCGGGGAGTTTGTGTCACCCTTCCTGAGAAAGGTCTGGTTCCAGCACAGGCCACCCTGGGCTGAGCAGCCACCAGGAGCCCTGCCTTCGTGTTTCCTCTATGCCCAGCTTCCCTCCTTTTCTCTCCCCACTCCTCCTCATTTCTCTCTCCCTAGTGAAGGATGAAAACTTCCACGTGGCCTTGGATAATGTGGACACCAACATGAAGGTGAGGGGCAACGGGAGGAAGCTAAGGAACTCTCCCAACTCCAGAGCCAGATTCCCCACCCTCCCCACTGGCCATCTGGCCATCTGGCCATCTGGCCAGCCCACGCTGTTCTCATTCCCTCTCACCCTATACTCTGTGGCAGGTACACATTCAGAGACCTGAGATGGCCTCGTCCTCGCTCTGAGCCCTGTGGGACCTCTTCACCACCCCCTCCACCCTGCCCAGGACTGCAGGAGGGAACCAACTACACTGCGTCCATTTCGAGAGGTGGCCTCAAGCTCCTGGTGACCTTGGGCAAAATCAGACTGTTCCCTTTACCCCCATCCTCCCAACTGGGCTGAAACCCACCTGGAGACCCAGTTCCCATCCAGGTTCTTCTGCTGTGAGACCTTGGACAGCTCAGTGCTTTCTCCCACCTGTTTCCTTGCCTGTAAAGTGGGTATAACATCCTTGTCCTGATACCTCTCATGATTACTGTGAAAACCAGGTGTTTGTTCAGTTCTGTTCCAATCTACCCACCTGTCTCCACCCTCATGTTTAGGTCATCTCTCTCAGATCCCCCTTCCCCAGGTCTCCGGCTTTGGTCCCCACTTTTCTGTTTGCATCCCATCACTATCCCAGTTGTTTCCGGGCCCCTCACTGAACCTGTAGGCAGCCCACCCCCTCTCCTGCCCTCTCCCATATAACCGCTTCTGTGCCCTGGCTCTCCTTCCTTGTCTGCTCCCTTCTGAGCCAGTTCCTTAAAACAGTCCCCTCCCCCAGCCCTGTATCTCCCCAGTTTTTGTATTCCCCTCCCCTATCCCAGTACCCTCAGCCCTGAATCCTTACCTCCCCATCCCAGTGTTCCCCCCAAAATCCTACCTCCTCCCCACACGCCTTTTCCTAGATAGGTCCAGATACTCCTGGCTTCTGAGGGTCCCCCAACTGGCACTCCCCAGGCCTCACCATTCTGAGGTTCCACCCCTTTCTCTCACCCCAAGGGACCCAGATCCCTGTGGGCAGGGGTGGAGCCTGAGTTTCCCAAGCCCCCAAGGATGAGGGGAAGTGAGGTCCCCTCCTCCTCCTTCCCCTGATTCTCCCTTCTCCCCTCCTTCCTCAGCCTCACAGCCTCCTTCCCATCCTACCTGCTTCTCCTCCCCCTCTCTCCCTTGGATCACCCCATCCCTGCAGTGACCTCTGAGCCTGAAGCCCTCGGATCTCCTTTGCCAGGAAGATCAAGTTTGGGGACTGGAAGTTGTGGAATCTCCAGTTCCCCATGTGAACACAATATAGCATTTATTGTCAAAGAGACTGTTGGGTGTCTTTCTGCCTGTGCCCCCCGACCCCCAGTAGGGTCTCCCTGGTTGGAGAACAGAGACTTCCTGTTGGGATGTGGGAGGACAAGGGAAGCATCCCTGCCTCCTGGGGCAGAAGGAAGCATCTGTGGGCAGCCCTCAGGGCCATGACTGTACCTCTGGCTTGGGGGGACCCACTTGGTTAGCTAGTGGGTGGAGGTGGGAGTCTCTCCATCAGCAGCAGGCGAGGGTCTCTTGGATTTTGTCACTTCTGTCCTTCCCCTTTTGACCTCAGGAACTTAGGGCTGGGGTTTGGAAGGAATTGGACCCCTGGAACTGTGTCAGGGAGGTGACCAGTCTGGGTCAGCTGCCTTTTGTGCAGGCAGATATATAAAGCTGGGCCCCCAGAGACCTTGAGCACCCCAAATCCCTTCTTGCAAATACATACTCCCACCAGGACCTGGTCTGTGCAGGCTCAGAATCTCATGTTGCCACCATTCTGGGCACTGGGTTCAGCCTGGCCAGAGCTGAGATGATCAGAAATAATCCATCCCCGTGATCCTTTGGGTGGGGGTTTGGGAGAGGTCCCGTGAACCTTTGCCCTGAGCAGAGGCTGACCCGTGGCCTTTCCTCACCTCTGATTCTGGCAGGGGTGGAGATCAGGCCATAAAGCCTCAGGTGTGAATGGGCGCCCCACCTGATGGAAAGCACTGGGAAGTTTGCAGGGGCAGCTGGAGGTGGGGGATGGGGAGGGAAGGCGGAGGAGGGGGACTCCTTGGGCAAGATTCCCCTTCACCCAGCTTGCCGGGTGTCCCTTCTGGGTTCCTGGCACCCCTCTCTCCACAGTCGCCCTCCCTGGAGGTTCTTGGTCCTGTCCCTCTGTCACTGTCTCAGGCTCACACCTCGGCCTGCCTCCTGTCCCTCCCTCTTGACTTGCCCCACCTGGTGACTCTGTCTTCCGTTGGAGTGACCCTGGCTGGGGGAGTCGGTGCCTGAGGAGTGAGAGGGAGGAGGGCTGACAGGCTGCCCTTTCGCTGACTGGCCCTCCCGTGGTCACTTCATGCCACCCACCGTGTCGTCACCTTGACCCCACCCTGACCCCACCCTGGACCAGGCGCTGTCCTTCCCCAAGGCAAAGGTCTCCAGGGTCCTTTTTATAGCTGCTGCCTCCTTGGGAGGCTCTCATTTCTTGGTCCCTCCTGACGGGGGCAGGTCCTGCAGCCAGGGGCGCGCAGCCCGGGAGATGCTGGTGACCTGGATCCTGCTGCTGGCTCTCCAGCTCTGGGTGTCCACCGCCGCTATAACTTCAACAGTAACAACAGTGGGTGAGTGAGACCTGCCTGGTGCTCCCGGGCCTCAGGCGGAGCCACAGGTGGCTGGCCTCCCGCTCTCCCTTTGCAGAGGCTGGAGACCCACCCTCTGGCCTCATCCTACCTTTGGGGTGCTAAAGGGGCCACTGTGGAGGCTGTAGGTACAGAGGAAGGCTTGTGTCCTGTGGCCCTGGAGCTGATGGCTTAGGGCAGCCCCTGCTGAGCTGTGCCTGGGATCCATCCTCCTGCTCTCCAGGCTTCCGGGGAGGATGGAGCACTTTCTTCACGGACAGTGTGCTCTGCCCTCAGCCTCGGGGCTGCACCTGCCTGGAAGGCTGGGGTTTTGCTAGCCTCCCAGAGGCACCGCACAAGCTCTGGCCTGGCAGGGAGGGAAGGTATCGGTGCTGGGCATCTGGCAGCCTCCCCTTTTGACTTGGGAGGAGCTGCAGGTGCACCTGGGAAAGTTAGAAATAACGCCATTAGAAATGGTTGGACCCTGGCTTCGGAGGGTCCTGGTTGAGCCTGGCCACAGCCATGTCTGGGAGGTGACTGGTTACAAGCTGACCGTGCTCACTAAAGGGAAGAACCCTTGGGGAATTGGGAGGACTGAGAGGAGGAGAAGTGAGGCCCCTGGTGCAAGAGGGAGGCCTCGAGTTGAAGGCCAGGTGGTGGGCTGGGTGTCTAGAGCCCTGCAGGGCAGCCATGCAGGAAGTCCCAAGGCCGTAGGGGCCTCCTGAGCCCACCAAGCCCTGCCAGACCTCCCCCTCCCCAACAGGCTGAGGGTCGAGGAGCAAGGTGGGGCTGGACCGTGTGGATTTAAGGACATTACAGGAGTACATTGATACCAGGCACACTCGCTAAAGGACGCATACCAAGAGGAGGGAGCTGTGTCCCGGGGTCTCTCCCAGGAAGGGTCCTCCTGTCCCTCCCCAGGCCTGGCCTAGTGTGTTGCATGCAGGACATCTCTCTGGCCAGGTTATCTGAGGAGTGGGAGGAGGTGATAGTGTGATGACGAGGGGCCCATTGGTGACCAAGCACCTTGCCCAGCTATGCATGAGAGACCCGCCAAAGTCCCTGTCCCTCAAGTGCGTGAACTTGTGTGGAAGTGATAACACAAGTGACTCTGTGGGTGTGCAAAGAGCCAGGAGAGCATCTGTCTGCAGCAGGTGTCAGCAGCAGTCAGGAGGTGAGGCCAGGCAGTGCGGCTGCGGAGGGGGATCAGAGGCTCCGCTCTCTCCAGCAGGCAGCTCCTGGCTTCTCACGTGGCTGTGTGAGGCAGTCAGGACAAGGAGGAAGCAGGTTCAGAGAGGATGAGGGACTTTCCTGGGGGCCTCACGGTGAATCGTTAGTATGACCCACCCCTGGGACACTGTGTTTGCGCCACCTCTCAGCTCTGGAGGGCCTGGCCTCTTGGCGCCCTACGCCCACTCCCCAGGCATGTGCTCTGGGTCCTCCGGGGGCAGTTCAGAGGTCAGGCCAGGGACTGTCAGGGAGAGGGGTCTGTCGTTTTCTTTCCTTTCTACTTTGTCCCCTCTCTGGTTACTCACGGGGAGAATGGATGAGGTTTTGGACAAGCTGGCAGTGAGGCGGAAGAAGACCACATCGAGGAGCTGGGAGAACCGTGTTTGTGGCTGTGCGGAGACCCAGGGCCTGGGATGCCCTGGAAGGTGAGGGGGCGTGTGCCAGGCACAGCGAGTGTTAGTGGGGAGAGCCCCGGGGCACTGGGTCATTCCTGGGTGGCGGGAACAGAAAAGCCAGCGGAGGATTTAGACACCAGAGGAACTCGCAGACCCAGCCAGGCTGGAGACACCCCTGCCAGGCAGACAGGCGTCAGCGTGGCCTGTGGAGAGGCACAGAGAGCCACCTGGAAGGAAGGCAGAGGGCCTCCACCCAGCCCCCCGGGAATGGAGGCCTCGCTTGGTGGTGGGCTTGGGGACACCCATACAGCTGGATCAAGAGGCTGTGTTGACAGGGAGGGCAGGAGTCTTGTTTGGGTGGACGACAAGCCTCTAAAGTTGAGCCAGTGGAGTGTGGGATGCGTTTCTGGAGGATCTGCCCTAGGGCCTCCAGGAGGAGGACACAGTCTAGAATTCTCCATTCTCCACGGGCAGGGGGCGCACATCAGAAAATGCCAAAATACCCCAGGAACCAACATGAGGGTTGGGACCTGAAGCCTGTTTTGTGGACTCGAAGTTCAAGGTGTTTGTAGTAAGGTGTGTGTGGGAGGGGACTCCGTGGAGCGGGGCAGCTGGTCTGTCCTGGAGGGGCTGGGGCAGGGGTCTGAAGGGACCAGGTGGGTGGAGGTGGGGAAGAACGTGGTGTGGTGAGAACGGATTTGTCACAGTAGACAGAGGGGAAACCTTTGAAGCCCATGTAATATGAATTTCCAGCTCTGAAAAGGGAGTGCTGCTTTCTACTGAGAATAATAAACTTACTCATTCGGCAAACACTGGGGACAAGGACTGGCTCTGCCTGGGCAGGTACTGTGGACAAAGCAGTAAGAATAAAAAGTTTATAGTGGATTTAATGAGGTGGGAACAGGGCAGAGAGCCACAGCCCCCCACCCTTGGTGCTGACGCTGAGGGAGGCCCAGGGCTGGGACGGAGTGGGGGTGCAATCTAGGGCTTCAGAGGCCACTTTTGCCTGGACCACCAGGCTCCAGGGAGAGGTGGCATTTGGGTTTGGTGGCTACTGGGAGTAGTACAGGAAGAATTGTTTGTTTTTTTTTTTTTTTTTTGTACTACAGATTGAACCCAGGGTCCTTTTTCACTAAACTGCATTCCCAACCCTTTTCAAATTTTAAACAAGGTCTTGCCAAGTTGCTCTTGGTCTAACTACATTGCCCAGGCTGGCCTCCAACTTGCGATCCTCCTGCCTCAGCCTCCATTTATGGGTGTGTGCTACCATGCCTGGCAGGAAGGATTAATAGATGCTCAAAGGCTTTAGATAAATACAGAACTAACCAAGCCATACATAGCTATGGAGAGCACTGGAATACCGAGGAACAGGTGCCCCAGGGAACAGCAAACACGGGAAGCCACTGGTATGATATAAATAATAATCACTGATGCTCTGTGAGGGTCTACTTTGTGCTAGGCACTGTTCTAAATATCTGTTATCTCATTTAACTTTCACAACAACACCAGAAGAAGGGTTCCATTCTCAAATTGTTTTTGTTCATGGGAACTCTGAGGCGCAGAGATCATCATTAATTTCCTCACAGTCGCCCATCCATTAAGCGAAGGAGCCAGGATCTGAACCCACGCCTCCTGGCTCCATTCCTTACCATTTGCTGTAACTGGGGGTCTCTGTGAGTATGAGTTTCCTGTGTTGCTACAACAAATGATCACAAACTCAGTGGCTTAAGAAAAAAGTAGGATTTTATTCTCTTAAATTGTGGAGGCCAGAAATCTGAAATTGAGGCCTCTCTAGTGCCATACACCCTCCAGGGCTCCAGGGGACCATGCTTCCTGTCTTTTCCAGTGCCTGGTGACTCCTTGGTGTTCCCTGGCTCATGGCAACATCACTCCCATCTCTACCTTGTCTTCCTCTGAAATCTCTCTCCAGTTCCATCTTGGCCGGGGCTCTGAAAAGACAGGATGAATAAAAAGTTTATAGTAGATTTAATGAGATGGGAACAGTGGCCTCTTGTAAGAACACAGGTGTTTGAATTCAGGGCCCACCCTAAATCTGATCTTGAGATCCTTAACTTAATTACACCTGTAAGACCTTAATTCCAAACAAGGTCACAATCACAGTTACGCGGGGTTACATCTTATCGGACAGTGGGGGAGACACCATTCAATGCACTGCACTGTACCTGGTGGCAGACAGGTGGCTCTTGCTTGAAGGGGGCAGTGGGCAGGGGGAAGGGAGGCACTACCTGCTGGCACCAGAAAGTCCAGAAGCCCGTTCATGGCGTGAGTGTGCAGAGGGAGGGGGAGAGCCAGGGTGGCCCTGTTTTACTCTGCATGCAACTCTGCCATGTGTGAATAACCTTACAGAAGAGGAAACAGGCTCAAGCCACCAAGGTCATACATGGCAAGGCTGAACTTGCACCTGGGACTCAGTGACCAAGCTCCTCCCGGTGCCCCAACTCCCAGACTATAGAATATGCTAGGCCATTCTAGAGTGAGCAGGGTGGTCAGGGCAGACATCATTCACACACACACACACATTCTAGGGGGAAATGAAGTGGAAGTTCAGAGAGGTTTGTTGGATTGTCCAGGGTCACCCAGCTGTGTAGCAGGTAGCAGCTGGGCTTGGAGACACCTGGAGCTTCCTGCTCCACCTCCTCAGGAACTGCCAGCAGCACCACTGGCCCTTGGCGGGGGGCGTCCTGTGGGCCCCAATGCAGAAATGTGTTTTGGAGGTGGCAGGAGGGAAGAGTCTCATAACTCAGCAAGTCTTCAGGCATCTTGTCCCCACGGTGCCTGTTAGTGCTCTCCCTGCAGAACGCCGTGACATGAACGATTTGCACCACAAGCAGCTGCCTTAATTAATCTTTTAAAAGATAAGCCTAAATTTATGCAGAATGGAGAAGCAACATACTGCAAATGGGGAAGAGGGCCCTCGGGTGCTGATGAGTCACGGTCATGTTCCACAGAACAGGAGCTGCCAGATTCACTTGCTAGCAGGCCTGCTGGCCGGCAGCGCTGTGGCCTCTGGGCTCCCCCATGGCAAGTGGATAATGTTGTTAGGTGTTTTGACCATGAAGGTCTGTCTGGAGAGCCCCAGCTGGGAATCCCCGATGGTGAGTGATTCCCCCTGGGTCCTCCAGGGGGTGGTACTGCACATTCCCTAACTTATATATATGTTTTTAAAGTAGACACCTTTCTTGTATGTACCTTTTTACTGGTGTGTGTGTGTGTGTGTGTGTGTGTGTGTGTAGGACTGGGATTGAACCCAGGGGCACTGTACTACTGAGCTGTATACCCAGCCCCTTTTTAATTTTTAATTTTGAGATACATCTCACTAAGTTGCCCAGGGTGGCCTTGAATTTGCCATCCTCCTGCCTCAGCCTCCCAAGTCCCTGGGATGATAGACCTGCCCTACCACACCTGACTTCCTTTTACATTTATTAAAAAGATTATTACATGGGGCTGGGTGCGGTGGCACATGCCTGTAATCCCAGTGACTTGGGAGGATCACAAGTTCAAAGTCAACCTCAGCAATTTAGCAACTTAGTGAGACCCTGTCTCCAAAAAAATAAATAAATAAATAAAAAAGACTAGGGATGGTAAAGTGCCCCTGGGTTAAATTCTCAATTAAGATAGCTATCTATCTATCTATCTGGAGAGATATACCTATCTATCTCATGAGACTGAGGGTGCAGCTCAGTACAGCACTTGCCTAGCATGCCCAAGGCCCTAGGTTCCATCCCCGGCACCACAATAAATAAATAAATAACATGAACACATATTTGTTGTGGTATATTTAGAAAATTTAGAAAAACAAAAGAACATTTGAGATAAACCTGTACCTCAAATACACATTGTTAACAATTTGGTTTATTTCTGAGTGTATATTTAGATTTGTGGAAAATTTACTTATTTGTGTTATTTATTATTATTATTACTACTACTATTATTTTGGTACTAGGGATGGAACCCAAGGGTGCCTAACCACTGAGCCACATCCCCAGCCCCTTTTTATATTTTTATTTAGAGACAGGGTCTCACTAAGTTTCTTAGGGCCTCGCTAAGTTGCTGAGGCTGGCTTTGAACTTGTGATCCTCCTGCCTCAGCCTCCTGAGCCCCTGGGATTACAGGCATGAGCCACCATGTACAGCTCTCTTAATTTTCTATTTTTGTTGTGCTGGAGATGGAGCCAGTGTCTCGTGCATGCTAGGCAAGTGCCCTACCTCTGAGCTGCACCCTCAGCCCAGAGGTTTATGTTTTAATGACTGATTAATATTCTGTGGAATATTAATTCTGTGGAACACCACAGTCTTCTAACCAGCCTCCTATTCACCTGTTCTTGGACATGTTTACCCTAGGTTTTCACGATAATACATAACGAGGCAATGTACATTTTTGCATAAAATATTTCATACCTGCATAGATTATTCTAGGACCAGCAGCTAAAAACGACATCTTTAAAATGATACACCTTTTCCTAAGGTCTCTGATGCATCTTTCAATCTATCCTTTAGACACATGATACCAAGTTAACGTCCTTGGGGGTAATTTGATAGGTAAAAAATAGTGCCTTGCTGTGTTTGGAAGTCTTTACTTCTGCTTCCTGGGGAGGCTCATTTACTTTGTCCTTGTCATAGGCTTGTCCGTCACTTGAGTTTCTTTGCAGAAGAGATGAGCTTTCCTTTGTTCGCCTTCCTAGCACAGCTTCCGTGACCTTGAGGGTGACCTATGGGAGGACAGCCTCTCCTGCCCTGCCTTGTCCTTAGTAGGTACTGTTGCCACTGGAACCCTGGGCTGGGACAGGTCTGAGTGTCTTCATCCAGGGCACCCTCTGTCCCTCCCAGGAGCGTGTGGAAGAGCCCTGGTATGCAGGTGCTTGCGTGGCCGAGGGTGGCGGGTGGCAGAGCCCAAGCATTTAGGTTGGGGCTCCCCCTTAGACAGCGAGAAGAGAAGGACCATTAGGGGCTGGTGATGCCTTGGGCACGGTGGGAGAGGACAGAGCCTAAAGAGGAAGGGCAGCTTGATGACGTGGACAGGGATCCAGTCACTCAGTGCTCCGTGGGACCTGAGAAGACAATTGTAACAGAGATGTGGGTGGCTGAGGACAGACCAAATAGTAACGAAAAGGAGGAAATGGCATAAATCCAAAAGGTCGAGCAGGTTTTCCTGGAGCACACCCCTCCTGCATTCCACAGAGCACCCCTGCTTTCCCCGGCTCCCCCACCATGTCACTCCCATGGTGTCTTGATCTTTCTGCCTCTGCGTCGTCTCACAGTCTCCAGGACACAGTTTTAAGACACGGGAGATCATGGCTTTCTGCGGAATGTTCTTCTTTGCTGCTCAGTCAAGTCCAAACTCCATCAGCAGGCTGAGTCTGTGCCCACGCTGTCGCTTCCCTCTGTCCCCACTCAGGGTCCAGTCCCAGCCCAGACATGCAGGGAGCACTCTTAACGCACCTCACATGCTGTTCCTTCAGCTCCACACCCTTCCCTTCCTCTTCTCTATTCCCTGAACTCCTTCCTCGTACTAAAAGTCAAATCCAGCTTCAGCATGTGCCTGGCTGCTGTCTTACTAGCCAAGGGACCCTGGGAAGTATTTCACCCCCAGGTAGACTAGAAGTGGCAGTGTCTAGGGCTGGGGGTGCGGCTCAGTGTCAGAATGCTTGCCTGGCACAGGTGAGGCCCTGACTTCAGTTCCCAGCGCTGCCAAAGAAAAATGGAAAAGAAAAAAGAAAGATTAGCAATGGCTGCCTTGTACGGTGTGAAGATGGTGTCAGACAAGTAGGAGGAAGTGCCGGCAGACTTTCTGGAATTTGGGGACTCACTTATTTAGGAGGGTCTCGCTGAGCATCTACTCTGGGTCAGCCAAACAGGGCAGAATGTTCTATATGCTCAAGGGTTTTATAGCCCAGAGAGGCAAACGCATCCCCTAGGCCATTACAAAACCTCTGAGTTTTAACTGTATCAGGTCCTGGGAGGGCGAGGGCAGGAGTGTGATTGACAGCCAATAAATGCCACCTCTCCTCACCCTGTTCCTTCCTGTGAGTCAGTTAAGGAGAGGGCCATAAATGGCTCTTATGTGCCTTTTTATTGTCCGACTTGTCACAACAAACGTGTTCTACTTTTACAATGCAAGAAGTCCAGTAAAATTTATGAGCAAATCCAAGAACTTTTTTTTTTCCCTAAAGAAGGAAAACATGATCAGCTTACATCTTACCTCCTCCTGGAGCCCTTCCTTAACAACAGGCAGAGGGACTGGCCTCTCCCTCCAGGGACTCCTGCTGGGCCCTCACATGGGCCTTCCTACCTCCTCACTGAACCAGGGCTCGAGGACCCCAGTGAGGGGTGGGGGCTGGTGTGTCTTTGACCCCACGGCCTGGCCCCGTGCCTGTGACCACCTGCAACTGAGTTGGGTGGAAGCAGGAACAAGGGCACGCTGAGGGCGTGGTGGCCTCTGGGGACGCTCCCTCTCTGACCCCTGCTAGACTACCTGCCACTCAGGGATGCTGGCCTGTGCCCAAGCTCAGCGCCCCCACTTCCCTTATGCTGAACGAACAACACTTAGCTCAGAGGAGACAACTGGGCGAAAGCAAACGTCTCTATTGACTTCAAAGCATAGGAGCAGGGGTTGGGGGTGGGTCTCAGTGGCCAAGTGCTTGCCCAGTATGCACCAAGCCCTGGGGTTGAGTCCCAACCGCCAAAAAACGAAAAACATAATTGTTGCAAATTTAGGATTCCAAAAATCTTAGGCACTATTGCACCTTCAACCTGAACTCCATTAATTAGGGATTTGATAGTCCTCTCCTCCTAATGTCTTGCAAAGCCCAAGATCCAGTAAATGGCATGACTGTTCAGCCGTTACCCACCCCCAGTCCTGTGCAGCTCCCAGTCTGTCCCTGTGACTGTCTATCTTAGAATCCTGTGAAAACAGGGCTGTCGCGTGTGGCAGAGGGTGCCTTTGCCCTCGGATGGCCATAGTCCCCTCTGCTAGGGATTGAGGTTGGCTGTCTTCAGAGGTGACAGAGACACAGTTCTAGGGCATCTCTGGGGAGCAGGAAGGGACAGACAGCAGAGACAAGAGGTCCTGTGGCCTGCCCTTGTGAGGATGTCCCCTGGTGCCATCCTGTGGGGTTCCTAGTGACTCCTAGTCTCATGGCACACTTGGCCTACAGTCTCTTTCTGCACACCACCCTACCCACGGGCAGGACGAAGAGGACCCAGGGCTTATATTCTCACTTGACATAGAAAAACTGTCCTAAATGTAGAGTCACACACTAAGTGTCACGGAGAGGACACTAAGTCACACACTTAGTGTCACTCCAGCCGCAGGTCAAGTCTCATCTCTTCCTACTTCACACGGCAGCCACTACTGTGGACCCAGTAGGACAGGGAGCTCACTGAATTCAGTGCTGGGGACAATAGGGTGGCCAGGGAGAGGCGCCAGTTATCTGGGGAGGGTGGGCAGCTCTTGTGAATGCAAACGTATTGAGGGAGGGAGAAATGACACAGAGAAAGCTCATGCATGATCACAGGTGACGGCTTAGCGCTCCTGTGCCCAGGAGCCGGGTGGCAGAGGCTGGGTTGGAGGGAGTCAGAAAAGAAAAGAATGGGGACAGGTGGTTCAGCAGACCAAGGAGAAGCCAGAGGACGTAAGGCAAGAAGGTGATCTGTGAGGCAGAAGGTGAAGAGCAAGAGGAATGTTCATGGGGGCCCTGGGAGGACAGCCCAGTGTCACTGTCGGGAGCTAACCAGTGATGCCCCAGCACAACAGCTGCGGGAATAAGACACAAGGAAACCAGAAATGCATAAAACATACTGTCTTCCCTGATTTTCCTCAATCCAGAGTCGACACCACTTTCTTCTGCATCAAGGACAAGTGGCTATTCGAGTCATGGATCAACAATCATCTCAGGCAGCCCTTCAGCATCCACAGGAGGGTCACCTGACAGCTCCCTCACCACAGTCCTGTCTGGGGTGTCCCCAGCTCTCCCACGCAGCCCAGATGCTGGCCACACTACAGTGCCAAATCAGACTGCAGTCCAGACAGAGGGGTCCACAGCCCTGCCAAGCACCTCAAATTCAGCCACCGTGACAGTCACCTCTGACAGTCCCCAGAGCACCGTCCTCTCTGAAGAATCAGCCCCAGTCTCAAGCAGCCCAGGCTCACGACCCACACGGGAGACATCCCAGAGCTCAGCAGCCACGACTTCCACTGAGAGTTCTTCAAGAGTTGCCCACAGCCCTGTGTCCTCACACACGGCAGAGCCAGCAGACACCTCCCCAGGCACAGTCCTTCCAGAAGGATCCACGGTCTCCCAGAGAAGCCCTGGGGCAGCCCACACTACACAACCATCTGACGGCCCCCAAACCTCACTGGTGCCCGAAGGATCTTCCTCCTGGCCCGGCAGCCCAGGCTCAGAGCAGACCACAGTGGCATCTGACAGCCCACAACGCACAGTCCTGCCTGGTGCGTCTACAACCAGGCCAGGCAGCCCAGGGTCGGAGCACACAGGAGTGCCCACCGAGAGCTCCCAGGGGACAGTCCAGTCTGGAGGGTCCACGGCCCTCCTGAGCAGCCCTGGACCCGCACACAGCACGGTGCCACCAGACACCTCCGTCACCACACTCCCAGATGGAAGGTCAACCACTTTCCTCAGCAGCCCCGACTCAGCACGGACCCCAGTGCCAACTGATAACTCTGAAACCACAGCTGAGACCCAGGAAGCCACAACCTTGACAAGCAGCTCAGGCATGGCACCCACAGCAGTGCCCACTGACGTGTCCCAGACCACAGTCCCAGCTGAGGAAGGGACAGCCGCCCAGGGCAGCCCAGGTGCGGGCAGCACAGCCCTGCCACTGGGCAGCTCCCGCCCACCTCTCCTGACTGAAGCATCCACAGCCTCCCCAAGAGGCCCTGGGTCAGCCGTCACTTTGCTGCCACCAGACAGCTCCGAAGCCACGGTGAGGGTCGAAGGATCTACGACCTTAATCATCAGCTCAGGTTCAGCGCCCACAGGAGTGTCACCTGGTACCTCCCAAACCACAGTCCCTGTGGGGGGATCCCCAGACTCACCAGGCAGCTCAGCACCCACCATGTCATCGGAGAGTTCCAGAACACCAGCTGTGGCTGAGGGACCCACAACCTTGCCAAGCAGCCAGCGTTCAGAACCCACAGCAGTGCCCACTGCAAGCTCCCAAGCCTCCGTCCCGGCTGAAGGACCCACCACCCCTGCTGGCAGCCCTGCTGATTGGAGCACAGCCACGCCCTCTGACAGCCCCCAGGTCACTGTCTTGATTGGAGCTTCTGCCACCTCCCTATGGGGCCCTGGTTCCTCTGTCACTTTCCTGCCATTGGACAGTTCCCACACCACAGTGAGCGTTGAAGGATCCACTAGCCTGCTAAGTCAGTCAGGGTCGGCACCCACACCAGGGCCATCAGACAACAGTCAAACCACGCTGTCCTCTGAGGGACCCACGTCCTTCTCAGGCAGCTCGGGATCAGCACCCAACACAGTGACCACCAGAAGCTCCCACTCCACCTTCATGACTGTTGGATCCACACCCTTGCCAAGCAGCCCAGGTTCAGCACCCACAGGAGGGTCACCTGACAGCTCCCCAACCACCATCAACACTGGAGGATCTGTGACCTTCCTTAGTAGCCCTGGATCAACCCATGCCACACCGCCATCAGACAGCACCCACTCCACAGTGCTGCTTGGTGGATCCACAGGATTCCCAAGCAGCCCAGGTTCAGCACACCCAGCAGGGTCAATGGCCAGCTCCCAAACCACAGTCCAGGCTGGGGCTTCTACAACATTCCCTAGAAATCCAGATTCACAACCCACAATAATTCCACTCTATAGCTCCCAAACCACAGCCACGTGGGAAGGATCCACCACCGTGTCAAGCAGCCCAGCTTCACCACACAGAACAGGTGCCTCTGAGAGCTCAGCCAGCACAGGTCCCAAGGAGGCTTCCACAGGATTCCCAAGCAGCCCTGCTTCAGCTCACACAGCAGAGCCAGCAGACACCGCCCCTGCCACAGCCCTGTCTGAAGGGTCCACAGTCTTGCAGCTCAGCCCTGGGACAGCCCACCCCACACCCCTGACTGGCAGCTCCCAGACCACACCAGTGCTGGCAGCATCTACCTCCTTGTCACGCAGCCCAGGATCAGCATACACAGCCGTGACATCTGACAGCTCCCAGGCCACCATCTCTTCTGGAGCTGCAACAACCTCCGTAAGGGACCCTGGTTCAGCTGTCACTATCCTGACACTAGACACTTCTGACACCACAGTGAGGGTTGAAGGATCCACGAACTTGGAAAGCAGCCCAGGGTCAGCACCCACACCTGTGCCCTCAGACACCTATCAAAACACACTGTCCTCTGAGGGACCTACAGAACACAGCACGGGATCAGCACCCAACACAGTGACCTCCAGGAGCTCCCAGTCCACCTTCCTGCCTGAAGGATCCACAGCAGAGCCAAGCAGCCCAGGCTCAGAGCAGACCACAGTGGCATCTGACAGCCCACAACGCACAGTCCTGCCTGGTGCGTCTACAACCAGGCCAGGCAGCCCAGGGTCGGAGCACACAGGAGTGCCCACCGAGAGCTCCCAGGGGACAGTCCAGTCTGGAGGGTCCACGGCCCTCCTGAGCAGCCCTGGACCCGCACACAGCACGGTGCCACCAGACACCTCCGTCACCACACTCCCAGGTGGAAGGTCAACCACTTTCCTCAGCAGCCCCGACTCAGCACGGACCCCAGTGCCAACTGATAACTCTGAAACCACAGCTGAGACCCAGGAAGCCACAACCTTGCCAAGCAGCTCAGGCATGGCACCCACAGCAGTGCCCACTGACGTGTCCCAGTCCACAGTCCCGGCTGAGGAAGGGACAGCCGCCCAGGGCAGCCCAGGTGTGGGCAGCACAGCCCTGCCACTGGGCAGCTCCCGCCCACCTCTCCTGACTGAAGCATCCACAGCCTCCCCAAGAGGCCCTGGGTCAGCCGTCACTTTGCTGCCACCAGACAGCTCCGAAGCCACGGTGAGGGTCGAAGGACCTACGACCTTAATCATCAGCTCAGGTTCAGCGCCCACAGGAGTGTCACCTGGTACCTCCCAAACCACAGTCCCTGTGGGGGGATCCCCAGACTCACCAGGCAGCTCAGCACCCACCATGTCATCGGAGAGTTCCAGAACACCAGCTGTGGCTGAGGGACCCACAACCTTGCCAAGCAGCCAGCGTTCAGAACCCACAGCAGTGCCCACTGCAAGCTCCCAAGCCTCCGTCCTGGCTGAAGGACCCACCACCCCTGCTGGCAGCCCTGCTGATTGGAGCACAGCCACGCCCTCTGACAGCCCCCAGGTCACTGTCTTGATTGGAGCTTCTGCCACCTCCCTATGGGGCCCTGGTTCCTCTGTCACTTTCCTGCCATTGGACAGTTCCCACACCACAGTGAGCGTTGAAGGATCCACTAGCCTGCTAAGTCAGTCAGGGTCGGCACCCACACCAGGGCCATCAGACAACAGCCAAACCACGCTGTCCTCTGAGGGACCCACGTCCTTCTCAGGCAGCACGGGATCAGCACCCAACACAGTGACCACCAGAAGCTCCCACTCCACCTTCATGACTGTTGGATCCACACCCTTGCCAAGCAGCCCAGGTTCAGCACCCACAGGAGGGTCACCTGACAGCTCCCTGACCACCATCAACACTGGAGGATCTGTGACCTTCCTTAGTAGCCCTGGATCAACCCATGCCACACCGCCATCAGACAGCACCCACTCCACAGTGCTGCTTGGTGGATCCACAGGATTCCCAAGCAGCCCAGGTTCAGCACACCCAGCAGGGTCAATGGCCAACTCCCAAACCACAGTCCAGGCTGGGGCTTCTACAACATTCCCTAGAAATCCAGATTCACAACCCACAATAATTCCACTCTATAGCTCCCAAACCACAGCCACGTGGGAAGGATCCACCACCGTGTCAAGCAGCCCAGCTTCACCACACAGAACAGGTGCCTCTGAGAGCTCAGCCAGCACAGGTCCCAAGGAGGCTTCCACAGGATTCCCAAGCAGCCCTGCTTCAGCTCACACAGCAGAGCCAGCAGACACCGCCCCAGCCACAGCCCTGTCTGAAGGGTCCACAGTCTTGCAGCTCAGCCCTGGGACAGCCCACCCCACACCCCTGACTGGCAGCTCCCAGACCACACCAGTGCTGGCAGCATCTAACTCCTTGCCACGCAGCCCAGGATCAGCATACACAGCCGTGACATCTGACAGCTCCCAGGCCACCATCTCTTCTGGAGCTGCAACAACCTCCGTAAGGGACCCTGGTTCAGCTGTCACTGTCCTGACACTAGACACTTCTGACACCACAGTGAGGGTTGAAGGATCCACAAGTTTGCTAAGTAGACCAGGATCAGCACCCACACCAGTGTCCTCAGACACCAACCAAACCTCGTTGCCCTCCAATGGACCTACATCCTTCTCAGGCAGCACGGATCAGCACCCAACACAGTGACCACCAGAAGCTCCCCGTCCACCTTCCTGCCTGATGGATCCACAGCCTTGCCAATCAGCCCAGGTTCAGCACCCACAGGAGGGCCACTTGATGGCTCCCTGACCACAGTCCTGTCTGGGGTGTCCACAGCTCTCCCACGCAGCCCAGATGCAGGCCACACTGCAGTGCCACCCCAGAGTTCCCAAACTGCAGTCCAGACAGAGGGGTCCACAGCCCTGCCAAGCACTTCAAATTCAGCCACCGTGACAGTCACCTCTGACAGCCCCCAGAGCACCGTCCTCTCTGAAGAATCAGCCCCAGTCTCAAGCAGCCCAGGCTCACGACCCACACGGGAGACATCCCAGAGCTCAGCAGCCACGACTTCCACTGAGAGTTCTTCAAGAGTTGCCCACAGCCCTGTGTCCTCACACACGGCAGAGCCAGCAGACACCTCCCCAGGCACAGTCCTTCCAGAAGGATCCACGGTCTCCCAGAGAAGCCCTGGGACAGCCCACACTACACAGCCATCTGACGGCCCCCAGACCTCAGTGGTGCCCGAAGGATCTTCCTCCTGGCCCGGCAGCCCAGGCTCAGAGCAGACCACAGTGGCATCTGACAGCCCACAACGCACAGTCCTGCCTGGTGCGTCTACAACCAGGCCAGGCAGCCCAGGGTCGGAGCACACAGGAGTGCCCACCGAGAGCTCCCAGGGGACAGTCCAGTCTGGAGGGTCCACGGCCCTCCTGAGCAGCCCTGGACCCGCACACAGCACGGTGCCACCAGACACCTCCGTCACCACACTCCCAGATGGAAGGTCAACCACTTTCCTCAGCAGCCCCGACTCAGCACGGACCCCAGTGCCAACTGATAACTCTGAAACCACAGCTGTGACCCAGGAAGCCACAACCTTGACAAGCAGCCACCGTTCAGAACCCACAACAGTGTCCACTGCAAGTTCCCAAGCCACCGTCCTGGTTCAAGGACCCACCACCCCTGCTGGCAGCCCTGCTGATTTGAGCACGGCCACGCCCTCTGACAGCCCCCAGGTCACTGTCTTGACTCAAGGGACAACAGCCTTCTCAAGTAGCCCTGGTCCTGCCCTCAGCACAGGGCTCTCGGGGAGCTTCCAAACCACAGCAGGGGCTGAAGGATCTGCAAGCTTGCCAGGTAGGCCAAGTGCAGCAGCCACAGCCGAGCCCTCAGTCACGTATCAAACCACAGTCCTGCCTCAAGGGTCCACGTTCCCAAGCAGCTCACCAGCAGCACACAGCACAGTGACAATGGAAAGCTCTCAGTCCCCTCTCCTGCCTGGAGCATCGCCGACCCTGCCACACAGCTCAGGTTCAGGACCCACAGGAGTGTCATCGAGCAGCTCACTAACCACAGTCCTGGCTGGGACATCTTCAGCTTTCCCAGGCAGCCCAACCGTGCCATCTCAGAGCTCCCACACCAGAGCCACGTCGGAAGGATCCACAGCCTGGCCAAGCAGTCCAGGTTCAGCACCCACAGGAGGGGCATCTGGTAGCTCCCTGACCACCATCCACACTGGAGAATCCCTGACCCTCCTGAGCAGCCCTGGGTCAGCACATCCCACATCGCCATCAGACAGCACCCACTCCACAGTGCTGCTTGGAGCAGCCACAAGCTCCCCAAGCAGCCCAGGTTCAGCACACCCAGCAGGGTCAATGGCCAGCTCTCAGGCCAACATCTCACCTGCAGCCACAATGACCTCCGTAAGGGGTCCTGGTTTAGCTGTCACTGTCCTCACACTAGACACTTCCCAAACCACAGTGAACCCTGGAGGATCGGCAAGCTTGCTAAGTAGACCAGGGTCTGCACCCACACCTGTGCCCTCCGACATGAGTGAAAGCAAACTGCCCTCCGAGAGACCTACATCCTTCTCAGTCAGCACAGGATCACCACCCAACACAGTGACCACCAGAGGCTCCCAGTCTAGCTTTCTGACTGAAGGATCCACAACCTTGCCAAGCAGCCCAGTTTCAGCAAGCACAGGAGTGGCATTGGAAAGTTCCGTGACCACCGTTCACACTAGAGGGTCCTCAGCCTTCCTGAGCAGCCCTGGATCAACCCATGCCACATCACCATCAGACAGTACCCACACCACAGTGCTTCTTGAAGGATCCACAGGATTCCCAATCAGCCCAGGTTCAAAACCCATAACTCCACTGTATAGCTCCCAAACAACAGCCACGTCAAAAGGATCCACCACCATGCCAAGCAGCCCAGCTTCACCACACAGAACAGGTGCCTCTGAAAGCTCAGCCAGCACAGGTCCCAAGGAGGCATCCACAGGATTCCCAAGCAGCCCAGCTTCAGCTCACACAGCAGAGCCAGCAGACACTGCCCCAGCCACAGTCCTGTCTGAAGGGTCCACAGTCTTGCAGCTCAGCCCTGGGTCAGCCCACCCCACACCCCTGACTGGCAGCTCCCAGACCACACCAGTGCTGGCAGCATCTACCTCCTTGTCACGCAGCCCAGGATCGGCATACACAGCCGTGACATCTGACAGCTCCCAGGCCACCATCTCTTCTGGAGCTGCAACAACCTCCCTCAGGGACCCTGGTTCAGCTGTCACTGTCCTGACACTAGACACTCCCGACACCACAGTGCTGCTTGAAGGATCCACAAGCTTGCTAAGTAGACCAGGGTCAGCACCCACACCTGTGCACTCAGACACCTACCAAACCTCGTTGCCCTCCAAGGGACCCACGTCCTTCTCAGGCAGCACGGGATCAGCACCCAACACAGTGACCACTAGAAGCTCCCCGTCCATCTTGCTGACTGAAGGATCTACAACCTTGCCAAGCAGCCCAGGTTCAGCACCCACAGGAGGGGCATCTGAAAGCTCCCTGACCACCGTCCATGCTGGAGGATCCTCGCCCTTCCTGAGCAGCCCTGGATCAGCCCATCCCACACCGCCATCAGACAGCACCCACTCCACAGTGCTGCTTGGAGCAGCCACAAGCTCCCCAAGCAGCCCAGGTTCAGCACACCCAGAAGTGTCAGTGGCCAGCTCCCAGGCCACCATCTCTCCTGCTGCTAGACTGACCTCTGTAACGAGCCCTGTTTCAACTGTCACTGTCCTGACACTAGACTCTTCCCACACCACAGTGACGACTGTAGGACCTACCACTTTTCCCAGAAGCACAGGGTCAGCACGAACACCTGTGCCCTCAGACACCTACCAAACTACACTGCCCTCCGAGGGACCCATGTCCTTCTCAGGCAGCACGGGATCAGCACCCAACACAGTGACGTCCAGAAGCTCCCAGTCCACCTTCCTGCCTGATGGATCCACAGCCTTGCCAAGCAGCCCAGGTTCAACACCCACAGGAGGGTCACCTGACGGCTCCCTGACCACAGTCCTATCTGGGGTGTCCACAGCTCTCCCACGCAGTCCAGATGCAGGCTACACTACAGTGCCACCCCAGAGTTCCCAAATTGCAGTCCAGACAGAGGGGTCCACAGCCCTGTCAAGCACCTCAAATTCAGCCACCATGACAGTCACCTCTGACAGCCCCCAGAGCACCGTCCTCTCTGAAGAATCAGCCCCAGTCTCAAGCAGCCCAGGCTCACGACCCACACGGGAGACATCCCAGAGCTCAGCAGCCACGACTTCCACTGAGAGTTCTTCAAGAGTTGCCCACAGCCCTGTGTCCTCACACACGGCAGAGCCAGCAGACACCTCCCCAGGCACAGTCCTTCCAGAAGGATCCACGGTCTCCCAGAGAAGCCCTGGGACAGCCCACACTACACAGCCATCTGACAGCCCCCAGACCTCAGTGGTGCCCGAAGGATCTTCCTCCTGGCCCGGCAGCCCAGGCTCAGAGCAGACCACAGTGGCATCTGACAGCCCACAACGCACAGTCCTGCCTGGTGCGTCTACAACCAGGCCAGGCAGCCCAGGGTCGGAGCACACAGGAGTGCCCACCGAGAGCTCCCAGGGGACAGTCCAGTCTGGAGGGTCCACGGCCCTCCTGAGCAGCCCTGGACCCGCACACAGCACGGTGCCACCAGACACCTCCGTCACCACACTCCCAGATGGAAGGTCAACCACTTTCCTCAGCAGCCCCGACTCAGCACGGACCCCAGTGCCAACTGATAACTCTGAAACCACAGCTGAGACCCAGGAAGCCACAACCTTGCCAAGCAGCTCAGGCATGGCACCCACAGCAGTGCCCACTGACGTGTCCCAGACCACAGTCCCGGCTGAGGAAGGGACAGCCGCCCAGGGCAGCCCAGGTGCGGGCAGCACAGCCCTGCCACTGGGCAGCTCCCGCCCACCTCTCCTGACTGAAGCATCCACAGCCTCCCCAAGAGGCCCTGGGTCAGCCGTCACTTTGCTGCCACCAGACAGCTCCGAAGCCACGGTGAGGGTCGAAGGACCTACGACCTTAATCATCAGCTCAGGTTCAGCGCCCACAGGAGTGTCACCTGGTACCTCCCAAACCACAGTCCCTGTGGGGGGATCCCCAGACTCACCAGGCAGCTCAGCACCCACCATGTCATCGGAGAGTTCCAGAACACCAGCTGTGGCTGAGGGACCCACAACCTTGCCAAGCAGCCAGCGTTCAGAACCCACAGCAGTGCCCACTGCAAGCTCCCAAGCCTCCGTCCCGGCTGAAGGACCCACCACCCCTGCTGGCAGCCCTGCTGATTGGAGCACAGCCACGCCCTCTGACAGCCCCCAGGTCACTGTCTTGATTGGAGCTTCTGCCACCTCCCTATGGGGCCCTGGTTCCTCTGTCACTTTCCTGCCATTGGACAGTTCCCACACCACAGTGAGCGTTGAAGGATCCACTAGCCTGCTAAGTCAGTCAGGGTCGGCACCCACACCAGGGCCATCAGACAACAGCCAAACCACACTGTCCTCTGAGGGACCCACGTCCTTCTCAGGCAGCACGGGATCAGCACCCAACACAGTGACCACCAGAAGCTCCCACTCCACCTTCATGACTGTTGGATCCACACCCTTGCCAAGCAGCCCAGGTTCAGCACCCACAGGAGGGTCACCTGACAGCTCCCCGACCACCATCAACACTGGAGGATCTGTGACCTTCCTTAGTAGTCCTGGATCAACCCATGCCACACCGCCATCAGACAGCACCCACTCCACAGTGCTGCTTGGTGGATCCACAGGATTCCCAAGCAGCCCAGGTTCAGCACACCCAGCAGGGTCAATGGCCAGCTCCCAAACCACAGTCCAGGCTGGGGCTTCTACAACATTCCCTAGAAATCCAGATTCACAACCCACAATAATTCCACTCTATAGCTCCCAAACCACAGCCACGTGGGAAGGATCCACCACCGTGTCAAGCAGCCCAGCTTCACCACACAGAACAGGTGCCTCTGAGAGCTCAGCCAGCACAGGTCCCAAGGAGGCTTCCACAGGATTCCCAAGCAGCCCTGCTTCAGCTCACACAGCAGAGCCAGCAGACACCGCCCCAGCCACAGCCCTGTCTGAAGGGTCCACAGTCTTGCAGCTCAGCCCTGGGACAGCCCACCCCACACCCCTGACTGGCAGCTCCCAGACCACACCAGTGCTGGCAGCATCTACCCCCTTGCCACCCAGCCCAGGATCAGCATACACAGCCATGACATCTGACAGCTCCCAGGCCACCATCTCTTCTGGAGCTGCAACAACCTCCGTAAGGGACCCTGGTTCAGCTGTCACTGTCCTGACACTAGACACTTCTGACACCACAGTGAGGGTTGAAGGATCCACAAGTTTGCTAAGTAGACCAGGGTCAGCACCCACACCAGTGTCCTCAGACACCAACCAAACCTCGTTGCCCTCCAATGGACCTACATCTTTCTCAGGCAGCACGGGATCAGCACCCAACACAGTGACCACCAGAAGCTCCCAGTCCACCTTCCTGCCTGATGGATCCACAGCCTTGCCAATCAGCCCAGGTTCAGCACCCACAGGAGGGCCACTTGATGGCTCCCTGACCACAGTCCTGTCTGGGGTGTCCACAGCTCTCCCACACAGCCCAGAGGCTGACCAAACTACAGTGCCACCCCAGAGTTCCCAAACTGCAGTCCAGACAGAGGGGTCCACAGCCCTGCCAAGCACTTCAAATTCAGCCACCGTGACAGTCTCCTCTGACAGCCCCCAGAGCACCGTCCTCTCTGAAGAATCAGCCCCAGTCTCAAGCAGCCCAGGCTCACGACCCACACGGGAGACATCCCAGAGCTCAGCAGCCACGACTTCCACTGAGAGTTCTTCAAGAGTTGCCCACAGCCCTGTGTCCTCACACACGGCAGAGCCAGCAGACACCTCCCCAGGCACAGTCCTTCCAGAAGGATCCACGGTCTCCCAGAGAAGCCCTGGGGCAGCCCACACTACACAGCCATCTGACGGCCCCCAGACCTCAGTGGTGCCCGAAGGATCTTCCTCCTGGCCCGGCAGCCCAGGCTCAGAGCAGACCACAGTGGCATCTGACAGCCCACAACGCACAGTCCTGCCTGGTGCGTCTACAACCAGGCCAGGCAGCCCAGGGTCGGAGCACACAGGAGTGCCCACCGAGAGCTCCCAGGGGACAGTCCAGTCTGGAGGGTCCACGGCCCTCCTGAGCAGCCCTGGACCCGCACACAGCACGGTGCCACCAGACACCTCCGTCACCACACTCCCAGATGGAAGGTCAACCACTTTCCTCAGCAGCCCCGACTCAGCACGGACCCCAGTGCCAACTGACAACTCTGAAACCACAGCTGTGACCCAGGAAGCCACAACCTTGACAAGCAGCCACCGTTCAGAACCCACAACAGTGTCCACTGCAAGCTCCCAAGCCACCGTCCTGGTTCAAGGACCCACCACCCCTGCTGGCAGCCCTGCTGATTTGAGCACGGCCACGCCCTCTGACAGCCCCCAGGTCACTGTCTTGTCTCAAGCGCCAACCCCCTTCTCAAGTAGCCCTGGTCCTGCCCTCAGCACAGGGCTCTCGGGGAGCTTCCAAACCACAGCAGGGGCTGAAGGATCTGCAAGCTTGCCAGGTAGGCCAAGTGCAGCAGCCACAGCCGAGCCCTCAGTCACGTATCAAACCACAGTCCTGCCTCAAGGGTCCACGTTCCCAAGCAGCTCACCAGCAGCACACAGCACAGTGACAATGGAAAGCTCTCAGTCCCCTCTCCTGCCTGGAGCATCGCCGACCCTGCCACACAGCTCAGGTTCAGGACCCACAGGAGTGTCATCGAGCAGCCCACTAACCACAGTCCTGGCTGGGACATCTTCAGCTTTCCCAGGCAGCCCAACCGTGCCATCTCAGAGCTCCCACACCAGAGCCACGTCGGAAGGATCCACAGCCTGGCCAAGCAGTCCAGGTTCAGCACCCACAGGAGGGGCATCTGGTAGCTCCCTGACCACCATCCACACTGGAGAATCCCTGACCCTCCTGAGCAGCCCTGGGTCAGCACATCCCACATCGCCATCAGACAGCACCCACTCCACAGTGCTGCTTGGAGCAGCCACAAGCTCCCCAAGCAGCCCAGGTTCAGCACACCCAGCAGGGTCAATGGCCAGCTCTCAGGCCAACATCTCACCTGCAGCCACAATGACCTCCGTAAGGGGTCCTGGTTTAGCTGTCACTGTCCTCACACTAGACACTTCCCAAACCACAGTGAACCCTGGAGGATCGGCAAGCTTGCTAAGTAGACCAGGGTCTGCACCCACACCTGTGCCCTCCGACATGAGTGAAAGCAAACTGCCCTCCGAGAGACCTACATCCTTCTCAGTCAGCACAGGATCACCACCCAACACAGTGACCACCAGAGGCTCCCAGTCTAGCTTTCTGACTGAAGGATCCACAACCTTGCCAAGCAGCCCAGTTTCAGCAAGCACAGGAGTGGCATTGGAAAGTTCCGTGACCACCGTTCACACTAGAGGGTCCTCAGCCTTCCTGAGCAGCCCTGGATCAACCCATGCCACATCACCATCAGACAGTACCCACACCACAGTGCTTCTTGAAGGATCCACAGGATTCCCAATCAGCCCAGGTTCAAAACCCATAACTCCACTGTATAGCTCCCAAACAACAGCCACGTCAAAAGGATCCACCACCATGCCAAGCAGCCCAGCTTCACCACACAGAACAGGTGCCTCTGAAAGCTCAGCCAGCACAGGTCCCAAGGAGGCATCCACAGGATTCCCAAGCAGCCCAGCTTCAGCTCACACAGCAGAGCCAGCAGACACTGCCCCAGCCACAGTCCTGTCTGAAGGGTCCACAGTCTTGCAGCTCAGCCCTGGGTCAGCCCACCCCACACCCCTGACTGGCAGCTCCCAGACCACACCAGTGCTGGCAGCATCTACCTCCTTGTCACGCAGCCCAGGATCGGCATACACAGCCGTGACATCTGACAGCTCCCAGGCCACCATCTCTTCTGGAGCTGCAACAACCTCCCTCAGGGACCCTGGTTCAGCTGTCACTGTCCTGACACTAGACACTCCCGACACCACAGTGCTGCTTGAAGGATCCACAAGCTTGCTAAGTAGACCAGGGTCAGCACCCACACCTGTGCACTCAGACACCTACCAAACCTCGTTGCCCTCCAAGGGACCCACGTCCTTCTCAGGCAGCACGGGATCAGCACCCAACACAGTGACCACTAGAAGCTCCCCGTCCATCTTGCTGACTGAAGGATCTACAACCTTGCCAAGCAGCCCAGGTTCAGCACCCACAGGAGGGGCATCTGAAAGCTCCCTGACCACCGTCCATGCTGGAGGATCCTCGCCCTTCCTGAGCAGCCCTGGATCAGCCCATCCCACACCGCCATCAGACAGCACCCACTCCACAGTGCTGCTTGGAGCAGCCACAAGCTCCCCAAGCAGCCCAGGTTCAGCACACCCAGAAGTGTCAGTGGCCAGCTCCCAGGCCACCATCTCTCCTGCTGCTAGACTGACCTCTGTAACGAGCCCTGTTTCAACTGTCACTGTCCTGACACTAGACTCTTCCCACACCACAGTGACGACTGTAGGACCTACCACTTTTCCCAGAAGCACAGGGTCAGCACGAACACCTGTGCCCTCAGACACCTACCAAACTACACTGCCCTCCGAGGGACCCATGTCCTTCTCAGGCAGCACGGGATCAGCACCCAACACAGTGACGTCCAGAAGCTCCCAGTCCACCTTCCTGCCTGATGGATCCACAGCCTTGCCAAGCAGCCCAGGTTCAACACCCACAGGAGGGTCACCTGACGGCTCCCTGACCACAGTCCTATCTGGGGTGTCCACAGCTCTCCCACGCAGTCCAGATGCAGGCTACACTACAGTGCCACCCCAGAGTTCCCAAATTGCAGTCCAGACAGAGGGGTCCACAGCCCTGTCAAGCACCTCAAATTCAGCCACCATGACAGTCACCTCTGACAGCCCCCAGAGCACCGTCCTCTCTGAAGAATCAGCCCCAGTCTCAAGCAGCCCAGGCTCACGACCCACACGGGAGACATCCCAGAGCTCAGCAGCCACGACTTCCACTGAGAGTTCTTCAAGAGTTGCCCACAGCCCTGTGTCCTCACACACGGCAGAGCCAGCAGACACCTCCCCAGGCACAGTCCTTCCAGAAGGATCCACGGTCTCCCAGAGAAGCCCTGGGACAGCCCACACTACACAACCATCTGACGGCCCCCAGACCTCAGTGGTGCCCGAAGGATCTTCCTCCTGGCCCGGCAGCCCAGGCTCAGAGCAGACCACAGTGGCATCTGACAGCCCACAACGCACAGTCCTGCCTGGTGCGTCTACAACCAGGCCAGGCAGCCCAGGGTCGGAGCACACAGGAGTGCCCACCGAGAGCTCCCAGGGGACAGTCCAGTCTGGAGGGTCCACGGCCCTCCTGAGCAGCCCTGGACCCGCACACAGCACGGTGCCACCAGACACCTCCGTCACCACACTCCCAGATGGAAGGTCAACCACTTTCCTCAGCAGCCCCGACTCAGCACGGACCCCAGTGCCAACTGATAACTCTGAAACCACAGCTGAGACCCAGGAAGCCACAACCTTGCCAAGCAGCTCAGGCATGGCACCCACAGCAGTGCCCACTGACGTGTCCCAGACCACAGTCCCGGCTGAGGAAGGGACAGCCGCCCAGGGCAGCCCAGGTGCGGGCAGCACAGCCCTGCCACTGGGCAGCTCCCGCCCACCTCTCCTGACTGAAGCATCCACAGCCTCCCCAAGAGGCCCTGGGTCAGCCGTCACTTTGCTGCCACCAGACAGCTCCGAAGCCACGGTGAGGGTCGAAGGACCTACGACCTTAATCATCAGCTCAGGTTCAGCGCCCACAGGAGTGTCACCTGGTACCTCCCAAACCACAGTCCCTGTGGGGGGATCCCCAGACTCACCAGGCAGCTCAGCACCCACCATGTCATCGGAGAGTTCCAGAACACCAGCTGTGGCTGAGGGACCCACAACCTTGCCAAGCAGCCAGCGTTCAGAACCCACAGCAGTGCCCACTGCAAGCTCCCAAGCCTCCGTCCCGGCTGAAGGACCCACCACCCCTGCTGGCAGCCCTGCTGATTGGAGCACAGCCACGCCCTCTGACAGCCCCCAGGTCACTGTCTTGATTGGAGCTTCTGCCACCTCCCTATGGGGCCCTGGTTCCTCTGTCACTTTCCTGCCATTGGACAGTTCCCACACCACAGTGAGCGTTGAAGGATCCACTAGCCTGCTAAGTCAGTCAGGGTCGGCACCCACACCAGGGCCATCAGACAACAGCCAAACCACACTGTCCTCTGAGGGACCCACGTCCTTCTCAGGCAGCTCGGGATCAGCACCCAACACAGTGACCACCAGAAGCTCCCACTCCACCTTCATGACTGTTGGATCCACACCCTTGCCAAGCAGCCCAGGTTCAGCACCCACAGGAGGGTCACCTGACAGCTCCCCGACCACCATCAACACTGGAGGATCTGTGACCTTCCTTAGTAGTCCTGGATCAACCCATGCCACACCGCCATCAGACAGCACCCACTCCACAGTGCTGCTTGGTGGATCCACAGGATTCCCAAGCAGCCCAGGTTCAGCACACCCAGCAGGGTCAATGGCCAGCTCCCAAACCACAGTCCAGGCTGGGGCTTCTACAACATTCCCTAGAAATCCAGATTCACAACCCACAATAATTCCACTCTATAGCTCCCAAACCACAGCCACGTGGGAAGGATCCACCACCGTGTCAAGCAGCCCAGCTTCACCACACAGAACAGGTGCCTCTGAGAGCTCAGCCAGCACAGGTCCCAAGGAGGCTTCCACAGGATTCCCAAGCAGCCCTGCTTCAGCTCACACAGCAGAGCCAGCAGACACCGCCCCAGCCACAGCCCTGTCTGAAGGGTCCACAGTCTTGCAGCTCAGCCCTGGGACAGCCCACCCCACACCCCTGACTGGCAGCTCCCAGACCACACCAGTGCTGGCAGCATCTAACTCCTTGCCACGCAGCCCAGGATCAGCATACACAGCCGTGACATCTGACAGCTCCCAGGCCACCATCTCTTCTGGAGCTGCAACAACCTCCGTAAGGGACCCTGGTTCAGCTGTCACTGTCCTGACACTAGACACTTCTGACACCACGGTGAGGGTTGAAGGATCCACAAGTTTGCTAAGTAGACCAGGATCAGCACCCACACCAGTGTCCTCAGACACCAACCAAACCTCGTTGCCCTCCAATGGACCTACATCCTTCTCAGGCAGCACGGGATCAGCACCCAACACAGTGACCACCAGAAGCTCCCCGTCCACCTTCCTGCCTGATGGATCCACAGCCTTGCCAATCAGCCCAGGTTCAGCACCCACAGGAGGGCCACTTGATGGCTCCCTGACCACAGTCCTGTCTGGGGTGTCCACAGCTCTCCCACGCAGCCCAGATGCAGGCCACACTGCAGTGCCACCCCAGAGTTCCCAAACTGCAGTCCAGACAGAGGGGTCCACAGCCCTGCCAAGCACTTCAAATTCAGCCACCGTGACAGTCTCCTCTGACAGCCCCCAGAGCACCGTCCTCTCTGAAGAATCAGCCCCAGTCTCAAGCAGCCCAGGCTCACGACCCACACGGGAGACATCCCAGAGCTCAGCAGCCACGACTTCCACTGAGAGTTCTTCAAGAGTTGCCCACAGCCCTGTGTCCTCACACACGGCAGAGCCAGCAGACACCTCCCCAGGCACAGTCCTTCCAGAAGGATCCACGGTCTCCCAGAGAAGCCCTGGGGCAGCCCACACTACACAACCATCTGACAGCCCCCAAACCTCAGTGGTGCCCGAAGGATCTTCCTCCTGGCCCGGCAGCCCAGGCTCAGAGCAGACCACAGTGGCATCTGACAGCCCACAACGCACAGTCCTGCCTGGTGCGTCTACAACCAGGCCAGGCAGCCCAGGGTCGGAGCACACAGGAGTGCCCACCGAGAGCTCCCAGGGGACAGTCCAGTCTGGAGGGTCCACGGCCCTCCTGAGCAGCCCTGGACCCGCACACAGCACGGTGCCACCAGACACCTCCGTCACCACACTCCCAGATGGAAGGTCAACCACTTTCCTCAGCAGCCCCGACTCAGCACGGACCCCAGTGCCAACTGACAACTCTGAAACCACAGCTGTGACCCAGGAAGCCACAACCTTGCCAAGCAGCTCAGGCATGGCACCCACAGCAGTGCTCACTAATGTGTCCCAGTCCACAGTCCCGGCTGAGGAAGGGACAGCCGCTCAGGGCAGCCCAGGTGCGGGCAGCACAGCCCTGTCACTGGGCAGCTCCCGCCCACCTCTCCTGACTGAAGCATCCACAGCCTCCCCAAGAGGCCCTGGGTCAGCCGTCACTTTGCTGCCACCAGACAGCTCCGAAGCCACGGTGAGGGTCGAAGGACCTACGACCTTAATCATCAGCTCAGGTTCAGCGCCCACAGGAGTGTCACCTGGTACCTCCCAAACCACAGTCCCTGTGGGGGGATCCCCAGACTCACCAGGCAGCTCAGCACCCACCATGTCATCGGAGAGTTCCAGAACACCAGCTGTGGCTGAGGGACCCACAACCTTGCCAAGCAGCCAGCGTTCAGAACCCACAACAGTGCCCACTGCAAGTTCCCAAGCTACTGTCCCAGCTCACGGACCCACCACCCCTGCTGGCAGCCCTGCTGATTTGAGCACAACCATGACATCTGACAGCCCCCAGGTCACTGTCTTGACTCAAGGGACAACAGCCTTCTCAAGTGGCCCTGGTCCTGCCCTCACCACAGGGCTCTCGGGGAGCTTCCAAACCACAGCAGGGGCTGAAGGATCTGCAAGCTTGCCAGGTAGGCCAAGTGCAGCAGCCACAGCCGAGCCCTCAGTCACGTATCAAACCACAGTCCTGCCTCAAGGGTCCACGTTCCCAAGCAGCTCACCAGCAGCACACAGCACAGTGACAATGGAAAGCTCTCAGTCCCCTCTCCTGCCTGGAGCATCGCCGACCCTGCCACACAGCTCAGGTTCAGCACCCACAGGAGTGTCATCGAGCAGCCCACTAACCACGGTCCTGGCTGGGACATCTTCAGTTTTCCCAGGCAGCCCAACCGTGCCATCTCAGAGCTCCCACACCAGAGCCACATCGGAAGGATCCACAGCCTGGCCAAGCAGCCCAGGTTCAGCACCCACAGGAGGGGCATCTGGTAGCTCCCTGACCACTGTCCACACTGGAGAATCCCCGACCCTCCTGAGCAGCCCTGGGTCAGCCCATCCCACACCGCCATCAGACAGCACCCACACCACAGTGCTGCTTGGAGGATCCACAGGATTCCCCAGCAGCCCAGGTTCAGCACACCCAGCAGGGTCAATGGCCAGCTCCCAAACCACTGTCCAGGCTGGGGTATCTACGACATTCCCTAGGAGCCCAGTTTCAGAAGCCATAACAAGTCCACTCTATAGCTCCCAAACCACAGTCATGTCTGAAGCATCCACCATCGTGCCAAGCAGCCCAGTTTCCCCACACAGAACAGGTGCCTCTGAAAGCTCAGCCAGCACAGGTCCCAAGGAGGCTTCCACAGGATTCCCAAGGAGCCCAGCTTCAGCTCACACAGCAGAGCCAGAAGACACCACCCCAGCCACAGTCCTGTCTGAAGGGTCCACAGTCTTGCAGCTCAGCCCTGGGACAGCCCACCCCACACCCCTGACTGGCAGCTCCCAGACCACACCAGTGCTGGCAGCATCTACCCCCTTGCCACGCAGCCCAGGATCAGCATACACAGCCGTGACATCCTACAGCTCCCAGGCCACCATCTCTCCTGCAGCTGCAACAACCTCCCTAAGGGACCCTGGTTCAGCTGTCACTGTCCTGACACTAGACACTCCCGACACCACAGTGCTGCTTGAAGGATCCACAAGCTTGCTAAGTAGACCAGGGTCAGCACCCACACCTGTGCACTCAGACACCTACCAAACCACGTTGCCCTCCAAGGGACCCACGTCCTTCTCAGGCAGCACGGGATCATCACCCAACACGGTGACCACTAGAAGCTCCCAGTCCATCTTCCTGACTGAAGGATCCACAGCCTTGCCAATCAGCCCAGGTTCAGCACCCACAGGAGGGTCACCTGACGGCTCCCTGACCACAGTCCTGTCTGGGGTGTCCACAGCTCTCCCACACAGCCCAGAGGCTGACCAAACTACAGTGCCACCCCAGAGTTCCCAAACTGCAGTCCAGACAGAGGGGTCCACAGCCCTGCCAAGCACCTCAAATTCAGCCACCGTGACAGTCACCTCTGACAGCCCCCAGAGCACCGTCCTCTCTGAAGAATCAGCCCCAGTCTCAAGCAGCCCAGGCTCACGACCCACACGGGAGACATCCCAGAGCTCAGCAGCCACGACTTCCACTGAGAGTTCTTCAAGAGTTGCCCACAGCCCTGTGTCCTCACACACGGCAGAGCCAGCAGACACCTCCCCAGGCACAGTCCTTCCAGAAGGATCCACGGTCTCCCAGAGAAGCCCTGGGGCAGCCCACACTACACAGCCATCTGACGGCCCCCAAACCTCAGTGGTGCCCGAAGGATCTTCCTCCTGGCCCGGCAGCCCAGGCTCAGAGCAGACCACAGTGGCATCTGACAGCCCACAACGCACAGTCCTGCCTGGTGCGTCTACAACCAGGCCAGGCAGCCCAGGGTCGGAGCACACAGGAGTGCCCACCGAGAGCTCCCAGGGGACAGTCCAGTCTGGAGGGTCCACGGCCCTCCTGAGCAGCCCTGGACCCGCACACAGCACGGTGCCACCAGACACCTCCGTCACCACACTCCCAGATGGAAGGTCAACCACTTTCCTCAGCAGCCCCGACTCAGCACGGACCCCAGTGCCAACTGATAACTCTGAAACCACAGCTGAGACCCAGGAAGCCACAACCTTGCCAAGCAGCTCAGGCATGGCACCCACAGCAGTGCCCACTGACGTGTCCCAGTCCACAGTCCCGGCTGAGGAAGGGACAGCCGCCCAGGGCAGCCCAGGTGCGGGCAGCACAGCCCTGCCACTGGGCAGCTCCCGCCCACCTCTGCTGACTGAAGCATCCACAGCCTCCCCAAGAGGCCCTGGGTCAGCCGTCACTTTGCTGCCACCAGACAGCTCCGAAGCCACGGTGAGGGTCGAAGGACCTACGACCTTAATCATCAGCTCAGGTTCAGCGCCCACAGGAGTGTCACCTGGTACCTCCCAAACCACAGTCCCTGTGGGGGGATCCCCAGACTCACCAGGCAGCTCAGCACCCACCATGTCATCGGAGAGTTCCAGAACACCAGCTGTGGCTGAGGGACCCACAACCTTGCCAAGCAGCCAGCGTTCAGAACCCACAACAGTGCGCACTGCAAGCTCCCAAGCCTCCGTCCCGGCTGAAGGACCCACCACCCCTGCTGGCAGCCCTGCTGATTGGAGCACAGCCACGCCCTCTGACAGCCCCCAGGTCACTGTCTTGACTGGAGCTTCTGCCACCTCCCTATGGGGCCCTGGTTCCTCTGTCACTTTCCTGCCATTAGACAGTTCCCACACCACAGTGAGCGTTGAAGGATCCACTAGCTTGCTAAGTCAGCCAGGGTCGGCACCCACACCAGGGCCATCAGACAACAGCCAAACCACACTGTCCTCTGAGGGACCCACGTCCTTCTCAGGCAGCACGGGATCAGCACCTAACACAGTGACCACCAGAAGCTCCCACTCCACCTTCATGACTGTTGGATCCACACCCTTGCCAAGCAGCCCAGGTTCAGCACCCACAGGAGGGTCACCTGACAGCTCCCTGACCACCATCAACACTGGAGGATCTGTGACCTTCCTTAGTAGCCCTGGATCAACCCATGCCACACCGCCATCAGATAGCACCCACACCACAGTGCTGCTTAGAGGATCCACAGGATTCCGGAGCAGCCCAGGTTCAGCACACCCAGCAGGGTCAATGGCCAGCTCCCAAACCACAGTCCAGGCTGGGGCTTCTACAACATTCCCTAGAAATCCAGATTCACAACCCACAACAATTCCACACTATAGCTCCCAAACCACAGCCACGTGGGAAGGATCCACCACCGTGTCAAGCAGCCCAGCTTCACCACACAGAACAGGTGCCTCTGAAAGCTCAGCCAGCACAGGTCCCAAGGAGGCTTCCACAGGATTCCCAAGCAGCCCTGCTTCAGCTCACACAGCAGAGCCAGCAGACACCGCCCCAGCCACAGCCCTGTCTGAAGGGTCCAC
The DNA here is from genome assembly GCF_902686445.1 of Sciurus carolinensis. Classification (NCBI taxonomy): domain Eukaryota; kingdom Metazoa; phylum Chordata; class Mammalia; order Rodentia; family Sciuridae; genus Sciurus; species Sciurus carolinensis. The sequence continues at coordinate 7,535,164 of NC_062230.1, read as the reverse complement.
AGTCTTGCAGCTCAGCCCTGGGACAGCCCACCCCACACCCCTGACTGGCAGCTCCCAGACCACACCAGTGCTGGCAGCATCTACCTCCTTGTCACGCAGCCCAGGATCAGCATACACAGCCGTGACATCTGACAGCTCCCAGGCCACCATCTCTTCTGGAGCTGCTACAACCTCCCTCAGGGGCCCTGGTTCAGCTGTCACTGTCCTGACACTAGACACTTCCCACACTACAGTGCTGCTTGACGGATCCACAAGCTTGGCAAGCAGTCCAGGGTCAGCACCCACACAAGTGTCCTCAGTCACCTACGAAGCCACAGTGTCCTCTGAGGTTGCTACAACTGGCAGCACGGGATCAGCACCCAACATAGTGACCACCAGAAGCTCCCAGTCCACCTTCCTGCCTGATGGGTCCACAGCACAGCCAAGCAGCCCAGGTTCAGTACCCACAGGAGGGTCACCTGACAGCTCCCTGACCACAGTCCTATCTGGGGTGTCCACTGCTCCTCCACGCAGCCCAGATGCAGGACACACTACAGTGCCACCTCAGAGCTTCCAGACCTCAGCCCTGGTAGAAGGATCCTCGACCTTCCTGAGCAGCCCTGGATCACCCTATACCCCACTGCCATCAGATAGCACCCACTCCACAGTGCTGCTTGAAGGATCTACAAGCTTCCCAAGCAGTCCATATTCAGCAGACCTAGCAGGGTCAATAGCCAGTTCCAAAACCACTGTCCTGTCTGAAGGATGGACAACCTTCCTAAACAGCCCAGGACACACACTGCTGCCATCTCACAGTGTGCAATCCACAGTCCTTGTGGAAGTACCTACAGCCTCACCAAACAGCTCGAGTTCTGCACATACACGCGTGCCATCTGACAGCTCGCATACCACAGTCCCACCTGCAGTACCTACTCCCGTGCCAAGCAGCTCAGCCTCCGCATACACCGCAGGGCCCACTGAAAGCTCCCACGCCACAGTCCAGGCTGAAGGGCGGACAACCTTGCTAAGCAGCCCTGGATCAGTCCGGGCCACACTACCCTGGGATATGTCCCAAACCTCCATGTTGGCTGAACGATCCACAACACTGCCAAGCATCCCGGGTTCGGTCCACACCACCGTGCCCTCTTCCGCCTCTGAAACCATGGGCGTGACTGAAAGATGGACAGCCTTCCCCCGCAGCCCAGGGTCAGCACACACGACGGCAGCCCCTCGCAGCTCTGGAGCCACGGTCCGCAATGCTACCGCTTCCAGTTCTTTTTCTATGTTCTCCTTCTCACCGGTCTCCGACTCTTCTGCTCATCCAAGTTCTCCTGGTTTATCTTCTCCTCACTCCACTCCATTTTCAGCCCTAGTGTTCAAAACCAGGTCTACTGTGGGTCCTTCCTTCACTAGCCTCCACACCACTTCTGCGACCACCAGCTCTTCCTCTTTGCCACCCGGTAAGTTTCTGTGTGTGTTATCTGTGTGTCCCGAGCTCTGATCACCTCTTCCTGTTGTTATCTTCCACTTTCCAGCTCTCTCTGGCCGCCAGCTGTTGTCCTCCTTGGTTCATAGGGCTCTTTCTGCTTTTCTATGTCTTGCTCTACCGCTTGTGTCCTCCTTTCCCTACTCACTCTGGGGACAGGGTGGGACCTGAGGGGTCTCAGTGGCTGCATGAGCATCTGGTCCTAGCCTTGTCGTTAAGTGTAATGCCTGAATGCTGAGACCTGGCTGGGAGCCAGCATTCCCGCTCCTCGGGCTTCCTTGATGACCTTCAGGTGTTCTATTCTTCCGCAGTGGTTTGCTACAACGGAGGAGAGTGGAATGGAAAAGAATGCGCCTGTCCCCAAGGCTACTTTGGTTACCAGTGCCAGTCCCTCCTGTACTCCTTCCCCATAGGTAATGACCTTCTCTAAGACCTACAGCTCCCTCCATGCCCCTTAGCTCTAAAATAAGATGGTAGTCTTGGAAGGATTGGCTGTGCCCTTGCTGGGAAGGGAGAGGACATGATGAGACTTGCCCAGGCTACAACTTAGGTAGGACATGAACCTTTGACCTCTACCTTCAGGGACCTTTTCACTAGTTCTCCTGCCCATTCCATCAGGGTATTTCTATCCCAAACCTTTCTGGAGTCCTCCACTTAATTCCCTCTGGGTCTCAATTCTGGCCACTAGCTTCTCATGGGATTGGGAGACCAGGGACAGACGTCTCAGTAACTCCACGTGCTTCATGAGCTCCCATCCTCTGGTCCTGCCCACTTTGCTCATCTTCATGACACCAATGGGCAGAGAATTTCCCAGTCCCCAGAGGCACTCCGGGGGATTGCTCTCTCATGCAGTGTGGCCTGTTCCCACAGAAATCCCAGAAGTCATCAACGCCACTGTAACTGTGATAGTGAAAGTGATTCACAGGAACTTCACACAAGATCTGAATAACGTGTCCTCCCCGGCATACCAGAACTTCTCAGCCCTTTTCAAGCAGCAGGTAAGAGCAGGGTACCTGGCTGAGGGTAGCGGAGGGGCTCCTCTGTGCTCTTCAGCTCGTGGGCCTCTCTGCCACCCACGTCTTGAGAGGGGATCCTCTGACAGCCTCCAGCCCTGGACCCCACCCACCCCTGCACGGCAGAGGCAGCTTCCTGTGCCTTTCTGTCCTCTTCCCTGTGGGCCCCACAGGAGCAAGGGTGGGGCTGCCAGGAGACAGGGACAGGGCCTCTGCACTCTCTGGCCCTGTGTGATCTCAGCTGTTTCTTTCAGATGGACAAAGTTTATATGGGTAATGACCTTTCCGAGTACAGAGAGGTGATCATTAGGAAACTGCTGTAAGTATGTTGGGGGGCAGGTTTCTAGGCTGTGGGGAGCCCCTCTCCCGCCCCTGCTGTCCTGCCTCCTCCTGTCACGAATAGTTAGAGTATCAACACCTGGCTGGGCCACACCTGAGGACCCTGAGACGGGGCATCCACGCATCCACCATTTGCTTCACTCATTTGTTAACTCTTTCATTACTCGTTTGTTGATTCTTGATCAAGTATTCATTGACACTTGATCCTTCGTTCACTCAAACTTTTATTAAAAGCCAGCTCTGTGCCTGAGGCTGGGAGCAACTTAGTCCCAGTTTCCTGGAGCTCAGAGAGGCACCATGGCTGTCCAGGTGAGATGGAAGGAATTCTTTCTGGGAGATGGGGCAACTAAGCCAAGCCTCGAGGGATGAGGGGGAACAGGCAGGGTGAGGGCGGGTGCGGGGAGAGGGTGATGGCAGAGGGAAGAGACGACGAGGAGCCCAGCGTTGAGAGAGAGGAGGGCTGACTCCTGGAACTGACCACAGGTTCTGGGATCCTTGGGTGTGGGGTGCTCTGCACTGGGACAAGAAGCAGAATGGAGAAGAAGTCAGAGTGTGGCGTGGCTGTGTCCGGGTTCAAGTACCCGGGTCTAGCCATGTGCCTTGGCTGCAGGCAGTAGGGAATGAGCTCGAAGGGTCCTGATGGGAACACGGGTACAGAGGCTGGCTTTGAACTCGCCATCCTCCTGCCTCAGCCTCCTGAGTCACTGGGATTACAGGCGTGCACCACCGCCCTCAGCTTTATTTTTATTTTTAGCTTATCTTTTGTTAGTGCATTATAATTATACATAATACTGTGATTCATTATACTATAGTCATAATTTGCTCAATCTGCTGGGTGGTGCACACCTGTAATCCCTGCAACTCGGGAGGCTGAGGCAGGAGGATTGCAAGTCAGAGGTCAGTCTCGGCAATTTAGTGAGGCCCTAAGCAACCTAGTGAGACCCTGTCTCAAAAAAAAAAAAAAAAAGTGTGTGGGAGGGTGGCTGGGAATGTGGCTCGGTGGTAAAGTGCCTCTGGGTTCAGTCCCCAGTACCAACAAAATTAAAAAAAAAAAAAAAATCCTCAATCTCATTCCCCAGGACATTCCCTTTACCTTCCCTCCTCCCATCCCTGATCCACTAGATCTGCTCTACTCCTAGATCTACTGACCTCCTTCTATTATTATGATTATTGTTATTTAAATTCATGCATTATCATCACATACACAAGCAGGCTTCGCCGCGGTGCGTTGGGACATGGACGCAGCATGCTTTGGTGGCTCTTGTCCCCCGGCCCCTCCCCCCTCTCCATGCTGTCTTCTCCCCTGCCTCTGGGGCATGTGGCTTCTTTGTCCCCCATTCCCCCTCCCGCTGCTTGGGCCCCCATTGAGGGCAGGTGGGTGACGAGGGGGACCTGAGGAAATGTCCTGCTTCCAGCAACGGCAGCATCGTGGTGGAGAGTGACGTGGTCCTGGAGGCTGGCTACACCTCGGAGTATCAGACGCTCTTTTCAAACCTCAAAAATATCGTGATGGCCAAGATCAAGAACGAGACCAGTGTGATCCCGACTAACATTTCCAAATGCCAAGGTAGGCTCCCCCCAAATGCCTCGGCCTCAGTGGTGAGAGTCTCAGTCTCAGCCTCGGTCTCCCGCTCCCACTCTACCTTCTTCTGGAATACCCGGGCCTCCCGTGGAGAAATCTAGAACCCGGGCCTGGACCCCATCCTGCCCCGGACACCCCAGTGCCCTCCATGGCCCCACTGTCCACAGGCCCTTTGCATATCTGGGGATGCACCAGCCCCAGAGAGGCCGTGGGGACGCGTGGTAGAGACGGGGAGCCCGGCTACACCGTGGAGGCGGAGGGCAACCTCGCTCTCGTTTTCCTCCCCCTCCTCCCTGGCAGATTCCGTACTGTGTTACAACGGAGAGGCCACCGTCGTGGATGGGACTGTGAAGCTGGGCTTCGACCCCCAGGGTGAGCAGCTCCGCTGGACAGAGGCGGGCAGGCTGTGGGCAGTGAGCCGGGGTCCGGGAGCTTCAGCCAGGCTGACGCTGGCCGCCCACCCCTCTCCCCCAGAGCAATGCGCCCGGGGAGCTGCCAGGGGCTATGCCCAGTTCTACTATGTGGACGAACTGGACGGGAGGCTGGCCTGCGTGACCAAGTGCACCCCGGGGACGAAGTCACAACTCAACTGTAACCTGGGCGAGTGCCAGCTACAGCACAGTGGCCCCCACTGCCTGTGAGCACCCCTCCTGAAAGGCTCTCCTCGCCCCGTCATCCCTGTGGGTCAGGGTGGGGCTGGGCGAGCTTGGGGGCGCCTTCTCCTTCCTCCTCTCCATCTTTTCTCCTCTCCCCCCACCTGGGTCTCCCCTCGCCCCTCACCCCGTGAGAGTGAAAGGTGGGCACAATTGTAGCGTTGGTGTTCTGTGGCCAAGCCAGCCCCTCCCTGATAAAGTTCAAGCCATCGATTTCATCTCTCTCCACCTCTGTCTCTCGGTCTGTCATTCATGTTATCTCGCTGTAACCTCATTATCGCCTCCAGCTGTGGCCTGGACGCATATGTTCCCAAGGCCGTAAATTAAAGTACAAAACATAAAACAAGATAACAAACTCATCCAGGTGCCAGCTGCTCTGAGATTGGATGGGTAAACCTGGCTTGTCTGGGACAAGTCGCCTGGCTCCCCAGGATCCCTCTGAGTCCTCGTCATTCAGAATTCCTGTTCTGCAGGCCCTGAGTCCCCAACTTGCTCCCTGTCTGGAGTCGGGCTTCCTGGGTACCCGTGTCTGCCCTCAGGGGAGGGACGCGCAGCTTTGGAATTGATTTTTGCTTTGGAGATGAGCCCTTATGGATGGGAGGGATGCCAGTGGACCGACTGAGTTTGTGTGTGTCCCCAGGTGCCCGAACACGGACACACACTGGTACTGGGGAGAGACCTGTGAGTCAAGTCTCAGCAAGAATCTTGTGTATGGAATAGTGGGGGCCGTGGTGGCAGTACTGCTGGTCATAATGGTCATCCTGACTGTCTTCCTTGGCCGATCCCAGAGGAAACTGCACAGGTGAGCTTGTGGGACCGTACAGTGGACCCAGAGAGAGGAGAGAAGGGACCTTGGGTGACCAAGGTCTAGTATCCGAGGCTCCTTTCCTCTCTGCAAGACAGAGGCCAGCGGGAGTCAGATGAGGTGCACTGCCCCTCCCAGCCCTGGGGACGGCCAAGGGTGGCCTTTCGATGATAAGATACATGTGTTAAGCTGAGAAATGGAAACAAAAACTTAAGCCCTGAAATTAGATCGTGCAGTGAGGTTATTTGCCGTTTGTTACCACCTGGCTTATTACCGAGCAGCGAGGCTATACTGACAAGCTGGGAATGAGCCAGCTGGTCCTGCTTCCCACCCCTCCCCCACCCCCGCTGTAAATGAGGTAAGACGCACCTGAGGAGACTGAGGTGCCAGGTCAGGCACAGCACCTGGCCCGAGATCTGCAGCTGGAGGGGATCCACCCTGACTCCGTTGCAATGTCCCCATCACACGCATGAGGAAACTGAGGCCCACGGAGGGGACTGAGGGGCGACCAGGAAGCCCAGCCCTCACAGGTGGGGAGGCCATGGTGAATGTCTTCATTCTTGGTAGCATCAGCCCAGTGACTCAGGGCTGTGGCTGTGACAGTACCGCAAGTCCCCTTCCCAGCTGCTCATCACACTTCTGTTAGCAGGCGGGAGTACGATCCATCTCGAGAGTGGCAGAGAGAAGGCATTCCCGGCACCTTCCAGAATTCAGGCGTCTGGGAAGGTACCCATTGTCGGCACGGGTGGGCAAAGCTGGGGGCGCAGAGGCAGGGAGGGTGCCTGGGCCTTCAAGCTGTGGCTGTGTGTGTGTGTGTGTGTGTGTGTGTGTGTGTGTGTGTGGAGGAGGGGTGGGGTCACAGTGTCCTGCCCCTCTCCCTATGGCCCTGGTGACAACCCATTCCACATTTGCTGCTGTACCCTGGTTTGTGAACCTCCCCTCCTCTGCAACTGCCTGACCCACAGCCCAGGGCCCCCGCTGACCCTCATCTCCGATTCCCCTTGTCAGATCCCTGGGTCCTGCACCCCTGTATACACTGGGCCACCGTCTAGAACATTCCCACTCTGCAGGCCCCAAGCCCAGTCTGTTTCCAACATCTGGTTCTGATGCTGCCCCCTCTGCAGAGCCTCCTCGTCCTTCAGCCAACTCTGGCTCCAGAGCTGCTCAGGAGGCCCCTGTGCCTCTCTGCCTCCATAACCTCTCCCCCAACGGCGTGGCTGGCCTCTGCTCTGCGCCTGCCCCTGAGCAAGCCCCGCCACCCCGCCTTTCCAGTTCTTCCCGACTGCCCACACTCTGCCCCGCGCACAGCAGAGCAGAGGGTGCTGAGGGTCAGCTTCTGTCCCCAAAGAGCACCTGGCAACGGAATCAGACATCCACAGTACCAAGTGAGAGGGCAGGTGACTGGACACCTGAGCAGGCCTGGCCCAGCCTGGATGGGGGTCAGAAAAGGCTTCAAGGTGGGGTTGCCTGAGTTGAGTCTGATTCTTCAAGAAGTGAGTCAGAGGTGGACTTCCTGCTCCCAGAAGAGTCCTAGTGAGGACAGGGAGGGTGTCCCAGGCAGGGGACACTGCATAGGGAAAGGAGGCAGGTGGACGGTGTGGAGAGGTCAGACTCCCAGAGAAAGAGGGAGCTGAGGGGCCGGAGGGGCTTTGACCAGAGGGCTGGTTGTGTATGCTGAGTGACTCAGTCCGGTGGATTTGGGGATGGGACAGGGAAGATAGGGCCAGTGGCCAGCGAGGAGGCCATGAGGAGGTGGGCTTGGCCGCTGGCCGGCTAGATGATGGAGGAGCCAAGGAAGATTCTTGGGATACCTGGGCTTGGCCCTGAGATCAGGAGGGTGGACATCCAGGGGAGGAGCAGATGTGGGGCACATTGAGCTGGGGGCCCAGTGGGTGCTGCGGGGAGGGGACACCTGCAGCCCGAGGGGGGCACTGGCAGCTGGGTGGGAGAATGTGGGAGTGGGAAGTGAGGAGGCAGGAAGCAGGGCCCCTGCCCACCCAGCAGGGCAGACAGCAGCACCTCTCTCAGGAGGGAGTGGAGGAGTGGCTGAGAGGTTCAGGGAGGAGGCTCCCGGGCTGAGGGAGTGACTGCCTCACACAAGGAAGGGGACCGATTCCTGGCCAAGCTGGGCTCTGCCTGCTGTGGTTACTGTTGCTATGGGTGGAGTGGGTTGGGGACACTGGCTGAGTCAGGTGGCTGCCTCCTGTTCCACCTATAACCTCAACCTTGTACCGTGGTGCACCAGGCCCTTGGCCGTGGTCCCCACTCCCTGGGCTGTGACGTTTGACCCCTGTTGTGTGATGGTGGGCTGCTGCTAGGCTTGCTCCTGTCCCTGGGTCCTACTGGGCCGGCTACCCAGGCAGACTCCAAACCCCCCAAGACCCCATCAGAGGGTTGAATGGTGGGGGGGTTCTCATCTTTTTTCTGGAAACGTCTCCCAGCCTCTTCTTGGTTTCCCCTCACTCCGCACCTCTCCCCACAGACAGGACTCTGAGGGAAGACAAGTTTGGCCTTGAGAATGGCTACAGCCACTTCCGACCCTCCCTGGAGAAGGTTGACCCCGCTGCAGAGGTGACTCAGATAAGCTCTTGCCCTCACCCCCGGCTTCCCCCAGCCCTGGGGCTTCACCCCCACCCTGGGGCTGCCCCTTGGCATCACCTGTCCCTCCCCTCCCCCAGCTCCACATTCAGAAGCCAGAAGTGGTGACGACCACCCTGTGAGGGACGTGGCTCCCACCCCTCATCCAGATTCGGCGGTGGAGAGAGCGACAGCCCACCACAGGCGACCCTGGTTGGTCAGGAGGAAGCAGCAGCTAGGCCCTGCAGAACTGCTCTGTGGGGACGAGGGGACGGACTCGGCCGCCCGCCGAAGAGGCAGTGGGGGCCATGAGCGGGCTCCATCTCCACCCATCCCCTCCGTCCAGCAGCCCCGAGGATCCCAGACATCTTGGCATTCTTGTTAGCTCCTGGGTGACTCCTCACCCTGGACTTTCCCCACTAATAAAAGCAACTCTTGAAGTGCAGAGTGACGTCTGGGCTTTCTTCCACACCCTCCCACGGGGGCCAGCTGCAGGCCTGGGTCTGGGGGTGGTGTGAGGGAGGTGGTGGGGAGGTGGGGCAGGGAGACCATCCTCCCAAGTCGGGTGTCCCCTCCTGAGCCTCTTGCCTGCTCTAGCTGGGGCAGGGCCAGGCCCACCTCTGCCTGAGGATAAGCTCAGGGTCAGTTTCTGGGGACAGGAATGTCCCTAGGGCTCAAGGAGTGAGGGGTGGGAACCCTCAGAAGGCCTAGGAGTGAGCACTTGGCTCTGCTGACCTGAGACTCCAGATGGCCATGGGGGGCCATGCTTACCTTTGAACCTATGCCTAAGAACCTGGGCACTGGCCTGGGTATGGCCAGGACCTGCACCCTTTGTCGGCTGGAGCATCCGTATGACAAAGAAGGCCTTTAGGAATGGGGTGTCCTTGCCAGGGGCTGGGGGAAAATCCAGGGTCTCCTCCACTCCTGCTTAGACCTGGTGCCCCGGTCCTTACATATTGCTCCTCTCTCCTGGGGGGCAGGGGTCTTCTCAGCTTCCCCTGGGTACCTCAGCTCCCCAGTGCTGCCCCTCTAGTGGAGCAGTAAATCTGATTGCCTGCTTGCGCGTGTACTGTCCCCAGGGAAGGGTTCCCCTCCCTTTGCCCTTTGGCCTGGAACAGGCCCCACACCCCCAGTCATGAGGAAGATCCCCACAACGACTCAGGTTTGGAGTGGCCCCAAGGTTTTCAGCCTAGGGTTCAAAGGTCTCCGGACCTTTTTTATTTGTGGGATTCCCTGGGTGAAACTCACTTTGCCAGCTTCCACAAGGGGTGAAGGGCAGACGCAACGCTCCGTGTTCCGATGCCAAGGCTGGCGACAGCGTTGCTCTGCCTGCTGGTCCTTGCCCACCGGCACCTGCCCCACCATGCTGCTGCTGAGCAGGGTGAGTGACCCCTGACCCCACTCTCCATCCTCTAAACCCCCTCCCCACAAGTCTGCCCCTGGATCTGTCCACCCCTGGGTCAGGACTGTCTCCTGGGACCCAGGTGAGGGGCACCCTCCACCCAGGGCACAGCCTTGTGCCCCCTGGACTCTTCTCACCCAGAGAACTTTCTGGTTTGTGCAGCTGGGCTTTGGAGCCTCCTGTTAGTGGACCTCTCTGAGTCTGTCACCTCTCCAGCAGATGAGTTAATAACACCTGCTTGTTGATCCTGCTGCTTCAAGGATTTAACGAAACACCCCAGACACAATGCCTGGTGCGTGACAGATGCTCCATCAAGAGCCTGTCCACACCCAGTGAATGTCCCTGTCCGACCCCCTCACCTCCCATGCCTGCACCAAATGCCCCAGAGTCTTCTTTTTTCGAACTGGGGATTGAACCTGGGGGCACTCAACCACTGAGCCACATCCCCAGCCCTATTTTGTATTTTATTTAGAGACAGGCTCTCACTGAGTTGCTTAGGGTCTCGCTAAATTGCTGAGGATGGCTCTGGACTTGGGATCCTCCTGCCTCAGCCTCCCGAGCCACTGGGATGACAGGTGTGCGCCAGTCTTCTCTTGGCCCAGGGTCTTCTTCATGTAGCACAAGACGCTTGCCTGAAAGTTCTGGCTCCTCTAACATCTGTCCCGGCTGGTCTGCATCACATCGCCCTTGCTTTGTGCCCTGAGAATGGGCACTGACTGTAGCCAAGATGGGGTTTCAGGAGCCTCAGATTCAAATCCTGCCAGGAACTAGCTGCACGCCAGGGGTCTTGGTGTCTTCCTGGAGAAGACAAGGGTTGGACCCCAAGGGCCCTTCCAGCTTAGTTGCTTCGAGCTCCCAGCCATGGGGACCAGGCTCGGGGCAGCAGGAGATGACAGTGGATCCTGGTCAGACCATCAGGAGCTCCCTCTGTCCCTCACTTGTCCCCAGAGAAGGGAGGGAAACAGAGGCAGAAACCCAACCCAAGGGCCTCAGCATTTCCATCCCCTTGAGCTGTCACCTTGGGAGGGTCTGGGCAGAAAGAAAGGGGACTTTGAGCCAGAAGTGGAATTCTCTCACCTCGCCCTGTGGATGTCATCTCAAGAGACCTGCCCTGGACTTCGCCCTGCCTTGAGCTCACTGCCCACCGGAGGGGGCGGTCCCTGCCAGCTGCCGTCTAAGGGAACATGGGTGGGGAGGGAGGAGACACACCTGAGCGGGATCTTTGGCCCTGGGGCCTCAGATGGTGGCACCTGAGACACTGACGTGGGCCTCAGTAAGGGAGGAACTTGCCGGCTCCCTCATATCCCTGCGCCCCCTTCTGTCCTCTTCTCTCTCTCTGCTTGTCCATTCCCTTTTTTTTTTTTTTTTTTTTTTGTACCGGGGATTGAACCCACGGGCACTTCACCACTGGCCCATCCCCAGCCCTTTCTTATGTTTTATGTGGAGACAGGGTCTCACTGAGTTGCTTAGGGCCTCGCTAAGTTGCTGAGGCTGGCTTTGAACTCATGACCCTCCTGCCTCAGCCTCCCAAGCTGCTGGAGTTGCAGGCGTGCGCCACTGGCCCGGCTCCATTCCCTCTTGCTGGGGTCTCTGTTCCTCATCCCTCCTTTTCCCCTCCCCACCTCTCCCTTGTCTTCCTCTGGCCCCCTCTTCTTCCTCCTCTGTCACGGGAGTTTTGAGAGTTTCTGCTCCTGCTCTGCAGGTCTCTGGGGTTTCCCCCATCTCTGGGCCTAGGATCATCTGGTCCCTCGGGACCTGGCCAGCTTTGAGTGGCATCTGATCCTTCCCTGTCCCCTCTCCAGAGACTCAATGACTCACCCCTCCTCAGGGCCGCTGGACTGGGGATGCCAGGAGAGGGTGTGGGATCTGGAGAAAGAACTTAGTGACCGCAGCCCAACCCTTCCCTGCAGATGCCCTCTCACTTCCCAGAGCGACAGGTATATGGCATATCAATGAAACACAATGTCCCCTGATCTGGCCCAGCCCTTGGTAAGTGCCCTCTCACCCTGACACGCAGCATGAATGTGACCTGAGCCTCAGTCCCCAGTCCCCAGCATGTGTCCCTCTGCCCTCCCTCACCCCTCACCTGCCCTGGCCTCTTGTTCCCACCTCCACTCTCTTCCTATCCTTCTCCTAAGAGGGTCTAAGGACCATACCTTCACCCCACCTCCTGTGAACAGGAGGAGACTTCCGAGGACCTCCCACTAACTCCTCTCCCCTGAAACCTACCCTGCAACCCCAGTGACCAGATAGAAGCCGTACTTGCTTCCTGGGACTGCTGTAAGGATGTACCACCCCCAGGAGGCTTAGAAAAATAGAAATGTGTTGTTTCACAGATCTGGATAGAGGTCTAAGGTCCAAGGGCTCAGCAGGGCCACACTCCCGCTGAAGATGCTCGGGAAGCTCTATTCCTGGCCCCTCTCCCAGCCTCCGGAAGTGGCTGATCGCTGGCATTCCTTGGTGTAGACACATCACCCTGATCTCTGCTTTCTTCTTCCTGTTTTGTTCTCCCTTGTATGTGTCCGTCTCTGCGTCCAAACTCCATTTTACAAGGACACCTGCAAAAACTGTATCTCCCAACAAATCTGCCCTTTGAGGTGTTTGGGCTTCAATTTGGCTCATAAGAGAAAGGAGAGAGGAGACCCCACAGAGTGGAGAAGGGGCCTGTTTATTTATTTATTTTTGCTGTGCTGGGGATGGAGCCCTGTGCCCTGTGCATGCTGGGTAAGCAGTACCCCTGGGTTACACCCCCAGCCCAGGGGCTTTCTTTAAAAAGTAATAGCTATGAATTAGAAGGAAGAGCAGGGGAGGTAAGCCAGTGGGGAGAAGCAGTGGGTGATGACCCAAGGGTTCCTGTTAACACAAAAAGATCAGGTAGGACGCAAACCTCACGAGCTGTCTCAGCTGTTTATTCAGGAACGGGGGTGCAGGGACGGAATGGTGCCGGTGGACCCACTTTCCTCGTGGAAAATGAGCCACTGAACAAAGAAAAGGACTGAGTTAATATAGGTTATTTTGAGGGGTGGTCTAGTAAGCATATCAGTTTGGGCACTCAGGAAACAGCTTGTGAGAATTTGAAAATTTGTTCTCACTGGGGATATTTTTACTTGGAGAAGAATGAAGAGTCTGGGGTCAGCAATCAGGGTTATCTCTTTCCCCTCAGGGTCCCATTGTACTGTCACTGGAAAAGGATTTGTGTGGGGAAGAATGGATGCTTTGGTTTCCTTTCTAGGGACTGTTCTGTGACTGGGAAGGGTGCGCTGAGGCAGCCATCGATGTGTGGCTCTTTTTCACTCTTGTTTCTCGGGCCTCACTGCGTTGGGGTTTTCATTTTCCATACCTAATAGCTCCTGCCTCCTTGTCTTTCCTGCTCATTCTCCAACGTGGAGGCTGCTGCTTTGTCTGCTCGGACCCACCCTGCAGCCCTGAAGCTTCGGAGACCCAGTTGAGCTCTCTTGACCTCAGAGAATTTCTCCATGTAGTTGTTCAAGACCTCTCTTGCCTGGAGCCCCACCCCGTGAAGCCTATGCTTCCTTCCCGCTTGCCCTCTTCCTTATCCCTCAGAGTCAGTGGGGTCAGGACCTGCTGGGGAGGGCGGGGCCCAGACACCTGGGCCAGGCCCCAGGGAGGGCAGGATGGGCTGGTTCCAGGAAGCCCAGATGCAGGACCTGGGACTTTGCCCCATCTCTTCCGTAAGAGGACTGATTCTGGGAGCCACCAGTTCCTTCAGATCACTGCCACAATGCTTGGCCTCCCTATCCCCAACCCTGGCCATGGACAACCCACCAACAGAGCAACTGCAGGCAATTCATGCCCCAGAGATGATGGAGCTGGGGATTCTCACCTTGCTCTGGGCGGGGCTGTTGATGGGGTTCACAGGACTCGGCACAATATGGACATATTGTTCAAAGATTATTAAGATTTTAAGTCAGTGTAGTGCCTCAGCAACTTAGTGAGACCCTGACCCAAAATTTTATATATATATATATATATATATATATATATATATATATATATATATATATGGTTGGGGATGTAGCTCATTGATAAAGAGCCCCTGGGTTCAATCCTCAGTGCCAAAATCAACCAACCAAAAAACAAACAAAAAACAAAAAAAGCCCCTGAGTTCAATCTCCAGTGCCACAAAAATACAACAAACTTTAAAGAAAAGATTATGAAGAATTTCAGTGTAAGGGCACCAGAGCATGAAACCAAATGCAAAGCCCTGCTAAACACAGGGCCCTACACAGAAGCTGGCCTGGTTGCTAGGGCAACTGAAAAACTAACTGCAGGGCTGGGGAGCACCTCTGTGAGAGTGTGTATGTGGCATGCGGGTGGGGGCAGTCCAATCCCTAGTGAAATAAATAAATAAATAAATAAATAAATAAATAAATAAATAAATCTGATTTTAACAATTAATTTTTAAAATCTGATTTAAAAAATGTCATCGTAGCCACAAGACTTTCCCCTGCCAAAATGGTAGCACCACAGAAGGGGGCATTTGAAAACATTTTGAATGATTCTTCAAGAATTTTTGACTATTTTTCAGAACAGGAGATTAGTTTGGGGGGCTTTTATTTACTGTTTTGATTTTTACATATCCTTAGTCAAAATTTCAACATTCTGGCTTTTGAAAAAGGCCAAATCTATCAAGAGAACAGTATATAGTTTTAAATTTCTAGTGTGTTTTCAGTATTCCCATAACTTTTACACTTTTGACTCTAGCTCTCAGCAAACACTATGGAAACCTAGTTGACAGAATATTAATACTTCCAGCTACCAGCTCCTGTTTCTTCCACTTTTTTGTACATGCCAGGATGACCGAAACGTGTCTATGTTCTGTTTTTAAAGCAATCTTATCTGCTTTGAGGGCTTAGTTTGGTTTTAAATGAATTTTACAACCTGAAAACGAAGCTTCATTAATATTTACATTTTAGTTTTGTTGTTCATTATTGGAAGATAATACAAATTCAATTAATTCACATCATCCCAGGGCAGATGGAAGGCGGAGGGTGCCTGTGGGAGGTGATGCTTGGAGGAGGACTGAGGCCTCACAGCCTGTGGCCATAAGTTTTGAGAGTTGACAGAAGTTGGCATGATTTGCTGGGGCCGCCCTGAGGAAGCACCACAAACCGGGAGGTTGAAATAATGAAAAACACGTTGTCTTAGGATCCGGAGGCTGGAAAGATCGGGTTCAGGTGTTGGCTGGGTTAGTTTTTTTCTGAGGACCCGTGGGGAGGCCTATCCCATGCCCTCGCCTAGCTTCTGGTAGTTTGTGGGCCATGTTTGGCATTGCTTGCACAAGTTTTCTTCTTCCTCTCCTCCTTCTGCTCCTCTTTCTTCCCCTTTCTTCTTTCAGTTCTTCCTCCCTCCTCCATCCCCCCTCCCGACTTCGTTTCTTTCTGAAGAAAAAACAGGTGCACTGGCTAAAATCTTCAGTGTGATGTTGAACAGAACTGGTGGGAGCAGACATCTCTGTCTTGTTCCTGATCTTGGGAGAAAGACTTCAGTCGTTCCTCCTTACATATCATGTTAGCTGTAATTTTTCCATAGCTGTTCTTCGCTGGGTTGAAGGAGTTCCCTTTTATTCCTAGTTTGCTCAGACTTTTTGTTTTCTTTCTCTACAGTGCTGAGATTTGTGATCAGGAATGGATTTTAGAATTTTTTAAGTTTCTCTCCCCCGCCCCCCACTGTCTATTGAAATAACCATATGGTGTTTCTCTGAGTTTGTTAAAATGGTGAATTACAGGGCTGGGAAGTGGCTCAGTGGTAGAGAGCTCTGGGTTCTCTCTCCAGCACCCTCACCCACGCTCGCACACACATAAGTGAATCACATTGTTTGAATTTTAAAATGTTAAACCACAGTGATGTGTTTCCCTTTCAGTGTTATTCAACTCAATTTACTAAAATAATGTTTAGTATTTTTTGCATCTAGGTTCACAAAGGATATTGGTCTGTGGTTTCCTTTTCTTTAAATTTCTTTAAAAAATATGTATATATATACTAATATGTATATATACATATATATATTAGATGTCCACATTATCTTGATTTTATTCATTTTTATGTGGTGCTAAGGATCAAACCCAGGGCTTCACATGTGCCAGGCATGCACTCTACCACTGAGCCACAACCTCAGCCCATTTTCTTGAAAGTTCTATGTCTGGATTTCATGTCAAAGGAATGCTGGCCTCCTAGAATAAATTCAGGAGCATTATTTTCTGTTCAACTTTTGTAAGAGTTTGTATAAGAACTGGTATTATTTCTTCCTTAACTATTTGGTAAAATTCAACAGTTCAACTTTTGGGTCTAGTATTTTCTATGTGGGAAGGTTTCAAAACTCTGGCTTTGATTTCCTGAATGGATTCAGAGCTTTTCAGGTAATGTACTTTTTGAGTGAGGTTTTGTGATTTGTCTTTCAGGAAATCTGTTCATTTCACTGAAGCTGTCAAATTGATTGAATAAGATGGTTTATAAAATTCCTTTTAATATCTATAGAATCTGAACTCTTTGGAAGTTTTCTTCATGTTTCCTGTGTTTGGAGGTGTCAGACTTCTAGACTCTTTGGGCTTAGAGTTTTGATTGAGTTTGAACCTTGTGGGTCATTTTTTGTTCACATATTTCTTGCTTCCCTTCTGCCCTCCTTGCCTTCAGGGACTCTAGCTATTCACACACACAAGGCTGCTTAAAGTCCCAAAGCTCACTGATTTTCTTTTCTTTTCTTTTTTTTTTAAGAACTTGGGGTTGAACCCAGGGCATTTGCACGTGCTAGGCAGGCACTCCACCACCAAGTCATACCTGGCCCTCTGAAGATCTTTTAAAATCTTCTGAGATTCATTTTTCTAGGTGTATTTTGGATAGATTCTACTGCTATGCCTTTGATTTATTTTTTTTTTCTTTTTTAGTGTCTCATCTATATTTTATCCCCTCATGTAGTTTTATCTCTACAGGTTCCCTGTTGGGTCTTTTTCATCTATTCCATGTCCCTATTTAATTTTGACACATATGGAATACAGTAATGACACTATTTAAATGTTTTTCTCTGATATCTCATATCTGCGTCAACCCTGGGTGATTTCCAGCGACTAATTATTTTACTCCTTAGGGGGCCCATTTTCTTGACACTTAGTGAGGATTGGGTACCAGGCATAGTGAATTTTACCTTGTAGGGTGCTGTAGGTTTTTGTGTTCTTACAAATCTCCTACCCTTCATCCCCTTAGAAACAGTCGGATCCTTTGGAGTCTTGCTTTTATGATTTCTTAGGTGTGTCCCAAGATACACCTAGCTTAGGGGTGTGTTCTCTATTATGGAAGCAAAACCATCCTGTGTAGTCTCTCTGATGCCCTGTGACATATGAGTTTCTCCAGTTTGGCTACCAGGAATAGCACTATTCCTAGTCCTGTGTGAGCCACACCCCGTTCCTTCTAATATTGTCCAACAGTGTCTCTCTGGCCTTGAATGTTTTCCTCATAAACAAGACCTGATCAGAGCTGTGCTTAAAACCCAAGGAGAATGCTTGGTTGGTCTCAGGGGTTTCTCTGTCCATTATGCTCCAGTAACTCTGTCCTATGAAGTCGACCTGCCTTGGACTCCCAAGACCTCTGCATCCACTCAACTCAGGGGGTCTTGCTTGACTCCAGCTGGGTTCACTTCACCTTGCTGCTTCCTGGAAACTCCTTCCAGCCCATCATCTGTGGAAGTTGTAGGGCTCTGTCTATTTGTTTGCCACCTCTCAGGAATAACTGTCCTTTAGTGTCTGCTGTTGGGTACTTGTGTCTTTTGTATGTTATATGTTTCTTGAGGAGTGGGTGACTAGGTAGAAGGGTAAATTCAATCCTGTTACACCATCTTGGGAAGAAGCAGAAGCAACATAATTGCTTCTATGAAGGCCTTTGTTTAGGGTTGAGTCTATTTCACATATTTGCCTAATTATATTTCTTTAAACATTTTCAATTGCCTTTATAAAATCAATGTATTATATTTCTCTCTCTCTCTCTCTCTCTTTTTTTTTTTTTTTTTTTGCGGTGCTGGGGATCGAACCCAGGGCCTTGTGCTTGCAAGTCAAGCACTCTACCGACTGAGTTATCTCCCCAGCCCAATGTATTATATTTTCTATTTAAGGGCTTCAGTTGTCTGATTTAGTAAGTGGAAACTTTCCAATTACTTAAGGAATTCTTTAAGTCCAATAAATTAAATGTGTATTTTTAAAAATTTCCCAAGAACATGAGTGCTATGGTCTGTTTTCTGTTGCTAGAACAAAATGCCCAAGGCTGAGTAATTTATAAGAGAATAGAGGTTCATTTTGGCCCATGGTTCTGGAGCATGGGAAGTTCAGGAACATGGTGATGGTAATTGCTTGGCTTCTGGTGAGGGTCTCGTGCTGATTCAACTCTTGGTGGAAGGTACAAGGTGCCCGCGAGTAGATATCGTGGAAAAGCTAAAGCACCAGGGGCAGCCCTGCTTTGTAATGACCTGCTCTCGAGTAACCAGGCCAGTCCCCTTGAAAATTAACCCAATCCCTGGAGATGGACATTCATCCCACTTAAAGGTCCCACCAACTCTGAACACCATTACACTGGGAATCAGATTTTGGCATGAATTTCAGAGGGCACAAACCATAGCAGTAAGTCATTCTACACATGTACGAACTAAGTGTCTGAATATGGTAAGTCTTTTTTTAAAGAAATGACACGTTCATTTACTGACCAGGAAATGGATTTTGTTATACTGATGGATCTAAAAATATTCTGACCAGAAATAAAATCTTTTAAAAAATTAAAGTTTTACATATATATATAAATATATTCAAGCAAAATGGAAAGATTTGACTGGCGGGTGTTCCCGTCCTCCATCTGACCACATGACACTAAATAAACAGAAGGACCATGTTTGTAAATATTTACACACTTCTATTAGTTTTTAAGCTATATTTCTAACATGGTCACTGGTGATAATCTGAAGAGTACATTTTAAATATGGTTTTATTGTTTTAAATTTTATTTTCACAAAAGTCACTGAAATTTTCTTCAACATTACATTTTTGTAGTTGACAATTTGAAATTGTTGATAAACCAATCAATTCTTTTCTCAATTAAAATTGTGGTCTAGAGTGAAGGAAGTACAGTGAATCTGAAGTTTTCTTAAATGTTTTAATACTCTTTGTAAATTTAGCAAGGTTTTAATGTAACATGACAAGTCTAAATCAATCATTCAATTGCATATTTTATATTCCAGTGGACAAGCTTGTGTGTTATTCTAACAGGTCTCTTGAACATTAGAAGTGTATTAAATCCCAAATTGAAGAGAGTATAATACAAAGGTATTCATATTAAGGGTCTTAATTTCTTAAGGATGACTATGGCAATCCTATATGTTCTTTGAACTAAATGAACACACCTGCCATTATTAATAGGATAGTTTTGCATTTGCTATAACAAATATGCTCAAAACGTATAATGGCTCGACTGAGGTAGACATTTTTGTGTTTTGCTCACATAATAATTCGGGGCACGTGTTCCTGATTGCCAGGTAGCTTTCCCCTCGTGAGCTGTCCCAGGGACCCAGGTTCCCCCTTCCCAAGACTTTACTCTTCCCTCAAACTCCTCAAGGGGATAGAAATGGAGACCATCAGGCCTGTCCTGTATCCATGACTGGGCTCACATATGTAAAACTGACTCCCCTGAGGCGTGACCGGCGGGTGTTCCCGTCCTCCACCTGAACACATGACACTGTCCGGCCCCCACACCCAAGATGGGCAAGGGCTCAGCCCATCTTCTTGCTTGACTTCTTTGGGGGACAGGACAGATGCCTGATTCCATACTGGGAGGTAAGTGCACTGACCAGGGTCCAAGCCCTTTCAGGAGCAGTGATGGAAACAAGAGGCTTCCAAGAACGAAGGGCCCCGGAAGTGAAAAGAAGACTTGGGTTCCAGGAGAGAAACGAACTTTTCTCTCTTTCAGAACTCAGAGAGAGCGGGGCTGTGTGGGATGGAGGAGGGTGCCCACCCCACGAGGGCTCCCAGGACTCCCACGACACCCAGTGCCAGCGCCTGTCGGAAAGCAATGAAGGTGAGGCAAGGGTACTGCACAGATCCTAGGAAGGGGTCCCTCCTGCAAGGCACATGGAGGGGTCTTTGCCGGGGTAGCAAAGATCCAAGACTTTACAGCATCTGCCTCCTGGGGGTGAGGAAGGTGCACCAAGGGTGGAAGGGAGCCAGCCAAAAAGAGACTGGGCACAAAGCAGCCTACAAAAAAGGGGAACAGGGACGGGCCGGCAGATGAGATGCCAGCCTTCAGCTCAGATCCTACAATGGAACCCAATAAAATAGCTTTGTCTGAAGAATGGCCAGGGAATAGCTTGAATAAAAGCAATGATTTACCTCTTTAAGATGCTGGTAGAACAAAAGAAAGTCATCTCTATTTAAAGCAGTTTAAAAGACACAAACCACAGTGGGATAACCTCCAAAATGCCAGGACTGTCTTCAAACCTATCCAACATGTGAAGCTTCTCTTCTTAAAATAGTCCATCTCCCCCAAATGACTACAGGTACAAAGACACCTGAGAAGATGTCCAAAGAAGCAAGGGGAACTTTGGGAACGTTTAGGAACATCAACACAAGTTGGAAGACATCTGGAGGAGAATCTGAGCACAATCTGACTGAGTCTAAGAACATGTGGCAAAGCCACACCTCAACCTTCACTTCGAATACACGCCAACACCCTCAAACACACCCTCAGGACAACAGAAGTGCAAAATCTCCTGGGACATCCACCAAAACTCCAACCAGCATGACTGAAGCTACAGAGTCTACCAGCACCCCACCTTTAAGAGCTTTCCCCAAGGCCATATTGTTCTCGGACCGTGAGCAAGTCCCCAATACCTCTGGACGCATGCCTAGGCAGGGAAACACCCTGGTAAAGCTGATTCAAAGCAGGGGCAACACAGTGACCAGCAACTCTGAAGATGCCTCCTCCCCTAGTTTAACTTGGGACCCCACCGCAACTTCAGACACGTCAATAACAGACACCTCCTCGCCCAACAGCGAAGCTCAGACGGGCACCTCTCCTTCGGACCCCATGGCAGCTAGCAGTCCACCCACATCTGTGCTGGACACCACCACCATTACCAATACCAGCGGGACGAGCATAGGTCCTGCTTCTCTGTCCTCTGCTACCATCCCGCTCAACACTATAACTGAAACACCTCCCACAGGGAGCCACACTGCGGCCACCTCTCCTGGTGCCACCACCACACCCTCGAGAATTTCTACCGGGGCCATGTCTTCCTCAGTACCTGGGCCAGACGACACCACAGATGGACCCATGTCTACTGAAGGAACTGCACCTGCAACGCTGAGTGTTCCCATTGGCACCACAGCGACCAGCCCCTCTGAAGCTCCCACGATCCCCACCTCAACTGGGCCACCCACCCCAACTCTAGCCACGTCCGCCCCAGCCACCTCCTCTCCCACCACCATGGCCCAGAGTGGCACCTCTCCTCCAGGCTCCACGGTCGTTAGCAGTCCACCCACACCTGGGTCGGGCACCGCCACAACGGTCACCAGTCACAGTGAAACCACCACAGGTCCCATTTCTCCTGCTTTGACCACCACAGCTGCCACGACGTCCCCCGGGGTCACCTCCTCTTCAAAACCTAACATTCCCGCCACGACAACCATCACCTCCTCTCCCACCACAGAGGTCAGTACTTCTTCCGCTACTTTCCCAGTCAGCACCACAGCTGGGACCTCTACCCCCGGGGCCAGCACTGCTGACACCACTCTGGGTGCCACCACCACACCCTCAAGCATTTCCACTGGGGCCACATCGTCCTCAGTCCCTGGACTGGACGCCACCACCTTGGGACCCACGCCTACTGAGGGAACCACACCTGCAACACCGAGTCCTCCCACGGGCAGCACGGTGACCAGTTTCTCTGGAGAACCCACAACCCCCACCTTAACTGGGGCGCCTTCCTCAACTCCATCCACGTCCACCCCAGCCACCTCCTCTCCCAACACCATGGCCCAGATTGGCACCTCTCCTCCAGGTTCCACGGCAGGTAGCAGTCCACCCACAGCTGTGTCGGGCACCGCCACAACGGTCACCAGTCACAGTGAAACCAGCACAGGTCCCATATCTCCTTTGACCACCACAGCTGCCACGATGTCCCCTGGGGCCACCTACTCTTCACAACCTAACATTCCTGCCATGACGACCATCACCTCCTCTCCCACCACAGAGGCCAGCACTTCTTCCACTACTTTCCCAGTTAGAACCACAGCTGGGACCTCTGCCACCGGGGCCAGCACTGCTGACACCACTCCAGGTATCACCACCACACCCTCAAGCACTTCCACCGGGGCCACGTCTCCCTCGGCCCCTGGGCAAGATGCCACCACCCCTGGACCCACATCTACCCAGGTTATCACCACTGCAACGCCAAGTACTCCCTCTGACACCCTGGTGTCCAGCCCATCTGGGGCGCCCACCTCAACTCCAGCCACAGGGTCCACGGCCACCTCCTCTCCACAACTTACCACCACCACCACCACCATTACCGCCTCTCCCACTGCCGAGGGCAGTACTTCCCCTGCTACCATCCTGCTCACCACCACAGCTGGGACCTCTGCCATCGGGAGCCACACTGCTGCCACCTCTCCTAGTGCCACCACCACACCCTCAAGCACTTCCACTGGGGCCACGTCTTCCTCGGTCCCTGGACAAGACCCCACCACCTCGGGAACCATGTCTACCGAGGGAACCACGCCTGCAACGCCGAGTCCTTCCATGGGCAGCATGGTGACCAGCCCCTCTGGAGCCCCCACGACTCCCACATCAACTGGGGCACCCTCCTCAACTCCAGCCACGTTCACCCCAGCCACCTCCTCTCCCGCCACCATGGCCCAGACCGCCACCTCTCCTCCAGGCTACACAGCAAGTAGCAGTCCACTTACACCTGTGCTAGGCACCAACACAATGGTCACTAGTCCCAGCAAGACAAGCACAGGTCCCATTTCTCCTTCTTTGACCACCACGGCTGCCACAACGTCCTCTGGCGCCACCTCCTCTCAACTATCTACCATTCCAACCACCGTCACCATCACCTCCTCTCCCAAATTGGAGGCCAGCACTTCATCTGCTACTATCCTGGTCAGCACCACAGCTGGGACCTCTGCCACATGGGCCAGCACTGCTGACACCACTCCAGGTATCACCACCACACCTTTGAGCATTTCTACCGGGGCCACGTCTCCCTCGGCCCCTGGGCAAGATGCCACCATCCCTGGACCCACACCTACCCAGGTTATCACCACTGCAACGCCAAGTACTCCCTCTGGCACCCTGGTGTCCAGCCCATCTGGGGCGCCAAATATACACACCTCAACTGGGGCGCCCACCTCAACTCCAGCCACGGTGTCCACAGCTACCTCCTCTCCACAACCTACCACCACCACCACCACCACCATTACCTCCTCTCCCACTGCCGAGGGCAGCGCTTCCCCTGCGACCATCCCGCTCACCACCACAGATGGGACCTCTGCCACCGGGAGCCACACCGCTGCCACCTCTCCTGGTGCCACCACCACACCCTCAAGCACTTCCACTGGGGCCACGTCTTCCTCAGCCCCTGGGCCAGACGCCACCACCTTGGGACCCACGCCAACCGAGGGAACCACAGCTGCAATGCCGAGTTCTCCCATGGGCAGCACGGTGACCAGCCCCAATGGAGCCCCCATGACCACCACCACAACTGGGACACCCACACCAAATACACCCACGTCCACCCCAGCCACCTCCTCTCCCACCACCATGGCCCAGACTGGCACCTCTCCTCTGGGCTCCACAGTAGTTAGCAGTCCAACCACAACTGTGCCGGGCACTGTCACAATGGTAACCAGTCCCAGCAAGACAAGCACAGGTCCCATTTCTCCTTCTCTGGCCACCACAGCTGCCTCGATGTCCCCCGGGGCCACCTCCTCTCAACTACCTACCATTCCAACCACTGTCACCATCACCTCCTCTCCCAACATGGAGGCCAGCACTTCATCTGCTACTATCCCGGTCAGCACCACAGCTGGGACCTCTGCCACATGGGCCAGCACTGCTGCCACCACTCTGGGTGCCACCACCTCACCTCTCACCAGTTCCACAACCGTCGCGTCTTCCTCGGCCCCTGGACCAGACCCCACCACATCGGGAACCACACCGGCAACACTGAGTCCTTCGATGGGCAGCATGGTGACCAGCCCCTCTGGAGCCCCCACGACCCCCACCACAACTGGGGCACCCACCCCAAATACACCCACGTCCACCCCAGCCACCTCCTCTCCCACCACCATGACCCAGACCAGCACCTCTCCTCCAGGCTCCACGGCAGGTAGCAGTCCAACCACACCTGTGCTGGGCACCGACATTATTGTCACCAGTCCCAGCGAAACCACCACAGGTCCCATTTCTCCTTCTTTGTCCACCACAGCTGACATGATCTCCCCTGGGGTCGCCTCCTCTCCACAACCTACCACGGCCACCACCACCACCATTACAAACTCTCCCACCACCCAGGACAGCACTTCCTCGGCTACCATCCCACTCACCATCACAGTTGGGACCTCTGCCTCAGGGACCACTTCTGCTGCCACTACTCCAGGTGTCACCACCACTCCGGGTGCCACCACCACACCCTCAAGCACTTCCACAGGGGCCACGTCTTCCTTAGCCCCTGGGCCAGACGCCACCACCTCGGGACCCACGCCTACTGAGGGAACCAGCCCTGCAACACCGAGTTCTCCCATGGGCACTGCAGTAACCAGCCCCTCAGGAGTCTCCACGACCACCACCTCAATTGGGGTGCTCACCCCAACTACACCCATGTCCACCCCAGCCACCTCCTCTCCCACCATGGCCCAGACCAGCACCTCAGTTCCGGGCTCCACGGCAGGTAGCACTCCAACCACACCTGTGTCGGGCACCGCCACAACGGTCACCAGTCACAGCATGACCAGCACAGGTCCTATTTCTCCTACTCTAGCCACCACGGCTGCCACGACGTCCCCCGGGGCCACCTCGTCTTCACAACCTAACATTCCCGGCACGACGACCATCACCTCCTCTCCTACCACGGAGGCCAGCACTTCATCTGCCACGATCCCGCTCACCACCACAGCTGGGACCTCTGCCACCGGGGCCAGCACTGCCGTCAGCACTCCAGGTCCCACCACCACGCCTCCCACCTCTTCCACAGCGGTCACGTCTTCCTCGGTCCCTGGACTGGACACCACCACCTCGGAACCCACACCTACTGAGGGAACCACGCCTGCAACGCCGAGTCCTCCCACGGGCACGCTCGCGACCAGCTCCTCTGGGGCTCCCACGACCCACAGCTCGACTGGGGCGCCCTCCTCAACTCCTGCCACGGAGACCATAGCCACCTCCTCTCCCACCACCACTGCACAGACGGGCATCTCTCCTCCGGGCTCCTCGGTAGTTAGCAGTCCACACACACCTGTGCCGGGCACCGCCACAACAGTCACTAGTCCCAGCAAGACCAGCACAGGTCCCATTTCTCCTTCTCTGGCCACCACGGTTGCCATGACGTCTCCCCAGGCCACCTCCTCTCAAGTACCTACTATTCTGACCACTGTCACCATCACCTCTTCTCCCAGCACGGAGGGAAGCACTTCTTCCGCTATTTTCCCGGTCACCACCACAGCTGGGACCTCTGCTTCCGGGGCCAGCACTGCTGACACCGCTTCAGGTACCACCACCACACCCTCAAGCATTTCCACCGGGGCCACTTCTCCCTCGGTCCCTGGGCCAGGCGCCACCACGTCTGCACCCACGTCTACCCAGGGAACCACGCCTGCAACGCCGAGTACTCCCACTGGGACTCCAGTGTCCAGCTCCTCTGGAGACCCCACAACCACCACCTCAACTGGGTCGCCCAACCCAACAATACCCATGTCCACCCCAGCCACCTCCTCTCCCACCGCCATGGCCCAGACCGGCACCTCTCCCCCGGGCTCCACGGCAGGTAGCACTCCAACCACACCTGTGTCGGGCACCGCCACAACGGTCACCAGTCACAGCGCAACCAGCACAGATCCCATTTCTCCTTCTCTGGCCACCACGTCTGACACGACATCCCCGGGGTCCAGTTCATCTCCACTACCTACCATTCCAACCACCGTCACCATCACCTCCTCTACCACCATGGAGGCCAGCAGTTCCTCTGCTACGATCCCGCTCACCACCACAGCTGGGCTCTCTTCCACCTGGAGCCACAGTGCTGCCACCTCTCTAGCTGCCACCACCACACCTTCAAGCATTTCTACCGGGGCCACGTATTCTTCGGCCCCTGGGCCAGGTGCCACCACGTCTGCACCCACGTCTACCCAGGGAACCACGCCTGCAATGCCAAGTCCTGCCACGGGCACCCTCGCGACCAGCTCCTCTGGGTCTCCCACGACTCCCACCTCAACTGGGGAGCCCTCCTCAACTCCAGCCACAGTGTCCACAGCCACCTCCTCCTCTCCACTACCTACCACCACCACCGCCACCACCATTACCTCCTCTCCCACCACCGAGGGCGGCACTTCCCTTGCTACCATCCCGCTCACCACCACAGCTGGGACCTCTCCCACTGGGAGCCACACTGCTGCCACCTCTCCTGGTGCCACCACCACACCCCCAAGCACTTCCACTGGGGCCACGTCTCCCTCGGTCCCTGGGCCAGGCGCCACCACGTCTGCATCCACGTCTACCCAGGGAACCACGCCTGCAATGCCCAGACCTCCCACTGGGACTCCAGAGTCCAGCTCCTCTGGAGCCCCCACGACCACCACCTCAACTGGGTCGCCCAACCCAACTACACCCATGTCCACCCCAGCCACCTCCTCTCCCACCGCCATGGCCCAGACCGGCACCTCTCCCCCGGGCCCCACGGCTGGTAGCAATCCAACCATACCTGTGTCGGGCACCGCCACAACGGTCACCAGTCACAGCGCAACCAGTACAGATCCCATTTCTCCTTCTCTGGCCACCACGTCTGACACGACATCCCCGGGGTCCAGTTCATCTCCACTACCTACCATTCCATCCACCATCTCCATCACCTCCTCTCCCACCACGCAGGCCAGCACTTCATCTGCTACGATCCCGCTCACCACCACAGCTGGGCTCTCTTCCACCGGGAGCCACACTGCTGCCACCTCTCCTGGTGCCACCACCACACCCCCAAGCACTTCCACTGGGGTCATGTCTTCCTCAGTCCCTGGGCCAGACGCCACCAGCTCGGGACCCACGCCTACTGAGGAAACAATGCCTGCAACGCCGAGTCCTCCCACTGGCACTGCAGTGACCAGTCCCTCTGGAGCCCCCACAACCCCCACCTCAACTGGGTCGCCGACCCCAACACCAGCCACGTCCACCCCAGCCACCTCCTCTCCCACCACCATGGCCCGGACCAGCACCTCAGTTCCGGGCTCCACAGCAGCTAGCACTCCAACCACACCTGTGTCGGGCACCGACACAACGGTCACCAGTCACAGCGCAACTAGCACAGGTCCCATTTCTCCTTCTCTGGCCACCGCGGCTGCCACAACGTCCCCCGGGGACACCTCGTCTTCACAACCTAACATTCCCACTACGACGACCATCACCTCCTCTCCTACCACAGAGGCCAGCACTTCATCTGCCACGATCCCGCTCACCACCACAGCTGGGACCTCTGCCACCGGGGCCAGCACTGCCGTCAGCACTCCAGGTCCCACCACCACGCCTCCCACCTCTTCCACAGCGCTCACGTCTTCCTCGGTCCCTGGACTGGACGCCACCACCTCGGGACCCACGCTTACTGAGGGAACCACACCTGCAACACCGGGTCCTCCCACGGGCAGCACGGTGACCAGCCCCTCTGGAGCCCCCACTACCCCCACCTCAACTGGGGCGCCCACCCCAAATACACCCACGTCCACCCCAGCCACCTCCTCTCCCACCGCCATGGCCCAGACCGGCTCCTCTCCTCCGGGGTCCACGGTAGTTAGCAGTCCACCCACACCTGTGCCGGGCACCGCCACCACTGTCACCAGTCCCAGCAAGACCAGCACAGGTCCCATTTCTCCTTCTCTGGCCACCATGGCTCCCACGACATCCCCCGGGGCCAGTTCATCTCCACTACCTACCATTCCATCCACCATCTCCATCACCTCCTCTCCCACCACGCAGGCCAGCACTTCATCTGCTACGATCCCGCTCACCACCACAGCTGGGCTCTCTTCCACCGGGAGCCACACTGCTGCCACCTCTCTTGCTGCCACCACCACACCTTCAAGCATTCCTACCGGGACCACGTCTTCTTTGGCCCCTGGGCCAGGCGCCACCACCTCTGCACCCACGTCTACCCAGGGAACCACGCCTGCAACGCCGGGCCCTCCCACGGGCACCCTGGCGACCAGCTCCTCTGGGACCCCCACGACCTACACCTCAACTGGGGCGCCCTCCTCAACTCCAGGCACGGCGTCCATGACCACCTCCTCTCCACAACCTACCACCACCACCGCCACCACCATTACCTCCTCTCCCACCACCGAGGGCGGCACTTCCCCTGCTACCATCCCGCTCACCACCACAGCTGGGACCTCTCCCACTGGGAGCCACACTGCTGCCACCTCTCCTGGTGCCACCACCTCACCCCCAAGCACTTCCACTGGGGCCACGTCTTCCTCAGCCACTGGGCCAGACGCCACCAGCTCGGGACCCACGCCTACTGAGGGAACAACGCCTGCAATGCCGAGTCCTCCCACTGGGACTGCAGTGACCAGCCCCTCCGGAGCCCCCACCACCACCACCTCAACTGGGGCGCCCACACCCACTACACCCACGTCCACCCCAGTCACCTCCTCTCCCACCACCACTGTCCAGACCAGCACCTCTCCTCCGGGCTCCACGGTAGTTAGCAGTCCGCCCACACCTGTGCCGGGCACCGCCACAATGGTCACCAGTCCTAGCAAGACAAGCACAGGTCTCATTTCTACTTCTTTGTCCAGCACGGCTGCCACCATGTCCCCTGGGGCCACCTCCTCTCCACAACCTACGATTCCAACTACTGTCACCATCACCTCCTCTCCCACCACGGTGGCCAGCACTTCCTCTGCTACTATCCCGCTCACCACCACAGCTGGGACCTCTGCCACCAGGGCCAGCAGTGCTGCCACCTCTCCTGGTACCACCACCACCACCTCAAGTCCTTCCACGGGGGCCACGTCTTCCTCGGCCCCCGGCCCACATGCCACCACCTCGGGACCCACGTCTACCCAGGGGACCACGCCTGCAACGCTGAGTCCTCCCACTGGCACTGCAGTGACCAGCCCCTCTGCAGCCCCTACGACCCCCACCTCAACTGGGTCGCCCACCCCAACACCAGCCACGTCCACCCCAGCCACCTCCTCTCCCACCACCACGGCCCAGACCAGCACCTCAGCTCCGGGCTCCACGGCAGCTAGCACTCCAACCACACCTGTGTCGGGCACCGCCACAACGGTCACCATTCACAGCGCAACCAGCACAGGTCCCATTTCTCCTTCTCTGGCCACCACGGCTGCCACGACATCCCCCGTGGCCACCTCGTCTTCACAACCTAACATTCCCGGCACGACGACCATCACCTCCTCTCCTACCACGGAGGCCAGCACTTCATCTGCCACGATCCCGCTCACCACCACAGCTGGGACCTCTGCCACCGGGGCCAGCACTGCCGTCAGCACTCCAGGTCCCACCACCACGCCTCCCACCTCTTCCACAGCGCTCACGTCTTCCTCGGTCCCTGGACAGGACACCACCACCTCGGGACCCACGCTTACTGAGGGAACCACACCTGCAACACCGGGTCCTCCCACGGGCAGCACGGTGACCAGCCCCTCTGGAGCCCCGACTACCCCCACCTCAACTGGGGCGCCCACCCCAACTACACCCACGTCCACCCCAGTCACCTCCTCTCCCACCACCACTGTCCAGACCAGCACCTCTCCTCCGGGCTCCACGGTAGTTAGCAGTCCGCCCACACCTGTGCCGGGCACCGCCACAATGGTCACCAGTCCTAGCAAGACAAGCACAGGTCCCATTTCTACTTCTTTGTCCACCACGGCTGCCACCATGTCCCCTGGGGCCACCTCCTCTCCACAACCTACGATTCCAACTACTGTCACCATCACCTCCTCTCCCACCACGGTGGCCAGCACTTCCTCTGCTACTATCCCGCTCACCACCACAGCTGGGACCTCTGCCACCGGGGCCAGCAGTGCTGCCACCTCTCCTGGTGCCACCACCACCACCTCAAGTCCTTCCACGGGGGCCACATCTTCCTCGGCCCCCGGCCCACATGCCACCACCTCGGGACCCACGTCTACCCAGGGGACCACGCCTGCAACGCTGAGTCCTCCCACTGGCACTGCAGTGACCAGCCCCTCTGCAGCCCCTACGACCCCCACCTCAACTGGGTCGCCCACCCCAACACCAGCCACGTCCACCCCAGCCACCTCCTCTCCCACCACCACGGCCCAGACCAGCACCTCAGCTCCGGGCTCCACGGCAGCTAGCACTCCAACCACACCTGTGTCGGGCACCGCCACAACGGTCACCATTCACAGCGCAACCAGCACAGGTCCCATTTCTCCTTCTCTGGCCACCACGGCTGCCACGACATCCCCCGTGGCCACCTCGTCTTCACAACCTAACATTCCCGGCACGACGACCATCACCTCCTCTCCTACCACGGAGGCCAGCACTTCATCTGCCACGATCCCGCTCACCACCACAGCTGGGACCTCTGCCACCGGGGCCAGCACTGCCGTCAGCACTCCAGGTCCCACCACCACGCCTCCCACCTCTTCCACAGCGCTCACGTCTTCCTCGGTCCCTGGACAGGACGCCACCACCTCGGGACCCACGCTTACTGAGGGAACCACACCTGCAACACCAGGTCCTCCCACGGGCAGCACGGTGACCAGCCCCTCTGGAGCCCCCACTACCCCCACCTCAACTGGGGCGCCCACCCCAACTACACCCACGTCCACCCCAGCCACCTCCTCTCCCACCGCCATGGCCCAGACCGGCTCCTCTCCTCCGGGGTCCACGGTAGTTAGCAGTCCACCCACACCTGTGCCGGGCACCGCCACCACTGTCACCAGTCCCAGCAAGACCAGCACAGGTCCCATTTCTCCTTCTCTGGCCACCACGGCTCCCACGACATCCCCCGGGGCCAGTTCATCTCCACTACCTACCATTCCATCCACCATCTCCATCACCTCCTCTCCCACCACGCAGGCCAGCACTTCATCTGCTACGATCCCGCTCACCACCACAGCTGGGCTCTCTTCCACCGGGAGCCACACTGCTGCCACCTCTCTTGCTGCCACCACCACACCTTCAAGCATTCCTACCGGGACCACGTCTTCTTTGGCCCCTGGGCCAGGCGCCACCACCTCTGCACCCACGTCTACCCAGGGAACCACGCCTGCAACGCCGGGCCCTCCCACGGGCACCCTGGCGACCAGCTCCTCTGGGACCCCCACGACCTACACCTCAACTGGGGCGCCCTCCTCAACTCCAGGCACGGCGTCCATGACCACCTCCTCTCCACAACCTACCACCACCACCG
The DNA here is from genome assembly GCF_902686445.1 of Sciurus carolinensis. Taxonomy (NCBI): domain Eukaryota; kingdom Metazoa; phylum Chordata; class Mammalia; order Rodentia; family Sciuridae; genus Sciurus; species Sciurus carolinensis. Next base: position 7,503,673 of record NC_062230.1, on the reverse strand, counting down.
CCACCACCATTACCTCCTCTCCCACCACCGAGGGCGGCACTTCCCCTGCTACCATCCCGCTCACCACCACAGCTGGGACCTCTCCCACTGGGAGCCACACTGCTGCCACCTCTCCTGGTGCCACCACCTCACCCCCAAGCACTTCCACTGGGGCCACGTCTTCCTCAGCCCCTGGGCCAGACGCCACCAGCTCGGGACCCACGCCTACTGAGGGAACAACGCCTGCAACGCCGAGTCCTCCCACTGGGACTGCAGTGACCAGCCCCTCTGGAGCCCCCACCACCACCACCTCAACTGAGGCGCCCACACCCACTACACCCACGTCCACCCCAGTCACCTCCTCTCCCACCACCACTGTCCAGACCAGCACCTCTCCTCCGGGCTCCACGGTAGTTAGCAGTCCGCCCACACCTGTGCCGGGCACCGCCACAATGGTCACCAGTCCTAGCAAGACAAGCACAGGTCCCATTTCTACTTCTTTGTCCACCACGGCTGCCACCATGTCCCCTGGGGCCACCTCCTCTCCACAACCTACGATTCCAACTACTGTCACCATCACCTCCTCTCCCACCACGGTGGCCAGCACTTCCTCTGCTACTATCCCGCTCACCACCACAGCTGGGACCTCTGCCACCAGGGCCAGCAGTGCTGCCACCTCTCCTGGTACCACCACCACCACCTCAAGTCCTTCCACGGGGGCCACGTCTTCCTCGGCCCCCGGCCCACATGCCACCACCTCGGGACCCACGTCTACCCAGGGGACCACGCCTGCAATGCTGAGTCCTCCCACTGGCACTGCAGTGACCAGCCCCTCTGCAGCCCCTACGACCCCCACCTCAACTGGGTTGCCCACCCCAACACCAGCCACGTCCACCCCAGCCACCTCCTCTCCCACCACCACGGCCCAGACCAGCACCTCAGCTCCGGGCTCCACGGCAGCTAGCACTCCAACCACACCTGTGTCGGGCACCGCCACAACGGTCACCATTCACAGCGCAACCAGCACAGGTCCCATTTCTCCTTCTCTGGCCACCACGGCTGCCACGACATCCCCCGTGGCCACCTCGTCTTCACAACCTAACATTCCCGGCACGACGACCATCACCTCCTCTCCTACCACGGAGGCCAGCACTTCATCTGCCACGATCCCGCTCACCACCACAGCTGGGACCTCTGCCACCGGGGCCAGCACTGCCGTCAGCACTCCAGGTCCCACCACCACGCCTCCCACCTCTTCCACAGCGCTCACGTCTTCCTCGGTCCCTGGACAGGACGCCACCACCTCGGGACCCACGCTTACTGAGGGAACCACACCTGCAACACCGGGTCCTCCCACGGGCAGCACGGTGACCAGCCCCTCTGGAGCCCCGACTACCCCCACCTCAACTGGGGCGCCCACCCCAACTACACCCACGTCCACCCCAGTCACCTCCTCTCCCACCACCACTGTCCAGACCAGCACCTCTCCTCCGGGCTCCACGGTAGTTAGCAGTCCGCCCACACCTGTGCCGGGCACCGCCACAATGGTCACCAGTCCTAGCAAGACAAGCACAGGTCCCATTTCTATTTCTTTGTCCACCACGGCTGCCACCATGTCCCCTGGGGCCACCTCCTCTCCACAACCTACGATTCCAACTACTGTCACCATCACCTCCTCTCCCACCACGGTGGCCAGCACTTCCTCTGCTACTATCCCGCTCACCACCACAGCTGGGACCTCTGCCACCGGGGCCAGCAGTGCTGCCACCTCTCCTGGTGCCACCACCACCACCTCAAGTCCTTCCACGGGGGCCACGTCTTCCTCGGCCCCCGGCCCACATGCCACCACCTTGGGACCCACGTCTACCCAGGGGACCACGCCTGCAACGCTGAGTCCTCCCACTGGCACTGCAGTGACCAGCCCCTCTGCAGCCCCTACGACCCCCACCTCAACTGGGTCGCCCACCCCAACACCAGCCACGTCCACCCCAGCCACCTCCTCTCCCACCACCACGGCCCAGACCAGCACCTCAGCTCCGGGCTCCACGGCAGCTAGCACTCCAACCACACCTGTGTCGGGCACCGCCACAACGGTCACCATTCACAGCGCAACCAGCACAGGTCTCATTTCTCCTTCTCTGGCCACCACGGCTGCCACGACATCCCCCGTGGCCACCTCGTCTTCACAACCTAACATTCCCGGCACGACGACCATCACCTCCTCTCCTACCACGGAGGCCAGCACTTCATCTGCCACGATCCCGCTCACCACCACAGCTGGGACCTCTGCCACCGGGGCCAGCACTGCCGTCAGCACTCCAGGTCCCACCACCACGCCTCCCACCTCTTCCACAGCGCTCACGTCTTCCTCGGTCCCTGGACAGGACGCCACCACCTCGGGACCCACGCTTACTGAGGGAACCACACCTGCAACACCGGGTCCTCCCACGGGCAGCACGGTGACCAGCCCCTCTGGAGCCCCGACTACCCCCACCTCAACTGGGGCGCCCACCCCAACTACACCCACGTCCACCCCAGTCACCTCCTCTCCCACCACCACTGTCCAGACCAGCACCTCTCCTCCGGGCTCCACGGTAGTTAGCAGTCCGCCCACACCTGTGCCGGGCACCGCCACAATGGTCACCAGTCCTAGCAAGACAAGCACAGGTCCCATTTCTACTTCTTTGTCCACCACGGCTGCCACCATGTCCCCTGGGGCCACCTCCTCTCCACAACCTACGATTCCAACTACTGTCACCATCACCTCCTCTCCCACCACGGTGGCCAGCACTTCCTCTGCTACTATCCCGCTCACCACCACAGCTGGGACCTCTGCCACCAGGGCCAGCAGTGCTGCCACCTCTCCTGGTACCACCACCACCACCTCAAGTCCTTCCACGGGGGCCACGTCTTCCTCGGCCCCCGGCCCACATGCCACCACCTCGGGACCCACGTCTACCCAGGGGACCACGCCTGCAACGCTGAGTCCTCCCACTGGCACTGCAGTGACCAGCCCCTCTGCAGCCCCTACGACCCCCACCTCAACTGGGTCGCCCACCCCAACACCAGCCACGTCCACCCCAGCCACCTCCTCTCCCACCACCACGGCCCAGACCAGCACCTCAGCTCCGGGCTCCACGGCAGCTAGCACTCCAACCACACCTGTGTCGGGCACCGCCACAACGGTCACCATTCACAGCGCAACCAGCACAGGTCCCATTTCTCCTTCTCTGGCCACCACGGCTGCCACGACATCCCCCGTGGCCACCTCGTCTTCACAACCTAACATTCCCGGCACGACGACCATCACCTCCTCTCCTACCACGGAGGCCAGCACTTCATCTGCCACGATCCCGCTCACCACCACAGCTGGGACCTCTGCCACCGGGGCCAGCACTGCCGTCAGCACTCCAGGTCCCACCACCACGCCTCCCACCTCTTCCACAGCGCTCACGTCTTCCTCGGTCCCTGGACAGGACGCCACCACCTCGGGACCCACGCTTACTGAGGGAACCACACCTGCAACACCGGGTCCTCCCACTGGGACTGCAGTGACCAGCCCCTCTGGAGCCCCCACCACCACCACCTCAACTGGGGCGCCCACACCCACTACACCCACGTCCACCCCAGTCACCTCCTCTCCCACCACCACTGTCCAGACCAGCACCTCTCCTCCGGGCTCCACGGTAGTTAGCAGTCCGCCCACACCTGTGCCGGGCACCGCCACAATGGTCACCAGTCCTAGCAAGACAAGCACAGGTCCCATTTCTACTTCTTTGTCCAGCACGGCTGCCACCATGTCCCCTGGGGCCACCTCCTCTCCACAACCTACGATTCCAACTACTGTCACCATCACCTCCTCTCCCACCACGGTGGCCAGCACTTCCTCTGCTACTATCCCGCTCACCACCACAGCTGGGACCTCTGCCACCGGGGCCAGCAGTGCTGCCACCTCTCCTGGTGCCACCACCACCACCTCAAGTCCTTCCACGGGGGCCACGTCTTCCTCGGCCCCCGGCCCACATGCCACCACCTCGGGACCCACGTCTACCCAGGGGACCACGCCTGCAACGCCGAGTCCTCCCACTGGCACTGCAGTGACCAGCCCCTCTGCAGCCCCTACGACCCCCACCTCAACTGGGTCGCCCACCCCAACACCAGCCACGTCCACCCCAGCCACCTCCTCTCCCACCACCACGGCCCAGACCAGCACCTCAGCTCCGGGCTCCACGGCAGCTAGCACTCCAACCACACCTGTGTCGGGCACCGCCACAACGGTCACCATTCACAGCGCAACCAGCACAGGTCCCATTTCTCCTTCTCTGGCCACCACGGCTGCCACGACATCCCCCGTGGCCACCTCGTCTTCACAACCTAACATTCCCGGCACGACGACCATCACCTCCTCTCCTACCACGGAGGCCAGCACTTCATCTGCCACGATCCCGCTCACCACCACAGCTGGGACCTCTGCCACCGGGGCCAGCACTGCCGTCAGCACTCCAGGTCCCACCACCACGCCTCCCACCTCTTCCACAGCGCTCACGTCTTCCTCGGTCCCTGGACTGGACGCCACCACCTCGGGACCCACGCTTACTGAGGGAACCACACCTGCAACACCAGGTCCTCCCACGGGCAGCACGGTGACCAGCCCCTCTGGAGCCCCCACTACCCCCACCTCAACTGGGGCGCCCACCCCAACTACACCCACGTCCACCCCAGCCACCTCCTCTCCCACCGCCATGGCCCAGACCGGCTCCTCTCCTCCGGGGTCCACGGTAGTTAGCAGTCCACCCACACCTGTGCCGGGCACCGCCACCACTGTCACCAGTCCCAGCAAGACCAGCACAGGTCCCATTTCTCCTTCTCTGGCCACCACGGCTCCCACGACATCCCCCGGGGCCAGTTCATCTCCACTACCTACCATTCCATCCACCATCTCCATCACCTCCTCTCCCACCACGCAGGCCAGCACTTCATCTGCTACGATCCCGCTCACCACCACAGCTGGGCTCTCTTCCACCGGGAGCCACACTGCTGCCACCTCTCTTGCTGCCACCACCACACCTTCAAGCATTCCTACCGGGACCACGTCTTCTTTGGCCCCTGGGCCAGGCGCCACCACCTCTGCACCCACGTCTACCCAGGGAACCACGCCTGCAACGCCGGGCCCTCCCACGGGCACCCTGGCGACCAGCTCCTCTGGGACCCCCACGACCTACACCTCAACTGGGGCGCCCTCCTCAACTCCAGGCACGGCGTCCATGACCACCTCCTCTCCACAACCTACCACCACCACCGCCACCACCATTACCTCCTCTCCCACCACCGAGGGCGGCACTTCCCCTGCTACCATCCCGCTCACCACCACAGCTGGGACCTCTCCCACTGGGAGCCACACTGCTGCCACCTCTCCTGGTGCCACCACCTCACCCCCAAGCACTTCCACTGGGGCCACGTCTTCCTCAGCCCCTGGGCCAGACGCCACCAGCTCGGGACCCACGCCTACTGAGGGAACAATGCCTGCAACGCCGAGTCCTCCCACTGGGACTGCAGTGACCAGCCCCTCTGGAGCCCCCACCACCACCACCTCAACTGGGGCGCCCACACCCACTACACCCACGTCCACCCCAGTCACCTCCTCTCCCACCACCACTGTCCAGACCAGCACCTCTCCTCCGGGCTCCACGGTAGTTAGCAGTCCGCCCACACCTGTGCCGGGCACCGCCACAATGGTCACCAGTCCTAGCAAGACAAGCACAGGTCCCATTTCTACTTCTTTGTCCACCACGGCTGCCACCATGTCCCCTGGGGCCACCTCCTCTCCACAACCTACGATTCCAACTACTGTCACCATCACCTCCTCTCCCACCACGGTGGCCAGCACTTCCTCTGCTACTATCCCGCTCACCACCACAGCTGGGACCTCTGCCACTGGGGCCAGCAGTGCTGCCACCTCTCCTGGTGCCACCACCACCACCTCAAGTCCTTCCACGGGGGCCACGTCTTCCTCGGCCCCCGGCCCACATGCCACCACCTCGGGACCCACGTCTACCCAGGGGACCACGCCTGCAACGCCGAGTCCTCCCACTGGCACTGCAGTGACCAGCCCCTCTGCAGCCCCTACGACCCCCACCTCAACTGGGTCGCCCACCCCAACACCAGCCACGTCCACCCCAGCCACCTCCTCTCCCACCACCACGGCCCAGACCAGCACCTCATCTCCAGGCTCAACTGCAAGTAGCAGTCCACCCAGCCCTGTGCCTGGCACCACCAGCAGTATCGCCACTACCAGCTGGTCGAGCTCAGCTGCTACTTCCTCCCCATTTCTTCCTACCAGTACTCTGGTCCCTTCTTCCACTGCAGTCAGCTCTCCCTCTCCCCCAGCGTTCACCACTCTCTCCACAGTGCCTTCCTCCACTCCTTCACCTCTGCCTACTAGTACTCTCTCTACTACTGTCCTCACCACCCAGTTTACCTCCCCATTGTCCACCCCTCTTTTCCACTCAACTACCCGTGTTAGTACAAGACCCATTACACCAAGCGTCACCTCTCCCACAGTGCCCACGTCCTCTACTCTCTCGACCACTTCCAGCGTTACGTCTAGGACCACCGTGACGACCACCACTACCGTTCCAACTACCACAAGAGGTACGTGATTCCTCTATTTAAAAAAAGTTTTTTTAAATGATACTTCCCCATCTTTTTTCCCCCATCTTCCCTTTTTCTATTTCCTCTTTTTCTTTCCATCTCAGTATCTTTCCATATTTGACTTTTTCACATCCTTTCTTCTCATTTTCATTTTATTTGATAATTATAATCGTTTTTTTCATTGATTATTCTGCACACTAAGGTTGACCTTTTCCGTTTGGGTGATTCAGTTTTGGAGGAGAATGGTATACCCAGAGTGTTCAGGAGTACCTTTGGCCAGTTTTTCTCTCTGCACATTCTCTTCCAGTTTTGTTCCATTTTTCTTCAGCTAGTATACTTACTTTTTCAGTTTGGCATTTTCCCTTCATACCCTTGAGGTTTTCTCCATCCTTATATTTCATCTTCTCCTGACTCTAGAACTTTGACTTGTGTTTCTTTACTCTGCTTTTGATGAGATGTCCCTGACCTCACCTTTTCTCTTAGAATGTCATTTCCCATTTCTTTATTATGTCTATTATATAATGTAAGACATGCCTGGGTTATTTCTCAGATCAGCAAAGTATTTTTGTCTTTTTACATAATATATACTAATTAAAATACTTGAAAGCTTTCATTGACTTAGATTCTCAGGGGCATTCTCACAGATTTGTGATCTTTCTCCTGGAGCATTACCCAATGCATGTTCAACTGATGAAAATGAAGGGAAGTTCTTCCTCTTTTGGCTACTACATTTTCTGATAACTTTGTAATTTCTTCCTTTATTAAGTTCTTAAGTTATCTGGGTTCTGCCCAGTTGTTTTGATCTCCTTGACTCTTTGGTTTTCAGATAAGGGCCCCAAGGTTCTTCAGGTTGGAAACCTGGGCCTTTTATCTGTAGAAAGACCCATAGGTATTGTCTTAGTCCATTTGTGTTGCTGTGACACATTGCCTGACACTTGGTAAAGAATAAGAGAAAGGTTTTTATTTGGTTCATGATTCTGGTGAGTGGAACAGCATGGAGCTGGCATCTGGTCATGCTTTCCCTCACTGCATCCCAATATGAAGGGTAAGTGGAAGCAGTACCAGGTACACGCAGAAGGGGCATATATGTAAACCAGGAAGCAGGAACATGGGGATGTGCCAGCCTTGCTTTTTGATAACAATCCTCTTGAGGGAACTAATCCCTTCTTGTGAGACCCTACGCACTCTGCCAGATGAGCATTAATCCATTCATGAGGATGGAGCCCAGATGGACCTAGTGAGCTTCTATGAGGCCTTACCTCCTAAAGGTCCCACCACTAAATGGGGGACCGACACTCTAGCACATGCATATTTGGGGGACATGCTTTAAACCACGAGGGTGTTGCACAAAATCTGCCAGGGAGCTGTACTACCGTGCGGCTCACCACTGGTGTTGGTCACCACTCTGGAGGCTGATGGTGTCCATCACTGTCCTCTTTCTTTTCCCCAGAGGCTGCACTTTCCTTTAGACTGTTGGGCAACAGGTGAATATACCCAAACTGTGCTTGAGCCCTTTCATCAGCTCTGAGCATCTTCAGTAATGAGAGGAATAGGGAGAAAAATGAATTGAGTTAGAATTTATGGCTCTCCAGCGTGCCAGGACCCTTGACTTAGAGGCTCCGGGAGCTGTGGTCCCTGCTCTCTGAGTGGTGAGGTTAAAACAGAAAGCATCTTTGCAGAGAGTACACATACTGCATGTGCATTCCTGGTCAAAATACCCTGAATTCTGCTCTACATGGGCACAGCAATATTCCAGAAAAGTCAAAAGACAGCAGAGCTCTAGATTTTGCAGGTTGATTGGCATGGATCACCAAGAGCTGTCAATGTGTCAATAACCACCTCCTGTCCTTTTATTTATTTATTTATTTATTTATTTTGGTACCAGGGATCAAACCTTGGGGTGCTAAACCACTGAGCCACATCCCAGAACTTTTTATTTATTTATTTATTTTTGTTTTGAGACATGGTCTTGCTAAGTTACTGAGAGCTTTGCTAAGTTGCTGGGGCTGGGCCTCGAACTTGCGATCCTCTTGCATCAGCCTCCCAAGTCACTGGAATTACAGTTGTGCCCCACCGTACCCAGCTCCTGCTTCTGTCTTTTTATGCTGTATCTATACTTCTCCTCAAGCTCCATGAGCCAGGAAATATGAGAAGCATCCTAAACAAATATAACAATAAGGAGCTCTTCTGAAGCAGGTGCTGAGGGACAATGACCACGTTCATTCTCAACCATCGTGGAATCTCTATCGGTCCAATTCCCTGGGCTCTCTTATTCTGTCTCTTGTTTTCGCTTCCTCAGCTCTGATGGTGCCGTTCACCTCTCACAACCCCCGGTTTCTCCTTCCTCATGTGCTGAACTCTGAGAGGGGGCTCCAGGCTGCCTCTGACAGGTCCCAGTCTCTTTCTGCCTCACTTCTCCTGCCCATAAAGTGGGGATGATACTAACTCACCAGCACACCCCAGGGTCTCGCGAGTGTATCCCATTAGACAGCATCTTTGAAAACACATCCCCACTGTAACATGCCGTGCAAATACATGTGGTTGACCAGGGCCTTCTCCCTTTCAGTGATCTGCCTCAATGGAGGGATATGGACAGGAGAGGCCTGTGAGTGTCCCACAGGCTTCACAGGAGATCAATGTCAGCACGTGGTCAATGTCTGCCTGAATGGAGGCTTCTGGGATGGGCTGAAGTGTCAGTGCACCAGCCTCTACTACGGGCCGCTGTGTGAGACTGTGGTGGAGAGCATCGAGATCGGTACGTGAGACCTCAGAGCTTTCCTGACCCCAATGCCACGCCCAGTGTGTCCACACGAGGCACCGGTTCCTGTCCCATTGTGGTGTGGGGCAGGGAACATGGTCTCTTTTGGAATAGATAGTAATCTAGTGGTAAGAAAGTTAAAACCATTTTTTTTTTTTTTTTGTGGTGCTGGGGATCGAACCCAGGGCCTTGTGCTTGCAAGGCAAGCACTCTGCCGACTGAGCTATCTCCCCAGCCCCTAAAACCATTTTTAAATGACTAAAATAAGATGGTATTTTGGAACAAAATACAAATTTGGCCTAGAATTTTACCATAAAATGCAATACAGATGGTTCCTGACTCATGATCGTTCAACTTAGGATTTGGGGACTTTATATTGGTGCCAAAGGGATACACATTCAGTAGGAACCATATTTCAAAGATGGAAGATGGAGCTTTTCCGGATATCAGGAATACTCCCTCTGGAGAAGCTGAGCTTTAGCTCCCAATCAGCCCCATGATCATCTGGGGGTGCAGGGGAATGACTGGCACCCTACAGTGCTGCCGAGTTATGACTTCCTGTGGGTTAGAGGATGCAATGCATTTCAGTTTATTTCTGATGGGTTTATCCAGATGTAACCTCGTCATAAATTGAGGAATGTCTGTGTACGACAGAGTACAAGGCAACATGGGTAGAGAATATAAAATCCAAGGCCAAGATTCAAGCTCCATCCCTCATCCCTGAGAAGTAGAGCACACTTAGCTCTCTTTCTAGGGGACAGAGGGTCAGGGGAGACCCAGGTCACTCCTTCCACCCGGGGTGGGCTTCTGGGGGGTGCAGGTCTCCTTGGTAAAGAGTTCAGAGGTGGTGCTTGCTCAGTAAGTGGTTCTCCTGTCTGCTTTCCTCCAGAGCCACCACCACAGACTGTCACTGCCCAAATGGAAATGACCGTGACAGTGACTAATGAGGAGTACAGTGATAATCTACAGAACCGGTCTTCGGAGGAATTCAAGAGGTTCAATGACACATTCACAAAACAGGTAACCCTGGGCGAGCAAGTTCCCCCAGGGAGGAATCGGGAGGGGTTAGGTAAGCAGCTGAGGGCTGTTTTCTTGTTGGACTTGTGAGTTCTCAGCTCCCCCACAGCCTCAGGACTTGCTAAGGAGGTTGGACACAGAGGAAAACAACTTCCTCTGGAGGCTGATGGGCAGAGCTGGTCCCTGGGAAGAAACCTTTCCACTCCAGTGGGAACTGGGGAAGAGGACCGAGGGCTGCTGAGGGACAGGGCAGCCATCCTCTGCCCTCCTGACATTCCACGGAAAGGCTCAGCAGGCCCCGAGTTGGGACCTCTAGGATGATATAGTGACCCCTTGTCTTTCAGATGCAAATCATTTATTCTGGAATCCCCGAGTATGATGGAGTCAACATCACAGGGTTGAGGTGCGTATCTGGGCAGGGCCTTTGGAGTGGAGACAAGTATCATAATTATACAGGCCATTAGGACCACGCGGTCTGTACCAGCCTGCTAGGGCTGCCATGGTGGAGCACATGGACTCGGGGTTTCAACAACAGAAAGTGATTTCTCACCGTTCTGAAGGCCGGAAGTCCAAAGTGAAGGTGTGGGCAGCCTTGGAGTCTCCTGAGACATTTCTCCTTGGTTTGCAGATGGTCACCTTCCCGCTGGGTCCTCACCTGGCCTTTTCTCTGCATGCGTATCTTGGCTGTCTCTTTATTCAAATTTCCCCTTCTTATAAGGACAACAATCAAGTTGAATTAGGGTTCATTCCAACAGCCTCACTTTTTTTTTTTTTTTTTTTTTGCGGTGCTGGGGATTTGAACCTAGGGCCTTGTGCTCGCCAGGCAAGCACTCTACCAACTGAGCTATATCCCCAGCCCCCTACAGCCCCATTTTAACATCACCTGGTCCCGTCCTGAGGGTTGGGGTTAGAGCTGCAACACATGAATTGAGGGGGCTGATATAACACCATTCACCCCCTAACACCTCTCATGGAGGATTTCACATCCTTTTCCCCACTGGAAGTTTATAAGGAGTGAGGGAGGCCAGCTGGGCTGTTCCCCTTGCACAGATGAAAAACCGAGGCTCAGGGAGATGCAGCAACTTACCTGAGGGGTCACTTACAGAGTGGCAGAGCCAAGATTCAAACAGAAACCTGGTATGTTAGGAACAGATGATCTGGAGAACTCGAAGCCGCCGTGTGAGTGAGGGATACCCTGTTAGTCTTCAGAGATGAGGCAAATAACTGAGACTGAGGAGGGAGGCACCCAGGGAAAAAGCTTCCAAGTGCACGCAGTCCTGCATTCACCTACTCGCCAACAGGGCTGGCATGAGTCCCCTGGATCGCCCATGGGTCATGAGGAAACTCTCTTCTCATGGTTTAGCTGAACCATGACGAACCGTTTTCATAAGGATCTTAAAACAGCATTGCTATTTGTGTGTGTGTGGCGCTGGGGACCGAACCCAGCAACCTGGGCATGCTAGGCAAGTGCTTTACCAACTGACCTACATCCCCGGCCCTAGGATCCTAAAACCAATAGCAAATAGAACAAAATGCCCACAAAAACAAGTGCATTGACCTGCATGGTTGTCTTTCTCGCTCAAGTCTAACTTGGAAGCTCTCTTAGACCTGAGCTCCTTCCCCAAGTAGGACCGGCGGGCTCCCTGTGGGCTCCCAAGCTTCACTCACGCAGGTGCCCTGGCAGCTGTAGGCAGCTCTCCTGTCTGAGAAAAGCACCTTCTCTCTGGTCCACGCACTTCTTTTCCTGGACTAGCCTGCACATGACCCCGAAGGCCTCCTCTGTTCCGTGGGTGGTGGTGACGAGGAAGGGGGCTCTGTAGCGAGAGTCCTGGGGATTTTTCTCTCCCAGTCCCTCTTTATCGCTCAGGGGAGGGACTTTTGAGGCTTTGGGTCAGCAGCTTTAAGTTTCCGGCTTTAAGTTCCCAGCCAGCTGCCTGAAGGCGTCCCTGGGGTGCCCTCCCTGGACTGACCCAAGATCTGGCTCGGGGATCCCTCCGCAGATCCCTCCGTGGGTCCCTCCGTGAGTCCCTCCAGGGGTCCCTCCGTGAGTCCCTCCAGGGGTCCCTCCAGAGGTCCCTCCGCAGGTCCGTCTCCCCGCCCCCAGGGATCATGTTGCAGCACCCCCCCCCCCCCCACGTATCCCGCCGCAGGTCCCCCACCCAGGGATTCCTCCGCCGGTCGCTCCAGGGATCCCTCCGCAAACCTCACAGCACCAGGTTCATCGTATCCTGTGTTCTTTCTACACCACATCTGAGGGCTTCTGGAAAAACAGTAGGAAAGAGGTTTCTGCCAGGGGGCAGCTCTAGGGAAACCTGGGAGAGGAAGGAAGAACCCAGGACCCAGCCCTGCATGCAGCCCCTGAGGACATGAAGCACATGAGGCTCATTGACTAGTCCAAGGTCACCCTTCTGCTTAGGGTTAGTGCCAGGATTTCATCTGCATCTCCTAATTCCTACTATGCCTCTATAAGAGGAAAGGGATAGAGCCTAAAAGATGTCACAGGGACAGTGCCATGGGCGTCATGGGATGGCCACGTCCTCATCGTGAAAGGCAACCTTGAACTGGAGGTCTGGTCCTTTCCAACTCTGATGTCATTCTATGAGTTGTTCTAATGCTATGGTTGTACACGTTGTACGTATAGCCATCCCACTGTGTCTGCGGGTTCTGCATCTGTGGATTCAGCCTAGCTGGGGATTAGAAATATTCTAGAAAAATAATTGTGTTTGTACTGAACATACAGACTTTTCCCCTGTCACATTCCCTAATCAGCGCCATATAACAATTATCTAGTAACATGTACACTGTATAGGTATTGTAAGTAATCTAAAGGTGATTTAAAGTCTGTGGGAGAAAGCGGGGCATGTTTGCGTACACCTCTCCCCCGGCTACTCACGCAGGATCTCTTGAGCCCAGGAGTTTGAGGCCAATCTGGGCAACATGAGATCCCCATATAAAAAGAAGAGCCCGAATGGTAGCGCACACCTACAATCCCATCTACTTCAGGGATGGGGAAGGAGGGTTGCAAGCTTGAAACCAGCCTTGGCAATTTAGGGAGATCCTGTCTTAAAATGGGGTTGGGTGCTGTGGCGCAGGCCTGTAATCCTAGCAGCTCAGGAGGCTGAGACAGGAGGATCGCAAGTTCAAAGTCAGCCTCATCAACTTTGCCAGGCCCTAGCAACATAGAGAAACCCTGTCTCAAAATAAAAATAAAAGGGGCTGGGGATGTAGCTCAGTGGTAAAGTGCCCCTGGGTTCAATCCTCAGTACAATCAATCAATCAGTAAAATTTAAAAGGGCTGGGGTATGTGTAGCTCAGTGACAGAATGCTCCTCGGCTTAATCCCCAGAACTACAAAGAAGGAAAAGGAGAAAGAGAAGAAATGGAAGGAAGGGAGAGAGAGAGAGAGAAAAAGAAATTATATGGGAAAAATTGCATAGGTTCTATGCAAATACTATTTCATTTTATATAAAGGACTTGGGCATCCTCAGATCTTCCTATCTGTTGGGGGGGTGGTCCCTGGAACTAAACTCCAATGGACAATAAGAGATGACTATATTATGATTAATATAATTCTCATATAGTATACATTCTAATAGATCATATCATTTGATTGTTTTACTTGCTGTATTATTCTATGTGTTATTCTTATTTTCTTCTATGAGTATTTCCCCCAAAGCTGCTGTTGACATTTAAGCCTCTCAATATAGCATCAAAAAGTAAAAGGGAAGAGTGCATTCACTTCTAGAATTTAGGAATCTTGGATGGTGAGCCTAGGAGGATTTTCACTGTATTTTAAATCCAGAAAAGACTCCTTCGTCGGGCTCACTTAATCCCTGTGCTCTGCAGCGGGAGCTTGCTGACCGGAAGGCTTTCTGGTTCCTTTTGTAAACACAGGAGATGGCCTTAAAAAACTCCAGGGCTGCATTGTTCTCTTGAGAGTGTTGACCTTGGCTTTTAAACCCTACATAGATTGAACCCTAAATCTTGGGAGAGATTTTTGACTGGAGTTTCAATCTCTGGGTGTTGGAGATGATTTTAGAGTTGACCAAGGTGTGCGATTGGGAAATGATGCACACAAGTGCCTTGGGATTCCTGCATGCCATCTTAAGAGGCCCACAGACCTCCTACAGCCCTTTACCTGTCCCTAGGGAGTCATGACCCCTGAAAGAGCCCCTGCAGTGACCTCCTACCCTGAGGCCAAGGCCCCTTCAGGACACCTCGGTGTCTTGCTGGGTTACATCTAGTGACAGTTTAAGGATGGCTTCTCCATGGTCTCTACCAACATCCATCCACATTGCTGAGGCTCCCTGGAGACTTCCCTCAGGGGCAGGCGACGGGATTTGCCTAGGAGACCTCAGGGAGCAGACGGGGCAGATCCCACCTGGGGAAGGGTGGGCACCAAGGCGGCCACGGAGGATGCTCAAGGCTGTTGTCTCTCCCTCCTCAGGCGCGGCAGTGTGGTGGTGGAGCATGAGGTCATCCTGAAGGCCAAGTACACCCCAGAATACAAGGAAGTCTTCCAGAAGGCCACTGAGGACGTGAAGGAAAAAATCTACAATGCCACCAAAGTGCAAATAAGCAACAATGACAACTGCACAGGTAAGCTCCTGGCTTCCAGGTGAAGGTGTCTTCAGAGTCCTTCATTTCTGTCACCCTTCCCAGCGTCTTGTCCCTGGGAGGTGGAGGGAGCGGGCAGGGAGGGAGATCGCAGCACACTGAAACCCAGGAATCCGCCATTGCTCAGACTGGCAGATTCCAAGAGAACCCTGGAAAGGAGGCTGCAGAGCCGGGTAGAGTCAGGCCATATCCCGCAGGGCACCGGAAGGGTCCAGGACAGTGGGGTCCGCTGAGAAATAAGGTCGAATGTGATTTACTAGCAGTGAATCTTCTAAACATAAACAGAGGTGCAGAGATGGTGGCAGAGGCGGGGGTGAGAGAAAAGGGGCCTGGGGAGCTGCAGGACCCTCGGAGGGGGCAGGTCTGAGAGCTGGAAGAGAGGCTGGCCTCCTCTGCACAGACCCCCCCCACACACGCTTCAGCCCTGTGGGGATGCTGGACAGCTGGTTACAAGAGGCTCCATGTGTCTCCTTCACAGCCCTGTTGTGTTTCAACTCAACTGCCACCAGGGTGCAAAACGTCACCGTCACCCAGTACGACCCTGAAGGTAGGTGACACAGTGGTCAGGAAGGGCTGGAGAAATGAGGGGGCAGTGGGGAGCCAGACAGGGCTCCCGGGGCCCTGGTCACAGCCACCCCTCTGTATCCCTCAGAGGAATGCCGGGAGAAGGCTGGGGAAGAATTTGCTGCCTTCTTCACGGTGGAGTACAAGGACCAGAAACCCTACTGCATCACGCCCTGCATGTCCGGCTTCAGTGCCTCCCTGGACTGCCACTACGGCAAGTGCCAGCTGCAGCGCAGTGGCCCGCAGTGCTAGTGAGTACCCCACCCTCCCCGCAGCCCGGCCCCTTGGGTCTACCCAAGACGCAGTCTGGAGGTCAAGGTCCTGGAACTAGATCCCAGCATCTCCTGAATGTGTCTGGTCACAAAGGTGCATGCATGGCTGAGTCCCCTGGCCAGGTCCAGAGTAGGCTCAGTAGCTGCTCAACCTGGTGTCCTCTCTGCTGGGTGAGACTGAGAGCGGGGCGAGGTCCAGAGGAGCAGAAGGAAGGTCCCAGCTGCAGGAGATTCCCAGTCTGACAGGGTAGACAGGGCCGTGCTTGCTTCCGGGGAGAGAATCACCACCCATGCTATTGAAATAGGGAAAGAAGGCCACACATCACTCTGGGGAGAGAGAGCCCACAAAGCCCAGTCACAGAGGTGCAAAAGCCGAGAAAGACATTGCCCCCCAAAACTGAATGAGAGTGGCAGCCCGGCAAGAACCCCACGGGTGCAGGAAGGAGCCACACGAAGGTGGAGTCCTGAGTGGTTATTCTGGGACAGCTTCCTGGAGGAGAGGAAAAGAACAGGGCTTCAGAGGGCAGCTCCGGGGAGAGGGAGAGCTTCCGAGGGGGAACATGGGCTCCAGATCAGGGACAGGGGACAGCTTTTCAGGACAATTGAAAGTGAGGATCGTTAATGGGCGGGAGGAAGGGTCACCTTGGAGTGCAGCCCAGGGAAGTCCTGGGCTGGGCCAACTGTCTCAAGTCCTGGGTTGGCACTGTAGGCAAAGCCTAGAGGCCTAGAACTGGGTACCTATCCACTGAAGTGCCAGCTCAAGGAGAATGGACTTGGGCTTGGTCCCTCCTCCTGTCCCCACACCCTGGCAGTCTCCTTCCCCTCCCCCTCTTCAGACACCCAGGGGTCAGGCCAGCTCGGAGACTGGCGCTGACTCTGCTCTCTCCCCCACGCCTCTGCCCCGTCTCAGCTGCCTGATCACAGACACTCACTGGTACAGCGGAGAGACCTGTGAGTGGGGCATCCAGAAGAGCCTGGTGTACGGACTCGCGGGGGCAGGCGCCGCGGTGGTGCTGGTGGTCATTGTCGTCCTCTTGGTGTTCACACTCCACTCCAGGAGAGAGGTGAAAAGGTGAGCCACTGCTGCCTCCTCTCCCCTTTCTTCCGGGTCCTGCTCCTCCTCCTCATATCCTTCTGTCCCCGAGGTGAACATCTGGGAGCTGAAAGCAGGGTCACAGCTTGTCCTTGGGTCCTTTCCTCGCTCCCTGATCAGGAGGGGGCCTCCATGTGTTTCTCTCAACAGGCAAAAGTACAGAGTGTCTCAGTTGTATCAGTGGCATGAAGAGGATGATGGTAGATCTGTCCCTGGGACCTTCCGAAACATTGGCTTTGACATCTCCGAAGGTATTGGCACACTCCACTCGACTCAGAACGTTCAAAGCATAGGGACGCACAGAGGGACCAGGGGGAAACACTGGTGCTTGAGGGTGGGACAGGGGCTTGTATACAGTCATTCATGCCTGTAACCTCAGTGAAGTGGGAGGTGGAGGCAGGAGGACTGCAAGTTCGAGGTCAACCTGGGCAACTTAGTGAAACCTTGGGTCAAAATAAAAAATAAAAAGGGCTAGGGTGTAGCTAAGTGGTAGAATACCCCTGGGTTCAATCCCTAGTACCAAAAAAAGGGGGAGAAGGGGAGAGCATTTGCCATCTCCCAAACATTTGGTGCCATATTGGAAACCCTATTTCCACTACTGGTTCCTGCAAGACCCTGGATGGGGCATAAGCATGGGCACTGCTTGGCTCGTCCACTGGGGAGGCACAAGCTACCTGATGGGGTTAGATTTCTCTAGAACACAGAACTGCCTAAGTGGACATAGATTCGTGCCTTGCAGTGAGTGAGCTCATTAACAGGTAAGTTGCATCTCAGCAACTTAGTTTTGTTAGGTTAAATGCACATGTTGAAAAATGAGAAATTATACTCCATTTATGTATGATTTATTGAAATACATAAATGCATTCTACTGTCATGTATAACTAATTAGAATGAATAAATTTAAAGTTCTAGAGATAAAGTCTTTAAATTCTAAAGATGGAAAATCATGGAATAAGAAAACTTCTCAAAGGAGTCTTCAACTTCTAAGAAGGGGAAGGTTGGAATGAGGGAAAAATCTAGCTAATTCATAAAAAGGCAGGAAAGGGGGGGAAAAAAGAAAGACGAGAAGACAAATAGCACAAAATAAGATAGCAGAAAGTATCCAAACCCATCAATAATCATAGAAAATGCAAGTGGATTAAATACTCCAGTTCTAAGGAACGATTAAAAAAAAAAGAACAGAACTAGTTGTTTACTGTGGATGAGAGGCACATGGGAAATAGATGGACAGAGAAAGAATAAAAAGAACATGGAAAAGGAAAATAGAATTGCTAGATCAAATATTTGTTGTTCTCTACATAGCTGTGTTCATTGTGGGAAAGTAATTTTAAGGCAAAAGAGATGAAAAGGATCTACACTGGGAAATGGATTACTCTGTTAGACACAGTCTAACTTGTGTGCCCAGTTGGCACATCTTCAAAAGATGAAAAGCAAAGATTGACCAGACTGTAAGGAAAAATGGACAGGTCCACCAACATGGTGTGAAATTTTAAAACTACCTCTAGTAACTGATTCATCAAATAGACAAAAAGTCATCAAGAACATAGAATTCTTGTACCCAGTTACTGGCAGCCTTAATATAATACAGAATACCATGTTTTCAACAACTGGAGAGAATATAGTCATAACAATAGTATATAGAAAACTCATATGATAGCCACACACAAGGCCACCAAAAAAAAAAAAAAGGCCTCAACAAGTTTCCAAAACAAATGTATAAGTCAGGACTAGAGTATCTAACCACCATGCAAATATTTTAGAAATCAATACCAAAAAATATTTCTGGAAATGAAAACACAAAATTCTATATCTTCAAAAATTATTTAAGTTTCTAAAAAAAAAACTCATGAGCTAAGTAGGGAATCATATGGAAGATTATAAAATACTTGGATCTAAAATACTTGGCATGAGAACTTTGTGGGGTAGTTACAACTATACTCAGAAAGAAATGTACAGCCTCAAAAGACTTGTAGCAGGGAGCTGCCGGGATCAAGTCAGTTAGGTAGTCTTCCATGTTTCCAAGGGTTTTCAGTTTCAAGGGCACAGGATGAACCTCCATTGGGTGAGCAGAAATGAGAGCTTACCTTCCTAACCACCTGTCTCTGTGGGACTTTCTCCTCCTCTAGAAAGAGATTACGATCACTTGGACTCCATCTATAGTAACTTCCAGGCCTCCCTGAGTCACATAGACCCTGCAAAAAAGGTAAGAACAGCCCAGGTGAGACTCACCTCCCTCCACTCCGAGGTGCCATCTTCCCCAGTACACAGTAGGACCTTCAGTACATAGAGCCATGTGTATGGTTTGTTGGTCCAGGCAATCATCCCCAACTTCACTGCCAGGAAATGAGCATAACTCTGGAGGGCAGTAGGTCAGAGAGATGAAGCGAGGTGGAATCTACCTTCCCTTGGCTCCCTCTGTGATTTCCTCTACTGTGAGTATGTCCATGATGGTCAATTTATTTAGTTGTTTTAATTTTTAAGCAAGCATCAACGTCAGAACAATAGTACAATAAATACTTATATGCCTCATCCAGTTAGTGATGTTGAACATGCCTCCATGGTTTCTTTCTTCACACCTACCTATCAATTCATTCAATCCTTGAGACTCAGGAGGCTGAGACAGGAGGATTGCAAGTTCGAGGCCAGCTTCAGACACGTAATGATTCTCTCAGCAACTTAGGGAGACCATGTTTCAAAATAAAAGGGGCAGCGGATGTAGGTGGTGGCAAAGTACCCCTCAAGTCAATCCCCAATACCAAAAAAAAAAACAAAAAAAGGAAGAAAAAAAAGAAATTTTTTTTTGCTAAGCCATTTGGAAGTCAATTGCAAACATTATGACATTCTTTCCCTAAACACCTCTGCACATGTTCCCAAATACCATTATTATACCAAATAAGTTGATAATAATTCCACAATATTATCCAATAACCAATTTTCCCAACTGATCAAAAGGCATCTTTTATAATTGTTCTCTTTTTCATATACAAATTTCACTTGCTGAATTTTGTTGTCTCTTTGGTCTTTGTATCTAGAACTGACTCTTGCTTTCAAATATGTATTGTGTATTTTTGAAAGAGCCTAGGATGGTTGTCTCCAGGAGGGGCCCATACTCTGTATTTGCCTGATTATTTTCTTGTGTTGTCATTTAACTTGTCCTTCAGGCCTCTGTAGTTCCTACATACTAGAGGCTAGGTCTAGAGGCTTGATTAACTTCAGCTTAAACATTTCATTGTCTTAGATAATGTTATTGCTTCACCTAAGAGAAACACAACATCAGGTTGCCCCATGGAAACTGAGGCCACAGTTGGTCCCTGGGGAGAAGGTGACCACTTCTTAATGACCTCATTAATATTATTTCAATGGGTGGATATTTGAGGTCAGAGGGGACACCATGTGTGTTTGGCTTCAGGTACTGTACTTCCCAGAAAGAGAGAGAGAAAGCAAATCTTGGGGCAAAAATGAAATCCCTGGCCAGGCCGCGTGTGCGCCTGCCTGACCAGGGAGGGAACATGCAATGTGTTTGTGCTGGATTCCAGGTAATAGGACAAGTTCAAAGCTGAGCATTTTCTTAGGCCCAAGCCTCTAATGCTTCCAAAACCCAATTCCTCATGGGCCCAGCCCTCATTTAATTTTTTCTCTTTTCAGGTCAAAATTCAGAGGCCCCAGGTGGTAATGACATCATTGTAAATAGAAGCAGTTTTGTGTGGAGCTGTGGGGTCTGGGAGTGAGGAG
Source organism: Sciurus carolinensis (assembly GCF_902686445.1). Lineage (NCBI taxonomy): Eukaryota > Metazoa > Chordata > Mammalia > Rodentia > Sciuridae > Sciurus > Sciurus carolinensis. The sequence goes on along the minus strand of NC_062230.1, from coordinate 7,482,991 downwards.
ACCCCAGTTGGGCTAAGCTTGGTGGAACATTTCCCCATGGAGAGCTCCCCAGGAGCTTGAAGGGAAACGGCCCCTGTACTTACCAAGGAGGCAGAGGAGAGAGAAACAGCAAACTCAGTGTCCTCTTGTAAACTCGTTCAGAAGCACCATGGAGGATCAAGGGAGCTTGTCATGATGCCAAGCCAGGACTTCTTCCCATTTCCTGGGAGGTTCTTTTAAGCGCTCCAGCCACGTTCAGCACCAAGGACAGCGCTCGGCCTACTGGCTTGCGGCTGTGATCGCTTCCACCCGGGACTGCACGTCGCAATCTACAAAAGGCTCGTCTAAGGATTACTGCATCCCATTTCGTGAAAAGCATCTATTTAAAAATACAAAACACATAGCTCTGGATTTCTAAGATTATAAATATTGTTAATGTCCTTATTTTTATGGGTTCTAATTTTTTTGTTAATAAATATTAATAATATATATTTATAATAACTCAAAACAACAAAGGCAATTTTGCCGTCCTTTCTCCAGTCGCCACACCACGCAGTCTCACCCGCCAGGCCCTCCTTCTTCCTCCTTCTGGGACGTAGGTTTTGATGCGATTGGGTGTGGAGTGGTGAGACAGCTGCTCTGCCTCCAGTAAGGGTACCATCCCTGATCTTCTCCAGCATCGCCTCCCGTCCATGAGTAGGACCACACCCACCCCAGGAGAGACAGGGACTCATTCCCATGGGGGTGAACCAAGTTCTCCAGGTTCCCCTTCTGGAACGGTTTCTTTCCGTAGCTCTAGAGAGATGGAGTCCTGGGTTCTCTTTCTAGTTTTCTCATCAACCCCCTGGGTTAAACTGAGGGAGCGGGATGGGGATCATGTGAACATTTGGACTCAGTCTGGCCTTCCACTGAATAAGGACTAGATCGTATCTAAAGTCTCCTTCTTCACTGTCACTTCACATTTTGGAGGTGCTCTGTTAAGATTCCAGGTATGCAGCTCAGGATACGTTTTGTGCTGTCCGCCTCTCCCTCCTCCGGCCACTCACTCACAGCCCCATCTAAAACAGAGCCTTGACGCTGCTGCCCCCTCGTGGATGCTTCCAGCATCTGCAGGCACTGTTCAGTTTTTCAGTCATTCCCTCCTGGGCTCCAGCCATGAGAAATCTTTAACGTACCCTTGGTTCGTTCCCTTGGTTTGTTCCCTATTTGCCATCAAAATCTTCAACTCCTAAAACTGGTATGGAGGCAGAGTTTTTCACTTTGAAGACCTGCATCCTGCCTCCACGGGTCTGAGCATCCATGGTCATGGGAGGGGACATTTATTAGGGCTGCAGTCCCCAGCTCCCATCTGGAAGAATTCCTCTTAGCACCTTCCTGCTCTCTCCTCCCATCTACTCAAGGGAGAAGCAGGACAGAGCAGTCAGACACAAAGGATGCCCCGGTCCAATTCTTGGCAAGCCATTCACAACCTGGGTGAGCATGAGAAAGTAACTTCTCTCTGGACTCCTGTTGTCTCATCTGCAAAAGGCCAGTGACTATTTACCAAGTGCCAAGCACTGTTCACCATCCTCAGTGTGCAAGTGAGGGAACTGAGGCAAAGAGACACCCAGTAACCTGCCCAGGATCCTGCAGTCAGTGGGTGAGGAACTGAGATTATGAATCAAGAAGCCCAGCAGTCAAGTCCATGTCCTGGGATATGGGATTAACTGAATGAATACCTGTGAAGTGCATGGTATATAAATGATTCTAAAAAGAGTGAGAGAGAGAGACAGGGAAAGGGAAAGAAGGAAGGAAGGAGTGAAAGAGAGAGAGAACATGGAGGGAGAGAAGAACAAAGGGAAGGGATGAAGGAAGAAAGGAAACATCGGTTTCGTCCTTCACAATCCCTCCTCTCCTATCTTCTTGCCCCTCCTCCTGAAATCACAGAGAGGTGATGGATTGGGTTGGGGGCAAGATGAAAGGAAGACCTTGTCACTTTCCAGGAACAAGAAAATACAAATGTACAGAGATGTGCAGAAGACAGCTGTGGGTAGACACACCAAGGCCCACGGAGGAGGGTCTGGTGGGGGCCTAAAGACAGGGGAAGTTGGGGCTCACCTGCACCCTCGGCTATGTGCATGGCCTGCCCTTTGGTGCATCAGCTCAGGCTCAGCTGGTTGCATCTAACAGCCCCACAGCTGCCGCCCCTGCCATAGCCTGACCTATCGCAGGTGGTCCACCACTCCTTCCAATGAGGTCGCTCACCTGCCCAAAGCACTAAAGCCTCACTCTCTTATTTCAGCAAATTCCACATTCCTCAGCATGGTGTTCAAGGTCCCTGGAACTGGGGCTCCATCTTTCCCTCCACCCCACATCCCGGTCACACAGACTACTGGAATGCCACCCTCTCCCTTCAGCAGATTCTCCTCCCACACCTTCCTCTCTAGAAACTGCCACTCCTGTTCTGCTTCCTCCAGGAAGCCCTCTTGGATAGGAACCTTCTCAACTAACCTCTCTTGTCTGCGTCTCCATAACATGGCTATGAATACTTGGCACATCCCATCTTCATCCCTGGATTTGAGGGTGTCGATGGAGTTTTGTTCCCCTCTGTCCTCTGCAGATCCCAACAGTGCCTTGTGCACAGAAGATGCTATTCATGCTTGTTAAAACTTAATTGAGTCAAAACTCATCTCTGCCAGATTTTCGGCTTCCCTCCCATAGCCAAGCCTCCCCCTGTCTGGAAGGGATCAAGGCTAAAGGAATGGTCTGCAGAGTTTATTTCTCCATCCCAGGGGGCCCTGGCTTGAGAATAAACAACATCCTGATCCTTCTTCTCCTTCCCAGGTTTTTTCAGGTCTCCCTGAGTCACCCAGAGACCCTGGGGAATGGGACAAGTAGAAAATGAGGCTGTAAGGTCAAGGACCACCTCCTGACACAGCAACTACAACTAAGGTCACTTGCCTACCCTCAACATATGTAGCGATGAGGAAAATCATTTTCCAAAGCATCTTGTCAAATTCAGACCTCCTGCATCAGATTATAATACAGCGTTTTAGGTAACAGGAGGGTCTTGGCATGAGAACTGCAGAGACCGTGCTAGATCTTGGAGGACCTGATCAATTATGTTTTGCTGCCAATGATGATGTGACTCTGTAGATGATGTTTAAATGATACCCCCACGTTGGGCAGGCCTGATTCATCTGCGATGATACAGCAGGTGGGGGTGCTGGCAGCTTCCTAGGCTGGGCTGCCTGACAAGAGGCAGGACTCACAGGGGAGCCAGGCAGCTAAGGAAATTTACTGCGTGTTGGAGCCAGAGAAAGTGGAATTGAACTTGGGCGATAATCAGCCTGATTAGCTTTGTGCCTCCTGGAGGGAGCTGAGGGCGGGAGGCAGAGCTAGGGAGGGGGACGGGGAGCCGGGTCAGTCAGCATCAAGGTGGAGGCTCAGGAGCTGGGGTTTACTAAGGTCAAGAACAACAGGGGCTCAGGAGAGTGTATGAAGTGGCAAATCCAGAGGAAACAAGTCTAACACACAGTGCTGGGAGCAAGGATGGGTCCAGAGCTGTGACCAGGATAGAGGTTGGTGACAGGTAAATGCAGGTGTAAATGGCGAGGCAGCCAGGAGCCAGGGGAAGGACGATGGGCAGAGTCAGGGGCCCTGGCACCTCCTCTCTGGTGCTGGCCTCATGAAAGGCTCAAGATCTGTTGTCAGTCTTCTCCCTCTTCAGGTCCCTCAGAGACTCGCCCTCTGCCAGGTGAGATTGGGCAGGAGGCACGGGCCACCAGCCTTAATTCTGAGGTAGGCCACAGTTCTCAGAGAGTGGCTGCTGAGAGCCCCTGAACTGAGATACAACCCTAGCCCACTGGTTGTGTAAGGCGCTGTCACCCTGTGTATGTAAGATGAGGTTGGAACCTTTGGGAAATAGAGGACCCCTAGTGCCTGGTGAGGACCAAGAAACAGGCCATCAACAGGCCCCTGCAGGGTGGCATCTCCAGGCTTCCAAGCTGTCCTAAGCGCAGCAAGAGCCCAGCCACTCATGAACCCCTTGTGGATGCAGGCCTGTGCCAAGCACACCTGGGTGAATCCTTGGCTCCCATCCCAGGCACCTCAACCTACTGTGCCTTAAAAAGGCTTCCTGCAGGCAGAGGAAGGGGAGGGAACCCCCGCCCCCAGGCCTCCCAGCAAGGCTTGCCAACAAGTGTCCACGGCCCTGGGGTAAGTCCCGGCCTCCGGTCTTTCCGCCACCATCCTATTTCACATGTGCCATGTGTTAAAAAGGGCGGAAGCCTCGGCATCATTACTTTTGATCCTATCAGGCGAGTACCCATCTCCTAGAACCACTGAGGAGACAGGAAGGAAGCAAGCAGCTGCCCGGGCAGAGTTTCACCTGGCGAGTTCAACACCAAGCCTGTGGTGGGAACAAACTCAGGCAAGCGAACAGCTCTGTCCAATCCCAGGCTGGACCCCAGGGCATCCAGGGCTAGCACAGCCAGCCTTCTCCTGACACATACAGGAGGCTGGAGGTTCTCTTCCCAGGGCTCAGAGGGGCCTCTTCCACCAACATTGGAAGGATCGCTTTCTACGCCACCAGGGTAGACCAGATGGTCAAAGAAGGGACCACTCTCCTGGGACTCCCGTGTCCCAGGCTGAGCTAAACCTTCTCTGGGGAGGCTGTTTTCTCCTCACCTCCCTTTTTTATCCCCCTAGAATGAACTGTCTGCTTTGCAGAGACCTGGGTTGAGACTCTCCAGACCTGGGATGTGGTCTGCTAAGTCAGCAATGCCCAGGAATGTCACCACCCTGATGTGCCCTTCAGCAACCAGGGTTTTCCTGCTGGAACCTGGAGGCAGAATGAGTCTGGGATCAGAGGGTGACGTCCCCCCTCCCCAAGACTCAGTCTCAAGGGTACTGGATCAAAATCTCACACTTACCTGCAGGAGGACTAACCTCTACCTGACTTTTCTAGGGCTACTATAATGAAGCACCACATACAGAGTGGTTAAATAACAGAAGTGGGTTCTTCCACAGTTCTGGAGGCCAAAAGTGCAAGGACAGGGGTTGTAGAATTGGTTCCTTCCAAGGGCTTCTAGGGAGGATCTGTCCTTGCGGGCCCCCTAGGTTTTGTGGCGGTTGGCAGCCTCTGGCACTCCCTGGCTTGTGGAGACACCATCTCCCTCTTCACACGTCATTCCCCCTGTGTATCTGTCTCTGTGTCCAAAATCCCCCTTTGGGGTGAAGACACCTTTCCCATTAGATTCAGGGTCCTCCCTTCTCTGGGGTGAGCTAATCTTAAGGAATTATGTCTCCATCAACTCCAACTCCAAGAATGGTCATGTTCTGAGGTACCAGAGGATAGGAGGTGAACACGTGAGTCCGAATGTTTTAGATTTTCCTTGCTGTGACTAAAACACCTGACAAGAACAACTTTGAGGAGGGCAAGTTTATTTGGGGCTCATGGTTTCAGAGGTCTCAGTCCACAAACGGCCAACTCCATTGCTCTGGGCCCAAGATAAGGCAGCACATCACAGGGGAAGGACCTCAGGGAGAGCTGGTCAACCCATGGCAGGGTCAGGAAGCACAAAGAGAAAGAAGGAAAGGGAAGATGCACCCTTCCAGGGCATGCCCCAGTGGCCCGTCTCCTCCATCACATCCCACCTGCCTACAGTTACCACCCAGTCAGTCCATTCAAGCTGGACTTAATCCAATCATTTCACTTCTGAGTATTCCTGCAGTAACAGGAGCTTTTGGGGAACACTTCATATAAAGGGCAACGCTATGGGGCTTCCACCTGCAGCTCACTTCTTCTGGAACAGCAACTCTCTCCAGACAGCGAGGGTGGAATCACCTGAGCACTAGCAAAGGACCCAGAGGCCCAAGTTTGTGCACATAGGAATTGGGAGACCACCCAAGTCTTGGGACCACGCTCGAGGGGACTGTTGAAGGGACCTTGGGATCTTAAATTGTGGGCAGTCTCTGTTTCTTGCCAGAAAAATACTCTTAAAACATGAATAACTCATTGTTCTTAGTCCATGTTCACCAACAGTTTCTTAGAGATTCCATTGCCTGATGATGCTGGAGATAAAGATTTCCTCTGTAGAAAGAGAAGAAAGGAGAATTGAGATCTTGAGGAAGAACAAGACTTTAAGGTGAAAGGCAAGATAATGATACAAAGGACTGGTTGACATTGATACAGGTGTCCTGGAAGATAATCAGATGGACAGGGGCCTGGAAGTCAGAGGAGGAGTCTGGTCTGGAAATGCCATCGACCAGGCTTTGGCTGTGGGTTGAATGTGTTCCCCGGGATGCCTGTGTTGCCGGGTGGTCCCCATCGTAAGGTATCAGGAGGAAGGAAACTTGATCTTGTGTTTCTATGGGGTTTGGAAGCAGAACTTTTAGAAGGTAAAGAGATTGGGTGGGATCATCATGGTGGCGGTCCCATGATTGAATTCTGGAGGCTTTGTACAAAGAGAGAGAGAGAGACATCAGAATGTACGTACATGTACTTCATGTGTCTTGGCTTGTGCTGTCCTGCACCACCTTGGGACTCTGCCAGCAATAAGGCCATCACCAGAAGCAGCCCCTCGACCTTGGACCTCCAGAACCATGAGCAGAAATAAACCATTTATTTATTGGTACTGGTAATTGAACCCAGGGCTGCTCTACCACCAAGTTACGTCCCCCACCCCTTGTGTTTTATTTCTTTATTTTGAGACAGGGTCTTGCTAAGTTGCCAAGGCTGGCCTCAAATTTGCAATCCTCCTGCCTCTGCCTCCCGAATAGCTGGGATTACAGGTGTGTGCCACTACACCGATCAAAATAAATTTTTGGCCTATAAATATACCCAACCTTGGGTATTTTGTCATACTAACACAAAACAGAATAATACACCATCCTGTAAAGAAATACAATATAATTGAAAGCCACAGAACTGGATGAGATCACTCAGGGAGGAAGCATGGATAGAGAGGAAGTCTGAACACACTCTGATGTTTAGGGTCAGATGTTAGGAGAACCCAGAGACAGAGAAGAGAGGCAGGCAGGAAGAGGATCAAGAGGGATAGGAGGACCAGATGTCAAGAGAAAGGAATTCAAGGCGGGGGGGAGGGGGATGACCTCTGTAAAACTCTATAGTGAAATAAGTGGAACACAGAGAAGGCAGAAGTTGCTGTTGACCTTGGCCAGAGTGGCTTCCATGGAGCGCTGAGAACAAGACTGTAACTGGAATCAGCTCCAGAGAAAAAAGAGAACAAAGGTCAAGCAGGAGACTGGCTTTCTTTTGTTTTTAAGAGGGGAAATAAGCTAAAGGAAGGATCCAGGGGAGAGAGGTGATGGTGAGAGAGAGAGAGAGAGAGAGAGAGAGAGAGAGAGAGAGAGAGAGAGAGAGAGAGAGAAAGAAATACAGAAGAAAGAAGAGAGGTCCTTGAGTGAGTGGTAGGAGGTGAAACCCAGCAGTGCCCAGCCAGCCATGTTGAAGCCTAAGGCTAAAGGAAAAATCACTGATGGCTATCCTATCTTCACTTACAATTGAGAAATTATGTTAGTTATGGATTTTTTTGCAGTCATTTAGATTTTTAAAATATCGCATTAAATGTGTTTATTATTAAACATACCCATTAACATTTATGTTGATGACTGAGACGTGTAGTGCTTCCATAGATTTCACAGCCGAGGCCCTGGTGGGAAGAGCAGTTAGAGGAGGAGATGGAATCTTAGAGGGAGATTTCCTGGCATGAAAGGAAGGTGGGGGCGGGGCCCTGGGTCTGGCAGTCTGGAAGGGCCTCTGATGATTGGCAGGAGCCACCCACAGGCTAACAAGACCCTCAGGGGCTCTGGTCTCTGGTCCGCGTGCCATCCCTCCCTCTCCTCAGCTCTCTTGTGCTGCAGGGGCATGGGATTGCCTTGAAATCTTTTAAGAGTCGCCATTGGCTCTGCGGGAGAGAGTGACCACACAGAAGCCCCTTGCAGGAGAGTAATTCTAGAATTAGCCAACAGAATTGACTAAGGAGGAAAAGACAATGAAAGAGGCAGTTGTTATGGCAACGTTAGGGTTTGCCAGATGAAAGGCTGTAAATCCCGGGGGAGGGGCAGAAATGAGGACCGGGTTGAGATTAAGCACAGGTGGGTTTTAGGCACGACTGGGTAATTTCCCAGTTGGCCGTCAGGTTTAGCCGGGAACCGAGCGCCCTCTGGTGGTCATAGGTGGCAAAGGCAGCTTGGAGAGAAGGATGCCGCAGAGTCCGGCAGGCTGGTGTGTCCTGCAGCCTGGAGCCTGCACAGGAAGAGGAGCTGACAGGGGCGAATGGGAGGAGGGGGGGGAGGAGGGGGAGGGGGAGGGGGAGGGCGAAGGCCTGGAGAGGAACACGTTTTGAGAAGGAAGTAATCCGAGTGTCAATTGTCAGACAGGCCGAGGAGGGTGAAAGCAGTCCACTGTCAAGCTGGCCTGCAACATAGATTTTGGTATCTCTGGGCATCCAATCCTGGGCCTGGGCACTGGGCCATGACGGCTGGTCTGCCAGTTATCTGATGAATTTATGAGCCCTCCAAAATCAGAGTGACTCAGAGAAACTGGTTGTGCTAAGATGACAGAAGTTCAGCTCTACACCAATGAGAATATTCTGAAGGAATCTAGCAACTTCTTCATTCTGAAGCCGGGCAAGAAGGCAGACCCTGCTGCCCATCTGGCCTGGGCAGCTGGAGACCAATCGGTTTGTGTGGAGCAAGACAAGAGGAGGAGTCCCATCAGAGCCAACCCCCCACCTGCTTCTCAGCGCCCGGAACACCTCTGGCCTGGTGCAAGACCAGGGAGGACCGCAGGCTGGGTCTAGGTCGCCCATGCACTTCTCTACATTGAAATGTATTTGAACTGACACATAAAAACATTAAATTGTACTATGTGGGGTGTTGGATGATGTTTCCAAGCATGGACATGCTGAATCATGTTTAAATTGGGGTGAACACACTGATGTCCTTAAAAATTTATCGTTTCTTCATGGTGAAGGTCTTGAGACTCTCTTCCAACTTTCTTTAAACACACTGTGCATGTTCCTTGTCTACAGTCGCCCTACTGTGCGACAGAACACCACAGCTTCTTCCTACCCAGCTAAACTTAGCACCCACCCATCAATCTTTCCCCCTCCCTGTCCCTCCTGCATGTTCCCCAAAGGCCCATGTGTGGAAGGATTGGTCCCCAGACTATGGTGGCCTAGTGGAGGAAGTGAGACCACCTGGGGATATTGGGACTCCAGCCTCAGTACCTCACCTCCACCTCTCTCTCTCTCTCTCTCTCTCTCTCTCTCTCTCAGCTTCCTTTGCAATGAGCTCCTGCCATGACATCATGAGGTGCTGCCTCATCATGGGCCCAAGAGCAATGCCCTATTTGACCTTGAACTTGAATCTCCAAAACTGTGAACCAAAGTAAACTTTTTCTTTCTTTCTTTCTTTCTTTTTTTAAATGAGAGGAAAAGAGAAAGGAAAGAGAAAGGGTGCGCGCTAGAAAGAGTGTGAAAGCCAGGAGGATAGAGAAAGTGAGGAGGAGAGACAGAAGGATGAGAAAAGCAACTTTTTCTTTTTTGTAAGTTGATTATCTCGGCTATTTTGTTACAATGATGAAAATCTGGCCAATATACCCCCTACTCTCAGTTGTATTTTTTTTATACTGAAAATTTAATCCAGAAGTTTTACCCCTGAGCTACATCCCCAACTCTTTTTTAAATTTATTTTTGAGACAGGGTCTTTGTAAGTTGCTGAGGCTGGCCTCAAACTTGAGATCCTCCTGCCTCCCAGTCACTGGGATTACAGGTATGCCCACTTTGCTCTGTCAAATGAACACACATTATAAATTATTTTGTAGCATTGCTACCTTCAGAATGTAATGGCTCTTTTTTAACAAATACTTGCCTGGGATGCAAATATTGCTAAGTAGGCTATCATGCCTATGCATGCAAGGAAACCCTAGGGAGACCAGGAGGAGAAGGGGGAGGAGAAGGAGGCAAGAGACAAGAACCAAATGGAAATTCAATAATTGGAGAATAAAATAACTGAATCGAGGAATGCATTGGAAGGGCTCAACAGCAAATTTAAGATGGCAAAAGAATCAGTGAACTCAGATTAATAAAAATTATCCAATCCAAAGAACATGGAGGAACATGATTGAAGAAAATGAACAGCGTGGTCAGAGACATGTGGGACAGTGTTCGGTACAACATATGTATAATGGGGAATCCAGAGGGAGAAGAGGTTGTAGGGGAAGAGACAGGGGCATGAGAAACATCCTGCAAAAGCAGAAATGACTTTGGTCACTCCTGGTGCTATGTGTGCCCATTGGGGGGTGTTTCTGGTGCCTCTTTGGTGACAACAGCCTAATGAGACTGTAGCACTTGCTATGGTGGAAAACCCAAGGAAGGAGTCCTGATCCAGAATAATGAGGTGCATTAGAAGGTGCTGGGGCCGGATGGTTCTGGGGTGCAATTTAAGATTAAGAGGCATTTGAACAGATAGAAACAGAGGGTTGAACGATGATTCTCAGAGTCTGGGCAGTAGGGGTGGGAGGTCAAAGTGTACAGCAGTCCTTCTCTGAGATTTCACTTTCCCTGGTTTCTGTGGTCAACTGAGGTCCAAAATTATTAAATAAAAAATTGCAGAAACAAACAACACATAAATATAAACTGCATACCATTCTGAGTAGTGTGATAAAAATCTCACACCGTCATGCTCCATCTCACTGGAGACCTGAATTGTCCCTCTGTCCAGTGTATCCACGCTGTATACACTAGTTACTTGGAAGCCATGTGGGCTGTTAGATCCATTGTTGCAATATGGCAATGCTTGGAGTCTTGTATCCCTTACATAGAAGCCACACAAATCACAATGCCTATGTCATCCGCCTCACTTCATCTCATGACATAGGCATGACCTCATCATGAGAAGAAGAGTTAGTGACATGACAAAAAGTATTTTGAGAAAAAGGCCATATTCATATAACTTTTGTTACAGTCTATTATCATAATTATTTCATTTTATTATTAGTTATTGTTGTCAATCCCTTACTATGCTTAATGTATAAATTAAACAGTATCATAGGTACGTATGTATATATGTGTAGGAAAGATAGGATTCAGTATATACAGGATTTAGTACTACATGCAGATACCGGCATCCACTGGGGGTTGCAGAAAGTATCCTCATGGATGGGGGTGGATTATTGTACAAAGTTTCGGTTAGACAGCTGGAAAGACATTATAATGTGTTGTATATTTGAAAATTGCTAAAATGGTAGATTTTAAATGTTCATTCAGCACACACACACACACACACACACACACACACACATACAAGATGAATGTGTAAGGTGATCAATATGTTGATTCATTTGATTTAGTCATTCCATAATGTATATCCATATCCAACCATCATGCTGTATCCCATAAACATATACTGTTATTGTTTGTTATTTAAATATCAATAAGATCGAAGCTGGGCTTGGTGGTGCATGCCTGTAATCCCAGTGGCTTGGGAGGCTGAGGCAGGAGGATCATGAATTCAAAGTCAACCTCAGAAATTTAGTGAGGCCCTAAGCAACTTGGAGAGATCCTGTATCTAAATAAAATACAAAAAATAAAAAATGCTGGGGATGTGGCTCTGTGGTTAAGGGCCCCTGGGTTCAATTCCTGGTACAAAAAAAAAAAAAAAAAATTAAGAGGCAAATACCACCTAGCAAACAAATGAAAGCCTGTTTTGGGAAGCCAAGATTTGTCAGTGAGGCAGGTCAGGTCAGATCAGGTTCTGCTCCGCTGGGCAGTCAATCAATAAGATAGACACACCTGTACAGTTGGGGCAAAGATGCAGTAGTCGTGTCCCTGTGGCAAACAGGAAGTGCCTACTAAAAAGAGAGCCTGGTATTTCATTCCAGAAGTTCATTTCCACAGACCAAGAATACATTCTCAAAGAGAAAACTGTAATTTGGATCCACCACATCCTGCAAAGTTTTCTCTATTCCTTCACTTCCCCCTTCCCATTCCTTTATTGTACTGAAGACACTGGTATCTATGCCCAAGGATCTTGCTTTTTGTTTTTTAACCGTCAATGATATATTTTCACCAACATCAAATGGAGATAGAGTAGGGGAAAATACTGTTTTTACTAAAAAAACCCTTCTTTGTCCATTAAGAACATTCCTATTCAACTCTCATCTCTATAGACCAATAAGTTCTTTGTTAGCTGTTAACAAAAAGAACAGTAAGAAGGTTCCTACATGTCTAGATAATTTCAGTATTTTTTCGCTGGTCATGGTCAAGTCAGGGATAATTTCTGTAACTTTTTCTTTGTATGTAGTTGTGGCATGTATAGCCATTTTGTCTTTAGTGACAGATTGTTTTAAAAGAAGAAGTGTATCTTAGGTAATTTTCTCTTCCTGTCAAGCATCTTGTTTAAATAAATTTCTCATTTAAAAATTTTTTAAAAAATATATATTTTTTCAGATGTTGATGGACCTTTGTTTTATTCATTTGTTTATATGTGGTGCTGAGAATCGAACCCAGTGCCTCACACATGCTAGGCAAGCGCTCTACCACTGAGCCACAACCCCAGCCCTAAAAATTTTTAATTAGAGAACAAATAAGAACATTCCAAGAAATATACACACCGAGGGAACTTGTTGCTGGAAAAACCATCCAAATAGAAATAGAGCAGTAAGTCCTTAGATTGCATACAAAGGATACCAGATGGTAGCTCTAAGTCACAGGAAGCATGCGGAATGGTACGTATGTGGTTAGATACAAAAGATGGAATTATAGTTTGTCTTCCCTTCATTTGCTTTTTTAAGTGGAATTATTTAAATAATTATTATAAAGCTGCACTGTTGGTATTGCATATATTAATTATACATGTATATGTTCACCTATGCATATATAAAACAAAATAACAAAGGAGAGGAGGAACAAATGCTATGTGGGCATAAGATTATTGAACACTGAAATCAGCATTGATAAATAAATGTGTTCTCTAATGACTATAACCCTTAGGGAAACCAGAGAAGTAATTTTTAAAATATAGCAATGTATAGCAATGGTGGGACTAAAAGAATACATTAATAGCATTTTTAACACCAAGTAAGGTAATAAAAAAGTAACAAAAAATATATGAGACAGATAGAAAACAAATAGCAAAATGATAGACATAGGTTGAGAGGGTAGCTCAATGTTAGAGTGTGTATTTAACATTTGCAAGGCCCTGGGTTTAATCCCAGCACCAAAATAAAACAAACAAACAAACAAAAGCACATAAACTCATGTTAATAATTACATTAAACTTAAGTGGACTAAACACTCAAAAGGCAGAGATTATCTAACTGGATTTTTAAAAAAAGTCATATCCAACTATACTGTCTATAAGAAACACATTTTAGAGTCAAAGACACCAATAGGTCGATAGTAAAAATGTGGAAATGATATACCATGCAAACGGTCTTAAGAAAACTGGAACAAGAAGCAGTGGCCCACTCCTGTAATTCCTAATTTGGGAGACTGAGACAGGAGGATTGTAAGTTGGAAACCAGCCTCTGCAATTTAGCAAGACCCTAAGCAACTTAGCAAGATCCTGTCTCAAAATAAAAAATAAAAAGGGCTGAGGATGTGGCTCAGTGATGTAGAAGGCCCCAAGTTCAATCCCTAGTATTGAAAAAAACATGCAGCTAGGGTAGTTATATTGATATCTTAGAATATGCCAATATTTAAGAAAATGTATTATTAGAGACAAAGTGGGATATTTCATAATGAAAAGAGGAGATACGCACATTATAAGTTTGAGGTTCTAATAAACTTTATAAATTATAACCATTATTTATAATAACCATTATAAATTTGGGGTTCTAATAACAGAACCCCAAAATCCATGAAGTAACACCCGGCAAAAATGAAGGAATAAATGGAAAATTCAACCTTTCATTATAGGTAGAAACATCGACACTATGTCATTACTGAATTGAAGAGTCAGATAATCAATTAGAATACAGACACGTGGACAACACTATTGGCCCACTTGACCTAACAGACAGAAACACTGCTTAAAAACAGCAGGATACATTTTTTTTAAACACACATAGGACATTGTCCAGGATAGAGCATATGGTAGGACATAACATGATATTCAATAAATTTAAAATGTTTGAAATTATGCAAAGTATTTTCTCTAATGATATCAAAATTAAATTAGAAACCCACAACAAAAATAAATCTGTAGAATCCCCAAATATTTTGAAACTAAACAACATACTTCTAACTAGTTCATGGGTTAAAGAAGAAATCACAAGGAAATTAGAAAATATCTTGAATTTAATGAAAATAGAAATACAAATATCAAGATTGATGGACTACAGCAAGCATTGTGTTGGAGTCAACTCATATTGGCTCATGAAAGTCAATTATGTACATGCCTTCCCAACTGTATGCTTGGTGACTTCACATTCATAGCTTGAAATCAACCACAGTAGGATTATTTACATCAAAGAAATTTGCAATTGCTGTTAATCAGAGATTTTCCCCCCCAAGAGATAGAGGTTAAAGATTTACCAGCATACTACCGGATGCAGCTAAAGCCATGTTTAGAGATAAATGTGTGGTTTTAGATGCTTATTTTAGAAAAGAAGAAAGATCTAAGAACTATACTCTTAGCTCTCACCTCAAGAAACCAAAAAATATAGTAAATAAATCCAAATTAAGTAGAAGAAAAAAAAATTTAATCAGAATGCAAATCAGGGAAAATAGAAAATAGAAAAGCAACAGAGAAAATCAATGAAACCAAAACTGGTTCTTTGAAACTATCAGTTCATATTAATAAAAATTATGAAATCTTTATAACGGTTTTTATGAAATTTTACAAAACAAAAATTATTATATCTTTAGCAAAACTGACAAGGAAAAAAGATGTAGATTATCAAAAGCAGTAATGAGAGAGGGGAAATCATTAACAGACCCTAAATCATCAAAGGGATTATAGAAATTATTATGAAGAGTTCGTTGCTAATACATTAGACAATTTAGATGAAATGGACAAATTCTTGTTAACACACAAATTACTACAACTGTCCCTATTAAGAAAGTTTGGAGTGACTGATATCCTGCAAAAAAAAAAAAAAAAAAATTTAAGTTCATAAATTCAGAACCTTCCCACAGAGAAAACTCCAGGCCCAGATGGCTTCACTGATGAATCCTATCAAACATTTTAAAAAGAGATAACATCAATTCTACATGAACATATTTTAAGAAACAGATGAGAAAGGAACATTTCCCAAACTGTTTTGTGAGGCTAATAAAATCCTGATATCAAAACCAGACACAGATATGATGAAAAATTAATTAACAGACCAATATCACTTATGGATATAGAAACAAAAATCTTTAACAAAATATTGGAAAACTGTGTCCAGCAACAACTATTACTACTTCTCCTCCTCCTTCTTCATATTATTATTATTATTAATTATTAAAGCTAGCATCAACCTTAAGGGTTAAACTCTGAATACTTCCTCCCTGTGATCAACAACAAGAATAGAATGTCTGCTTTCACCATCTTTATTCAACATTTTCCTGGAAATTCTAGCAAGTTAAAAAGGCAAGGAAAAAAACTAAAAGCATACAGATTTGAAAGGAAGAATTAAAACTATCTTTACTCAAAATGACATGACCTAGTACACTGAAAATCTTTAGGAATCTACAAAAAATAACATAAAAATAAAATAAAAACTACTAGAATTAACAAGTGAGTTTAGCAAGGTCATAGGATACTAGATCAATACATAGAATCTTAATTGTATTTTCATATGTTAGCAGTAAACAATCACAAAATGAGAGTGAAAAAATTTCATTCATAATAGTGTAAAAAATAACAATTCAAAACAAACTAGGCAAAGGAAGTGCTAAAACTTCCACATTGAAAACTATAAAACATTTTTGATTTAAAGAATCAAAACAATGAAAAGATATACTATGTTCATGGATTAGAAGACTCAATAGTATTAAGATGGGCAATACTTTCCAGATTGATCTGTAGGTCCAAGTAAATCCCCATCAAAACTTCTGGAAGCTTTTGTAAGTAATTGACAAGGTGATTCTAAAACATATAAGGAATGCAAAGGACCTAGAAGAGCCAAAATTGTTTTGATATGGAAGAACAAGCTCTGAGGACTCACTCCACCTGGTTTCAAAGTTGACTATGAAGCTGCAGTAATCACGACGTGTGGTATTGGCCTAGGGATAGCCATGTAGATTGACAGTAGAATGGGATGTTCAGAAATAAACATATTTATGGTCAATTAATTTTTGACAAAGGTGCTAAGAAAATTCAAAGTTGGAAGAATGGTTTTTTTCAACACGTAATACTAGAACATCTTTATGCCAAGCAACAAAACCAACGCCCCTGATCTCAAAGTATATGCAAAAACTAACTCAAAATGGATTAGAGCATAGGTGTAAGTGCTAAAACTACAAAACTTCTAAAAGAAACAGGAGAAAATCATTGTGACCTTGAGTTATGCAAAGAGTATTAGACATGACACCAAGAAATGAACTAAAAAAGAAAAAAATTGATAAAAATGAAACTCTTGAAAACTCTTTCCTACAAATAGCATTGTTAACTGGAGGAGATATAAGTTACAGGCTAGGAGAAAAGGCTTGAAAATTATAGAGCTGACAAATCACTTATATCCAAAATATGTTAAATTTTTTTTTCAAAATCAACATTAACTTTAAAATCCAATCAAATATTGGTAAAAAGAATGGCAGGCACTTCATCAAAGAAGATAGATGGGGGGAAGAAAGAAAAGAAGATATATGGATAAAGATTTTAAATGAATTAAAAATACTGTACTAAGTGCTGACAATGATGTGGAAAATCCAGATACTACACATTAGTAAGGGATAGAAAAGAGGTTAGCAATTGCTTGTGAAACTAAAACACACAACCCATCAAGCAGTTGCTTGTGCTTTAACCCAGGGAAATAAAAGCTTATGCTCACATAAAAACCTGTATAGGAATGTTCCTTGTGGCTGTATTTGAAATAATCAACAAGTTGGAATCATCCAAGCATCATCCTACAGGCCAATGGATAAACAAACTGTGATATGTCCAAATAATGGAATACCACTCAGCAAGTAAAAAGAAAGAAACATGGACGTACATACAACTTGGAAGGACGCTACATGCTGAGTCTCCAAAGGTTTCATATTTTATGATTCCATTTATATAAATTCTTTTTAAAAGATTTTTATTCTCATCTTTTATATGTTGATCTATTTATTTTTATGTAGTGCTGAGGATAGAACCCAGTGCCTCACATGTGCTAGGCAAGCGCTCTACTACTGAGCCCCAGCCCCAGCCCCAGTCTCGTTTCTATAAATTCTTGAAATGACAAAATTAAAGAGATGGAGAGCAGATCGGAGAATGTCAGGGCCTAGGGATTGGGGAAGGGGAGGTGTTATAGAGGATTATTTATGAAATAATGTCAAGAAAAATATCCACATATGTTCAGGACAGACCCAATTTTTTTTCCTGAATATTTGCAACCAAAGGTTGGCTGATTCCATGGACTCAGCAGCTGAGAAAGTGGAACCTGGGATATGAGGGATGACTAGACCTGCTTCCTTTTACCTTAAGGCATTGTAGCATTCTCAGCTGGGAACTTTAAAGTTCCTCTGACAGCCCTCTACCTCCTACCACTTCCCTCCAGTCCTATAAGGCCTGTGGCCCCTGGGCTAAGAAACTCCCCCTGAATCACCCCCAGGAACCCCAGAATCAGGCAATAACCTCTCCCCACTCCCACCTCCCAGCATCACCAAACTCCCTCTCTTCCCTGGGCTTCTAGTGCTATCTGTGTGTATCCATGGTAACGCTTATCACGGGGCTATAGGTGAGGACTTAGAATTCCGGTCTCCAGGGGAAACTGTCTCCCTGGGGCCCACCACACACACTGTAGGCACTTTAAGCAGTTGTTGGGGTGGGGGGAGCGGCTCTCTAATGCTGCCCCTTCCAGGAAGCCTTCCTGTCTCCCACACTCCGCCCTTCCAGGGGATCACGGCTCCCTCTTCTGAGTTCCCCTGGCATTTATATGATCCTGGGGAACTTCCTTAGGTCTCCTCATCGGTGAGGTGAGGCAATCATCATCCCTGATCTCACCAGGTCGTGGGGAGGACCCGTTGGGTTCTGTTTCCCACACTCCACACCAAGCACATGGTAGCACTCAATCAAAGCATTGCCGTGGTTATTTCGGAACATGGAAGACAGTTTCCTTACCACCTCATTTTGCAGGGGCCCTTGAGATTGCCGCTTCTGGGGGGCAGGGAATGTGTCTTCTCTCTGTGTATTCCACACGCTCTGGCCTGGCACGCTCTGACCACAGGCCACCTTCGACAAGTCCTCCCTGAGTGTGTACAGACTAGCACACAGGGAGGACCCTGTTGTGTGCAAGTGGGTGTGTGCCCAGAATTACAGACACACAAGCACCAACACAGATGCTTCTCCGCTTACGATGGAATTACATCCAGATAAACCTATCGTGGATTGAAGTTGTTATCAGTACAAACGAACCGCACACACCCCACCCATGGAACACCCTAGCTTAGCACTCTAGGGAATGCCAGTTATTCACCCTGGTGGTCCTGGATCTCAAGAGAACATCACACCACTGGCCGCCAACCTGGGAAAAGATGGTAGGTGTGGGAAAGGGCAGGGATCGGCTTCCTGCCCATCATAGAGGGTCAGGGCTTACACTCACTTCTAGAAGGTAGAAAAACATAACAAGTTTATTTGATCATAGTCTTACGTGGCATGGTGAACTTCAGACTGAAGACCCAAAGCCCCGGGGTCCACTGTCCATTTTCCCACTTAGGTTCGTTGAAGCTGGACAAGTGAGTAAGTCACAATGGAACAAAAACACATGATCTAATGCAGAAAGATGTGGGGGTAGGGAACTGAGCAGGGCCCATCTGCACAGACTCTCCTCTGTGCAGCATTCTCTTGTCCTAGGTAGGAGCAGGACCCCTCCGAAATGAGGGTCTTATGATTTGTGGTCAGACCAGGCATGGTGGAGAATTTCTTTACAGTTAGTTCCAAGTTATAATGGAGGGGAAGATTACAGACATGTTGGTAGGCTTTATGGCTTTCACTGGAGAAAAAGGATATTAGTTTCTGTGACCTGCCTTGGGGAAGAGGAATTTCCGGTTTCCATGGCTTACCCCCCCAGGGGGAGGAAGGCACAGAAGGGCAGGGGATGATCAGTTTCTGTGGGTCACTTCCCAGCCCTTTGCTTTAGGGAACTGGTTTTTGATCCTCCACAAGATCACGATTCAGAATACAAAGTGTGGCGCCTACTGAATGTGTATTGCTGACACACCTTTATAAAGCAGAGAAGCTGAACAGCCTTAAGTTGGGGGCCATCTTGTTTTTCTGTCCCCATCCTGGTTGAAGGTCTGGTCTCTGGCATCCAGTGCCCTGGCTACCTCCTCCTTCCGCCCTTGCCAGGCATGGCCACTGTGACCCTTTCTCCTGGGTTTCCACTTCCTGCTCTGGCTGCTGCTTTCAGGCTCCCTACTCCACTTTTCACCTGGTCCCTGAAGTCACCTCCCTCTATCCTCTCGGTTATTGAGAAAGTGAGTTCTCATCAGTCCGGTTTCTTACTTAAATTCTGTCATTTGGGCACGGGGAGGCTAACATGGATGGATCCATGAGGACCCAGCGGTAGTAAACCAGAAACCACACTCTTCAGTCCTGGGTCTGAGTGTTCACTGCAATCCTTCCATCTTCTTTGTGCTTCAAATATTTCTTCAAATGCTGGGGAAACTATCCTTCAGTGGTTCTTTGGGCTTTTTCTGTAAAACATGGACTCCCTCCGGTCAAACAGGAGGGCCCTTGATGATCTGACTGCTTACCCCTTCTTTAGGCCATCTGCCATGGCCCACACATCCCCTTCCCACAAACCATCCTAAATTACTGGAAGCCGCTCAGGACGGTCAGGTATTGCATTCACTATAGCTTCCAGTTCCCAGAACACTGAAGGACTCCCTGAACCCCAAACCCGTGTGTCCTCCATCAATGCGCCTCCCCGGGATGCCTCCTCCAGGAAGCTTTGTCTGAACCCGCAGAGAGCTCCTTATCTGGTCTGCCTGCTCTCCTGTCCCTTGGCAAAGGTTTGTGTGATACAGGGCCTCCCCCAGGCTGGGGCGTCCACAGCGCTATAGATCTGACCCGGGCACCCGCCTCCAGCTACCCCAGCCTCTGAATCACCGACGATCTCTCCTTCATTTCCACAGATGAACCTTCTGACCCGGTACACAGGCACTCCAGAGAACAGATCCCCAGGCAATGCCTTGTTTACGACACACACGCTCTCAGCTGGCAGCGGAGGCTGGAACTGACAGCAGACCTGGCGGCCAGACTCCGGCCCAGAGCCTGCGTGCTGGAGGGGGGCCGGCCCCGCTGGGCTGGGGTGGGGAAGAAGGCGGGGCCTGAGCCCTTCCGAGCCGGTGTCCCGGGCCGGGGACGGAAGTTGCACCACAAGTCCCATTAGTTTCAGTTTTGTTTCTGTTTCAGGCACCCAGAACCAGCGCGGTGCGGGCCTGGGTCCCTGCCATTCCGGGAGCCTAAGGTCAGCTCTGGCTGGGTAAGGAGGGGTGGGGGCGGCTAAATCAGGGGTGGCGCTGAACAGAGAGGGGGAAGGGGGTGGAGAGAGAGAGGGAGGGAGAGGGAGAGAGAGGGAGGGGGAGAGAGAGAGAGAGAGAGAGAGAGAGAGAGAGAGAGAGAGAGGAGAGGAAGGGAGGGGAGAGAGGGAAAGAGGGACCCGGAAGGCCGGAGGAGTGGGCAGGCTGGAAACAGCACTGCCCCCACACCCCCTATCCATGGCCAGAGGCCTGAGGATCCCCAAGAGAGACCCCCTCCCACCCTCTGAGCTCCCCTCCCACAGGCAAAGGGGAAATACCACTAAATCCCAGTGTGAAGGGCCTCTCCGACTTGTGCTGGGAGCTCACAACTCCTACCCTTCAGAGGCGAGGTGATCCTGAGGTCCAGCAGGGGGAGATCTGCCCCAGGATGGATTTCAGGAAAAGTCAGGGCAGGGAGTGGGACCCCTTCCCCTGGTGGATGGTCCTGGGCAGTGAGGGCCCTGGCACCACTGCAAGACCCTACCCCAGCTGCTGGACCCAAGGTGCCCGTGCTCACCCGACTCTGCTGTGTCCTCACTGCCTGCCCCTCCCACCCCAGCGCCCAGTCTTGGCAGTTCCCAGTACTGAGCCACCCTGGGAGGGCTTGGGCCACACCTGCCCCAAGGCCTGGTACACTGATGATTAGATTTTTGCTCCGGGAGGCCGTGGCTTCTTGGTCCTGTCATGTGTCACAGGCCCGACACCACCAGCAGCATTTACGTGTTTACATTTGTTGACTGTATCTAGGGAGGAAGAGGAGGAGGAAAGGGAAGAGGAGGAGGAAAGGGAAGAGGAAGAGGGAGGCTCCCTAAGCTCCAGAAGAACTGGACAGGCCCAGGAAGCCAGAAGGAAATTCCTGACCAATCAGGTGAGACCCCAGGCCTGGGAAGTTTTGTGGTGCTGAGGATGGGAGAGGGGGGATGGGCTGGAGGCCTGTAGAGAGGCCTTCTGACCTCCGACCCTGCCCTGCTGCAGCATGTTTTCCCAGGGCTCCTCCCCGTCCCTGCTGGAGGCCCTGAGCAGCGACTTCCTGGCCTGCAAAATCTGCCTGGAGCAGCTGCACACACCCAAGACGCTGCCCTGCCTGCACACCTACTGCCAGGACTGCCTGGCCCAGCTGGCCGAGAGCGGCCACATCCGCTGTCCCGAGTGCCGGGAGACAGTGCCCGTGCCGCCCGCGGGGGTGGCCGCCTTCAAGACCAACTTCTTCGTCAATGGGCTCCTGGACTTGGTGAAGGCCCGGGCCTGCGGAGACCTGCGTGCAGGGAAGCCGGCCTGTGCCCTGTGTCCCCTGGTAGGGGGCACCAGTGCCGGGGGGCCGGCCACAGCCCGTTGCCTGGACTGTGCCGATGACTTGTGTCAGGCCTGTGCCGACGGGCACCGCTGCACCCGCCAGACCCACAGCCACCGCGTAGTGGACCTGGTGGGCTACAGGGCAGGGTGGTACGACGAGGAGGCCCGGGAGCGCCAAGCAGCCCAGTGTCCCCAGCACCCAGGGGAGGCTCTGCGCTTCCTGTGCCAGCCCTGCTCCCAGCTGCTGTGCCGCGAGTGCCGCCTGGACCCCCACCTGGACCACCCCTGCCTGCCCCTGGCTGAGGCAGTGCGGGCGCGGAGGCCAGGCCTCGAGGAGCTGCTGGCCGGCGTGGACAGCAACCTGGTGGAGCTGGAGGCCACCCGGGTGGCCGAAAAGGAGGCGCTGGCCCGGCTGCGGGAGCAGGCTGCCCGGGTGGGGACCCAGGTGGAGGAGGCAGCCGAGGGCGTCCTCAGGGCCCTCCTGGCCCAGAAGCAGGAGGTGCTGGGGCAGCTTCGGGCCCACGTGGAGGCTGCTGAAGAGGCTGCCCGGGAGAGGCTGGCCAAGCTAGAAGGCCGGGAGCAGGTGGCCAGGGTGGCAGCTGCCTTTGCGCGGCGGGTGCTCAGCCTGGGGCGGGAGGCTGAGATCCTTTCCCTGGAGGGCGCCATTGCCCAGAGGCTGCGGCAGCTGCAGAGCAGCCCCTGGACACCTGGGCCCGTCCCCTGCCTGCTGCCCCAGCTGGAGCTCCACCCTGGACTGCTGGACAAGAACTGCCACCTGCTCCAGCTCTCCTTTGAGGAGGAGCAGCCCCAGAAGGAGAAGGGGAGAGGAGGAGGAGGAGGAGCCCAGGGCGAGGAGGAGTCCCAGAGGCAGAGAGAGGAGGGAGCCAAGGCAGAGAGGCAGAGCGGAGGCCAGTCCCAGGTTAAGGACGGAGCCCCGACCCCAAAAGAGGACAAAGCCAAGACACCCCGAGAAGGTGGATCCCAAGCCCCCAAAGGAGACAGCACCCAGCCAGCCCAAGAAGATGGAGGCGTCCAGGTGGAGAGGGGTTGCAGATCCAACAAGAAGAGAAAGTTCAAAGGCAGGGGCAAGTCCATGTCCCGTGAGCCCAGCCCCGCCCTGGGGCCAAACCTGGAGGGCTCGGGCCTCCTGCCCAGGCCCATCTTCTCCTGCAGCTTCCCCACGCGCATGCCTGGAGACAAGCGCTCTCCCCGCATCACTGGGCTCTGTCCTTTTGGCCCCCGAGAAATCCTGGTGGCAGATGAGCAGAACAGGGCTCTGAAGCGCTTCTCCCTCAACGGCGACTATAAGGGCACCGTGCCCGTCCCCGAGGGCTGCTCCCCATGCAGCGTGGCTGCTCTGCAGAGCACAGTGGCCTTCTCGGCCGGCGCGCGGCTCTATCTCATCAGCCCTGACGGCGAGGTGCAATGGCGCCGGGCCCTGAGCCTCTCCCAGGCCAGCCATGCCGTGGCTGCACTGCCCAGTGGGGACCGGGTGGCCGTCAGTGTGGCAGGCCACGTGGAGGTGTACAACATGGAAGGCAGCCTGGCCACCCGGTTCATCCCCGGGGGCAAGGCCAACCGGGGTCAGCGGGCGCTGGTCTTCCTGACCACCAGTCCTCAGGGCAATTTCGTGGGGTCAGATTGGCAGCAGAATAGCGTGGTAGTCTGCGACGGGCTGGGCCAGGTGCTTGGGGAATATAGGGGGCCGGGTTTGCATGGCTGCCAGCCAGGGTCCCTGTCCGTCGACAAGAAGGGCTACATCTTTCTGACCCTTCGAGAGGTCAACAAGGTGGTGATCCTGGATCCGAAAGGGTCGCTTCTTGGCGACTTCCTGACAGCCTACCACGGCCTGGAAAAGCCCCGGGTGACCACCATGGTGGACGGCAGGTACCTGGTTGTGTCCCTCAGTAATGGGACCATCCACGTCTTCCGGGTTCGTTCTCCCGACAATTAAAGGGGCTCTGATGGGGGTGGGGGGTCGTCGGGGTGGGGGGCAGGAGGGAAGTGGAGCCTCGTGGGATGTGGTGGCCAAGGACATTTTCCCAGAGGGCAGTGGTCAGCAGCTTTTCAGCGTGAATGCCAAACTGCCAACCCCTCTTCTGATGTTCAGGGACCAAGGGTGGTGGGGCGACCATAGCTCTCAGAAGCACTGGGGTGGGGAAGAGTTCTAGAAGCCAGCAGAACCTCTTCCTTTCTAAGGGTGACCGCCACCGCCATGGCCACCTCAGTATGGTTCGGGTTTCTGAGATTCGTATACGTGTCCTGATTTGTATTCTTCAAAACCATTCCTGATGGAGAGGCTGAGGGAGAGTCCTGGGGAGGCGAGGTCACATCGTCTTCTGAGTCAGAAGGACCCAGGGGAGGTCAGACGTGGGCATTATGGAATAGAGTCACGAACTGGCTGCTGTCAGCCTGGCACAGGAGGAGGTGGGGTCAGAAGAGGCCTGAGATCTTGAGGTAAATGGCGGTGACCTGCCTTGCCAGGGCCAGACTCGGGAAGTAAAGGCTCTCAGTAGAGTATGGCGGGGGCTTCCTGTGGGCCCAAACGCAGACGTGAGCGGAGGCCACAGGTGGTAGCCTCGAAGCCCGTGGGGAAAATAGGCTGCCGGGGAAACGTACCTGGCAGAGTCGTTTGAATAATCGGGGGTTCTGAGTATCCAAGAAGGGGAGACCTCCACGCACCCCCACCTGAGCCATTCTGAGGCAAGGCCTGTGTCGGATGTAGATCTCCACGAAGCAACACTTCTGACAGGCTTTCTTTACATTTCCTGGGCTGTTTGTTTCCCCTTCATTATTCAGCTACATTCCTTTTGAGAAATGTTAGCCTTCGTTTGGCTGCACTAGGGAAAGGGATCTGTCCTTTTCCATAGGCCAATATGGCGGCCCGATGTGGTACTGGGGTAGGTACCAAGCCAGCTGAGGAACCTGAGAAGTCGGCAGTGGGGATGGGAGGAAGGGAGGTAGGAAAACCGAGGAAAGGGTCCAGTCAGAAGCGAGCCGTGGCCACTGGTTCTTTTTACGAGCAGTAGCCTTGGTGGAGCTGAGGTGGTCAAGTTGGCGGTGGACGCATGTTTAGCCAGGGGCTGTGGAGAGATGGACGCAGAAGGGAATTGTAACGTAGGGATCACAGATGATGGAACGTGCATGAAAACTAGAGGGATCCGGAACCAATTCAAATGGAAAGTGGAGGGTAGTAGGGGTAGGGAAAAGAGAATCCCTTCCAGAGAGCGTAGCTCTTACTTATTGAAAGTGGGGGGAACCATCAATGTCTGGGTAGACAACTTTGGTGATATAAAAATTAAAAATGTGCTCCCAGCAAAGAATAATGGAGATTAAAAGAAAACCAACAAGATAAGAAAACTACGTAGAATTGATTTGAGGAGGAGAAGCTGTCTCCAGGATAGGTAAAGACTAAGAACTGTTTGGACAAAGATCCAGATAGGCCATGCACCCAGCAGGAAACATGTAGTCGAGGGCTAATTTTTTAAAAAGTCATAAAACCACTTGCGTTTGTCAAAAACAAATTTTAAAAAATACTTTCTGGAGAAATATGGAGCCTCTTGGCACTATAAACGACACTTCCTGTAGAACAATTTGGCAATATTTGACCAAAGTGGGAAAAAAAATGATTGTAAGAATACTTTATCTCACTTTGGGGAATACATTCTGGAAAAATCATTCAATAGAAAAAGATATTGGCGCAGAGACATCTGTGGCTGCCTCATGTATTAGTGTCATTAGTTGGAAGCTTCTCGGCTGCAGGGTAACTGCTAAGTAGGTTGTGGTCGGTTGGGGGAATGAGCTAGTACCTTCATGTATGGCAACTATGAAGACTATTTGGAAGAAATATTTATGTGATGCAATCATAAGCCAAAAAGGAGAGGAGAATTTGGAATTGTGATCACATAGTGATAGCATCAAGGTAAAGATATGTCTGAAAAATTACCGAGTGGAAATAGGTCCGACTTTGTAAATAGTGATCTGGGAGACTGAGTTCGAGTTATTTTGTGCTGTTATCCACATACGCACATTTTCTACTTCAGTTAACATTATTATCCATGACATAACATATATGCTTGAACATTTACTTCA
The DNA here is from genome assembly GCF_902686445.1 of Sciurus carolinensis. NCBI lineage: Eukaryota > Metazoa > Chordata > Mammalia > Rodentia > Sciuridae > Sciurus > Sciurus carolinensis. Next base: position 7,456,961 of record NC_062230.1, on the reverse strand, counting down.
AGAAAATACGCCTTTTTCTGTGATAATCAAGGGTGACCACTGAATTCCAGAATGAATGTGTCCGTTAGAACAAATGAGATTATCCTTTGAGAGAGAAGCCAAGGAGGAGAATCCCAGATGGCCGGGGGTCAGTAGGAGGAAGGGCCACCAGAACTGGGCCTGTCTGAGCGATGGTGATGGACTAAGATATCACCCTGGGAAGGTTTGCAGAGGTCAGGCAATCCCCGCAGGTGATGGAATGATTGTGGAATGTCCAGAATGCAGAAGTCTGGTCGAGTTCACGCACTTACTCAGACCAACTGGAAACCAAGGGACAGTTCTGCAGACCCAACTAGGGTGAGATGTGTCATATGAAGGCCAAGACAGTGTCTGTCCTGGTTGTATCTCTGTCTGCAGTGACCGCTCATTTCAGGTGCTCAGTAACATCTGTGAAATGAATTAAGGTCTATAAAGTAATGAGACAATGGTCTGACTCCAGAAATCTCCCACCCCGAAATGCCAAGGCACTAATCAATCAAGCTGTGCAAAAACAGTCTCTGGTGGGAAATCTCCAGTAGGGGGCACTGTGGACACAGTCCACCATTTGCTTCCCAAGACTGGATTCTGTGTCAAAAACAGATGAAATTGGGAGAGCCTGCTTCTGTGTGGAATGGCTCCTGGGAGACGTGGCTCTGGGGGCTAATGTCCTCCTCCCGGGTTGGAACAGTAGTTCTCCAGAGATGCACAGAGACCCTGGGCAGAAGACCTGCCTGGTGAAATGGTCCCAGTGGGCAAGGCAGGAATAGAAGCCTTCATAAATGTAATGTCCCCCAAAAGTCCCAGAGAAAATTAAGAGATGAAGGTACCTTGTGACTTCCCAGGGGCATTGGAAGATGGAGGGAAATACTGAATTTTGCTCACAAGAGGCAGGGTGGAAAGGTATGAAACCCTGGAGAAGGTAAAAGCATCAACTTAATTTGGAGGTAAAATCCTCAACACCTTAGTTGTGACCTGGGATGCCCAGTGAGTCCCACAGAAGCACTGTTCAGCACTGAGGGACTTTGGTATCAGCAAAAATCCCTACTCCATTTGGACTATGACAATTAGTTTCATCAATTGTCCTTTTCCTGATGGGGACTGCCCAGGTTGTGCATGGACTGATGACAGGAGAATGTCATTTGGTTCTGGAGGAGAGGACTAGAAACCTCTTTCACAATGTTTGTGCAGAAAAGGGGAGGAGAATGAGGTAGCAGAGACGTAGATTGAGTGTTGGTTCTTTTGTTGGAGGGCTGTGTGATCTTGCTCTGGTTCCCTAACCTCTCTGAGCCTCAGTTTGTACATGGGTAAGTTGGGAATTGAATGTCCACCATGCCCACCTCACAAGGTTGCAGTGAGGATGGAATGAGAGGCGGAGGGAAGTATTTTGTACACCACAGAACTGAACTCCAAGTTATTGGTTAGAAAGAAGTTCAAATGACTTGTTCTTCTCCATCAGTTTAAGCTTGAAGGGGGTGTGATGGGCACACATTGACATAGAAGCTCGAGAATATCTGGGTCGAGCTGGTACCTGTAAACCTTCCTCTCCTTTGGAGGAGGCTGTTGTGTTTTGCATTCCAGCAGTTCTGAGCAGAAGCCATATAAGAGACTCACGGTGACCGCAGAAACAGAAGGGACCAATGGCCAGCTTGCTAAGATTCAACGCCATTCCTAAAAGCCAGCTGAGAATCAGACTGTGTTCATTAAAGGATTGATTACCTAGACACTTAGAGAAAGATTTTTTTAAAAAAAATGGCAAGAGTGACCCAATCTTTCGACAGTTTAGAGAAAATATAATTAGGGAAGGAATAGCCCTCCTGAAACTGTAGTCTTACTCTGTCTATAAAGTGATGTCATTTTCTGAGTCTACAGAGAGAAAATTCCAAAGGACAAGAAGACCAAGAGAGAAGTGAGAAACTTTCAGAGGAGATGGGTGAGGTTGGGGACCTGAGATGGGCAGGGTTTGATCCATGGGTGGCAAGATCAAGCTGTTTGACTCACTCTTCTTTGTGGGGAAGCTGAGAACTTGAGCTGTCCTGTGAGTGAAGTGGGCCAAGGGAGAGGGATGCAGACTTCTCTGTGGGGGAGAACACCCAAGATGTTCCTAGCAGGAGAGAAACCAAGTTCAGGTGCAAGCTTGGGAAAATAGATAACTTGATCCAAAGTAGCAGAACCAGTCCACCCAGCTGGCTCACAGAGGAAAAATAGGTCTTCCAGCGACCACAGATCCTACAGTTGGAAGGTGATTGGAAGGTAAAGTCGGATCAGGCCTCACCTCAGGGGCTGGGTGGGGAGCAGGTGAAGAAAGAGGAAATTTAGGAAGTAGGGTTGGGGAGCTTGGGGTAGGCAGCCCAAGGTGTGTCCAGAGAAAGTTTGAGCTGGTTGGTTCAGTGACCAAGAGAGGCTGGGTTGAGGACAGGGAAACAGGACCCGAGTCCCCGCATCAGCCCGGGTTGCCGAGGGATCAGGCATCTGTGCTGTGAATTCTTCCATTCCTTTGGTTGTTTATTTTGTATCTTTCCTCTGTTTCTTAATAAAGTTCTTTTGAAAAATTGGAAGCTTTTCTCTGATGGTGGTGGGTATGGGGAACCTTCAACACCCAGGCCCAGGAAGCCAGAGAGACTCAGGTTACCGTGGCCACCTGGTGGCAGCACCCGGGATGACCAGGCAGATTCCTAGGGTGACTTTGCAGGAACCGAAGCAGCGGGCCCAGTCTCCATCTGTGATCCCATCTCATCCCCGCTTGCTCCCTCCTGCAGGGCAGATGGGTCCCCTGAGGAGAGATGTACACCTTCCATTCTACGCCTGGGGGGAGGCCAGCAGGTGACCCGGCCCACGCAGGGCCACATGCATGTAGGGTTCTGACTCATGGGACGTGGGCGAGAGAGCCCGGGTGAGCATGGCTGCACCCACACACACTGGTCTCTGCCTATTTTCTAGTTTGGGGGAACCAAGCAAGTACTTTGGGATACCTTGTGGCCAGCACAGGTATTTGTGATCCATCCTGCAGGGTGGAAGGGCATCAGGTTCTAGAATTATCTGCCCATGGCCAAACCCACTCCCCTGGCCTTGTGTCCAAGGTCCTCTCGAGGCACCTCTCTCTTTTCCCTCTGAGTTTTCCTGAGCAAGAAGGGGAAAGACCTCAGCTCTCGGCCTCCCCATCAAACACGGCAGGCCAAATAGCTGTGACGGTGCCACCTACGTGCCTCTGGGAAACCTGGATCCCCTAAGTAGGAATCGCTCCATTATTTTATAGACGAGGAAACTGGGCTTGACGAAGCTTGCTCATGATATACACTCAGGCTAAGGTTCCTCTGATTCCAAAGCCGCCCTTCCCGGGTCCTCTGCCTTTCTGAGCATCTCTGACACCTGAGCCCTGTGTTCCCATCCGCATTGCAAAATGAGAGTGAATGAAAGGAGACCTGAGATCCCTGTGCCGACAGACCAGCCCCGCCCCTGTCAGCGGTCTGGAATCTAAGCATGAAAAGGAGCTCCCGTTGCCCCAGGGCCCCCTCGCTGTCTTGATCTCACCGCCAGGGCCCCCAAGGCAGGGAAGGAATGAGGACCGAGGAGGGAATTCTCCCTCCGAATGGCTTGGCGCGGGAGCAGGGCCTCGGCGGGCGCTGTGCTGACAGCCTGCCTAAGAATTCCGCAGTTCATCACCAGATGACTCAGCCCGCTCTGGACCAGGCGCCTCCGTGAACCCCGGGGAGCATGACTCAGCTGCCGAGGGGGCCGGGGGGCCGGAGACACTGCTGCGGTCCATGTGAGCCGAGCGGTGACTGTGGGCAGAACAGCCTGTTCCCAGCCCCAAACCCCAAGGCGGAGCGTCTGCCTCTGTGGTCAGACACACACAAGGCCTCATGCTCCTGGCCATGTGGCCGAGCCTCCTCCCTGCGACCTCGGCTCTCCTCCTGTGCATGGGAGAAGCCAAGGGCCACCTCTGCTGCCCACAGCCCTGGTGAACAGCCATAGGCGCAGCAAGAAGCCATGGACACAAGACTCCTGAGCTCTGCCGGGGCCAGCTGGGGCTCCTGATGAGATCCTCAGAAGGAGGCCACGCTGAGGGGCGTCTCCCAGGCTGGGCACACACTGGACAGACAGCTGCAGCGCTCTCCCACTGGGGGGCTGGGGAGTGGGGCTCTGAGTTTGATTTGGCTCCAGGACCCACTCAAAAGACAGCTCTTCACATTCAGAAATAGCTGCCCCCAGCGGCCCTGGGTCCGGTAGGCTGTTCCCAGGCAGCACAGTCCCTATCTACAAGACACTTCAGGACAAGGACTTGTGATTCTCAGAGTGCACTGTAAGTAGCTATTCTGTGAGATCTGCAGGTTGACAAGTGCTAAACCCAGTCACTGCATTCAAGTTGGATGTGACCTGGGAGGTGCTGGCAGCCCTGGGCCTGGAGTGAGGCCCTGAGGCCAAAGAGAGCGACTCCTTTTAAGGAAGGCATGAATAAGAGTGACATTCTCCAAAGTCTGGGAGAAGAGATAAAAACCTCATTCTGAGGAACTTCCTGCCCACCCCACCCCCCACGGTACTTGAAGGGTCCACTGCAACATTTCATTATCTCATCTGAAATAATGTTTAATCAAGTGTTTATTTCTTGCCTCCCCCTGCCACTTCCACCCCTGGTACAATGCAAGCCCCCTGAGTACAGGGGACTTGGTCTATTTTGTGCGCGGATAGATCCTAAACCCGTAGAATTGTGACGGAGCTACAGCAGTCAAGAATGAATGAAAGGATCTGGGTGCCGTGGCGCAAGCCTGTAATCCCAGCGGCTTGGGAGGCTGAGGCAGGAGGATTGAAAGTTCAAAGCCAGCCTCAGCAATTTAGTGAGGCCCTAAGCAACTCAGTGAGACCCTGTCTCTAAATAAAATATAAAAAAGGGCTGGGGATGTGGCTCAGTGGTTAAGTGCCCCTGGGTTCAGTCCCCAGTACCAAAAAAAAAAAAAAAAAATAGAATGAATGAAAGAATAAATAAACGAAGGTCCCTGTGAGTACTTACGCAGAATCAGGGCCCTTTCTACCTACATATTCTTCCTCTAGTCGTCTCCACTGCTCCAAGAGGCAGGTGTTACTGTAGTGCCTGCTTCAGAGCTGAGGGAGGTGAGGCTAGAGGGCTTATGTAACACAAGAAAGATGGCCAGGAGCCACACGGGCAGCTGGGCAGAGGCCAAAGCCCGCCCTGGCCTACCTAGGCCTGCTCTTCCTGCCCTGGTGAGGGCTGCACATGAGGCCTTCTGGGGAAGCCACGCCCCAGAAGCCACCTAATCCCCACCAACCTTCCCATGAGCCCATCCCACCTCCCAAAGTATCTCAGGGCCGTGATGTGCGACTTCTCCTCAGTTGGGAGAATTATCTTTTTGGCAGGAGAATCACAGTGGATGGAAACCTGGGCAGAAGAGAAGCTGGTGGATGCGGTGGAGGAAAGGACCTGTGTTCGAGCTGGCCTGCCCTAAACCTGCAGAACTGGTCTCAAGAGGAGGTGGCATCTTGGAATACTAGGGTTGCAGGGTAGGCAGGGCCTTTCCCGTGCTCAAACTCAGCCTCAGGCAGCAGGAAACCCACAGGAAAGTGATCTAGGCCAGGTCCTGGGAGCTTCCCACACAGTCTGTGGAGGGCAGGGATGAGTGTTAGGAAGTGAGCCACGGGAACAGTACATCTCACCCCAGTTTTGCAGATCAAAGGCAAGGAGACCATCAGACCCAGGAGCCAACTTACATAATAGGCCCAAACTCCTTCTACCTCACTTACCAGTTCCCCTTTCTGCCCTTGTCTTGGTCTGCCTTCTGTTGCTGTAACAAAACACCCGAGACTGGGTCATTTATAAATAATAGAGGTAGATTTGGCTTACAGTTCCAGAGAATGGGAAGTTCAAGACCTTGGCACCCATATCGGGTGAGGGCCTTCTTGCAATGTCCTAACATGGTGGAGGGTATCACATGGTGAGAAGCAAGCCTGTCAGCTCTGCTCTCTCTTCTTACAAAGCCACTAGTCCCACCCTGGGGGCCCTTACCCTCATGACCTCATCTAATTCTGACCGCCACCTCTCTTCCAAATAACATGGACATATGAGTTTGGAAATTTTTCCCCACATATGACATTTGGTGACACGTTCAAAGCATAGCACTTTTTATTTTTCTGCCAGGAAAAAAATCAGTTGAGCAAAGAAGTCGCCCCAAGGGGAAGAGAGGTATGTTAAGGGGTGGGCTGGGGTCCCATGGGACGCTGGTGGGCTACCAGTGCTGGGTGTGGGTGAGGAGCGAAGCCCTCCATGCCCTGTCCAGCCCTCCATCCAGAAGCTCTGTCCCGATACAGAAGGCACATCCTCCCCGCTTGTATCCCCCCACCTTCCTCCCCAAGAAAGGTGGTCAGGGCAGGACACCTGCCTTGAAGGTCAGCTCCACCCCTCAGTGGCTGAGGGACCTCTGGGTGGGTTACTAGCTTCTCTGAACCTCTGTTCTCCTTGTATAAAATGATCACAGTTAAATATACCATGAGCTCTGGGGATAAATAAATGAGATTAAGAAGGTAAACATAAACCAGGTGCAGTGGTGCACACCTGTAATCTCAGCAACTCTGGAGGCTGAGGCAGGAGGATGGCGAGTTTGAAGCCAGCCTTAGCAACTTAGTGAGGCACTTAGCAACATAGCAAGACCCCGTCTCTAAATTCACTATAAAAAGGGGGGGGGCTGGGTATATGACTCAGTGGTCAAGTACCCCTGGGTTCAGTCCCTGGTACCGAGAGAAAGAGAGAGAGAGAGAGAGAGAGAGAGAGAGAGAGAGAGAGAGAGAGAGAGAGAGAGAGAGAAAGAGAGACAGAAAGTAAACATACAGTCTGGCACATGGGAGATGTTCCATCAACGTCCACTTATTCATTCTTGCCCTACCCTTTGGGATCTTGTGCCCTCCCCTCACCGTTTGGAGACAAAACACATCACCTGGGCTGTTTCCCTTCTGCTCATGCCAATCAGTCAGTCCACCATGCAGCAGGATCTGGTGGACCCTGCCTCTAAGGAACAATGCAAACAGCGAGTGCAAAATTGTTGAGGGAAGTCATGGGCAGCCTCAGAAGGTGGCTGGTAACCCAGATGAGGTCACTTGATTGCGGTGACTTTATTATAGTCCAGCAGCTGGTCCTCGGCTGTCGTGTGAACTCTGCAGATGAACCAATCCCAGGAGCCAGTGAACATGAACTAGACCCAAAAAGAAGGGTGTACGGAGCCAGAATGCCAGCTTATATCAGTGTTGGGACAGAGCCACAACCCCAGGCCCAGACACACGCATCTCTCCTGGGGGCCTCTGGAGAGTTACAGAGCCTTAGGTTAGAACGAGGCCAGGATGCTGGATGACCTCAGTGACTGTTGTCATCAAATGACAGCCTGAGGCATCCTCACGCCCATCCCATGGCCTGGCCGCTGATGTTTGCAAGGCTGGGCACCGTCCCCTGGACAGCCTGGCGATCCAGCACCCAGTTTGGTCTCTCTGGACCCCCTTACCTCACAGTGTGCAGAACCCGCTTCTGGCCCTGGCCTTTGCGCTGGGACAGAGGACAGGGATGCAGTTAGCTTTCTGTTTGCAGTCACCGTCTTGGCTGCTCTGGTTCCCCAGGTCTCCCTAATTGGATTGGGATGTTCACAGACAGACAGTCTCCTAGGTAATTGCCATGAGGGCTAATGTCCTCTCCCAAACTGCGTCTCTTCCTAATTGAATTCTCAGAAGGCGCTGCTAGCTTCCAGGTGCACGGCGGTCGGTCCCAAGCACGGCCACACTGCGCAGCACTGGGGACCATGGGAGGAAGGCGGTCGCCCAACCACCCCTCCCCTTGGTGGCCTACAGTCCAGCAGGAAAATGAAATGAACGCGTGTGGTGCCCTCGAAGACCAGACCAGCGCTCCACATGTGCGCATCTGGTTGTAAGAGCCTCCAAGTTCAAAGGCGGAACAGACAGACAAGTGAGGGTGGCTTTGGGGAAGGGTGGGCTCTGAGCGGCCAGGCCCTCGGGGGCGCTGTGGACCGCAGAGCTAGGGAAAGCAGAGGAGGCAGGACATCCTGGGGGGCAGGGTGTGCGTAGGTGGAGTGGCTCAGATGACCCCCCGGTCTTAGAAGTGGCAGGAGGAGGCCAGCGAGCCATCCTGCCTAACTGCAGGAGATGGATAATGGGGAAATGGAAAGCAAGGGGGGGTCAGGGAGGGCGCAGAGGTGGCAAGTGATGTCACCTGTTCATGAAAGCTTGCTTGGCTTCCGGCTTTCCCCCCACGTGGAACCTGCAGACCTTCCCTGTTTGGTGCACTGGGTTCGTCAACAAGCTCAGAAAGTCCAAAGAAAGCCCCACAGTTATCATAGCCCCAGCAGATGCCAATCACACACACACACTTCCGTCCACCCAGCCACTGGGACTACCGGTACACCAGGCAGGAAAGCCCTGTCAGAAAGGGAGGGCAGGGCACTTGACCCAGGCCAGGAGGGATAGCCCTGCTGCTGTCCACCTGCTGTGAGGACACTGCCGTGTCCCTGAATCAGTCCGGAAAACCAGCCCAGCGTTCTAGACACAAACATGACCTCTGCCCTACAAGCCCCTCGGGATTCTCAGAAATAACAACCGGGAGTTCCCAAGACTGGGGTTTTCCATCTGGGCTCAGCCCCTGTCTCCCTCAGCCCCCTTTGTTTCCCTGAGCAAATAAGTTACTACCCAAGGCAGACAAGAGCAATAGGCAGTTAGGCACGCCATTTCCTGAAAAAATGAGCCGTTCCAGGAGTTTCGATTCGGGGGAAAAAACAGGCACCTGACAGACCCAAAGCGGAATGGTGTCTGTGCGTATTAACCTAAACCAGGGCTCAGACAGAGAAGGAGGTCCTCCCAGTTTCCTGCACCTCAAATGCCCTCTGTTGGGCTCTCTGTAATTCCACTGGAGTCCTCTCTGAGGGACGGAGGCCCTATAAACATGGTGGTTGCCTCTCTGCTTCCTGGGACAGTTGATCCCTCCGTGAAGCTGGCCAGTTCAGGGCTGAGGGGCTCCGGAGGAGGGAGGGTTGTCCCCTGCAGGACCCCAGGCTTCTGCTGATGTCAGCACACTGGGGTTGTCTGGGTCTGGAGCTAGCCCCAAGGCAGTAGTGAGCTGGCGGCCGGGCTGTACCCTGGGAGGGCACCCGAGGGAGCCAGCTGTCATTCAGGCTGTGAATAACGGGGGCCTCATCACACCCCAGAGCTGCAGGGGAGACAGACACCTGGCACAGGTGCTGACTAAGAGAGCAGGTCCAGGCAGGAGGATGAGTGGGAACAGGGAGGCTCCTCCAGCTCTGGCGTAGGAGCCAAGCCTCCCGCTGGGGCTCTCCATACTGGCCCTTTGACCCAGTAGTTCCAGCGCTCCAGCCGAAATATCCTGGCGCCTGGCCCCACCACACTCCTCAGGTCCCTGGTTCCTTCCCCAAGCCCCAGACATCCCCTTATTGGTTTCCCCACCTCATGTCACCCAAGGGGTATCTGGCATAACCCCTTGGAAGCTTCTGGTCTTTATAAATGCCTGCTTTTCTCCCCAACAGAACCCTAAGTCCCTCCATCTTTTTATGCTCCAGGGCAGAAGAAAGCAGTGCCCCAGAAATGCTTGCAGATGACAATTGGGATAGTGACCCTCTGTCTTCAAAGGCTGGCTCACAGGCCATTTCCCATAGAGCCCTTCCCGGGCATTTCACTAGCGGCTTTTTCCATGCACTTGAGGTCCCCACTGGCCTTGTGCCCTGAGGGTGAAGATCCCCCCCAGCCCTCTGGACCAGCTTCTTATCTCTTCTCTTCCTTCTCTAACCACTCAGGGTCTGGTGTGAAGTCCAAGGTCAGCATAAAACCATCCCACAAACATGAACAGAGAAAAAAACAGCTCTTTGAGTAAATGGATCAAAGGACAATGCACCAGGCCCTTCTCCCCAGCCCCTTTCATTGGCTGTGGCTCTTCGTCACCAGGCAACCCAGCCTCAGGGCCTCTGGGAAGACTGACCAACCCTCAGCCAGTCAGGTGGCTCCTTGCAGCATGAGATGACTCCCGCCATCTGCCTCCACCACCTGCCCCACCTCTCCCTCATCCAGGCTAAGGCCGCAATCTCCGTCCCAGAGACACCTGTGCAGCTGATAATAAACAAAAACAAAAATACCCAGACACCAGGATTCCAGGATTCGGGTTCTAATCATCAGAGGTGGCCCAGATACAGGATAGTTCCAAAGCTCCTGGGTACGTCCTTCTGGATCAAGCCACAGAATGACAATTCAAAAGCAAGAGTGACTCTGGGACACCTGAGTTGGAATCAGTCCTCAGTTCTGCAGCTCTGTGGGGAGGGAGGCAGGGAGCACAGTGGCACACTGTGTGGGGAGGATTTTCGGGGGACAGGCAGGTGGGAGCAGGTGGGGGCCTCTGAGGAGCTGAGGACCAGCTGGGGCTGGGGGAGCTGGAGCCAACCCCTCTCAGCAGCTCAAGCAAGACGCCCACCTGTCTGCATGTTGGTTTCTTCACCTGTAGAGCTGGCATGGCACCCTGCGTCACATCTCCAGCCCTTTTTATGTTTTCTGTAGAGGCAGGGTCTCCATAAGTTGCAGAGTTCCTCACTACTTTGCTGAGGTTGGCTTTGAACTCTAGGTCCTCCTGACTCAGTCTCCAGAGCCGCTGGGATTCCAGGCATGCGCTCTGCCTGGTGATCGCACCCATTTTTGAGTTGCATGAAAATGAAATAAAATAATGAGCAAGAAAAAAGTCCCGGCAAACAGCCACCGCTCCATGTATTTTAGCCATCGTCATTACTGCCTTTTGGGGACGGGAACTTCTAAAACTCTAAAGAAAAGGCAAGCACAACTCCAAATTGTAAAAATGAATCAATAAGCAGATTGGAAAGTTCCCTAAACAGATGAATGGGGCAACCGTGAATCCGGCTTTGCCAGGCATGAGTCTTTGGATTTGGCATCTGTGTTTCCTCCAGTCTTGGGGGCGTGGGAGGCTGGGCTGGGAACCCTGAGCTTTGCCTCATGCATGCTCTGCTGTCACCCTGGATTCCTAATGCCTGGTTGGGTCTGGGCCCTGAAAGAGGAAGGAGCTGTCCCCACTGGACCCTCAGATAGAGGTCCTGGGCTGGCTTCCTCCATGCCTCCTGCTGCTCTCTGCAGGCTCTGGCTTCTGGAAATCCTGCCAGAGGACTTCTTAATAGAAATCCAAGTTAAAAGCCATCTTACTTGGTTTCTTGCAGGAATGTGGCTACCCTGGTCTCAGCGTCAGCTGGACTTCTTTAGCCCTTGACCGCCCTGAGGTCTCCCTGAGAAGCTCACCTGCCTTTGAAAGCCTGAGAAAGGTTCAAAGGGGTTGCTTCTTCCAGGTGGGCCAAGCGGGGCCTACCCAGCCCTCTCGCTTGGATCCTGGCGTTCACACTTGGGCTGCCCAGCCCGCGGTTGTTTACCCCGCCAGAGCAGGAAGGGCCTGTCCCTCTCCTTGCCCCCTGCTCCCTAGAGGGTGAGTCTCCCCCTGAGCATTGTTTGCTTTCCGGTGGAATTTCTGCTCTTGAGGACTCAGTGTTCTCCTCTTCACATCTTGGTTTCCTCCTGTCCAGACAGGGCTGGCCACTAGCCAGAAGCTTGACCATTCATGAAGAGTCCGAGGGCCGAGAAGAGCAAAGGACTGGAGCAGGAAGCAGAAGCGGAAGTTCTTGCTTGGTCAGGGCCTCTTCTTCAGTGACCTGTGGTGTCCACCATGGGTGGGATGCCCAGCATGGGCAGCAAGCTGTCCTTATGCAGTGGGGCAGTGTGAGCCCAGGGTGGAAGCCCGGGGTGGACAGCGAGGAGATTCCACACAGATGGGGGACATATTCTACCACCTTGGATTTCACATCCCCAAATCTGTTTGTATCTAGATTTGATGCAAGACCCTCCTGGCTGGAAGGAAGACAGTGAACTCAGACAGACAGGCTGAGATTGAGACCAGCCTCCAAAGACATCCCCAGGCAGGGGGTGGGCCTGCCCAACACATCCACCAACTCCTCTGCCCATGGCACTTCCTGTGGGGTTTCTCAAGGTCGGAGAGAAGTGGGAGAGGCAGGGCGGATGGCTCAAGTCTCTCTGGTTTCCTGGGCCATAGCCCATTCGCCAGTTCCAGAAAAGAGCCCGAGTCTGATTCCTGAGCTGTTAGAGGCACCCAGATCAGCCTGCCCTTCCAATTGAGGGGTGGAAGGGGCCCCAGAACCCTTTGTGGATTTGAGCTGCCTCATACCTGCCACCTCAGCGCCCCCCAGCAGCCCCCACCCCAGCCCCCAGGAAGGCCAGGCTGCCATGTGAATAACAGTTACTCGTTGGGACTGCATCAGCCTTACTCATGAGCCCCGTTGGTTCCTGACAGAGCCGGGGACACAGCGGGGATGCAGCAGAGCCCTCCAGGAAGGGGCCTCGGAGGACAGCGTGTCATTATTCTCAGGCTGGGCCTTGAGTCCGGGGGGTGGGGGGTGTAAGGGCTGACAGCCTGGAGGGTCTGCTTTGGACCTCGGCTTGCACTGGGGTGGAGGGTGCTGCTCAGGACAGAGGCGAAAGAGCCCGCTCCTGAAAACGAGGACAGTATTACCCCTGTCTGTCCTGGAGGGTCCCATAACCCCTCTCAGGGAAGATCTTGAGGATCCTGCTCAGCCCTCCAATCAGCTGTGTCAGAGGAAGAGGGAAGGCAGCCACCCAGGTCCTCCTTACCATCCTCCGGCACGGCACCTGCTGCCCCAGCACTTATAACAGCTGAACTGTACCAGGGGCTCAGGAGGGGCTCTGGGCTAGGCCAAGCCAAGCCAAGCAGCAGTCTGGTTAGGTTACAATGGCAGGGAGAGCCACGGGGGCCTAGGGTGACTCAGATGAAGAGACAGGCAAGAGTCTCATCTGGCGAGAGAGCTGGGAAAAAAGGAATGGCCAGTGACTCGGGTGCCCCTGGGGTCCCCGTGGCAAATTCCATCTGTACTGTATCACCTCAAGGGCTGCTTCATCTCTGGGACCTCCCACAAAGACCCCACTGACCCCCATCACTGTCTCTCTGGGTGTCTGTCTGCCCAGCTCAGTGGGAGCTCAGGATAAGAGTCATGTTCCAGACATCTCTCTCAACAAGGTGGGTAGAAGAATCCAGGAAAAGACCCACCACACAAAGGCCCACCAAGAGAGCAAGACAGACTAGGGGAAGATTGCTCTCTAGAGATGAAGACATGTGGAGGAGGAGGGAACATTTCTGCCCTCCTGTTCTTCACTGTGTGCCTCCCCAAGCCACCCCATCCAGAGTGGCCTCTCTTCATCTCTTCCCAGCCCAGCATCAGCCTCACTTCCTCCTCCAAGCCTCCCCTCCAGAGTCCATAATCTCTATGTCTCCACCCTTAAACCTCCAACTCATTAAATTTAAAATTCATTCAGACAGGTTTACGCTTTTCTGTGATCATTTCATGCACGTTGATCTTTTGTCTCCAGTGTGTACATAACACCCCTTCAGGAAAGGGAGAAGTTGACATTTCTGCATATCACACCATCAAGGAATATTTAGCCACGTCAGGAAACCAAGATTCACACATAACCAGGGTAAAATTAAAACAGGATGTGTCCAGAGCATGATGTAAAGGAGACTTAGGCATGCAGGGAATGCGGAACAAGTTCTGGTAAGGATGAAGGAAAGTGAATCAGAGCCAGACAATCCAGATACGTAGTTAGAGAAGTGGACAGAGGGATGGAATCTAGCCAGGGTGGCCCTGATGTGCCCTGCAGTCTATCTTGCTGACATGGTCTGGTTCTGTGGTCACATCTACATGCACCCCACGCTTCCCTTACATCAGACTTCCCAGTGGCCACGCTGGGACCCAAGGAGCCTCCTTCTTGCCTGAGGTCCATGAAGATTATTTGCTCTCATTGCACATTGACGTTATGAGAAGCCTGGCACTAAATGCCCTCAGGAAATAAGGATACCTAAGATGTGTGGACCGCCACATTGAATTCAAGTGCAGAAATGACTTCCAGACAGGGGAAGGTGCCATTGGATAAGAGCCATCGAGTGTTTCGGGGGAATCGACATGTCATGGTAGATGTGGTGACAAAGAATGGGTCCAAAGGCCCCGTCAAATTCAGCTCCAGTTTTACCTGTTGGTGAAACAAGGTGCCCTCATCCCTGGAATGTTCAAGGGAGCAGGATGTGCCTGTATATCAGGGGTGTCCACACAGGATCTTGAAGCCCAGAGAAGCTAAGCTGGCCACCGTGAGTGACAGAACTGGAATGGAAGCAGGAAGATCTGGCCTGAAAGGGACAACGGGGCTGGCAGCCACCCTCTTGGTAAACTGCCAATCAATCCGCTGCCCAGGCATTTCATCGCTAAGGGAAGCCAAAAAGAAGGCCTAAGCATTCCTCCCTCAGAGCTCACATTATATCAAAATTGTCGGCTCAGGCTGTCTGGGTTCCTGTCCTGGTGCTGCCACCCATTGAGAGTGGGGGACACTTAGTGACAGCCTAGAAATTCCCAACATCAGACTGATGCCATTTCAACAAACCTCACCACTCCAAAGGCTGGGAATCACGATCTGTGTGTTTTACAGATAATGACACTGAGGTCGGTACGGCACCTGCCTGGCATGCCCCAGACCCTGGGTTCAGTCCCAGCACCACAGAATAAAGAAAAAGAGTGAAAACTGAGGCTCGAAATGTTAAGTTTTGCCTTAAGACACATAGTCATTGAGTGTCAGATCCCTGCCCGGAGGCTGGGTCCAATTCCATGATCACGGTTCTTCCATTTATGGTACTGTCACTGTGTGACCATAAGCTCATCTCTGAGTCTCTTTGAACCTCAGGCCTGGCTTATATGGTTCCTTCAGCCCTGTTTTGAAACTATAAATTGGAGGAAAAGGCAACCTCAGACAAGCAAGGGTTACATAATGAAGGACAGTGCGTATTTGAGTGTTTTAATAAGAGTTTACAGAGCTGGGTGCAGTGGCGCACGCCTGTCATCCCAACAGCTGAGGAGGCTGAGGCAGGAGGATCATGAGTTCAAAACCAGCCTCAGCAACTGAGCAAGGCCCTAAGCAACGCAGCGAGACCCTGTCTCTAAATAAAATATCAAAAAGGGCTGGGGATATGGCTCAGGGGTGAAGCACCCCTGGGCTCAATCCCTGGTACCAAAAAAAATTTTTTAAGGCGAGAGGTTGGGCAGAAGCTAGAGAGGGCAGAAAAGTTGGGGTGCTGTGGAAACAGGCAAGTGAGGAACCAGCTGGAGGAGGGGGCACCGGATAAGCTGTGACTGCCCCACATCGGGCTGTTCCAGGGCCAGGATTCTAAATGAGCAGAAGCCCAGGCACAGGACACTCAGCTCAGCTCACTCCTAGAGAGGGACAGAGGGAGCCAAGCCCAAACACAGGCTATTTTGGGTGTTGTGTTGTTTGGAGAGCCACCCGTCCAGAAATAGCGCCATGGGTTAGCAGGACCCTGCCTCCCTCCCGCCCCCAGCTCTCCCACTGAAATCAGCAGGCATCAGGGCGCTGGGTCCAACATTCCAGGGAGTCTGTGTAACTGAGGGAGGCAGCCCTTTCTTCCCACAGGAAGGGCTTGGAGCAGAACATTTGCCTGTAAAAGGGATTCTGGAAGGTGGAGGAGAGGGAAAGAGGGCTTGAGTCAGAGAGCAGAGAGGAGGTGGAAGCCTGGGGAGAGATCACACGCCCAGGGACAAAGGAAAGTGAAAAAGAGAGGGAGTGAGCTTGAGGCTGGTGTGAGAGAGAGAATGGGAGAGGAAGAGCAGAGAGCAGGCCAGAGGGCAAGAGCTGACAGGTGCCAGGAGGCAGGTGACCTGGGGCCCAGTAGAGTCAGGGCCTACGTGAGGGTAGGAGACAGTGGCGGAAAATGAGACACTGACCCAGTCACGAACCACCTGCTGGGGGTCAGATAGAGCTCTCTTTCCCAGTTAGCTAGAACTGGAACTTCCCCAGAAATCTGCAGCTCCGTCATGGACTCTCTCTCTTATCTCTAACCCTCCGGAAACCAGAGATCCAGTTATTTCGACAGCAGGGACTTTTCTTGCTCTCTCTGTCCTCTTGACCCCTTACCAAAGAGCCAAGGCTTGGAGGATTGGGTCAGAGCTGTTTGGGGTTCAGGGTAAAAAGCGAAAGTGACAACAGGGTGAGTCCGGCTAGGTTTCCAGAAGGGCGTAATGGGGAGGCTTCCGGGGAGCAGCCCCCCAGCCGCCTGCAGGAAGCTGCACCCTGCGAGCAGAAGGCCAGCTCTTCTACGTCTCCAAGGGAGATGAGGCCGTGTGCCTGGAGAGGACAGGCAGGGACCACCATCAGGTCTGGGTTCTGGACCGTGGAGGCAGCCCCAGCTCACCAGAGCCAAAGAGGACGTCAGCAAACCCGCTCAGCACCCCATTCCAGCAGGACTCCCTCAGTTCCTGACACCCGCCCACCAGACATCTATAGGTCCCCTCCAGTTTGGGAAAAGTCCCCTTGTGAGTCAATCCTTTTTCCAAAGGACAATGTGCCCCCTACCTCTGCCCCAGTCAGACCTAGAGCTGCTCCCCGGCTCTCCTGTCCCCAGAAAGAGTGTCTTTTGTGGAATGGCATTGGGCCCATGATTAGGGACGGAACTGACCTCTGCCTGGCCAGGCCCAGGTCATCCACAGATCACAGCTGGGGCCTTTATGACTGAGGCCTGGCAGCTTGTGACAAGGACCCAGAGGAAGGGAGGGAGGCTCTGCTAAGGTGACCGAGAAACTGGCCCAGGGCACCTGGAGGGGCCACTTCTAAGAGTGACCACATTCATTGTCTTCTGAATCCTAGGGGCTTGAGACTCCCAACCCAGACTCCCAGGATTCCCCTCTGATCCCTAAGGATGGAGGGCACCACTCTGGGGACATTTCTGGGGGTAGGAGGTGGAGCTGAAGCAAGGCCTTATGTCTCCTCCCTCAGAGAGGTCAAGGCCACTGTCTCTCCCTCACCGCTGACCACCCTCTGAGGCCCTTCAGACCACAACTAAGAAAAGGAAAAAGACATAATCAGAGACAGATGCACAGGAACAGTCCTCTCCTGTGTCTGTGACCCTCACTTTCCAACTGAGGTTTCCCTTGTTCTGCCGCCACCGCCGCCCCCACCCCCACCCAACTCCAAGAAGCAGCGGAGGAAACCCAACTGGAGGCAGAGTCAGGATGGGAAAGCCACTCAGCTGTGGTTGCCCTTGGTATCTGTTTACAGAAAAATCCATAACAAATATCCTGATGCCGCCGCCCACTTAAATATCCTGTGACTGCCATCAGCTGTCTCTATGGATACCGCCTGTTGAAACCCAGCACCTACATGGAGCATGACGGTGCATGGACCCGGAAGCTGAGGGCACTCATCTCCCTGCAGGACCCCTGTGCACTCCCCTGTGGCCCCTCCACTCACAGCATCCAGGAGACATGGCCTCGGGCACCCTATCCTGCCAAACTCCCCTGGTCCTACTTTCAAACACTCACTGACGTCCACCCCAAAAGAACTCAGCGTCACTCTCCCTTCTCAACCCCAATCCCCGAAAAGCACATCCCACAAGCCCACCATGAATTGACACCCTGCTTCCTTCTACCCGCCTCCCGGGGCTCCAGCCTTGAGTGTCCACGTGCGGAGGAGGATGAGGCCCCGCCCCGCGCAGTCACGAGGCAGCTCGAAGAAATGAAACCTACATGCTGAACTCCCAGTTCCCTGCCAAGGCTTCACCATGGCAGCCCCTGGTCCCTTTTAGCCACCACTACCCCACCCAGCACACCTCAAACCCCAAGCCAGACAGTGCTATTGACACAAGGAGAGCCCTCAGGGGCACCAAGAGAGTCTGGACCCAAGGAGGGACTCAGCCGCGAATCACCGGGGGCTGGGCGGGCACACTGGGCGGGCACACGGCCCGGTCCTCTGGAACAGTCAGAACCCAGACAATCTCAGGGCACACTGCATGCCCTCGGGCCACTGGGCTGAGCCCCAGAGGGGGAGGAGCATGCTTTTCAGGAGTTTAACCAGGGAGCTGGGTGGAGAGGTCCTCTAGGTTCTTGGATACCTCCTCAGCCACTTGTTTCTCCAGCAAGAAGGGGGAACATGGGCTGTTGGTCCCCAAGCTGAGCACTAGGGAAGTAATCCTGAGCCCTGGTCATCGTGGGTCATCTGGCACGGCCAGGGGTCAAGCTGACCAAAGAGAGAGGGACACGGGCAGCAGGGTGGTCAAATCAAGGGAGGCCCATGAACTCACTCAGGCAATCAGGACTTGCTCAATTGTTCCGAAGCCCTCTCACACACGTACACACACAGTGACATGCACACACGCCCCGGCAAGCCCTGGAGGGGGAGGCACACGGAGGGGGGCCTGGCTGGCGGTTCAGACAGACTTCCAGAGCCAGAAAGTGGGTGGGGCTGCAACATGAGTTCATCTACTTCCTGCCCACATCTGGTATAAAGGGAAGCTGTGGCCCAGGAGGAGCACAGCTGTGTCTGGTTGCAAGGCCAAGAGCGCTGTCAAGAAGGAAGGCCACACCCCCTCCTCCAGCAGCTGCTAGCTAGCCGCAACTCCAGCAGGACAAACCGCCAGTCACAAGGCAGCTTTGAGAACTTCAGGTAGGAGAAAAGCAAACTCCCTCATCTCTCACCTGGGCCGTAGGGCAGCCAACTTCACTTCCCAGGACTTCCTGCATCCACGATCCCTACTTTTCCTCTGTACTTTTCCCCCGGAGCCCCTGCAGCTCCAAGCCAATTCTGCCTTGGCACCTTGGCAGTGATGGCAAGTGAGTGTGGAGGGTGGTCAGGCCCCATCACCAACCCTGTCACTCAGAAATAAGGACCTTGACTCTGTCCCTCACCTGCAAGATACTCCCCACTTCCCCACCTCAAGAAAGGGGGTTTTCATGCTGCAAACTCAAATGAAGCTATCTTGGGGGAAGTGTGATAAGAGAATTGGAAAGCATTGTGCTATTCAAGGAAGTACTTATAATTTAGCCTTTCAGCACCCTGGAGGGGTTGGGAGATACACTGGGAATTTTGCAAGATTCTCACAGGTAAAAAATGGGATTAAGCCCAGCGCAATGGCGCATGCTTGTAATCCCAGCAGCTTGGGAGGTTGAGACAGGAGGATTGTGAGTTTGAAGCCAGCCTCAGCAATTTAGTGAGGCCTCAAGTAACTCAGTGAGACACTGCCTCTAAATAAAAAAGGGCTGGGGATGTGGCTCAGTAGTTAAGTGTCCCTGGGTTCAATCCCTGGCACCAAAAAAAAAAAAAAAAGAAGAAGAAGAAGAAGAAGAAGAAGAAGAAGAAGAAGAAGAAGAAGGTCTAAGACTCTCTGGAGCTGACCCCAGTGAAAAGAGTCAGATGGGGCCATGTTTGACAGGCTCAGCATGGTTTCATCCTGATCCTGTAATGACTTGGAACCTATTCTGCTCATCTGTCTCCAGCTTGCAGCAAGCAAGGGGAGGCTGGCCTGAGGCTGCCCACTCAGCCATCTTCTAGAACATTCCCTCATGGGATCCTCTTCCACTTGTTCTAGGATGCAGCTGTCTCCAGTCTTCGCCTGCCTGGCGCTGGGCCTGGCCCTCCTCTTTGGTGAAGGGTCCACCCTACACCCGCATGAGTCCCAGGCAGCCCAACTGGCCACAGACTTTGGAGTGAAGGTGTTTCAGCAGGTGGCCCGGGCCTCCAAGGACCGCAATGTGGTCTTCTCTCCCTACGGGGTGGCCTCAGTGCTGGCCATGCTGCAGGCCACCACTGGAGGAGAAACCCGGCAGCAGATTCAAGCAGCAATGGGATTCAAAATTAATGGTGAGAGACGCATCAGTGGGAGGCAGAGTCAGGCGGTCTGCAAAGAGTAGGGCCCAACCTACCAGCCGCTGGGGAACGGCTGGCTCCCGCTCAGCCAGGTCAGCCCTTGTACAATACAGGGACTGCCCCGTCTTCTTTCCACACATCCTGTATCCTGGGCCCTTGACCTGTGGAACAGACTTATTAATTATGGTGCCTTAACTCCGCTAAACCACAGTTTCCTCCTCTATGGAATAAGGGTACTAAAAATGCCTACCACCCAGGGGCTGTGGAAATATTAAAGAGAATTATTTGAAATGTGTGGTGTAACCATTATTATAAAAATTAGGGTTTATAACTTTAAAAAAGAGAAAAATATTCTAAACCGAAGAAAGGCGTAGGACCTAAGACTTAAAGAAGGGAGAGGAAGAGATCATGGTTTGGAATGCACCCTCCCTCCAGAGACCCCTGAGGGGGCAGAAGAACCTTGGACATCCGAGCAGGGCTGGCCCTCTCCTGGGGGAGGTTGGCCACCTGGGAGTCCTCGGCCCAACGTGAATGTAACACGCTCTGTCCTTGCCTCGGCACAGAGAAGGGCATGGCCCTGGCCCTCCGACAACTGTACAAGGAGCTCATAGGGCCGTGGAACAAGGATGAGATCAGCACCATGGACGCCATCTTCGTCCAGCGGGATGTGAAGCTGGTCCAGGGCTTCATGTCCCGCTTCTTCAGGCTGTTCCGGAGCACAGTCAAGCAGGTGGACTTCTCAGAGGTGGACAGAGCCAGATTCATCATCAACGACTGGGTGAAGAGACACACGAAAGGTGAGCGGCAGGGAAAGGGAGCCAAGGAGCCGAGGGCCTGCCGCCTCCCAGCCACCCCCTTCAGCATCCTCTGTCCTGGAGACAGGTGCTTTAGAACCAGAACGCCATAGCTGATATTTTCCTTAGTTAGACTTGCTCAGGAACCAACACAAAAGGCATCCCTGTAAAGTGAGATTTAGTAAGAACAGCAGTAACACAGACACCCAATGACCAGATGGTAGTATGGGGACAAAGGACAGGGTGAAGTTTCCAACCCTGATCGTGAACAGGATCCTAGCATCAGGAAAATGTGGCGAGGGGAAGACTTCCTGAGACTTAGGAAGATGGATCAAATTGGAAGCAGTCAGACTTCTCCATTTAACACCTCCCCGCCCCCCACCGTTCCCTAACTGGATCCCTTTGACGCCTGGCTGTCCATAGGTATGATCGGTGACTTACTTGGCAAAGGGGCTGTGGACCAGCTGACGCGCCTGGTGCTGGTGAACGCCCTCTACTTCAATGGCCAGTGGAAGACACCCTTCCCGGAGTTGGCCACCCACCACCGCCTCTTCCACAAGTCTGATGGCAGCACTGTCTTTGTGCCCATGATGTCTCAGACCAACAAGTTTAACTACAGTAAGTACAAGACCCCCCCTCCCCACGTCTCACAGAGAGGGCCCCTCATCCCGGGGTCTCCCAGAGAATATCCAAAATGTGGCTCTCTGAGGGAGAAGGATCACAGGGAGTGTTTCCCTTTAACCCTAGTATTCACCCCAGTTTTGACAAATATTTCCCAAGTGGGAGACAACTGGATAATGAGAGCAGAGGAAAGGACTATTTTTTCTCACACCAGACGAAGCCAAACTCTAGCAATCCCCTCGGGCCCACGTCTAATCAACCACCTAACCTTGTCTCTCCACTTCTGGGTTTGTAATGTGATTACATAGGGCTGATAAATCCTACTGGGAGAAGGGCTACGTGGGAGTTGAGATTAAGGGGATGAGGGTTGGAATGAAATAGTGACTGGGTATAGGGAGGAGGCCAGTGAAGGTCAAGAAGGTCAAAACAGAAGACATTGAATTTTCAGAAGAGGAGGGAAATGGAAATCAAACTATCGAGTAGGGACTGGGGCTCTATACCAAGGGCCTAGGGTGCGGGAGGCCCTGTGTTCCATCCCCAGCACAGGAAAAACAAACCAACAAACACCACTAACATCACTGCATGTGGACTGTGATGTGGTTCCATGGTAGAGCACTCGCCTAGCCTGTGTGAGGCCCTGGGTTCCATGCCCCAGCACCAGGGGTCAAGGGGACAACAAATAGACAAACGTGGAATGGGAACAAGGGGAAGGGAAGCCTCAAAAGTTGAAACAGAAGCTGAGCATAGTGTCGCACACCTATAATCCCAGCAACTCAGGGCCAAACATTCAAGGCCAGCCCAGGCAACTTAGTGAGACCCTGTTTCCGATTTTTAAAAATTTTAAAAAGGACTTAGTGGTAGAGAGACTCTAATACTAAACAAACAAGCTGGAATGGAGCTTGGCTTCCAGAAAGAGTGGAGAAGACAGGCAAACTAGCTGAAAACCCAGTGCTGGGTTGTTTTAATAAGGGCTGGAGCCATTTCCAACCCGCCATCTTGGTATCTTTACAGCTGAGTTCACTACCCCCGATGGCCACTACTATGACATCCTGGAGTTGCCCTACCATGGGGAGACCCTCAGCATGTTCATCGCAGCTCCCTATGAGAAAGACGTGCCCCTCTCTGCCCTCACCAACATTCTGGATGCCCAACTCATCAGCCAGTGGAAAGGCAACATGACCAGGCTGCCCCGCCTCCTGGTTCTGCCCAAGTAAGCCCACCCCACGCCACGCTTGCCAATGTCCTGACCTCACCATGTGCCTCTCCTCTGTCTCCTGGTTCCCTGAAATCACTGCCCCCGTGTTGAGTTTCCCAGATCTGTGATGCCTGCCGAGTCAGGACACATGTGGGAGGCTGGAGGGAAGTACTCTGGCCTGGGTTCCATTATGATTCCTCAAATCATCCCTCTGCCTGTTTCCTCTGGAGGGAGATTTCTAGACTCTGTCCCCACACTGACCACCCTCAGAAATACCCAGTGAGAGCCAGCCATGGGAGGAGCTGGAGAAATGGTGGAGGGAACAGGAAGGACAGTATTCCCACCCCCACCTCCTAGAATCAACATCCTACCGATGGAACAAAAGGAACCACTTTGGAGATGGGGCAGCCTGAACTTGAGCTTCTGGCTGGAGTTCCAGGAGAGCAGATTTTCTCAATCCTTCTACAAAGCAAAGGGGGTGGAGAAGGCTGAGGCTTGGTAATTCCAGAAATGCCGGGACATTCCCACAGGCTTGCCCCAAACTTTCAGATGCTAAAATGACAGGCTTGGGGAAAGAGGAGAGTTTAACTGGTTAGCTGATTGTTTCTCTCACACGCCACACACATAAAAAGCCAGATAATCAGGCGTGCCCTGTTGGGAAGCAGAGAGTGCCCCAAACCTCCCTGCTTGAGTCCTCTTCAGGGTTAGCTCTCCGAAACACAGTCTGCAGACCAGATTTTTATTCAGACATCCTGGCAGGAGAATTCGTCCTTGGCCCCCTAGTCAGATTGAATAAAATTATGCTTAAAATACCGCCTTATTTGAGGAAAGTAATTAGTCACAGGTTCGAGGGGGTGAGGAGATTGAAGAAGAACGTTCATTAATATTAGAAACCTCCAGCAAAGGGAGAGACTCTGCAAATAGATTTGAAAAACCGACAGGCCTCATCCATGTTCCCATGACTTCCTACCCTGTTGGTCTGTCCCTGGGGATGCCTGACTGGGGACAGGGAGAGGTAGATGCTGCCAGTAGGAGGAACAGAGCTTGAGCTGTCTCCCCTCCCTCTGCCGCCTGCAGGTTCTCCCTGGAAACTGAAGTTGACCTCAGGAAGCCCCTGGAGGACTTGGGGATGACCGACATGTTTAGCCCCATCCAGGCGGACTTCACGAGTCTCTCAGGTGAGAGACTTTTCCCTCCCGCTTTCTTATCCCCACGGGTACTGGGATCCCCGAAAAGGACGAAGGAGATGCTCTGAGACGGTGGCTCATGGGCCCTGTATTCCTCTCTGCTGCAGTCCAAGAGCTTCTCCACGTGTCACAAGCACTGCAAAAAGTCAAGATCGAGGTGAACGAGAGTGGCACGGTGGCATCCTCCTCCACAGGTGAGTCCCGCCCAGGGGAGGCTCCACCAGCCTCAGCCAGGGCTGCCAGGAGGGGCCACCAGCAGGGGCCACCAGCAGGCGCCTCCATCACCCTGCAGGATAACAAGTCCCAGATCCAGTGGACCCGCTGCCCTGTTCCATGCGGGCCTCTCTGCCCAGACCACAATTCCCATGCGGAGGACAATGGCCCTGTCATCCCCCTCCCACACCTGTTTCCCAGTCTGGAAAGGGGACTCACTTTCCCTGGAACTCCATTCCCTCACCCATGAGTCCTCCCGAGGCCCCTGAACGTGGATAAGTCCTCCAAAGGAAAGCTCGGCTGGTCCCACAGTGTGATGAGAACTGAAGGAGTTTGTGAAGGAGAACTGACGGGCTTAGGGGTGTGTGTGTGTGTGTGTGTGTGTGTGTGTGTGTGAACCACTGAGATATCGACCCAACTCCTGGAGGAAACTAGTTCTCGGAGGACATCCCTAAACTCCTAAGACCCCTATTCCAGGAAACAGAATCCTCCTGAAAGTCACCTCCCAGAGTTGCCGTCAGACAGAAGGCTGGTGACACCAGAGCCCTTGGGATCAGTACAGGCACTGGCAGAGAACCCTGTCCTAAGACATCGTCCTTCTCTTCTAGCCATTCTGGTCTCAGCCCGCATGGCGCCTGAGGAGATTGTCATGGACCGACCCTTCCTCTTTGTGGTTCGGCACAATCCCACAGGTGAGCACGGGGTCCTCCGTCCCCCCGACCTTATTGTGTGGGGTACACAAGTCCATACAGAGGTAGACTTCCTCCAGTCCCCTGCCCCCGAGGACTCTGGGCAAAGAATATAGAGCTTGGTTCCACTCCTGTCCCGGGAGGGGACAGCGCCCTGCGTCAGACCACACAGTGGTGGGGCCCCAGTCCTGACCTGGCCCCGTATGCTGCTGTGACCCCAGACAGCTCGCCCACCTGCTCAGGTCTCAGTTCATCCGTAAACCTCACGCTTCCTCTTCTCCACTCCCTCGCTTCTCCCGCCTCAGGGGCAGTCCTTTTCATGGGCCAAGTGATGGAGCCCTGACCCGAGGACAAGAAGCTGCCATCTGGGACTAAACTGGAGATGTATCGAAAAAGAAGGAACCAACTCCGGAGAAAGGAATTTTTGTTTTGATGACTCTTTCTGGAGAGAGAGAGAAGGCATTTGTCTCTTTTTACCCCCAGTGGTAAATTCTGTCCAGTTGACCTCCTAGACCTCGGCCTCTCTCAGGAGTGGGAGGATCTTCGCGTCCAACCCCCCAGCTGGAGAGACCCCTGCAGCACGAAGGTCTCCAGGCCAGACCGTAAAACCCGCAGATCCTCCGGCGCAGCTGCATCTGCCCATCTCCCTGCCGGCTCGGCCTTCAGCCCCGGGTCCCACGGAGGCCCTGGCAGAAGGGAACCAAGGGGCTTGCAGAAGCCTGTGAGCTCCTAGGAACCATTTGTGTTCCAGTCACGCTGCTGTCACTCTTGCGCTGTCTGCCACCCCTGCCGAGGCTGGCGACAGGCCAGAGAAGGCCCTCGGAAGGCGCTTTCATCTCCACGTCCACGCTGGCACTGACAGCGTCCCGGGGCCCCGGACAGCAGACCGCAGGCCCACCGCGCTGAGCCTCCCCGCCCCCACCCTCCCCAGAAGCATCCTGCATATGTTATTTTGGAGTGTAGGTGACTTGTTTACTCATAGAAGCAGGTTTTTGCTTCCCATAAACTTTATTTTTGTAGGAATAGAGGAAGAAAGGTCAGATGTGTGCCCGGCTCCTCACCCAGACCTCCTTCCTGGTGGCCAGGGTGGGCCGCCAGGGGTGTGTTTGAGTATTTATCTCAGCCTTGCCCTTGTGGGCAAGAAAGAGGGCTAAGGAAAAAGCGTTATTTAGACTTGCACGTAGTGTTCCTCCGAGGGCTGTGTCATGTGTCCCCGAGCCTGGCACTCCACCCTCACCCCCTGTGGGCACTGCGTGGTGGTGGAGTGCACACTGCCACCTTGTGGCTGCCTGACCCCACAGCGCCTCTCTTCCACTTGATGGATTTAGGGCCCCTGCCAAGGTGGTCAAATCGCAGACCCCTTTGGGTACCAAAAGGATGGGGTGGGTGAGAGAGACCCGAGGGGGGACAGGATGGCTTCAGATTTTTCCAATGTATTTCGGAGCAGAAATGCAAGGCTCTGCATGACCTACCAGGACAGAACTTTCCCCAATTACAGGGTGACTCACAGCCGCAGTGGTGACTCACTTCAATGTGTCATTTCCGGCTGCTGTGTGTGAGCAGTGGACACGTGAGGGGGGGGCGGATGGAGGAGACAGCTAGCTCGGACTCAACCACCTCCCTTAATTCATCTTTTTGAAAACCGACCAGCTGGGGTACAGCACGAAGACCCATCTATTGAAGAATGTCATCTCATGGAAGCTGAGTCATCCCGCCACCCTCTTCTCTGAAATAGCCTCATTCACTGTTTTTTGTTTGTTTGTTTGTTTGTTTGTTTCTGAATTCATTATGCACTGGACAGTGACAGTCACCATAGGAGTCCCCAAACGTGGGGCCGAACGTTCTCGAAGTTGTGTTGAATTATATGCTTTTTCACTTTTGATATATAAGTAAAAAAAATTTATTTAAAAAAAATAAAATAAGTTCAAAGAATGTGCCAAAACAGTCCCTGCTTTCAGCTTCTAGGTTTTGCATGGTACCAGGAACAGAAACCCTGCTGGCTGGCAGACCTCTTTGGTGGCATGGAACCTTGGTGAAAACCACATTCACAGGCACACAGGTGTGTTGACCTGCCGGGGGTCAGTTCCTGAGGCTGGTCACCACAGGTCTGCAACAAAGACATGTGTGTGTGTGTGTGTGTGGTGGGGGTGGGGATATTGATTCTCCCCTGGGAACCATCCTCAAAAAGGAAAGAAGGGCCTGGGGTGCAGTCAGTGACGGAGCACGGAGCACATGCTTAGCATTCACAAAGCCCCGAGTTCAATCCTTAGCATCCCCAAAAGTTGCTACAAGTCTTGGGCTGGGGATGCAGCTCAGTGGTAGAGCACTTGCCCCCCACACCTGAAGCCCAGGGCTCAAACCCCAACACCGAAAAAAAAGAGAGAAAGTGAAAGGAACCCCCAAACGCTTTCCACCCACTCAGGTGGGCCTGATCACACTGTCCCTACAGGTTTTCAAGAGTATTTCCTTCCACCACCAAATGCCCCCGTCACCCACCCCTCCTCCCCATCTTTCTGGCCACAGTTCAAGTCACCCTCCTGTGACCTAGGATTGCCCTTGAATCAATCCAGCCACTGCCACCCTGGACCCGACACTCCCTAGATAGCCTTCCTGGGGCAAAGCGAAGCCCCACTCCCTGGCCATGATGCTTGCAGGCACTTCCTACTCCCCACCTGCACCTAGAAATCAGGTGCTTTGAAAACAAAGCTCTTTTGTTATATGTACTCTTAATAGCCTCCTTCAAACAATTTCCTGAGAGACTTTTATTCTCTTCCTCCAGGGTTTCTGTGTGTGTGTGTGTGTGTGTGTGTGTGTGTGTGTACACGTGTTTGTTTTCTAGTGTTGGAGATGGAAATCAGGAACCCAGAGTCTCCCTGCATGCTGAGTAAACGCTCTGCCACTGAGCTACACCCCTCAACCCCCTCTGCTACTTGGAAAGCTCTTGGCAGAGGACAATACTTCCCCCAATTAGTTTCTGATCACATTCAAAACTAACTTTTTAACTAAAAATAAAAACATTGTGTGACATCCAGCTCCAGAATTCTATAAAGATAGGCCAGGCCCAGTGGTGCATGCCTATAATCCCAGGCATGGAGGCTGAAGCAGGAGGATCAAGAGTTCAAAGCCAGCCTCAGCAAAAGCGAGGTGCTAAGCAACTCAGTGAGACCCTGTCTCTAAATAAAATACAAAATAGGGCTGGGATGTGGCTCAGTGGCTGAGTGCCCCTGAGTTCAATCCCTGGTACCCGCCCCCCCCCATAATCTATAGGATTATAGATCCAGCCCTCTGGATGCCCAGCTCATTTCTAAATAGGAACTAAGCACCTATGCATTCTGCATCAAAACACTGTCTTGGGGTTAAGAGGTAGTGAGTTCTCTGTCCCTGGCAGGATTCAAGGACAGCAGGTGACTGATGGAGATGCATCAGTGGTCAGGGTGCAGATTCAGTGACTTTTTCAAATTACAAAAACAAAAAACCCCACATGCTTATAGTAAGATATCCAATCAGTTTAAAAGATAAAAGTAGAAATGTAAGAGTCCCCCAGTTTCTTGGGTGTTCCTTGAGAGCTCCGTTAAGCATTTACAAGCATATTAAAAATTTGTTTCTTTCACACAAATAAAATCACGGTACATGGAGATGCACGGCACGTGGCGTGGTACCGCTTGCCTTATCTGCCTCATGACGCCTGCTGGGGCCTTTCCCGGGTCATTTTGCCAGCTGTGTATATAGATGGACTATCGATGTCCTTACCCACCAAGGAAGGCCATTGCCTGTCTTTGTCACCAACAGTGCTGCGGTAGACACCCTCTCGTGCGCTCGAGTATCCACAGAGTAACTTTCTCATGGTGTGACCGTCTCCTTTAAGAACCTTCCATTCCTAAAATTATGTGATTTTGTAATACAAACATTTTCAAATGGTGCAAAACAATCAAAAGTGGCCATTTTGCCTGGTGAGAGTATTACCTTTTCTTAAGCTTAAATAAAACTTCACAACTCCTACAGAAACCTACTGCTGTGACTAAAGATAGATTTTATTCTGTGAACAAAAAGAACCTTCACAGTATCTTCTTTTCTCTCTCTTAAATGATGCTAGACTTCCTTGGAGCAGATTCTGATCATAATATGTTTGAGAGTAAACCCTGCTAGGTATTCATGACTCAATCATGTCAACAGCACCTCCCCGCCCTGCTCCTCCCAAGGGCCAAGCAGGGCATTCATGGGCACAGCAACGTGGTGTGTTAAAATGTGGGCACCCCCTCCTTATGGATTCCTCCCTCTCGACTCACCTTTGTCAAGTTTTCTCTTCTCCCATGAGACTACAGTAGTGAGAGGGTCCCCAAAGTCCAACCAACCTGGGAAGGAAGGGTCTTCTCCTTAGAAAGCCAGAGGAAACCAAGGCAAGAGACTGGAATGGGTGACTCATGACAGTTACTCCCACTTTAGAGACAAAGGCTGTCTTTAAAAAAAAAAATATTTGTTCTTTTTAGATATACATGACAGTAGAATGTATTTCAACATATATTCATGGAGTATAACTTATTCTCATTAGGATTCCATTCTTGTGGTGGTACATGATATGGAGTTACACTGGTCGTGTATTCATATATGAACATAAGAAAGTGATGTTTGATTCATTCCACAGTCTTTCCTATTCCCATCCCCCCTCCCTTCCCTTTATTCCCTTTTGTCTAATCCAGTGAACTTCTAATCTTCCCTTTTTTACTGTGAGTCAGCATCCACATATCAGAGAGAACATTTGGCATTTGGTATTTTGGGGTTGGCTTATTTCACTTAGCATGACAGTCTCCAGTTTCATCCATTTACTGTCAAAAGCCATAATTTTATTCTTCTTTATGGCTGAGTAATATTCCTTTGTGTATATATACCCCATTTTCTTTATCCATTCCTCTGTTGAAGGGCACTCAGGTTGGTTCTATAGCTTAGTTATTGTGAATTGAGCTGTTATAAACATTGATGTGGCCGCATCACTGCAGCATGCTTATTTTAAGTCCTTTGGGTATATGCTGAAGAGTGGGAAAACTGGGTCAAATGGTGGTTCCTTTCCAAGTTTTCGGAGGACACAGAGAGGTAGTCTTTTAACCTCATGAGTTTACATCCTTCCTGTGCTATCCTCCTTGTGCAACCGGCAAGTTTGTAGGGCTAAGATACAGTTGTGGAGCTAGAGAATCAAAGACCCTAGAGGTCATCGGGCCTACTTTTGGCCAGCTTAACCCAGAGACGCAAACACTGGCCCAATCAGATTCACAAGATAGCTCTGCTTTGGGATTTGTGACCAGAACTTCAGCTGGTAGCGAGTGTCCTTTTTCCTGCCTTACCCTCTTCGCAGATCCCACTTTGAGTTCACAGTGGGTAGCGAGGGTCCTGAAGGTAAGAGTCCAAGAACTCAGGGACACTGAAACCCAGGTACATCCTTTGACCTCTTTATACCCTGGAAATATGACCAATTCCAGGATTTGGGCTGGGGACTGAAGAGTGACCCATTTGTAACGTATTTTCTTAGAAACCTAAAGAGACTCTTTTTGTACAAAATGTTTCAAAAACCAGGACAAGTTAGCTCTAATTCTGTAGTATACAGTTCAAAAACTGGCCATGCATGCTGAGAAGGTTCAAGAGACAAGAATTCTTCAAAAGGCCCCCTTGTCCACAGGGGAAGTTTGCATCAGGAACTGCCCCACTTAACAGCATGCTCAGCTTCTCTGAAACTGCGAGGACAAAGAAGAGCATGCGGTGTCGCAGCGCGAGGCCTGACCCCCGGTTTGACTTCGCCCTGGCCCCCTTCCTTGGCTGTTCAAAGTTTTTTTTTCCTTTCTCTAGTTCTTTAGGGATGAAACACTAACAAGACCTGCCTCTGGCCACCGTTTCTGCGAATTTCTTGTCAATCTCACACCATGAGGTTATGTACCTGACCATCGAGGGCCACGGGCATGAGTGTTAGACGTCCCTTGAAGGTAAAAATATTCTATCAGGACAAGATTGATCCAGGAGATACTATCTGTTTTCCAAACCCTTTTTTGAAGTGGCTCCTGAGGTAAGTTTTGTTGTAATGATAGTGGCAAACATTCATGGAGAGATGAGGAAACCTAAGACATAGAGAGGTTAAGTAACTTGCTATTATTATTATTATTATTATTATTATTATTATTATATTTTTGGAGACAAGGTCTTGCTATGTTGCCTAGGCTGGACTCCAACTCCTGGGTTCAAGAGATCCTTTTGCCTCAGCTTCTCAGCTTTCTGAGCAACTGGGACTACAGGTGCCACTGGGCCCAGCTCCCGCCATTACTGGTATTATTACCTAACAGACCCAGGTAGCAGGCATCTCTGTGCTTGCTGCTGTGCTGTTGCTTCTCTCTGTGGCATATGCGAGCAGCAACAAGTCTCCCCTGACACCAAGGACTCAGAGAGCACCACAGTGCTGCCCTCACATGCCAGTCACCAGAACCTTGTGCGTTTACACCTGCCGCCTCTCCGGCCAGATCGAGAGCTTCCTGAACACAGCCTTTTGTCCCCCCACCACCAGATGTCGCTTTGACTCTAATGGAAGGCTCTTCTCCAAAGCAAAGCAGCTGTGGTTTCAACCAAAGTCTTGTTTGAACTCCATCCATTTTAACAAAAATTTATTTGAGAACCAAACGTTGCATTAGGTACTATGTAGCATCAAGAAAAAGAATAAGTGATGCTTCTTAATACCTAAGGAGAACAGACACCAGAAAGCTGAAAGGATTTGCATGCCATGGCAAGAATGATCAAAAGGAACATTCTAGAAACAATTGCTCTAGTCCAGACTAGAACATAAGGTTCACCAGAGGACCAGATGTTTGAAATCTTAAAGGATGAATATGATGGATTTGGGTCTGATAGAACATTCTAGAAAACGGTGTCAGCAAAAGCACAAAGGAAAAATCATGGCAAAAGACAGGTTCTGGGGACACAGGTGAGGGTGCTGTCCCAAGTCGCTGGGTGGGCTTCTGTTGCTCTCTCCCTCTCAGATAACCCAGCCAGTGTTTCCCGTCTCTCTGGTGTGTGTCCTTTCTTGTTACCCTTCGAGTCCCAGGCTTATAGCCTGTGAGCATAGGGATAGTCAGTGACAGTAGCCACATGGGGAATCAAGAGATGGGGTGGATTCACAGGAAGGTGGAAGGAGGTGGCAACTCACTTGTGGCAAGTGAAGTTTGAGATGGCAGCGGACCCTTCACATGGGGGATCCACACACAGACGGCAGGCACCTGCCAGGTGTCCACTCTGTACCGAAACATCTAGAGAAGGCCGTTTATCCTCTAGCAGGAATAGCAGATGTGAAATGTACAGCATTCAATAAGAAATCAGAATTTAATCTATTCTGGGTAAGAAGTGAGATTTAAATATTCATATTTGATAACTATCTTTGTCCATTCTCTGTCACTATAATGGAATAACTAAGCCCGGGTAATTTATAAAGAACAGAGGTTTATTCAGGTTCACAGTTCTGGCGGCCGGGATGTTCAGGAGCATGGCTCTGGCATCTGCATGGCTTCTAGAGAGGCCTGCTGCCGTTTCGACTCACGGAAGAAAACCAAAGGGCGATTGGGCCTGTGCAGAAGAGGGAACGGGAAGGGTGGACTTGGTTTATGACAACCCTTTCTAGGTAACCAGTCTGGCCCTGCAGGAATGAGAAAGGCACTGATCCCCTTTAGCCACCCAGTCACCTCTTAAAGATCCCCCCTCCCAACACACAGGAGTTCAGGTGCCAGCACATGAAGTCTGGGGCATGCCCTCAAGTCAGAACAATAGTCCACGTAGACCAGAACTGGAGCCATTCAACCAGCTCTGTGCGGGCGATGTGTTCGGTTCCATCCACGGAAGCCTGCAGTTGAGCTGAAGGGATGAGGCTGACTCTCAGATGAGGTCAGCAGATGACAAGGCACTATGAGGAAGTTCACCAGTCAGTTCTCGGTCAGATGCTACAGGAACTAACTCTGGTTTGGTTTGGTTTTGTTGGTACTAGAGATTGAATGCAGATGCTACAGGAACTAACTCTGGTTTGGTTTGGTTTTGTTGGTACTAGAGATTGAATGCAGATGCTACAGGAACTAACTCTGGTTTGGTTTGGTTTTGTTGGTACTAGAGATTGAATGCAGGGGCGCTTAACCATTGAACCACATTCCCAGCCCTTTTTAAATTTTTATTTTGAGACAGGATCTCTCTACATTTCTTAGGGCCTCGCTTAGTAGCTGAGGCGGCCGCCACGCCGGGCTGTAAACCAACTCTAACTGAAGCATAAAAGGAAATTAGGGAGCTCGGGGAACCAAGTCTCCAGTCTCATACTAGGAATAAAACCCCGAATCCCGGCTGTGCCCCCTACATCCATCCCCTCACTGGACCCAGGACAGTCCCCAGCACCACTGCACTACTATCCCAGGAATCCTCTGCCCTTGCTAGAGTCTGACCTGCCCTCCATCACCTCACCCCCTCCTAGACCAGAGTCCAGGCAGGTGCACAGATGGGAAGAGCCCACCAGACATGCATATGCTGTGCCCACAAAGGAGGTTGCAAAGTACAGTGTCTGGAAATTTCCAATGCTGTACTGGGATGGTGATCTATGTCCCCCTAGACTCAAGATGGGGAGTTCCCAAACTGTAAGAAGGGGGTCTAGAGTCTGGGAGACAAAAAAGAATGATAAGCGTCTACCACAGAAAGTATACAAATGTACAGGACTGAGGGTAACAGCATACGATAAGCTTCCATATAAATTATCACTAAAAAAACTTTTTTAAAAAAATGCAAATGACATCATCAGGGAATTATGAACTGTTGCTATTTTTATGTCTCGTTTTGTTTTGTTATGTTTTGTCTTACAGTATTGGGAGACTGAATCCAGGGGTGCTCTACCACTGGGTGCTCCCCAGTCCTTTGTCTTTATGTGCTTATTTCTATATTGAGACAAGGTCTACTAAATTGCCCAGGATGGCCTTGAACTTGCTATCCTCCTGCCTAAACCTCCCACATGCACCACCATGCCCAGTTCTGCGATGGTTTGAACAATGGAGTCTGCTTTAAAGTTCAGGTCAAGACTTAATCCCCAATGCAACAGTATTAAGCAGGTGGCCTTTGAGAGGTGACTGAGCAATCCTCAGGAATAGGATTAGGTGTCCTTATAAAAGAGCTTGAGGGATTTCATCCTCTTGATTATTTATATTTATTTACTCAGCCTGTTGTGAGCACACGGTCACTCACTTAGACCTAACATGTTTGTGTCTTTCCACAGTGTCAGAATTTAACGAATGACAATAAAGTCACACGCTACCCCACTTTCATCAGTTGCAGTTGACTGAATACTTGTGGGTCACCTGATAGGCAAAAGTTGGGCAAATTCAAGTTCTAATCTTAATTTCTAATATCTATTGCACTCAAGTCACACATCACACTCCGTGTGTCACAGAAGGCTAAGGGTTAAGACAGCCACAGGGATTCAGAATAAAGGCAGACAGCAGATACTAATGCAGAGCTCCTGTGAGTGATCGAATAAGATCAGGAACCAACCAAAGAGCTTGTTCAACATGCAGGAACTTATTCTAGGCCAAGGTCCAGATGGATAGCAGTTTAGAGCATCAGCTTGAAGGGGGCTGAACGTGGCCGTCACAGGCAGGAGAAACCATGCTCTGAGGAAGCCCGATGGGACAGGAAATCAGTCCATCACTGTGGCAATTTTCCTGGGCAAAGCTCCTGACCAGTGACCAGATGACGGGGTCAGGGTGCTGCCATGTCCAGTTGTCCTTCTATGGGCCTCAAGTGAGGGGGCTGGTGTTTGATGAACTCATGGGGCCTGGTTTTTCGGAGATGAATTTGATACACTCGTGCATCCAGGCGCTTCTGACTAATTCCATTAGTCCATAGGTGGTCATTCCTATTAGCATGGTTAATTTATTTGTCAGTTTGTGCCTTATGGTTGTGCCAGGCAGATGGTGTTATTTACGTGTACAAACAAGGTGTAGAGTCATTTCATTCTGACACTCAAAATGGAGAAGCTTATGGCAAAATATCTTTTGTAAAACTACTGTTTTACAAAACGGAGTAACTCAGGTTTAGGCACAGCCTGAAAACTGCTTTTCCTTACATCAAGGAGTAATTCAGAGCAGGGCCCAGCCTGCCCTCCACGTAGCCCCTCTGGTCTTGTTCACCATGTGAGGACACGGCCAGAAGGCGCCATCTTGGAGGCAGAGAACAGCCCTTATACATCAAACCAGCTGGCACCCTGATCTTGGACTTTCCAGCCCCCAGAATTTTGAGAAATAAACTTGTGTTCTTTGTAAACCAGCTGGTTGGAGGTATTTTATTAGAGCAGCACAAATGGACTAAGGCAATTACTTAGAGAACGGACCAAAAGTGAGTGTCACAGGCACCAAAAAAGGGAAACCGCAGATGATAGACTCAAAGGATGCCAGGCTTCCAGCTGGGCCACCCTGCAAACGCTGCAGGAACCACCTCGACAGCCACGTGAGGAAAAGCAAGGGGAGGTGTCAGCGTGACTTGGCGGGTGACAGTACAAGCACTGTCCCTCGCTGTGACGGAGAACCTCGCCTCTTCCAGTTATTCAGAGGGCCTCACTAGGCCTCCGGCCCCTCCTTGAGTCTTCTCCCTTTGTCCCACTTAGATGACTCATCAGGGTCCGCTGGTTGGTCCACCACAGGTACCTCTGATTTGTCCCTCCCCGTTTCACCCTTGCACTTGGGTGCCCAAAACTGCCTCTCTGATCATCTTCCAGCCTTCCATTTTGTCCTTTCAAATTGCGCCACACATTACTAAGTGATTAATGTTCTTAACACTGCGTGCACCGAGTGATTCACCAGCTCAGACAACCATAATGACTCCCATCTGCCCACGGCATCCAGTCGGAACTCACCTCCGGGCACCAGCTGCACTCACTCCTGGATTCTCCAAGTCCACCATTCACTAACGAAGAAGAAACCCAGTCTACCACTTTCTAACTCATCTCAGCCACTTGAATTCTGTTATTCCACATGAGCCAAACCCATATTTCTAACAGTCCCCTCGTTCATCTTATCTTCTCTGCAATTAGACCTATCCCACTGAGCTGAGGAATTCTAGAAAGTGTCAGCTATCCAAGGAGTGTTGGAGCTGACCTCTCTAGAGCTTCCCAACTTTGGCAGCCTGCTGTCTCTTCGCCTCAGATGCTCATACTTCCTTCTACACAGCCTTCTCTTCTCTCCCAATTCTTTTTATGTGTTTTGCTTTCTGTCCTTTCCCTTAAACTCCATAATGACTCACCCTTTCTGATTCTAACAATTTGCTTCATGGGTCTTATTCTTTACCTAATAAGTAATGCCAAGATTATTCAGTCAACTCTCCACGCCATCAGCAAGATATCCCTGCTATATACCTTATGCCTTAGACTGCGCCATTAGCAAGCAATAAAGGATAGGCAGAGGAGAAAGGGAAATGAAAAACAAAGAATAAAAAAACAGAAGAAATGAGTGAAACAGAAAAACTAATAGCTACTATAATCAAGTGTTTACAAGGTGTCAAATATTTTCTATATCTTACCTTTAATCCCTGAAACCACCTGCAAGATTCCTAACAAGATAGAGGGTTCAATGACTCACCTGTGGCCATACTTCTTTATAAATATATTTTCTTAATTGTAGGTGGACACAGTACCTTTATTGTATTTTTATTTGGTGCTGAGGGTTGAACCCAGGACCTCATATGTGCTAGGCGAGCATGCTACCACTGAGCCATGCCTAGCCCAGTCATATATATAAGTAAGGGTTAGAGACAAGATTCCATGACAGGTGACCTAGGCCCACCCTCTTGCCACTGGAGCATCTTACCTCCAGGGCACAGATTCTCTGTATTCATCATTTACCAACAACGTCGTTGTAGCTGCCTTGGTTATCAGGCTGACTGTGGTAATACTGCTGTCCTTGTGTTCAAGGAACCCGTACTTTTTTTTCATAACTGCTCTAAAGTGCAAAAGTAGCAACTGTATTACAGTATGTCATCATAATTGTTCCACTTTATTAGTAGCAATTGTTGTTGACAAAGAACAAGAAAAATGAAGACAGATAAGATTTCACCAACCAGTGCTTCAAGTGCTATTCAAAAATAAAAACATCATTGGTTGCCAACAGTGATCTAGAGATAGATACAGTAGTCCCCCTGATCCACAGTTTCTGTAGTTTCAGTTTCAGTTTCCTGCAATCAACTCTAGTCCCCAAATACTGATATTTTCCAGAAAGAAACAATTTATAAATTTTAAATTGCACATCATTCTCATGTAATCTAGCTCCATCCACATCATCTCTTTGCCCAGAGTATCCACACTGAATATGTTAGCCACCCATTAGTCATTCGGTAGCCACCATGGCTGTCAGATTGACTGCAGCAGTCTGCAACGCTTGTGTCCAAGTAACCCACAGCTTATTGAATAACCACTCCAAAGTCCAAGAGTAATGATGCTGGCAATTTTATTACAGTATATTGTTATAATTACCCCCGCTTTTTTGGTACAAAGGGTGCTTTACCACTGAGCTATATCCCTGGCCCTTTTTATTTTAAATATTTTAGTTATAGATGGACACAATACTTCTATTTCATTTATTTATTTGTATGTGGTGCTGGGGATGGAACCCAGTGCCTCACAAGTGCTAGGTAAGCGCTCTACCACCAAGTCACAACCCCTGCCCCTTATTTTTTATTTTGAGACAGAGTCTTGCTATGTTACTTAAGGCCTCATTCAGTTGCTGAGGCTGACCTCGAACTTGTGATCCTCCTGCCTCAGCCTCCAGAGTTGCTGGGATTATAGGAGTATCCCACCTTGCCCAGCTGTTCCCCTTTTCCATTACTGATGTTAATCTTTTATTGTGTCTACATTGTAAACTGAACTTTATCGTAGGTAGGTATGTGTGTATGTGTAGGAAAAAAACATACTTTATGAAGGATCTGGTTTTATTCACTGGGGTCTTGAAACATAATCCCCGGAGGATAAGGGGAACTAGAGTTATTAATTTTTCAACATAAAATATAAGGGTTGTCTTTTTTTTTTTTTTTCAAGTGCTGGGGATTGAACCCAGGGCCTTGGGCACGCAAGGCAAGCACTCTACCAACTGAGCTATATCCCCAGCCCAAGGGTTGTCCTTTAAATCCATACTCCCTTACTTTAGGACACCCCCCACTGAAGGCTCCTATTACAGCTTACACTGTTCTCATGTTTACACCTCCCCTGTTCAGTGCTGACCCACACTAACCTTTTAGGATTCTTTTTCTTTCCCCCTCTATCTTTTGTATCAGCCTTCTCTTTTCTCTTCTCATCCCTCTTGCTTCCTATATATTTCTCTCTAATAGACTGCTGTTCTAGTAGATTCTTAGTGCACACTTGAGCTCTATACTTTCCTCATGCCCCCACCACCCTTTGTCTTCCTCTTTTCCATGTAATGTCACCTCCCCTCATCTAATTCTCCCCTGCTCCCCCTTAACTACCTGTTTCCCTGCCATTGGTCCTCCCTGCTTCCCCGCAAAGTCCACGACACCTCTTACCCCTTTTCCCGCCTTTTTCCCCCAAGGCTCCAAAGCGCGAGGACCTCATTGTCCTCTTCCCCCATCCTCCAACCAACCCACAAGATAGCCTTGTTACCATGACGACTGAGCTTCTCAAAGCTGAAGTCAAGGACCTGGTTGCCATGGCTTCCGCTTCTCCGCCTCCAGCCCCGCCCGCGCGCCCCGCTGCGTTGGCGCCTGCGCAGTGCGCCGCGAGATGGGTCTCCGTGCCGGGGCGGGACGGGGCGGGGCTTCGGCGGAGAGGGAGGGAAGGAAGAGAAAGGATAAGAAAGGGAGTGGAGCTGGCGCCTACGGTGGCCGAAGAGGGACGCGCCGAGCCGGAGGCTGCAGGATGGTAGGCTGTGCGAAGAGGGAGGGGAGGGGGAACCGAGGGGCGTGGGCTGCACCTGCGGGGGTCCTCGGGGGCCGCCCTCGTTGGGAGCCGCTCTTTCCTCCCTCTGGTCCTCAGAGGACCCACTCCTCTGAGCGGGTGGGCGAGCCGGCCTGGGGAGGAAGAGATGGAAATGGCACTCGGGAGAGGGGCGGGGAGGGGGCGCATTTGTGCGGCCCGAGGGGACTGTCTGGGGGCGGCGGGACCGTCCCGAGCCGGGAGAAGCTCTCAGGGCTCGGGGCTCGGTCCAGGGAGCCCCGACCCCTGCCGCAGGGAAGCGCCGGAAGGAGAGGGGCGCGGGGTCTGTTCGGGGAGAGAGGGAGCGGGGGTCGCGGGTCACCGAAACGCTCTTCCCTGCGGCCCAGGCAGGATCGGGACCCGCGGGGAAGCGGGCGGTCGGAGGGCGTCGTTTCCGGGTCCGAGGAGTGAACGTCCCGCCTCAGTTCCCGGCCACGCGTGCCCAGCCCGGGCTGAGGTGGGGAGGCGGAGTGGGCTGGAGGGTTTGCACTGGGGACCCAGGTTTTGGGATCCCCGGCTCCGGGGCTCTCGCTCTCCGCCTCCCAGTCTATTCTCTTTCCGGAACCCAGGCCTTCCGTCTTCCTGCTGGCTCTCCACCCCCGTCTTAGCTGCACCCGGGCTCCGTGGGGCCCCTCGGTTCTCCTCCTTCCCCACCACCCCCCCAAAAAAACCGCAAAAAACAAACAAACAAACAAAAAAGCAGTTCTCCGAATTCTGATTTTTAACCTACTAAACCAGTACTGTTGCACACACTCAGGGATTCCAGCTCTGCTAATATCCACGGAGAAGGGAGTTGCTGGGAGCAAATGAGTCCAGGAAGGGGCACCGGAATTGGGGAGCAGGGGTGCACGAGGTAGTGAGGGCTGCACACCCAGTTTGCTCTTTGTTCCACAGACTTTTCCTAGGGGAGCCACCCTGGATGACCCTGTCCTAAGCGAGAGACTGAAAGGGAGAAAGGTGTGGGTCTTAGCAGGAGGCACCCTAAAAGGAAGTAGAGAGAAAAGCTAGGGATCAAATGACTGGAGGGTGAAGTTTGATCATCCTGACACCAAGTCCTGTGCTGGACACATGTACATATACAGAGAAGGATACCCCTGAGCGTATGACTCAGTGGAGGACACTGTTAGGGACATCGGCAAGGGCTTATGACTAGGATAGGGTGGAAAGTTGAGGTAGCTTGAGACAAAGTACCCCACTTCAGCATGGTGGTAGGTACAAGGAGCACAGAAGAGAACTGGCATCTCTTTGTATTAACTCGGCACCACTTGTCACCGTGTTAGGCATTTTATCTCCTTTGGAAAGCAAGGGTAGGAAACAGGCATTAGGGAATAAAAATAATAACACGTTACAATGCCTACTATGTGCCAGGCACTATTGCTTATATCAACTCATATAATTCCTCTAACAGCTCTGAAAGGGAGGGACTTTTACCATCTCCATCTTACCGATAGGGAAACTGAGACCCAAAGACATAATTTACCCAACTATAGCCAGGATCTGAACCCAAATGACAGATGCCGAAGCTACAGCTTCCCCCAGAAGGAAAGTCGCCTGATGGTGGGAACACCCAGAGTTGAGAGCCAGGGGCTAGATTTTTTAAGAAAGTAGCAGCTGTGAGCAGAGAATCTGGGGACTGAGTTGGGAGCTGTGGGTATGGAGGAAGGAGGTTCAGAACCAAATCTCCGAGCCTCTACTCTGGTCCTCCGTGTCCTCTAGATGCGATTCATGCTGCTGTTCAGCCGTCAGGGAAAGCTGCGGCTGCAAAAATGGTACCTGGCCACGTCAGACAAAGAGCGGAAGAAGATGGTTCGGGAGCTTATGCAGGTTGTCCTGGCTCGAAAACCCAAGATGTGCAGCTTTCTGGAGTGGAGGGACCTCAAAGTTGTCTATAAGAGGTGACTTCCCACCTGCTTGCAGACCCGTCCAGATCCTGCTGGATTGAAGTTTGGCAAAGAGTTGAAATGGCTGAGAAATAGGTGCCTCTTGGGTCAGGGAGAGCTGTGTGCTGAGAACAGCAATGAACACCAACCTCCTTTCCTCTCCAAACACCCCTTGAAGAAATTCTTGCTCCCTGCCTGGTATTGCTCAAGCCTGGCACTTGCCACACACACACTTCTGTCCCTATAGGCTCTATCTTGTCCACTGCACATGTCCCTTGCTCTCTCTCACCAGTCAGAGGCCTTGTCCCACTTTTCCCAGCACACAGGCACACCCCCCACACATACCCTTTCCAGTTCCTTTTCTGAGCAGGTCAATTAGTTGGCTCAGGTTTTGCTGAGTCAAACTGAGCAGGTCAGAGGACAAGAAGGAAAGAGCATGCGTCCTTACTTGTTTCGGAGAGGCAGGCAGAGTTACTCTTTGCATACCCGAGAGCCACCTGCCTGTGTCCAGTTGGGGCACAGACCTTGGGCCGATAGTAGATTTAAACTCGAATACCTGGGTTCCAGCGCCAGTTGCCAGCTGTCTCACATGTCCACTCCACAGATATGCCAGCCTCTACTTCTGCTGCGCCATTGAGGGCCAAGACAATGAGCTCATCACCCTGGAGCTGATCCACCGATACGTGGAACTCCTGGACAAATACTTTGGCAGTGTAAGTCCCCCACTCACCCCAGTTTCTATACCCAGAAATCCCCCTTTCTGCTAAACTCCAGGGTCCATCTAAGTCATCTTTACTCTGGAAGTCTCAGGGGAGAGATGAAGTTGAAGCAATGAGAACAGTAATTAATCTCCCCTTTTAAGCTTTAAGCCTATTAGCTGTGCCCCTTAATAAGCCCAGGGCTGAGGTGGGGTGGGGAGAGGGCAGAATCTGCCACTTAATCTCCACAGAGAGCTCAGCTCAGACCTCTTGTGCAAGGAAGAAACCAAGTTCAGATTTCCTCGGTGGTTCTGACCTTGGCTTTGTATTGTGGAGAGTTTTTAATATAGTAATGCCCAGGGTCCCACGCTAGAGATCCGAATTAACCGATCTGGGGTGGACCCTGAGGCTTGGCAGACAACTCAGATCCTGGATGAGGAATAAAAATGACTCCATGATTTGTATCCCACTCCACAAAGCCCTGTGGGGTTCTCTTTGCTCCTATTCCATCCTTTAAAGAGGTGTGGATAACCCCATTTTCAGATGAGAAAACTGAGGCTGAGACACTCCATGGGTCTTGGCAGAACCCTGCCTGGGATTCAAATCTTGTACCCCATGGACCAGTGTCTCCTGTCCACAATGCCAGGGATGGAGGCTGGCACAGCCTCTGGTGGGAACAGCAGTGCAGATTTTAGAGGCAGTTCAGCAGGAACCACAGACAAGGACAGACAAGGCAATTCACATTTCAAGATGGGCGGGGAAGAGTCAAGAGGAAGGGAAAAAAAAGCGAGACCCAGTACTGAGTGAGACCCAGGGCAAGAACCCATGGTAAGGAGTGGCCATGGGAAAACGGGGGACTGGCACACCTCGATGGGCCACTCTGCCCACTCCTCCCCTCCCAGGTGTGCGAGCTGGACATCATCTTCAACTTCGAGAAGGCCTACTTCATCCTCGATGAGTTTCTGATGGGAGGGGACGTCCAGGACACCTCTAAGAAGAGTGTGCTGAAGGCTATCGAACAGGCTGACCTGCTGCAGGAGGTACGGGCCGGGGACAGTGAGGAGGAGCAAGAGCATCACAGCAGAGGGGACCTGTCTCCCCCTGGACACCCTGCCCGCCACCGAGGGGGCCCCCTTCCCTGCGGCGTCTGGCCCCCACCACGCCCATCTGCCCAGCTTGCCCTCAAGCCCTGACCCCTTGGAGTGGGAGGTGGAAGGACCATCACACATCTGTGCCAACTGTCCCCTCCTTCCAAGCTCTCTTCTCCCCAAGACCCAAGGTGTCTTCTCCCAGCTGAATCTCCTTTGACTCCTCAGTGCTTCTCTTGCTGTCGAGGGTTTCTATAGAATTGGACAGGGCCACTGGGAGATCAGTCTTTTCTTCCCTGATTTTTTGAAACGCACACATTCAAAAGCCTCTGCAGGAGTAGAAGGACATGAGGGTTGGGGGCTGCAGTGGAGGGTGCCTGGATGTTGGTCCCCCTGCTATCCAGCACCCCCGCCCTCACCCCATTGCTGCCTGCCCCCTCTCTGCTGTGCCACTGCTGAGCTTTGGTGCAGGGAGATGAGTCACCGGAATCTGCAATGACGAGCAAGCCGACCTGAGCTGGCTCTGAGGAGGGGGAGAAAGGGGCGGAGGGGGGTTCATCCCTGCCTGAGGAGAAAGGGTAAAACTGAACCCACATGTCACCGGTCCAGTTCCTCCGTCTCTCTCTCTCCCTCTCCCTTTCTCTCTCTCCCTCTCTCTCTCACACACACACGCACACACACACACACACACACACATGCGCGCGCACACACACACACACACATACACACGTGCCCTGGCACACACCCCCACCCTGGTTACTAGTGCTCTGCTCAGACCCTAATGACTCATCTCTCTGCAGTCGAGTTCACCTTCCCTCGGGGACTTGGTGACAACCTCTTACTACCTCCCCCAATCCTGAACACTAGGACCCCGCTATCTACCCACCAGCCCCGCAGAAAGCAGGTTTCCTGCTCCCATCCCAGCTGCCCCGAGGCCAAGCCCCCTGCTCACCCAGCTCCTGGCTTTGGGTTCTCTGGGTGGTGATGGGCTCAGCCTGGACCCTCCGTGCCACTGTGGATGCTGGGGTGGTGCTGGGAGGCTGGTGAGCGCGCCTGAGGGCTCGCAGCCGCTCCAGCCTTGGGCTCATGTTGGCTTCTCTCTCCCACCCTGTGTCTCTCTGTGCCCCCAACTCCGCCACCTTCCTCGTGGTTGCCGGTTGTCTCGCCCACCCTGTCTGCCTCTCGTGGTGTCTCTGCGTCACCCTGTCTGTCTCTGCCTCAGGAGGATGAGTCGCCGCGCAGTGTGCTGGAGGAGATGGGTCTGGCATAGCCCCTGCCGGCCGGGCCCCGTGGAGCTGGGGGAGCTGGTGGAGAGGCAGGGCATGGTAGCTGCTTCTCCCGCGTCCCTCAGGGCCCTTCTCTTGGTGGGACCCAGCTGCCCCTCCTCTGCCGCCTCACCTTTGGAGGGAGCCGTGGGCTCCGGCCCTTCAAACATTCCCTTGCTCCACCCCCACCTTTCCCACTAAAGGCTTTCGGAGCTAGGAGGCAGGAAAATGTGACCAAGACGGGGTGCTATTTGGCTGTCATTCCCTGCCTTTGAAGAACCAACGTCACCCAGAAATCCTCCCCCACTTATGACTGTAAATATATAAATATGTCAGGTTAAAGGGAAAAGGTCTTCAGGGCTCTTCTCTCTCCTCTGCCCCAAAACCTACCTCCACCCCTCCCCCTAGCCA
This sequence comes from Sciurus carolinensis, assembly GCF_902686445.1. Taxonomy (NCBI): domain Eukaryota; kingdom Metazoa; phylum Chordata; class Mammalia; order Rodentia; family Sciuridae; genus Sciurus; species Sciurus carolinensis. The sequence continues at coordinate 7,413,154 of NC_062230.1, read as the reverse complement.
GCCAGGGCAGCTTCTCTGCTGGGAGGGGGCCTTTTCCCTCACCTGCCCCCACCTCCTCCTTGGCCATCGTGGGGCCCCTGTCCAGTGCCAGGGCAGGAACAACATAGTTAATTTTTTTCTAACCTTGCCACTTTGAAGGAAGGGCTGGGGGAAGGGCAGGCTTTCTGGGACACTGGCCCTGTGCCTCCTCCACTCTGTTCTGGGTGAGGCAAGAGCTAAGGGGGAGGGGCGGGCAAAGTGTCCACCTTTATTTCCTTTATTCCGAAATAAAAGGAAAAAGTGTTTCTGGACTTGGCTTGCCTCTGCTTTGTGAAGGAAGGCCGAGGGTACACTACCTGTTAGCCTTTTCCCAGAATGGCATTGCCAGACTTAGGAAGAAAAAATACAGGGTACCCAACTGAGTTCTAATGTCAGACAGACAACAAATACTTTAGAAGTGTATCCCATGCAGTCGCTGGGGACACACTTGTTCTAAAAAGATCCATTGTTTATCTGGAATTGAAATTTAACTAGGAGTTCCATACTTGATCTGACCCTCTTACCCAGTTTGGGCTGCTCAGCGCCTCTGACCACTGTCTTCACCCAGGCAGGAGCAACTCCTAGAGAAAATGTCCACTCTGCTAAGATTTCCTCATGGAACACTTTAGTTTCTTTTGGCAAGGGAATCAGGAGTTCAAGGGTGTCTGTGCTTAGGAAAGGGTTGAGAAACAGCTTAACAGCAGGGTGTCTCTGTGGCTGCCAGTCCTTCTCCATTTCTTGTCAAAAGTACCTAGGACAAGGGAATTCATGGAGCAGTTAGGGAGAGATGCGGGTGAAGTGGCACCTGGGAACCACCTAGGACACGGAGTTTCACAGTGGCCGCTTCTGATGTGTGGTGCCTTGGTCTGGAAGCTTGTGGCTTCATACTGGACAGCTGACTATTCCCACTTTCCTGCGGGTCCTGGGAAGCAGTGGCTAACCTGCCCCACCCCCACGCTTGAAGTGGGAAACATTCACCCTCCCAATATGATTTCACTGTCCCCCGACTCGACCCTCGTTTTGGTCTGGGGATAGCAAGAAATGATGGGTTTTGTAGCTGGCGCTTCCCTCACCGCCCCTTGGGAAGGACCTCACAGGCCCAAGGGGACGGGTGAATAATGGAGAACAAAGTCCTAATAAAATAGTCACTTTTATTTCTTAGCAAAACTATTTCCTCCGTGGGGGGTATTTACAACAGTGAGAGGAAAGAAGGGGTAAATTCACAGCGATTTGGAGAGAGCGGAGAGGCTCCAGAGAGGCCCGAAGGGCGAGAGACAGACACATATTTTAACACAATTAATTGGAACTGCTTTTTCCGGTTTCGGACGGGGAGGTCCCTAAAGAGACTAGTTAGGGACCGGGCCCCGCCGAGGGGAGGGAACTCGCACAAACCACCCGCCCACCTGGGCTGGTCCCGGGTAGCCCGTGAGTTTTGGGTGTTCAGGCTTCAGACCCGGGAAGAGGTCCAGCAGGACCCGGCACAGTCCGGAGGCAGAGCGGCCCGCGGGCGGGGGCGGGGCCGGGAGGCGGCCGAGGGGCGGGGCCGGGGCGCATGCAAACACCGAGAGGGCGGAGGAGCGACACGGAGGGGGGAGTGGCGGCGCGCGCGGCGGGGACGCGCGGGGGCGGGGCCGGGGCGGGTCACGGGCGCCGGAGCAGCACGTGCTCGATGTAATTCTCCAGCTCCTCCTGCTCCTGCAGCCGGCGCTCCTCTGCCTCCGCAGCCTCCTGCGCGCGCTGCGCCTGGGCCTCCTGGCCCGGATAGTGGCGCGAAGGCGGCAGGGCGTGGTGATAGTGGCGGCGGCGCGAGGCCGCAGGCGGCTGCAGTGTCCGCGGCCGAATGTAGTTGGGAAAAGGGTGGTAGGGCCCAGGGGGAAACACCTCGTCCTCCTCCCGATCCCAGGGCGGGAGCACTTCGTTCCAGTCCGGCAGCTCGTCTCGAGCGGGGGCGGGGGCAGGAGGCGGGGGCTGCGGGGAGCGGACGTGGGTGGGGGCGGGGGCGGCCCGCGGGGGCGGCACAGGCTCTGGAGGGGCGTTCTTCTTCCGCTTCCGCTTCTCCTCCACCTCCTCGATGATGCTGACCACATCGTCGGCTGGCAGGTGGAGTTTGGTGGACAGCTCAATGAGGCTATCGATCGTTTGCGGGTCCATCTCCTCGTCGTCGTCCTCCTCTTCCCCGCCCTCCTCTGCCCCCTCAGCCTCCTTCCGCCGGTGGCCTGGCGTCTCCTCCTGGGAGCGCTTGTCCTCGGCTCCGGCTTCCCCGTCCTCCTCCTCGGCGAACAGTAGCGCGTTCTGCCGCGCCCTCTCCGCCTCCTCCGCCTCGGCCTCGGCCTCCGCCGCCTCCTCATCCTCTTCCCCCACCCTTTCCTCCCCGCCGCGTCGCTCCTGCTCCGCCTCCTCCTCCTCCCTCTCGTTCTCTCGCTCCTCCTGCGTCTCCTGTCGCCCCCGACCCCCCAGGCCGCGCTGCCGGGCCCCGCCCTGCAGCAAATACTGGAGCAGCAAGTCGGAGGCGAGGTCGGCCAGCCGCTCTTCCTGCGCTGCGGCCTGCCGCGTGGCTTCTGCCTGCCGCCTCCCGGCCTCTACCTGCGCCAGCCCTTGCTGTAGTAGGCGCTCCCCCGCCTCGGAGCCGCCCAGGAGTGAGCTCTCTGGCCGGCGCGCCTTGGGGAAGGGGGCGCCCAGGCCTTGGTACGCCTTGGATAAGGGTGCCAAAGCCTCGCCCAGGTGTGTTTTTGGGGAGGACACTCCTTCCCCGAACTGGTGGGCTTCGGGAAGGGGCCCGCTCTCGGGCATACGCGCCTGGAATTGCGAGGGAGCGGGGGGCGGCAGAGGCGCGCGCTCTGGGACGCGCGCCTGGAACTCTCCCCAGGAAGCGCGCCATACGCGCTCGGGCCCAGGGCTTTCAAGATTGACTCGGGTCAGCGTGTGAGTGCGGGTTTCCGTCTCTGCTGCCGCCGTCTCTTGCTGGCGCTTGGCACTGCTCGGACTGAAATCTCGAAGTTCTTGGAGCAGTGACGCTAGCGCCTCGAGCTCCTCGGAGGGGTCGCCCGCTTCGGGACCGTTCTCCTGCGTCTGAGGGCGAGGCGGGGCCGCGGGTGCCTGGGTCTCTGGGGCCGGTAGGCTGTGGGTCTGGCTGCGCACGGTCTCGGTGAGCAGAGCTTCTGCTGTGTCTTCCGCTGGCCCCTGCTGGGAGCCACCCGACGCTGGGGGCGAAGCCGGGCGGTCGAGTGCCTGCAGCAGCACCGCGGCCAGCGCCCGGGGATCCACGCCCTGGAAAAGCTCTCCCTCGTCCTGCGGCTCAGAATTTCGAGCGGCTCGGACCTCTGGGGTGCTGTCATCCTTTTGCCCGGGCATTGCGACCCCAGCTACTGGCTCTTTATGCTCAGAGCTGAGGGGAGGAGGTTGCGCCTCAGGGCGCCCCGGGGGCGCTGCTCCTAACCCCTTGATCAGTAGAAGGAAGCAGAAGAGGGCGGAAGCCGGCAACCTGAGGGATTTCATGACCAAGGGGCTGCCGGAGACTGAAAAATAGAAGGAACCAAATAAAGAGGGGATTTCTGTAAGAATTCCCTGCTCTCTAATTCTACGATCCCTTCCCCCACCTTCAAGCAGGAAATCCGGGGCTTCCCTCATTCCCCTAACCTTACCCAGAAGAGGGACGTTTAGAAGCAAAGGAGGAAGATGTGCCGATCTCTGAAGTCGTGTAAATGGGAAAAGATCGCCTGCAACCCTCTCACCCAGTGCTCTTCGCCCCCTCCCTGAGCCATCTCACTGCCAGCGCCCACGTACTAAGCAGTAAGGATAAGGGGGGAAAAATCTCTGCTCCCTCCCCACAGGACTCCCCGGATGGTGCGTGGGCGACTTCAGCAGCAAGAGAAAAGCTGCGACTCCCCTATTTACCAGGGACCCTTACCAGGGGCTCCCCGCTGTGTTTTTAACACCCCCATCCGGGAGGAGAGAGAACCCTCCCTCACACCCACGGCTGCTCAGGGTTTGGGGGACGGACAGCGGAGTATTTACCAGCCGGTGTCACGATGCGGGAGGTGGAGAGGAGGGTCGGGGCAGGGTAGGGACAAGGGAAGATCGGGACCCGTCCGCCTTGGCTTCGAGCGGTGGCTGGGCTAAGAGCGACGGTCGAGGTCTGGCGTCCAGTGGGCTGGGCTCAGCAGGGTCGGCACAGCTCCCGGCTGCTCGCTCGCTAGGGCTTCAGCACGCTGGACAGCGCCCGCGCCTTCGCCGCCTTATAAAGGGGAGCGCGCGGGATCACGTGGGTGCGCCCCGCCCCATTGACGTCAATGTTCATTCATGGGGAAGCGGGCGGGCGCCCGGTGGAGGGAGGACGCCCAGCGATTGGAGTGTGCGCTCCTCTCCGGGCCTGCGCCTGCGCACTGAGGACCTCAGCTGGAGGGGCGTGCGCTAGCCAAGCTCCGGGAAATGAATGAATGAATGAATGAATGAATGCTGAGACGGGCGGGGCAGGGGGCTATGAATGAATGAAGGAGGAACGAGGAGAAAAGGATGAATGAATGAATGGGAGAGTGAATGGAAGGGTGGATGCAGAGGAGCTGGAAGGCGGGAGGGTGGATTACAAAACAACTTGCAGCTGCTGAGCTCGCGTTGCTGAACTGAATAGGAAGGGGGCACCCCCAGCGTCTGACTGGGCACCAGTAGGAGATTAATACTGGGGAGGGGGATGATAAGAATTTGAAAGCTGGGAAGGGGGCTGGGCTCCCTACCCCTCGACCTCACGGTCCTTGGGGAACACGCCCAAGGACGGCGTGAACCTGAGAGGAGGGGCGGATCTGCTCGCCTGCGGGCGCTGTCCGCGGATCTGCGTTGCGGGGTGCTGGCTCAGGTCCCCGCAGATGGGTGGATCTTGCGGTTTTGGTACACATTGGAAAGGGTCCGAGTCGGAAAAGAAAAGGGAAGACTAAGGATGTGTGCCTCTGGGTCGTGTCTGTTCACGACCGACTCGTGTCTGGAGAAAAAGGTGTGCCTTGTCCTTCTGTCCGGCTGACTGCCTTGCATGTCAAGGCCCCCGCTGTGCCTCTTAGTCCACTTCCCACCCTCCTCCAGCTTCTTTCCCTCCCTCTGCTCCCCCTACCCAAGGACGTTTGGAGGGCGAGACCAGACCAGGTGGGGAGGGGGTTGCGCAGGTAGGGGGGTGACTCAACTCCAGTTCTCTCCACCACTTAAAGGGAAGGTTTGAACCCAATGGGAGGGGGACTGCAACGTCAGCGATAGACCCTCTCTGCCACCAGACCCTTGGACCGTATCTCCTGCCAGAGGGGTTGGGGCTGGGGGCTTGGACAGTTAGAGGTTCCGGGAGTGGGGGGCGATGACGCACAGATTGCGCAGAGAGAATCCATCAGCGAGCTGGGTCCGGTGAAGGGAGACCAGGCGTGGGCGGGGGTGGGGGGAGGACGGAAATGGGGAGGGGGTAGGAGAGAGGGAAAGGTGGCCAGGGGAGCAGCCACTGCAGGAATGAAGGGGAGGGAGGGAGGGAGGCTGGAGGGGGCTGCGGTGCAGGCGGAGAGCAGTGCGGGGGCGTGGGCAGGGAAAGGGGGGAGTCACAATGACACACACCAAACACACAAGAACTGCGGACACAGGGGTGTTTGTGGGCACACGCAAGGCACCGGTACCCTGAGAATCTGGAAACCAGGACCGGGGCTCTCTGCAGGGGCTCAGAGCCTCTTTCCGAGCCAGTCCTAGCCCCCTCCTCATCCGTTCCTAGTACTGACCCTTATTCCAAGTCCCCCCCGCACACTCGCACACTCACACACTTGCACACTCACGTGCTTTCCCTCTACAGCCAGAAGAGGCTTCTCGCTTCCATCAATGGCTCGACTTTCCCAGAAGAAAGCCCATCAGCTCTGCGGGGAAAGAGGTGGGGAGGAGTGGAGAGAGGAAAGGGAAGAGATGGGGGCAGGGAAAGGGGAAGGAAGGAAGGAACCTGGAGCAGGTGGGAAAAGCAGGCTAAAGGAGAAGGAAAAAGGAGAAAACTATTGAGAACCAAGGTGACTGGAGAATTCAAAGGAAAAGAGACCCTCCTGGCAGTGCTTCACACCCTACCCCCACTACTCTCCAGGGCCTCCCCTGCCCCTCGGGCTCCCCCTCATACCCCTCACCGTCTTCTCAGACTGGCATTACAGGAGCAGTGGTGTGGGGAGGGGGTCACATTACCTTGAATGAATCAGAGAGATGTCTCAGACATGTGGGGGAGGGAGCCAAGGGGTCTGAGTGATGGGAAAAAGGATTCAAACTCAGGAAGAGGGGAGACAGGCACCTAGACACATTCTATATACTCCTGGGTTTGTGCGTTTGCACAGACGTGTGTGTGTGTGTGTGTGCACGCACATGTGTGTCAGGGCCCCCACTGTGCCTCTTCTCAGATCACTGCCCACCCTCCTCCAGTTCTTTCTGTACATATGTACAAAAATTAAGAAGCCCCGTCGTGGGGAAGAAAAAGAAAGGGCATGAGGGGAACAAATTGTGTATTTCATCAGATTGAGAGTGGATGGTCCTGGTAGTTTTCCAATTTAAATAGGGGATCTTCTCTTCCAACCTGGGCGACTGTTTCTGCCTGTTTCCAGGGGTCGGTGTGCGATCTGATCTCCTTGGAATGTCTGTACACCTGTGCAACTTGGAGTCTTTGCACCCAGTTCTGGGCACCTGTTGGTGTCTGAAAAGTGTGCCTGGCTTGGTGGTGCCCAAGAACGTGTATGTATGTATGTGTATCTTTGTGCATTTATCTGGGTTCTTCCATGCCTATTGGTATATGTTGTTGATTGCATGGACTTCCAAGTACCTTCATCTTTCTTGCCCCTCCCCCTATTCATTTTTCGACCTCTATGCAATAAAGCTTCAGAAAAGTTATTTATCTGGAGCCCCCAAGTTGTGGGTCCTTGCCCCTGGTTTTCAGAGCATTCCCCATTCCTCCATTTTGCCCAACCCCCACCCCTCCATGCCTCCACTTGCTCCCAGGGAACCTTCTCAGACATCTATATCTCAGAGCCTCAGCTGTCATGGGGAAAGGTGTGGAGGAGGCAATGTGGAAACGTGGGGCACCAAAGTCGATAGACTTGGTGAATCCATAATCTGACTCTTGAATGTGCTCTCTGGACAGTGGGTCTCCCTCTCTCCTCCAGGTTTCCTACCTGCGTCAGCTCATTCACATACATCTGCACCTTCAGGGGATGAGCTGTGCCCTTCATAACCTACTGCCTCTAGGGACTTCTGGAAGAGATCTGAATTGGGGATAGGTTCTGGGATCAGGGAGAGGAGGAAGATGGTAGGAAAGAAAGAAATGAAGAGAAAGCTAGAAATGGCAGAGCTGAGATGGGGACCTGGAGGGGTTGCCTGGTGTTTGCTCTGAGTTGTTTGTATGAATCCATCTCTCTTTATCTTTGTTTCTGATTCTCCCATACTCTCCAGGAGGGTAGAAGGAGAAGATGGGGTTCATCAAAGTAGTGATCCAAAGCTGTAGGTTTGGAAAACCAGGGGCGAGGGGCAGAACATGGAGTCTTTTCCCTGAAAAAGCCGGGAGAGAAAGAAAGGGCAGGGGCTCAGGGCCCCCGCAGTTCATCGTCCCCTTCTTCCCCTCCCCCTCCCCCACCGGTGACTCACCTCTGCAGCCTTTCATTGCGTCAGCCATATGGGGGGACAGGCAGGGAGGGGGCACTTAGGAGAGGGCAGGGGTCTCCACTTTGAACTGAAAGAAGGTGCTGAAGACCCCCTGAAAATGGCTCCATTTAGAATACATACATTATTGCCCTACTCCCTAGCCACTCCAGGGGTGGGAAGTCCTGGGAAGGGGCAGGGGAGAGGGCTGGGGGCCACTGGAGGGTCTGGAATGATGAGCAATGGGAAGGGGATGCTTACTCTCATTTTTAATCCCAGGGTCCCATTCCCTCAGACCCCCACCCACTCCTGAGTGGGGGAGGGGAGACCCTGCAAACCGGGGGAGGGCAAAGCCGCAGAGATGAGTCACCAAGGAAAGGAAAAAGAGAGAGAGACAGAGATGGGAGAGACACAGAGAGACAACTCCTGGAGAGAATGAGAAAGGGACACACACGCACACACACACACACACACACACACACAAACACCACAAAGGTGATATCCACAAAGTAACAAGAAATTTGTGCACATCCATAAACCTGATCTAGCCCCTTCCAAAATCCACCTGTCACACACACAACAGTGTCATACAGAGTTACACTAAGATTCTGAGACACACCCACTTAACAAACACAATGTCACACCTAGCCCAGCACAGTCACTCAGACTTATGCTGAAGGTTTGTCCAGGGCAATTGAGAGCCCTCATTTCTTTTACAGAGTGGCAGGAGCGGGGTCAGAACCCTCAAGAAATGCGACTTCAAAAATCAAAGACGCATTTTCAGGGACACACGGTCTGCACCGTACACACGCGACAATATACACAAGTCGCCTGCCTCCCCGTCTACACGTACATAGTAACATATCAAGCATTATCTATATCAAAAAGCCACCCGGGGTACCTGTTTCTGGGGTACAACAGGTATGTTGCCCCGAATGCATCCACCCAGACACCCCCTGACTTGTATACATAGGTACAGAAACGCAGACACACAAAGACGCCCATGGACACACTCACACGGACGGAAACCACCTTGCGATGCCTCGCCCGCGTCCGCACTCGTCCTGGCGCCCCCGTGTGTCACTTTTCGGGATCGCAGTCTCCGCCGCTCTGGAGCTCCGCTCCCGGGGGAGTGGGGGCGGTACCCAGGCTCCTTCCACCTCCTCCCCCCACCACGCGTTGCCCACCCAGAAATCTGGAAAGCCAGTCGAGAGCTGGGAGTTAGGCGCCTGGATTTTGGTGTTGAGAGAGGCTTGTTCCTGGATGCCAGGGTGAACTTGGGAGACGATCCCACAGAATTTGGATAGCAGGCGACTTCCAGGTCCAAGGGAAAGCCAAGCCTGGGCTTAGTCCGGGCGCCGCGTTGCTTCCCGCCTGGGTTCTCAGCAGCCGCTTCTTTCCTCCGGTTGGTGGAGGTGGGGGCACACAATGGCCAGCAGCCCTCCCCAGCTCCCCCCCCCCCTCAGGAAGTCATTAGCCCCATTGCCACGGGGCTTAGAGATCCTCTCTAATACAGGCTGCTGGGGAAGGGGGGAAGATAATATGTCTCATCCCTCCCCACTAAGAAGAAGGGAAGCACACACAAGGGTGGGCAAAAGGTCCATTTTATTGTCATACAGCCATGGTGGAAATGGCAAGGGAGGTGGCAACATGATCAGGCACAGGAGGCAGCCAAGGCAGAGCAGCTAGCCACAAAGCTGGAACTGTGAATAGTCAAACAGTCGCTGTTCCCTTGGCCCACCTTTTCCCACCCACTGGCGCCCTCCTCTGCCCACGTCTTGAATTCCATCCCCAGCAAACCCTGAGCTGGATCGACACTTCCCTAGCAACTGTCCACTGTCCAACAAGAAGTCCAAAGCTAACACCAACACACACAACAATGTTCTGGCATGCTCTGGTCTTGTCACACCTGGGTTCTAGGCCCTGCTGGGCTCCCAGCTACTGAGAGGGACTTCAAAGAAGTCACTGGGATCTTTCTGAGTCTGTTTTCTCCTTCTGACTTTGGCTCAGAATCCAGTTAGGAGACGGCACTGTACAAAGGCAGTGGTTACTACAGCATTTAAATAGAAGACTCTCAAATTCCAAAAAACTTACACGATCCAGAGGAACAGTGTGCAGAAGTACAGGGAGGTGAGAGTTCCAGACCTCCTAGAAAGCAGACTGGTTGTAACCAGGAGACAGTCCCTATGCCAGGCTGAGGGACAGCCCCTATGCCAGGTTTCATTGCACCAGTTTCCAGCTGGAACCCCTGGTTAGTTAGGGGCCTTAGGAAAGGACCCTCGAGAAATAATATCATGCCAATTTGGAGCAAAACCCAGCCAGGGTGACAAGTTCAGGAAAGTGCATCATCATGAGTAAACAGGATCCCAAATGGGGGATAATTATAAATATATTTTATTTACAACATCTGTCTCTGGCAATGGGGAAAGGAACAGAGAAAGGGGGGAGGGGTAGAAAAACTGGTACTTAGGAGCTAAGTGTCAGGACCGTCCAGGAGGGAAGAAAATGGGGGTGACAGAAGCAGGCAGAGGACACTGATCTAGAGGCAGAGAAGACTGAGGGGTCAGTGAGAAGGGGCACCTGGGTCAGTTCTGAAGCTTCAGAAGGGGCAAGAGGAAGAGAGATAATATGGATTGGTTGACTGTGTTCCCCCTGGAACCTGGGCATCACACACATTTCTGTGGATTCCATCTGAAGGGGACAGAAGAGAGAAGTCTGGAATGACAGGAAGATGGACAGGGCTTTGAAGCGATCACTTCTTGGAAGAGAAGAGTGGGTAATATGGCGAAGGGGCTCCCCCATCCTCAGAGGCTTAGGTCCAGAGTGGGAAAGGGCATGGGGGTGCTGGAGGATGGCAGAGTTGAGAATAGGGAAGGAAGGACCTATGTACACTAAAGGTAGGGGCCCCAGCCATCTTCTGAGGGGGGCCGAGCTTGGCAATGGTAGGCACGGGGCTGGCTGGGGATTTGAGGAAGGACTAAGTGCTTCTTTGCTCCACTATAGGGAGAGAGGCCTCAGATGTGGGCCTCCCGCAGGTACGGTTCAGTATAACCCTTGACCAGCTCAAGCCCTAGGCCGGTCTGGCAGAAATCAGCCAGCTGTGATCACAGCTGGGGCTCTAGGAAGAGTTGGCACATGACTTGAGGACGGCGAGACGTGGGATCTGGCGCTGCAGGTGCCAGAGCAGCTGGCTCTGCACCTGCCCAATGTCGCTGCTGAAGCAGTCGATGTTGTGGGAGCTCCACGCGCGGTCGCCGCCTTGCGGGATAGGGAAGGGGTTGGTGCACAGCGTGAGCAAGCGCCACTCCAGGCCTTTGGCTGCCAGTAGGTGCAGGACTGGAGGTCCTGGACGAGGATCCCTCCCGGAAGCACGTCGCGCTGCACGGAGGACCACAGCAGAAGACGTGCCACTTCGCTGCCTGACTTGGACACGGCCTCCGGGAGCAGTGGCGAGAAGTTGCCAGAGGTCTGCAGAGCAGCCAGCGGCGCGCCCAGCCCTGCCAGCAGCGCCAACGCGTTGAACCGAACCAAAAAGATGCCCTGCGCGGGGCACGAGTGAGCGCGTGGCGGACGCAGGGCGGGCGGGGGGTCGCTGGAGAGTCAGGCTCCTCCGCATCTTCACTCCACACTCAAACCCACCGACTTCCAGCGGGGCCCTTCGGGAGGTCGGAATTGAAAGCACCAGGCAGAGTGAGGTTCGTTAAAGCCTGGGTCCCGGCAGACAGTAGGGATGAGCCAGAGGTAATGGCTCTGAATACCTGGATCCCCAACGAGAGGCGGGATCAATATGGAGCAGCCCTGAGACCTGGGCTGTGGGTCTTTGGATATCCGAGGGGGTGAAACCGAGGGAAGAGAATCAATAAGTAAAGTGGGAGAGGCCGAGAGAGAGGGAAAGGGCTCCAACTGGGATGTTTGGGTCCCTAAAGACTGTCAGGATCAATGTAGGGGAGGCAGGGTCACGGAAGTCGGGAAGTAAGGACTAACGGCTTGGGGCTGGGAGTAGGGGGCTGACTTCCTCTGGGTAAGGACTGGGACAAGGCTAACAGCCGCTCCACTCAGTAAAACCCAGAACAAAAGAAAACCGGTGGTGGGCTGGGCCTGGAGACGCACGCCCAGGTGCCCCAGGGAAGGCCCGGCCGTCGCGCTCCCCGGTCCTTCTCACCTGCTTGATGATTACTCGGTACTCGGTCAGCTCCCGGGGGGCCTAGTCGGTAAGTCGTGTCACCCCGACCCCCGGATGCTGTCCTTTGACCAGCTACGCGCAGAAGCGCTGCAGGAGCAGGGACACACCCTCGCCGCGCTCCCAGGGCGCCAAGCGCAGCCCCTCCACTAGCAGGGTTTTCCGGGTATCGATCATGTTCAAAGACTCCAGTGCGATCGGCGGACCCAGGCCGAGAGGATGTCCCCTCTTCCCTCTGCCCCTGCCAGGCCTCTCGCTCCAGGGCTCGCACACAGTTCTCCTTCGGCCTCGCCCAAGTGCCTAGGCAGCCCAGACGCGGGCAGCCCAGGGACCTCTCCTCAGCATTTAGGCAGAACAATCGGGGGCTGTTCCACCGCTTGCCAAGCTTTAGCACAGCTTGCACAATGTCCCTGACTGCTAGCCACGCCCTCTTTTCTTGGCTCCACCCCCAGGAGCTTGTCACGCCCCTTAGCGCGAACCCTGCTTGCTCTTAGCCCCGCCCATAGCCCCAGCTCAGTTCATCCTGCGCTCCGCTTCCAGGCAGATCTAGACTTCCATCTATTCAAAGGTCCTGGTCCCAGTCTAGTGCTTTCACCTGTAGGCTACTTCCTCTTGTTTGTTCCCCTTTTTTTGTGTTCCTGTCCCCAGAAAGTCTCAAAGGGATCCTCAAACTCCGAAGCTATCACTGATCCCTTTGGTTCCTTAGTTTATCCACACCTCACCCTACTGACCACACCCCACTGACCTAGCCCCTAGATCCGCATGTCCTGTACCTTGGTCCCAAAACAGGCTATATTTTCTCAGTAAACGGACGAGGGACGGGGAAAAGCTGGCCTAGGATCCAAACCCCCAAACCTGACTTCACCCCTTTTCGCCTAGGCTCCGCCCCCTCCCTCTCACCACGCCTCCATCTCGCCTGGCTAGCACCACTGGGCAAGACGGATCCTGGGATCCTGGGGCCAGCTGTGTGGACTGGACCCGGGAGGTAGTTCAGGCTCCGTAGATGCCCCCGAGAGGGCCAGCACCTCCTCAAACTCCCCTTCTGTAGCCACCACTTAGTTCAACCGATCAGTCTCTGCCTCAGGTCCTAATCTGATTCTGGGCTTGGCTCCCAAGACTTGGCCTGGGTTTCAGGCCCTGGATCAGCCCTTGGAGGCTTGGTCTCAGCCTCAAGCCCTGATCTGGATCTGGAGTTGGCCTGGGTCTCCTGTGGCTGGACTTTGAAGCTCATCTTCACATCTGGAGCTTCTTTTCTGGTTTAGGGACCTCTAAGGCGGCTGCGGCACAGCTGGCTTCCTGCTTCATTACCCTGCAGAAGAAAATCCAGTACAGGATCAGAGGCCCCTGTTTCCATATCTGATTCCCTACAAAACAGTCCCAATAACCCCTTCCTACACACATACTCTCTTTTCTGTTCCCCATACTGACCCTGGTCATGGAGGGCTTTCAAATCCTTTCCTCCTCCCACCAGCTCCCAGATATCCCAGTTATACCTGCTCCACTCCTACCAGATATCCTCCACAGTCATAAACTCAGGAGCCCCTAGCGAGTTCCCCAGAGACTAGCCCCAGATCCCCTCCATATCCAGTCAGCTCCTAGAGAGACCTGGACAAAAGAGAAGAGGCTCTTGGAGGAGCAAAAAATTGGAGGGCCCACCTCCTCTTCAAGACCTCTGCAAAGACAACAGGAAAAATTCCTACCTGTGAGAGGATTCCCCAGGGAAGAGCAGAAGATTTAACATCCCTTTCCTCGCACTGCCATCGTGTCACCTGGGCAAAAGGAGGAGGATGTAGACCCCAGAGCTCCTCCATATTACTGCTCCAATCTACCACCCCAACCCCCTGACATACACACGCAAACACAAGCAACAGGAGTGTGCAGATGGACAGCCGCGTTAGAATAAGTCATGCCTTTTCTCCTGGGCCAGTCAAACCCCCTTTACCTTCTCTTGTTTGAAATTATTCTGCCTCCCCATAGTGTGACTTTGGCTGCGCTCCAGGGCTCAGTGGTGATTTTGAAATAGGCCCTGTAGGTCCAGCAAACCAAACGTCCACCATGATCACACATGCCCCTCTGCCCAGTCACTTCCCCTCCAAGGACAGAAAGGCAGAGGCCCTCCCCTTCTGTCTCTGCTCTTTTTAAAATCTCTTGCACCATTTCCTACTCAGGAATTTGTTTGCCTTTGCCATTCCTCAAAGTCCTTCTTTTGGGGTTGGATCAACGCCCCATGGATCCAACACTCTCTTCTATTTTCCCTTCCTGGAGACAGAGCCAAAGAGAAAGCACCCCTACCCAAGTCTGGATGACTCCTAATTCCAGACCTGTCTCCTCCAAATCAACCAATCCAATCCTCCCTCCTCTCACTTTCAGCCAATTATAACACTCTCTCATATAACCTAAATTAAAGCTCCATTAACCAACCTACCAGCGGACACAGACCAGCTACTCTGTTGGGGATAATAATGGCTTGGCCAGATTTTTAAAAACAAAGCATAGCCAAGGGTAGTGGCTCATGTTGCCTGTAACCCCAGCAAACTGGGAGGCTGAGGCAGAAGGATGGCAAGTTCAAGGCCGTCTTCAGCAATTTGGCAAGATCCTCTGCAACTTAGGGAGGCTCTTTCTCAAAATAAAAATTAGAAAGGACTGGGGATGTAGCTCAGTGGTAAAGGGCCCCTTGGTTCAATCTTTAATACTAAAACAAACAGACAAACAAAAAGTGACCCATGTTTGGGGAACTAAGGGGTATTTGGGGGGTGGTTTTAGGTTTCTATGCCCTAAATACAGCTGATGCAAACATTTGCTGTTCACACAGAGCTTCAAAAGGAGCGCTCTGTGTCCCTTTTTCTTTTCCAGTTCTTTCTAATCTGATTTCAGTGCTTAAGGCTCTCCCTAGCATCAGGCCAGCATCATCAGAGGGAGGGGGATCCAGGTTCAGAGGTGTTAGAGTGTCTGAAGGGCCATTAGTGACCAGGAGGTTACACCCTTTCCTTTCCTTAGTAAGGAAACCAAGGCTTGCCCAAGGTGCCTTGGCTTGGGCAGAACCAGACTAAAAGTTACATTTTCTAGACTCCTAGGCCAGCAGAGGAGACCTCTTTTTGGTGTATCTGGGTCGTGAAAGCTAGCCAGAAGCATGGGGAGAGGAAATACTGGGAGTCAGAGGTCCCAGGTGGTCTAAACTGACCTAGAACCAGAGATGGGATTGCGGGGCAGGGGGTGGGGGGGACGCTCACTCCCCTACCCATTGCCAGCAATCTCTATACCAACACACAGAACTACATACCTGGGACCAATCTAAGCCCCAGACTCTGGGGACCTGGGTCCTGGAGATGTGCAGGTTAACTCTTGGATTCCATTTGCATCTTCAGACAACCTGAGCTAGCCATTCTTGGGTCCTGGGGAAGTACAAGCTGCTGGTTCAGTGGTGACTCCAGGAATACTCCACTGTCCACAATGGGGCAAAGTTTGAGCAACCTGTACCTGAAACCCATCAAGACATTGCCTAATTCAAGACATTAGCCTCCATTCCCTCCCTTGATTTCAGGATGGAGAGACTCAAGAGGGGGAAGAGCCCCCTGTAAATGACTGTTCTACATCTCAGATTGGGCTGTGTGGGATGGGGGTGAGGGAGCGAGAAGTGAGCGGGGGAGTTCCTGGAGTCACAGGAAAGAAGGAAGAACTTTCCGGGACATCCCTCATCTTTCCAGGCCCTCCCTCTACCCTTGTTCCCTTGTGGGGGACATAAACAAAGGTTCCAAGGTCCCTAAACCCTAGGGGAGGTGAATACTGAGAGCAAGGTAGGTCAGAGTTTCCAGAAGCCAAACTGTGTGCTAAACTCATAAATCTTTTTTTTTTTTTTTAATACCAGGAATCGAACCCAGGAGCACTTAACCACTGAGCCACATCCTCAACCTTTTTAAAAATATTTTATGTTGAGACAGGGTCTCCCTGAGTTGACAAGGCTGGCTTTGAACTTGCAACCCTCCTGCCTCAGCCTCCTCAGTCATTGGGATTATAAGTGTGCACAGCCCCTGCTGGCTGGTCCCATAAATCTTGCTCCCTACTCTTCCCAACCCCCAGCACAACACCCTCTAACCTGGCACTTTGGAACTAACTTCCTTAAGGTGTCCAGGCAGAGGTAGAGGCAGAGGCAAGCCCATGCCTCCAGGGCACTGTGGGAAATGTAGTTCAGGGCAGTCCTGGGCCAAGCTCCAGGTAGGGAGGCATCCTTCCTCATCCCCACATCCTTGGGGGCATTCTTTTAATCTCATAAATGTAAATGATCGCTCCAGGGCAGTGGATGATGGAGTCAGCGCTGGGCATGCTGGAAGCCCCCCTCCACCCCACTTCCACCAGCACCCCACACACCTGAAATATTGGTGCCCTTGAGGCTGATGGCTTCTCAGAACTGGGGGAGGAAGGTGACAGAGGGAAGGGAGGAAAGATGTGCAAGGCGGAGACAAAGAAGGAGTCCACACAAAGAGCCTGAAGATGGGAGCCAAAGGGACGGGAAGGAGACAGAAAGGAGACAAAGGCAGACTCGAGAGATGCAGGGCTGGAGGGGACCAGAGAGGGAGCTGGAGGAGGCACCCCCTGGGAATCAGTCGTGACACCTCCTGACTCCCGGTCAGGGGGAAAAAAATTCTTAGCAGGGCACCTCCTTCCCAGGGGGACCATAAATAGAAATCGTGACACACCCACTTCTTCCCGGGGTGTCCGTGAGGGAGGGCATGAGTCAGGGGAGGATAAAGTCAGAGGAGGTTGGAAGAGAACACACTGAAAACGGAGAGGGGGGACAGGATGAAGCGGGGCGGGCTGAGGAGCCCCGGGGGCAGAGGCAGGGGACCGGGAAGAGGGCCCAGCGAGGCGGAGCGGGGGTCTGTCCCGGAGGGCCGCCATCGGGGCGGAGGGGGCTGTCGGGGAGAGTCTGCTCGGGTGAGGGTGCGCCCTCCTCCCCTTTCCCGGCGTGAGAACTCCAGGCGGAGCAGGCGGGAGCGGGATTCCCAGGGCGGCTGTCTACTTGGCAGGGGTCCCCCTGGCATCGGACCCTAAGGACAGGTGGGAGCGAGATGGCGGTGGAGGACAGCGCCTTGGACACCCGAGGCGAAGTCTTCCTCTAGTTTTCTAGGTCACCGGACGCGGGGGTTGGGCCGTAGGGGGCGCGGTCGCTTTGTCCACTGGAGGGCGGTGGCCTTCTGCTGGCCCTATTCAGCGGTCCCGGAGCACGCCAGCCCCCTGCCCCGGCGCAGCGGCGCCCCTACCTGCGGGAGCCCGAGACGCGGGGCTGCGAAGCGCAGGTGACCCGCGGTGCGGAGTCGGGGCCCCTGGGAACCCCGAGAGCCGAGAGAGGAGGATGCGCCGGTACTGGGCCGCGCCATCGGGTCCCGACTCGGACTTCGAATGCAGACGTGGGGTCTGAGGCGCCGCTCAGCGCCTGACAGCGGGTCGGGGTTCGCGTGGCGCGCGCGTCTCCCGGGGCGACGCTCAGCTGCGCCCGCGGCCCCGGCGGCAGCTCCGAGGGGCGGAGATCCCAGCGACGCGGGGGAAACCTGGGACGGATCTGGAGCGGACTCCAGTCCGGCCGGGGACTGGCGGGGCAGAGAAACCAGGGCAGCGTGGCCGCGGCAGCCGGCGCTGAGGGGTGGCTGGGAAGAGTGTCCCGCAGATCCCGCCTCCTGTCCCGCCTGGGGAGCCGGGCAGGGAGCGTGGGGGTGTCTTGGGTTTTGGAGGAGAGTTGGTTTCTGGCTTAGTGATCACCCCGCCCCACAGCATCTCTATTGTGGGTCCAGGAGTCCCCAACAGCCCCGAAGTCGCGCTCCACCAGGGGCCACCCTCTACAGAATCCTCCGAGTCCTCTCTCCAACACCAACAGCTAGTAAGTAAGAAAGGCCGCAGAGGGATTCGGAAGACGCTGAAAAGACCGGAAACAAGGGACCCGAAGAGGCAGAAGTGGAGAGACTGATCCCAGCTGAGCAGGGCCTACTTCTGGATCCTCCCAGCACTGCGAGGATGCGGGTAGAGAGCAGCCCTGTCCCCCTGGGTGCACAGGGCCCTGGTCCACCTCTCTCCCTGGCTCAGGCCGCAGGCCCCCTCGGGGCAGTACCAGAAGACTTCCAGGCACAGCACGTGCACTAGCCCAAGTGGCACACACCCCTGCTACCCTGTGTGTGTGAAAAGAAGGGCAGGAGGGAAAACGAAGCATGGACCTGTGTGTCCACGAGCTAGTGCAACCTGGGTAACCTAGGGACCCCAGCTCTTAACAGTTGAGGGGCTCCCTAGGTTACCTACAAAGTGAGATCAGCATACCTGTAGGTCCACCCTAGATGGAGCCAGGACAATGGTGGGCAAGACCCTCATAAGTGTGAAGTGGTCAGGGGACGTGGGGGATGTTGCTGGTCCTGAAGCCTGCTGGAGGTCCCCCTGCACTGCCCAACTCTCACACTCCACTCCCTCTTCCCACCCAGGTTTATGGCTTACCTGTCTCATTCCCTTTTTGCACTTTGTGAGGGGCTGTCTTCATAACCTGGCAAATGGATGCCCACTGGCTGCGCTAATGTGATAAGGTGGAGACTCATGATCCTAGAAGCACACACAGCCACACCCAGGGCTAAAGGCCTGAGGATCAGGGAGTGGGATTGCAGCCTGCATGGGCCCAAAAGTAACAGATAAGTCATTCAACTTTTTTTTTTTTTTTTTTTTTTTTTTAGAACTTCCCCATTTCTGATTTCTGAACTGCTAACACTTGGCATGCCACAAAACTATAAGTTAATGCTGCAAGGTGCACCCTTGCAGAAAACTCTTACAAAAGTTAAATTTCCAGGAAAAAAAGATACTAGTGACCAGAGGGAGGTCAATCATACTCGAATCCCACCCCTTTCACCAGGAGCCTCACCTTTGGCCACCCGGATTGGTGTAACACTCACCCATTTCCAGTCCCCACAACCAATCAGAATTGAAAGTTTTCCAAAGTTCCAATTTCTCCTTATGTCCCAACCACTCAGAAGCAAGATGGCACCACAAGTCCCAGACTACTCACTGAGCCAATCAACTGGTTCCATCTCCATTCTGAGACTTCTAGGGTAACATCCTCCCATCCAGATCGCCCCTGGAGGATGGTGGGGTGGTGGAGAGTTAAAAGATGACTTTAACCTGGATGCCCCCACCAGCCAGAGAAAACCAGTGGTGTTCAGCATCCTTAAGTGTCCAGAGGATGCAGCAAAGTGCCCTGAACTTTGATACCAGCCAAGGTTGAGCATGGGATGGGCGATGAGGGTAGGTGTGATTATTTAGACACTTTACAGAGGAAAGTAAATTCTGAGAGGTTCGGCAACTTGGGTCAAATGCCTTCCATCGTTTCCATCTGAAAAGTCCCCCAGAGTCAGTGCTTGGTCTCCAGCCTGGGATGCTACTGGAAGATGGTAGAAACTTTAGAAGGTGGGGCTTAGTGGCAAGAAGTTATGCCATTAGGGGCATGCCCTCGAAGGGGATATTGGGACCCTGTTTTCTTCCTCTCTTTCTTTGCTCCCAGTCACCATGAAGAAAGCAGATCTTCTCTCTCTTTTTTTTTTTTTAAATTTTTTCAGTTGTTGATAGACCTTTATTTTATTCATTTATTTATATGCGATGCTGAGACTCAAACTCAGCGCCTCAAATGTGCCAGGCAAGTGTTTCACCTCTGAGCCACAACCCCAGCCCAAGGGAGCAGATCTTCTCTACCACATGCTCCTGCCAAGTCATCCCTGTGCTGCCACAGACCCAAAGCAACAGGGCCAAGCAACCACAAATGGAAACCTTTGAAACTGTGAGCCAAAAATAAACCTTTCCTCCTCCTTTTTTTTTTTTTTTTTTTTTTTTTTTTTTTTTGTAGTGCTGGGGATTGAAACCAGGGCCTTGTGCATGCAAGGCAAGCACTCTACTAACTGAGCTATATCCCCAGCCCAACCTTTCCTCTTTTTAAGTAGTTTATCTTGGGTATTTTGTTACAGTAATGGAAATCTGACTACCATGATCCCAAAGCTGGTAAGGGGCACCATCAGGTCCTCTGACTGCAAGTCCAGATCTCACTGCTTTCTCACCCATTAGAGGTCCCATGAGACAAGCTATGGGAAAGTTCTTTGAAACCATAAAGTGAGTATTGGTACTGTGGATTCCGGAGGTGTCCTTTAGCTCCTCCAAATTTTGTAAATGCTCTTTGCACACTTACCTTCAGGTCCTGCATGTTGGATTTTTACCCTTGGTGCTGGTTTATTTCAGTCTTTTGTTGGGAGAGCCAATTGTTTGTCCCCTTTCTGGACCAGATATGCTCTATCATCAGTGGATGGTAAAGGGGATCCCAGTCCTCCTACTCCCCTTCTCTTTCTCTCTCCCCTTCTTTCTTCCCAAGCCCCCTGCTGAGGATCATCAAACCCAGGGCCTCATGCCTGCTGGGTGAGCATGCTATCACTAAGCCGCTCCCCAGCCCCAGCCCCGTCACTTCAATTTGGCCTGCTAAATGTCCTCTTCACCCCCCAACTTGACCCTGCATTGGCCACCATGAATCTGCATCCCCAGGCTCCTGAAGATCCCTGCATCCTGAGATTCTGGGGACCAGAGTTTCCTTCTCCAGATTTTTGGTTCTCCTGCCACTCTCCCACTGTGAGAAGTAAGCTGAGCCTGTGTCTCTCCCTCAGCTCTCTTCATCCAGCGACCCCTCCTCTAGCTGGGCAATTCCCACCCCCAGGAGTCAAATCTTGACTGTCTTCCGGTCTGTCTTCAGCTCTCTTCACCACATCTGTACTTAGAAAGAGGAACAAAATAAAAGACCAGGCCGCTTTACAGGAACTGAGCTTGATAGTTCATTTCCTTACAATCTTCACAAACATTTGATTTTGCAGATAACAAAGGAGACCGAAGTTTAAAGGGTTAAATAACTGGCCCAAAGACAGAGCTGGCGAGTGACTAGGAGCCTTACTCAGAATTATAGCGCTTAAAGGAATCATCCAGATCATCCCAGAAGGCAGGCTGTACACAGATGCCACACATTGGCCGGTGAGTCATGATGCAGCTTCCTCAGCTGTAACGAGGACGGAGCCCCTGACTTCCAGTAAGGACTGAATCAGATACGTATGTGAAGCGTCTCTGGCATGGAGATTCAGTTAATGGTAGGAACCATCATCTAGCCAACTGGAGCTGTAATTCTCAAGCGGGATGCCTTGCAGCTTGTTCTTTGGAATCCAGGCACAGTAGAAACCTCTCTTCTTTACTCTGCAGTCGGGACTCAGATGCTAGCATCACCCACGGGAGATTCATGAATCAGGGACAGAGAAATGGAAAACCATGGAGCTTGGCCATGAACTCTTTCAACCAAGATGACGTCACAGTTATCTCTATACCTCTACTACCTTTGATCCTGGCACATAGTAGGTGCTCATTGAGTGCTATGAATGAATGAGTGAATGTTACAATCTGAAGGTGGGAACAGTAAGTCCAGATTTATCATCTATCTAAAGTCACCCAATTGGGTAGAGAGAAAATCGACTTCAGTAATTATCCATGCCTGACTGATATTGCTTAATCTGTATATTCAAGTACTTTATACCTCCTCTAATATCTATCTATCTATTTATATGTGTATGTGTGTGTATTATATATATTTAGTTGTCGATGGACTTTTATTTTATTTGTATGTGGTGCTTGGAATCGAACTCAGTGCCTCACACATGCCAGGCAAGCGCTATACCACTGAGCCACAACTCCAGCCCATCCCTAATACCTTGAAATAATTTCTACATATCCTATCATTTCACTGGTAAATGTTTTGTATGTATTTCTAAAAGCTAAGGACCTTTAAAGATAGATAACTTTAATATCATTATTACACCAATAACAAGCAAGTGTTCAAACACCGTATAAATGCCATTTAAAAGGTGTTGTCCCTTTATGTTGGGATCCAAATGACACTAGACATCGGGATTGGGGATGTGGTGGTCAGTCTCTGGGACGGCCCCGTGATCCTGCCTCCTGTATTCAACCCTTGTATGGCCCCTTCCACATTGTACCAGAGTGGGTCTGTGTGACCAGGTGGATGGATGCAGTCACTTCTAGACTGAAAGGTTGCAGTTTTGTGTTGGCATCTGCCTTGGTTTGCATGTAGCTTGTCTCCCGACGGCCATGGGCTGGAAGCAGTCAGTCTCCAGTGTGTTCCTGTAGAGCAGGTTGGCTTTTAAGAGGTGGGACCTCATGGAAGGTCACTGGGGCTCAACCCTCACGAATGGGTTAATGCTGTCTCAAGGGAGCGGATCAGTCTCCAGGGTCTGCATCAGAACCCTGGAGAATGAGTTCCCCTGAATCTTCTGCACATGCTCCTGCCACGGTGATGCTGTTCTCCATGTGGTCCTCACCAGAGCAGAAAAGTTCTGGCACCAGGCTCTTAAACCTTCAGAACTATGAGCTAAATGAACCTTTGGTCTTTACAAAGTAGCCAGCATCCTATATTTTGTTATAGCAACACAAAATAAGACGGCTTCCCTCTCTGTCTCTGACTTTGTGTCTCTTTCTATCTCTGCCTCTCTGTCCTGTCTCTGTCATTTCTTTGGCTCTGGGGAAACCACCTTCTTTGTGGAGAAACCCAGACTGAGGGGAGGTCCCCCCCCCGTCAAGGAACTGAGGTCTCAGTCCAACCCTAAGAACTCAGTTCGTCAGTAACTACATGAGTGAACTTGGTAGTGGAACTTTTGGCCCCAGGTGCTCCTCGGGAGCCTGCAGACCATCTCAGCTTTGGGCAACTGCATAATCGCATCAGAACTCCCAGTGAGCCCCTCCCAATTCCTGACCCCCAGAAACTGCAACAATACATGTTTGTTGCTTTAAGCTTCTGGATTGGCAGTTAAGTTGTTACAAATTAACAGGTAATTGACACAGTTGATGTTTATTTTAGGTTTCTTTTAGTCTACTTTTTCCTTTTCTAACCCCACCTCTCCTCTCTCTCTTTTTCTCAGCACAAACTCTACCACTGAGCTACATCCCCAGTCCCTGTGTCTTTTTTCCCCAACTTTGTTGTAGAAATAAGATGATTTGCCCTGTAAATCTTTCCACCATCTGGACTATTTGTCCTTTTTGTAGTGCTGGGGACAGAACCCCAGCTCTCAAGCACACTAGGTAAGCACCCAGCTGACTCGCCCCACCCCGACTGCGCGATCTGGCCACGCCCCCAGGATGGCCCTACGCACATTTCTCTTCCCTGTTTGTGCTGTGGACTGTGCTGTCCATTACGGTGGCCATTACCCACACGTGACTATTGAGCCCCTGAAATGTGTGGTACAACCAAGGGACTGAACCTTTAAGCCAACTTTAACTAATTGAGATTTTTAAAAGAGCTCACTGATTTCAGTTATTGGAAAACTTTCAGGAATGTTCAGGATAACTTCATCAATGGTGAATTTTCCTTTTTGATTGTGAATTTAACATATTCTGTGTACACATTCAGGTGGTCTGAATGTTTACATCCTCCCCAAATTCATGCAGAAATCCTCACTGTGAAGAGGAAGATGTCAGGAGAGGGCTTTGGGAGGTGATAGAGTCCTGTGGGCGGAGTCCTCATCAATGGGATTAGTGCGTTGATAAAAGAGACTCAGGAGTCACACTTGTCCCCCTCCCACTGTGGAAGGTTAAGTGAGTAGGTGTTGGAAGAGGACCCTCACCAAACACTCAATCTGGTGGTCCCCTGATCCTAGTCTTCCAGACTCCAGAACCATAAGAAATCAAGTTCTGTTGTTTATAAACCATCTACTCTATGGTATTTTGTTACAGAAACCCAAATGGACCAAGACACTGATCAAGTATTTCCAACAGATGTTTAGCATCTAAACTGAAATGCATTGCCAGTGTAAATTACAAACCAGATTTTAAAAACCTAGTTTAAAAAGAATATAAAATCTGGGTGTAGTGGTGCACACCTGTAATTCCAGGAGCTCGAGAGGCTAAGACAGAAGAATCAAAAGTTTGCAGCCAGCCTCAGCAACTTAGCAAGACCCTGTCTCAAACTAAAACAATAAAAAGAACTGGGGAAGCTGGGTGCAGAGGCACAGGCCTGTGATCCCAGTGGCTTGGGAGGCTGAGGTAGGAGGATGGCGAGTTCAAGGCCAGCCTCAGCAAAAGCAAGGTGCTAAGCAACTCAGTGAGACCCTGTCTCTAAATAAAATATAAAATAGGGCTGGGGATGTGGCTCAGTGGTCAAGTGCCCTTGAGTTCAATCCTGGTATCTCCCCCCAAAAAAAACTGGACTGGGGATATGACTCAGTAGTAAAGTACCTCTGGGTTCAATCCCCAGTACAAAATAAATAAATAAAAAAATAAAAAATAAAATATCTGTAGTACAATTTTTACATTGATCACATATTGAAATAATATTTTGGATATATTAGGCTAAATAAAACGTGTTATTAAAATCAATTCCACCTATTTCTTTTTAAGTGGTGACTACTAGAAAAGTTTAAATTATACACGTGGCTCACATTACATTGTTTTTTGGGGAAAGAATCTCATATAGGTGGTATTGCATTTTTCAATCAGGGGCTAGTTATCTTGATGGAATCTTATCAGACATGGATTATCAAGACTTAACTCCGTACATCCAGAGAAATGAAAAGTTGTACCCCATTTGTGTACAAGGAATTAAAATGCATCCTGCTATCATGTATATCTAAATAGAACAAACAAAAAATAAATTAAAAAAAGACGACTCCAATTAAAATATATATACTACATTTTTTTCAGTACTGGGGATCAAAAGTAGAGGTCCTGTACCCCTGAGCGCCATCCCTAGTCCTTTTCATTTTTTAGTTTGAGACAGGGTCTCACTAAGCTGCCCAAGCTGGCCTTGAACTTGAGATCCTCCTGCCTCAGTCTCCAAAGTCTCTAGGATTACAGGCATGTGCCACCACACCTGGCCCCAACAACTTATCAGGGGTTGAAAAGTGGAACTATTCTATCATTTTGCCTTCTTTTATTTATGAGTAACTGCAATACTTCCAGAAAGAACACGTGTCCTTCTTTACCGTAACTACCCTGAGACATAGTTGAGAAGGAAAGACAAGATGAATACTTCAATGCTTCCTTTTGCTAGTTTTCAGAATTGTGTTGGTTGCTCAGCACCCTTCAGGGGTGATCGGCTATTCTTGTTAGTAGCATCATGAAGCCAGGGATTGAAACATGTTTAATGCATTGCGATCCAATGCAGTTACTGTTCTTACGGGTCCCGGGGTTGGACAGACAGGTGTTTGAAAGCAACACAGAAGCATCACAAGAGGTCTTTAGGAAGAGTGTGAACAAGCAACAGAGGGCCCTGACTCATTTGGCATGTTGGCAGGTCAGGGAAGGTGTGGTGGGTGGAAGATGAATCTGTAGACAGAGGGGCAGGAGGGAAGAGCCTGATTAACCCCCAGGGCTGAGCAGTAGCCTGCTCCACACGTAGCCTTGGCTGCACGGTGAACCCATCCTGTGCCCTGGGACTGGCCAGCCAGGGAAGGATTTCCAAGCCTGAGCCGGACGATTTGCCTTGTGTGTGGAGACCGCCCTCTGGTGGTCACATGGAGGATGGCAGGAGAGAACACGCCCTGAGGCCGGGTGACCAGTGCAGCTCATACGGCTTCTTTAGTTCCTGTACTCAAGTTAGACTCTTCCAGATGGCAAGGAGAAATCACAGAGCCTTGGGAGGTCCTATCCATCTATATGGGTGGAGAGATGGCACAAGGAAGCTTCTGCATAGTCCTGAGCTGTGGGGCCCAGGCCTCTTGAAGAGGAGAGAAAACTCAGAACCAGTACCCTTGGGGCAATCTAGACTCCAGCACCGCCTCTCTGCGCACCTGGCATCTGCACTTCCCGGGGAGGAGATCCCACAGGGAATGCTTGCCACCACCCAGCACATCGAGGGATGAACCCGGCAATGGGGGGGGTACTTCACCCCTGAGTCACATTCCCAGCCCCGTCGCCTTTTTTAATAAAAATTTTTTTAGTTGTCAATAGACCTTTATTTTATTTATTCACATGCAGTGCTGAGAATCAAATTCAGGGCCTCACACATGCTAGGCAAGCGTTCTGCCACTGTGTCCTAGCCCCAGACCTTTTTAAAAAGTTTTTTTAAAATTCAGAGACAGGGCCTCACTGAGTTTTTTAGGGCCTTGGTAAGTTGCTGAGGCTGGCTTTGAACTCACGATCCTCCTGCCTCAGCCTCTGGAGCTGCTGGGATTACAGGCGCGCACCAACGTGCCGGACTACAGCATTCTTTTTCTAATTCGTCCAGAGACCACCTCTGGAGGGTGCAGCCCCGGAGTACACGCACAGGGTCCTTTTGGGTGGTGGAGCCTTTGAGAGGTAGAGCCTCGTGGGAAGCCCTTGAGCCCTGGGGGCATGCCCTTGAAGGGGGTAGAGTGACCCCAGTCCCTTCCTCGTCCCTCTTCAGCTTCCTGGTCATGGGATGTGCAGTTCCGCTTCACCAGATTCTCCTGAGGCCATGTGCTGACTCATCGCAGGTGCCAGGTAACAGGAACAACCGATCATTGATTGGAACCCCCAAAACCATGAGCCGAAATTAACCTTTCCCTTTATGCCTTGATTATCTTCCCTGGGCTTCTGTGCCTTCCACTTGACTGTCCCTGTTTCTTCCCCCAGTAAATGTCCATTGTCACAGACCTGGAGCAGCCCCGGGGCACGTTTCTAAAGTTGGGCTCTGCAGGCTGGAACCAGTGGGGACCATCCCCTGCCCCCAGGCCTGGGCTGGAGCCGCTCAGGGTTAGAGTCTGGATTCCTGACAGGGTCTAAGGCCTGACTCATCAGCCACACCCAGCTCAGTGACCAGACTGACAGCGCTCTGAGGGTTCAGTGCCAAGTGAGACCCTGACGGTGGCAGTTGCTGGGTAATGGCGGACTGAGACTGAGGTGCATCTTCAAAAGGCCTTCCTGAGAGCTTCGCCTGGCTCCTGTCCTGCAGGCTGGTGCCCTGGTGCTGACATGGAAGTCCGGTGTCTAGACAGGTGGAGCTGTGAGACTTGGACCCAGCGCATGGATCCTCCACTCTTCTCTGTAGGAGCTCCAGCCCCTCAGACCACATCCCGTCCAAGATGACGTGGAGGGAAGTGGGGACCAGACCACCTTCACCCTCGGCCAGGCTGGGATTGGATCCTGGAAGCAGAGCATGCTGGGGAGGCACAGGGAGGCCACACGTGCAGACAAAGGTTGGCAGTGTAGAGGAGAGGACATGGGCAACGTGGTCCCAGTGGCCACGCTGGCCACCCTGGCGAGATGAATGGGGATGTGGTACTCGTCCTGCTGAAGGGGCCCCAGGAGGATCCTAAGGGAGAGTCAGGCCCCGTATTGTCCAGGCCTGTGTTGTCCAGGCTGTCTCCTTGGTCCCAGTCTTTCCACAATCCTCGGCAGTGCCCATCTGAGCACCCGTGTGGGGACACCATGTGCCCCAGAGCCAGCCTGATCTGGGTTCCACCAGCACCCTCTGCTTCCTGCAGCCCTCTCTCTCCCCACCCCCACGCTTCCGCATGGAGATGACTTCCCTGCCTGCTTCTTCCCCTGTACCCAGAGCAGACCCCGGGTCCTTCCCTGATCAACTTGCCCAACTGGCTTCACAGGTACCCAGGAGCAGCTTCTGCCTTAGGACCCGAGCTCTGTCTCCAGAAGCAACCCCACTTCCCCTACTGGACAGACCTGTCTTCTCTCTTGGCTGGACCACGTGGCTTCTGGTCCTCTTCCCACCTCAAGCCAGTCCCTCTCCATACCCCACACCCAGGACTCCTTGGTCCTGGATTGCCGAGAGGGTCTGACAGGAAGTGAAGCCCCTTCTGCTCTCCAGTCCCTCCAGGCCCATATGAAGACCCCATTCTGCAGGGGTGGTCTAGCAGTGAGCACTGCTGCCGTTCAAAGACCCCATTCTTCACCTACCTGCCTCCCTGGAGAGAGGCACCCCCAGCTCATGGGAAGAGAAGGAAGGTCAGGGAGCTTGGCAGAAGGCCCACGGGACCTAACCTCCACAGCCCCCTGTGGCCTTTGGTGGCCAGTTCTCCCTTGAACTTGGTGCCTCTGTCCCTAGGGAGAAAAGCCCAGAGAAAAGCACAAGAGGAAAAGCACTACAGTCTACATTAAGCTGAGGCGTAAGGTACAGTCAGAGTCTCCCTTAGCTAAGATGCTTGGGATGTGAAGTGTTTGGGATTTCAGATTTTTTAAAAATTTTGGGATTTTGCATGTGCATGTGAGGTATCCTGGGGATGGGACTCAAATCTAAACAAAATTACATTTCACAGACATCTTCGACACATAGCCTACAGGTAATTTTATAAATGATTTTTAGTGTAGCTGTCTTTTGACTCTGACCCCACGCATGAGGTTGGGGTGGAATTTTCCATCCATATTGTTATGTCCACAGTTGGAGAGTTTCAATCAGGGAGCATTTGGGATCCAAATTTTTGGATTAGGGATGCCCAACTTGTACAGTAAGTGGGCCCCGCTTCCCAAAGAGGCCAGTCCAGACCACCGGCAGTACACTCACCGCAGATGGTTGAGAAGTGACCCTCGAGCCCCTTACCCATGGAAGGGATCATTCTGGAGATAAAGGAGATGTCAGAGTGCTATGAGGGTCACAGGGCCACACTTACCCTGACAAGATCAGCAACAGAGGCTCCAAGACTCAACGAGCTTGGTACAGCCAGGCACCGTTAATCCCAGAGGCTCGGGAGGCTGAAGTAGGAGGATCATGAGTTCAAAGCCAGCCTCAGCAACTTAATGAGGCCCTAAGCAACTCTGTGAGACTCTGTCTCTAAATACAAAAAAGGGCTGGGGATGCAGCTCAGGGGTTGAGTGCCCCTGGGTTCAATCCCCAGTATGAAAAAAAAAAGATAAAAAGTTGGTACAGCCCCAGAGTCTGGCCCCAGAGCCACCAGAGAAACCTTATAGGGAGGCCTCCGAAGAATCCATGAATGTCCCCTAGAAGGGGCTCCAGCACAGCTCAATGGCAGAGGGCTTGCCTGGCAAGCACTGGACCCTGGGTTCAACCCCCAGAACCACACACAAAAGTGTCAGGGGAGAAGAAAAAGAAAAGAAAAGAAAGAATCCATGAAGAGAAGAAACCAGCCTTCGAGATCTGGAGGCCCAGAGGAGACGGGCGATCTTGTTGTGTTTGCTGAGAACTTTCTGGCTGCCTTTCTCCATCTCCCCCCACATGCCGACCACAGGCGGGGCTGGTAATGGCAGTCTGCCGGGGAAGAGAGGAAAGAGGTCAACTCCACGCCTCTCCAGCTGTCCTCCCGGCAGCCAGCTCTGGGTGAAGATCGAAGTGCTGGTGACCACCTCCACTGATCCTGATCGCTTCTCAGCACCAGCTGAAAGTGAACGTAGAACTTAGTGCCTGAGGATGAGCAGATGAGTCAGGGACCTGCCAGATACCAGCCAGGGACAAGGGGAAATTCTTCCATGAATACATATTAGAGGACAGTGGAAGGTAAACCAAGTTACAGTTCCAATTACATTCCGACAAGTCATTCTTGATTTAGACCTGGCTACCCGCACAAAGCCAGTCAGCAGATAGGACCGACAAAAGTTGATATCCGGGAGGCGCGGTGCATACCTACAATTCCAGCAACTCGGGAGGCTGAGGCAGGAGGATTGCATGTTTGAGGCCAGCCTCAGCAACTTAGCAAGACCTTAAGCAACTTAGTGAGACTCCGTTTCAAAATAAGATGGGGCTGGGAATGTGGCTTAGTGGTTAGGTACCCCTGCATTAAATCCCTGGTACAAAGAAAGAAAACTATTAACAGATGCTGAGGCCACACAAGGACTCACAAACCATGAAGGATTTGTTTGGTTTTTTGTTTTTGTGGTACTGGGGATTGAACCCAGGGGCACTGTACCACTGAGCTACATCCCCAGCTGCTTTTTTTATTTTGAGACAGGATTTCATTAAGTTGCCCAGGCTGACCTTGAACTTGTGGTCCTCCTGCTCAGCCTCCTGAGTTGCTGGGATACAGGTATGTGCCACCACACCTGGCTAGACCATAGAGCTTTCATGGTGATGGTTATAAGGATGAGAGAAAATTCACTGGCTCTTTTTGTATGCCTGTCTCTGTTCTCGGTCCTTAAACCTTAATTCGTTTGACCTTCACAGTCCATACCGCTGAGCCTAATGCTCTGCAGGAGAACGAAGCACAGCGAAATTAAGTCCTGGCTTCACCTGAGCCACAGCTCCCAAGGAACTCTAGAAGCAAGCTCCATGCCTGGTTCTGTCCCTCGACCTGGGGGTCACCCCACGCCTCCACGCTCCCAGGTGCCCTTGAATGCTCAGTCCTGCTCATGATACCCCCCCACCCACCCTGACTTCTCCCTCTCCCTAAATCCTGCTCACCCTTCAAAGCTATCTCTCCACGCAGCCTCCCGCTCCAGCGCTGTGGAAGGTAAACCACAGCTGACAGTTCTTAGCTGAGCAAATGTCCTTATTTACAGAGAGGGTCAGCAAAGTTGAGAGACTTATCCAAGGTCACACAGCAGAGTTTACCCCCCACCCCCAACCCGATCCGGGAGGAGAATCCAGTGTCTGAGCTTGGAAGATGGTGGCTGTGCAGCCCACGGGGAAGGGTCACAAAGCTGGACACGCTCGCTTCCAGAACTGACATTTATTGGGGGACAGAGCATGGCGGGAGGTGGAGGCATCTTCGCCCTGGGCTCAGGGCTCAGCAGGGAGGCCAAGGCCAGGGCTAGAGGACGGTGAGCCGGGTAGACGCAGGGACGCCACAGCGTCCCTTGTGGTCCTCAAACAGCTGCTCCAGAGCCTCGATGAAGAGCGTGTGGTAGTGGTCCACCTGTTTCTCCGTGGGGCTGGGGCACTGGGGCACGGGGATGGGCTGGCCCACTGCAGGGAGGGGGACCCCGGTGAGCAAGGGGCCTCCGCTGCCCACACAGCCCCTGCAGTCCTTCCCTGCACATGGCACTCACCCACGGTGGTGATGGGCACAGCAAAGGGCAGCAGCCCCCAGGAGCTGGCCGAGAAGAGGCCGCGGCCCCAGAAGATGCAGGGAGAAAAGCCCACGAGCCTCTTGAAGGTCACCTGGCACAGGTGCTGCCAGGAGCCCGCGGCAAAGGCCTTCAGTCTGAAGATGTCGTTCTCCCCAAAGGAATACACAGGGACCAGGGAGGCCCTGGGGAGGGTGGCAAGAGCGGGAAGGGGTCTCCCAAAGGCCTGGGTGTGACAGGCTCCATCCCCAGAGCGTGCTGCTGAGAGGTGGGGAGGCCTGGGTCGTGGGGGTGGCCTTGAAGGAGATAGTAGGACTCTAAGCTCTTCCTCTCCCTTTCTCTTTCTGGTGTCGGCACAAGGCAAGTGGTTTTGTTCCCCCACACATTTCTGCCACGATGCGCTACCGTGCCACTAGCCCACAGCAGTGGAGTCAACCCATCACGGACTGAAAACTCCAAAACTGTGAGCCCAGATATTCTTTTCTCTTCACAAGTTGATTATCTCAGTGATAATTTGTCATAGCAATGGAAAGCTGACTGTCCCGGGTGGTGTTCAAGCTCCTGGACAGCTCCCAGGTAAGCACCTTGAGGGTCTGCAAGGCCCTCGCCATGCTTCCTGATGCCACTTTCCAGGGCCTTCTGAAGCAAGCGACTGTGGCTGCAAAGAATGAGTTAGAAGAAAGGGCTCACGTTTCATGACACGTGACTGTGGGGTGGGCCTTCCCATAGGCATTCTCCCCTTTGGTCTTTATGTCTACGACCTGGAGCAATGTCCCTGTTCACAGGTAAAGAAAAAGCCCACGGTCTGACCTTTGAGACAGGGTCAGGGCTTCGGAGCCGCAGGGCCCCACCACTTGCACTATGACCCAGCCCGACTCGAGGGGGCAGCCGGGGGATCAGAACAGCACTGGGAGAGAGAAAGACGCTCAAGGGCTGAAGGAGCCTCCAGATGTGAGACACGACTCTTGGTCATGGGGACCTAGATGTCAGGGGCTGAGGAAGCACGGGGTCCCTCGGACGACCAGGGGCTCCCGCTGGTCACTCACCCATGCCTCAGGGCCAGGCGCACAAAGCCTTTGCGCTTCCTGAGTGTGACGCAGTGCTCCCCTGGGACTGCATGCAGGGCCTCCTGGGCACCCCCGATCAGGATGACCACCGCCTGCCCAGGCTGGGGCTGGGAGAGGATGAAGTCCAGGCTCTGGCGGCTCACGGGACACACTCCTGTGGACACGAGCGGCCAGAGCCATCACCACCTCCCGGTGACTCCCCAGCCCCTCACCCCACCCTCCAGTATGGGAAGGGTGACCCCACATTCCGTCCCTTCAAAACCCCACCTCCTGGGCTGGGGAGATAGCTCAGTGGGTAGAGTGCCTGCCTCGCAAGCACAAGGCCCTGGGTTCGATCCCTAGCACCGGAAAAAAAAAAAAAAACCCACCTCCCTGGGCCCTGCACCAGCTTGCCCAACTGGTGTCCATGGCGACCCTATGCCCATGTCCGGGCCAGGTCCCCGTTCTGCGTGGGGGTCCTGGTGACGGGGGAGTTCTGGGGCTGGAGGGGCACTCTGGCCCAGGCATGGGTGCCTCCTCCCCTTGAACCTCAGGCTCACCATTGAACATGATGTATTCTCGGAAGACTGGAAGGCGGAAGAGGCCAGCCAGTGCGGCTATCCGGGGTTGAAGCCCGGGAAAGAGCCGGGAGAAGTCGTTGCTGTCGGTGGAGAAATTACAGAAGATCCCCGTACCCATGATCCCATGTGGGTGGGAACCCAGCACATAGTTCCGGTCTGGGGGCAGCTCGGCTGTTTTCACTAGCTGTGGGGTATTGGGCAAGGTGAGGAGGCGGGACACCAGCCAAGAAGAGGTGTCCTTCCCCCAACGGGCTTCAGAGGTCAAGGTCCTAGGATGGGGTCAAGGACATGGGGGGCCCACCCTGCTAGCCCCCAGCCCCACTGCCTGAGCTTAGGCAGCAGGGCACAGGTTCCAGGATGGGAAGGGTGAAGAGGCAGGACAGGGTGTGGGGAGTGGGAGGAGACCCTCCTCTGGGTGGTGACCCATCACCTTGATTGGAAAATAATCTCTCTGGTGTTTCCAAACAGTCCAGTTCCTCATCCACAGGCAGCGCCTTCCACCTGCAGGGTGGAGATGGTGGTAGCAGGGTCCCTAGCAGCACCAGCTCACCTCTCACCACCTGGGCCCCTCTCCCCAGCTCACCTCGGTTGGGTGTGTCCCAGTCCAGGTAGAGCCACACCAAGTAGAGGACTGAGAAGGACCAGAGCGATGTGAAGAGGAGATAGAAGACAAGAAGGGTGAAGAACAGGCCTGGGAGAAGGTGACCAAGAAAACCAGATTGGCTTCTGCAATTCGGCCATTAAGTCCAGCCTCTCCCCTCCCCACCGCCCCACCCCCATTCCCAGCATTTCCACATCAAGCCATGGCCACCTCCTCTGGCCCTTTCCCTGTCCTTTGGCCCTCAGGCATCCAGACCAGCCACCTGGCCATCCTCCCTCAGGTCCCTTCTCCCCTGGCTTCCTGCGCCTGCCCCACCCTGTCCTCTCACCCATGAAGATGAAAGTCAGCACATACTGGTAGGCACCCAGGACTTCCAGCACCTGCTTCTGCAGGGTTTTCACCTGCAGCGGGGGCTGGGACGGAAGGACTGTGGAGATGCCCATCCTAGCAGAACTTCAGGACCCGGAGATGATGGAGGTATGGGCACTCTGGCTGGTGGCAAGTGTGTGGAGGAGTGGGGAGATGGATCTTTGGACCTGGAGCCTCAAAAGTCTCTAGGCTTCTTGGACTGATCTTTGAACTTCTTGGGTCAGTTGGTCTGGGCAGGCCACTGGGCGGGGCTGGGAGTCGGGGAAGTGGGTGTGCAGGGGAGGGCGGCACCCGGTGCCGGCGCCGAGTAGTTGAGGTAGGGAGTGGACAGGTAGGAGCCCGCCAGCCCCTCACTGGGTCCCAGGCGACGTTGGGGGTGGGGGCTGGGCCCCAACCAGGCTTTGATCTCCACCACAGCCGAGCCGAGGCCCTCGACCGGGTTATTTGAGGTCTCTGGAAGAGTCAGGGCTCCCCAGGAGTGCCGGGCGCGCCCCGAACTCACACACCAGGCACAAACACACAAACGCGGCGCTCTGTTCCCATCTTTAATTCCACTCCCCCACCTGCGGTCACCGAGGGGAAGGGGCAGGGCCGGGAGGGCGCGCCTAGGTGAGGACCAGGTGCCTGTCTGCAGGGACTCCGTAGCGCTCCTTGTGTTCCTCGAACAACTGCGTGAGCCGCTCCACGTAGAGCGCGTGCAGCGCGTCCACTTGCGCCCGGCTGGGCCGCGGGCTTCGCTGCACCGGAATCGCTGCGCCCACTGGGGGAGGAACACGATGAAGGGCCGGTCGCTAGGATGCTCGGGCCGCCCCCAGCCAGCCGGCCGCAGGGATCTGCCGGGACAGAGTTCAGGGCTGGGGTGGTTGCAAAAGGCTGGCCTGGAAGACGAGGCCGGACGTGCCAGACGCGTGGCGCGGAGCCGAGACACCAGGCCCTAGGCAGGGCGCGGCGGGGAGGGCGCGGGGAGCAGGCGTTGGGGCCCGGGAGCGCAGGGGCGGAGGCCGGGGCTCACCGACGGTGTGGATGGGCGAGCGGAAGGGCATCAGGAGGCCCAGGCGGCCGTGGAACAGCGGCAGGGCCACGCTCAGCAGTGACTGCAGCGCCTCCTGCGCCCTCCGCACGCAGGAGCCCGGGGGGTTTGGCAACTGCCGGAAGAGCTCATTCTCCCCAAAGGAGAAGACAGGCACCAGCGCGGCCCTGGGGGAGCAGGGGCGCCGCTGACTCCTGGCTGCCGGGCGCTCCTCCCCCGTGGGCAGCCCCGGGGACCCCTCTGGCCACTCGGGGCTCCTCACCCGTGTTCCAGGGCCACCTTAACGAATCCTTTCTGATTCCGGATCCGCAAGCTCAATGCTCCGGGCTTTGCCTCCAACGCCTCCAGGGGCCCTCCCACGGCCAGGACGGCCACCTGGCCGCCCCCAGAACAGGACAACAGATAGGAAACGCTGGCCTTGTCAGAGGAGACCAACCCTGGGGGGAGGGCAGAGGCTAGGGGACCTGAGGCCTGGGTTTTCAGAGGAAGGCCTGAGAAGGGGGAGCCCGGCCTAGGAGCCCCCTCAGGAGAGAGACTGGTAGGTGACAGCGGGGGTTGGGGGGTGGTGAGGGGGTGGGAGTCCGGGGCCTGGACTCCTCTTCCTTACCACTAGTCATAATGTAGTCCCGGAAGATAGGGATTTGGAACCAGCAAGGCAACATGAGCAGGTGTGGCCTGAGGCCCGGGAAGAGGCGGGAGAAACCAGTGGCCTCTGTACAGAAGTTGCCAAAGGCCCCCACAACCAGGACCCCGTGAGGGTGGAAGCCAAAGAGGTAGTTCCGGCAGGGATCCAACTCTGCGGTTTTAACTAGCTGGGAAGCAGAGGGCACCCCCATCCAGCCCGTGAGATTGGGCTTTGGGGAGGACTGTCCCAAGAGTCTGTTCTGAAGCCCCCTCCCCACCCAGTACGCCTTGCCCCGGGCCCTCACCGATATGGGGAAGTAGTCACGGAAATGTCTCCAGATCGCCCAGTTTCGAACCCAGGCAGAGCGCCGGCCTCCAACCCTGGGTGTGTTCCTGTCCCCATAGAGCCAGAGCAGGTAAAGGACCACGAGGATCCAGGCCCGGCTGAGGAGAGCAAGGAGCAAGGCCACCAGGCACACGGAGCCTGGAGAACAGGGAGGCAACTCAGAGTCCAGGTGTTCAAGCGGGGCTGCCCTAGGGCCCTTTCCTGGTTCCTTGGTATTCAGGCCCTTCCCTCCACCTGCTCCTAGACTCCTTTCAGGACCCAAGATCCATAGCCTTCCTCTGGGGAATGGGGAAGTAGAGCCCGGGCGCCAGGTTTGCCTGGATCCTCAGGCTCTGGGGACTCACCAAGTCCCAAGAAGGAGAAGACCCACTGCAGGACTGCGAAGGCTTGGAGACCCCCGCAAAGGAACCTGGGAGAGGCCTCCATACTGCAGCAGGGAGTGGGAGGAAGACAGTCTGCACCCGCTTAATGACCCCCCTTTTGGCCCAATCCACTGACCTTGACCCCTGCCCTGGTTCCGCCCCTGTTGCTGACCTGCCCACTGAGCCTCTGAGCCTGAATAAGGCGGATGATCACTCACTGAGCTCACGGGCTGTGGCCAATCAGACCACACCAAAATGACTAGGGGTGTGGCCAGGAGCCTGGAGAAGGGGCTTGAGCCCTGTGGTGGTCAGAGCCTCTGGCCTCTGCTAGGACAGGGCTCTCCGCACCAGGGAGAACAACTCAAAAATCCAGTTACCAGGCCCGATCCTGGGGGCTAGGACTGTGGGAAGGTCTATTCCTTAAGGAGCAGCTCAAGCCTCTGGGTGGGGGTCACCCCAGGAAGGAGAGCTTTGTGGTGAAGCCCTGGAGACCACCATATCACCATGACCTCCCTGGCACTGACCAGAGCCCTGGAAGGTGTGTGAGGGAATGTCACTCTTTTTTTTTTTTGGACAGGGCTCAGTCTGGCTTTGAACTTGCAATCCTCCTGCCTCAGCCTCCGGAGCCACTAGGATGAATGTCACTTCTTTAGGTATGGATGATCATCCCTCCCCCATGGGTGTCTCTGTGACATGTTCTGGTACCATGAAATAC
Organism: Sciurus carolinensis; assembly: GCF_902686445.1. Lineage (NCBI taxonomy): Eukaryota > Metazoa > Chordata > Mammalia > Rodentia > Sciuridae > Sciurus > Sciurus carolinensis. The sequence continues at coordinate 7,376,684 of NC_062230.1, read as the reverse complement.
TTTCCCCTCACTGGGGCGGTTCTCTGAGTAAGGTCATCTCCTCCAGACTGTTAAGTGACAAGTGGACAGGACAGCTAGCCTGCCCATCATGTGACTCACACAGCACCTGCAGTTCAGGTGTCAATGAATGGGGAAGACAGGCACAGCCAGCTCCCAGTGTTCGGAACCCATCACAAAGGCTGGGTACACTCTGTCCCTGTCCCTGCCTCACTCTCCTGCAGGTTTCCCCATCCAGGGATCTTGCCAAGAAGTGTTTTCTCCTGTCCCCAAAGGACATGACAAAAGGGTGGTGGCAGCTGAGGTGAGAGGGATTTGAAAGTCTGGCTGGAGAGATGCTCAACCCGGGGCAAAGCGATCAGCCCCACTGACCAGGAGGGAAGGCTTCAGGAGGAGGCTGTCAGGGAGGCCGGGCAGGGGAGGGAGGAGGATTCCAGCTGCGGGTGGGGAGATGCCCCAGGCAGGAATGTCCCAGGGAAGGTTTAGTTTTAAAAGGCCTCCCAAAGGCAGCAGTTGAGAGATGAGTTCAGAGTTAGGTGTAGGGCTGGGAGGACTAAGTTGAAGGAGCATGAGCTGCTGTCACCAGGGTCCCCCAAAGGCTGGAAGCAGGACCTGCTCCCAGGAGGTCTCTCCCCTCCCCCAGCCCTCCTAGCCCCTATTCCGGGAAGCTCCCTGGGGAGGACTCTCGACCTTCAGAGGGATCTCCAGATCTTGCCCCAGTAAAAGCAGGTCGCAGGCAGGGCTCACCCCGCCCTTCCTCACCAGAGCACAGGCTTCCAGGGGACTCGCCTCCCCAGCATTGTCCCTGGAGGCTGGTCAGGGCCTGCCACCCTCCCGCTCAGGGCTCCCATCTGCAACTGACCTGGGGTCCTGCCTGTGCCCCAGCCTCTCAGGCACTCTCAGCTCAGGCGGCAAAGAGGATGGAGGAGGGGGCCCAGGAAGCTGTGTGCTCCTCCCAGGGCAACACCTGGCTTCTCCTCCTCCTGTCTGAGGTAAATCAGGGCCTCCCCTCGCCTCTGGGCGTCAGGAAGGGGGCCAGGGTCAACAGATAGAGGACAGATGACACGTGGACTCAAGAGTTACAAATCCTCCTTTACTGGGAGGGGCGGAGAAGCCTTAATAACTTATCACAGCGGACGACCCGGAGTCCTTTCCCAGGAGCCCCTGGGGGCTGCAGAGAGGGGCGGGGCTCCAGGAGCTTCCTGAGGGCCTTGGGTCAGGGTGAGGTGGCATATTCCGTCCCCAGCACACAGGACAAACACTCAGGAAGAGAGGAGATGGGCCAAGCCACCTCTCCAAGGATGGGGGGCCAGGCCCCCCAAGAAGGCACGAAGGCAGGAAAGGTTTGGCCGAGTGGTTGTCAGGGGTCAACAAAGGACACCATGATGTAGCGAGTGCCCCGCGTGGTGGGCAGCCCCTCGTGGTAGTGGGTGAGGCGGCCAGGGTGCAGGAGCCCCCAGCCCTTTCGTGGGGAGGAGACCACACAGTCGTAGCGCAGAAAGCGGCAACCGCCTCCCTGGGGAGAAGGGAACCGAAAAGGAGGGTGAGCGGCATGGGGTGGGGGGCAGGCAGGATGTGGGGAGAGGCCAGCAGAGGGCGGGTGTGGAGGGAGCCAGCCCCCAGAAGGCATCCAGGAGGCGACACTCACAAAACACCTGGCAAGTGCCGAAGGCCCAGCCAGGGGCCAGGAGGGTCCCAAGGTGAGGCTGGCTGGGTGCAGGGGCGGGCTCACCTCATAGTCCAGGCCCTTGTGGTTGAGGGCGACGTTGAGGGTGAAGGTGGACGAGTCGTGGTGTGGCCGCAGGGAGGGCTGCTCATCCGGCCGGTAGCGGACCACGAAGTTCATGACCGCCCGGGTCTGTGGGCACACCAGGGAGAGGCTGCAGGGAGGCTGGGGGCCAAGGGCTCCTCTGACCGGAGGGGCCAGGGAAGGGACCACAGCTGACCAGCGTCAGAGCCAGCCCTGGCTCCCCTCCTACAGCAGCTCCCAGCTGGGACCCGAGTCTCTGGAGGGGGCAGAGTGGCCCTGCATGGAGACCAGCCTGGGGCTGGGGGAGGCGTGGTGGCGGAGCCCCACCTTGGTGTAGTAGCCGGGGAACAGGCTCTCGGTCATGGGCCCCACGTACGTCCTCAGCAGCTGCAGCCACTGGTCCTCGTAGCCCAGCTGCTTCATGTGGATGTCCACAGTGGGGACGTTCTCATAGCCTCCAGCCAGCCTGGAATCCTGTGGGCGGTGGGCACTGAGCCTCTGGCAGGCCCTTGGGGGCAGCCCAGGCCCCCTTCCTTCCCTGGTCCCCAGCCCTGATGCTCACGCTCCCTGCACCTCGACAGTTTCCTCCTCTGTCTCTGAGCTTGACTCATGGGCACCTGAAGCCTCAGGAAGCTGTGGCCTCTCCTGGGAAGCCCCGGGTTCCTCCCACATCTGGGCCAAGGACCTGTGGGCTCGGCCTGGAACCTGCACAGCCTGGGCCAGCAGCCACTGAGCGCCCTGAGTGAATGTGCTATACCCCTGGGACCTCCCTGCAGTGGTCCCCTCTCCGCACCCACTCGCAACGCTGTGGTCTCTCCACAGACCCAGTGTCCGCCCCAGGAGCCCTGCCCCACCTCGTGCCGGCCGCCTGACCACTGGCCATAGCTCTCCATCTCCTCCACCAGCTCGTCACACATTTGCTCTGACAGCAGCGGGAACCAGTAGACATCCGGGCACGGCTGCAGAGGAGGGCTGGGCTGGGTGACTCTCGCAGGGGATGGGCAGTGAAGAGGCAAGGGGATGAGAGGGCTGGGGGAAGGGCCACCCAAGTTGGGGGACAGGCCAGGCCAAGAACCAGGTCCAGGGCTACAGCAAGACAGGTCTGCACAGAGGGAGGTGCAGGGCACAGTGGCGAGAGGCCAGAGCCTTAGTGCTACCATAGCTGTTTCCCACGGTGAATCTCCCACTTTTTCTTTCTCGGTACTGGGGATTATTTAACCCAGGGGTACTTTACCACCGAGTTACATCTCCCATCCATCCACCCATCCATCCCCATCCATCCCCATCCATCTATCCATCCATCCCCACCCACCCATCCATCCATCCCCACCCATCCATCCATCCATCCCCACCCATCCATCCATCCATCCAATCCCCATTCATCCACCCATCCATCCATTCCCACCCATCCATCCATCCATCCAATCCCCACCCATCCATCCATCCATCCCCACCCATCCATCCATCCATCCAGTCCCCATTCATCCACCCATCCATCCATTCCCACCCATCCATCCATCCATCCAATCCCCATTCATCCATCCATCCATCCATCCATCCATCCATCCATCCATCATTTCGAGACAGGGTCTCACTGAGTTGTTAGGGCCTCCCTGAGTTGCTGAGGCTGGCTTGAACTCACGATCCTCCTGAGTCACTGGGATGATAGGCCTGGCTGCGCCCAGCATTGCAGCCCTCTTGAAGGTATCATTTCACCCATAACACCAACGTGGAGGGTCCGTAACTTACAATGGAGGACTTTATGAGGGGCTTACTAGAATGCAGCCCCAGCATAAGTTGAGAAACGTCTACATATTCAAAGGACAAAAGGGGCGTCCCCTGTGATTAAGGCCTGAGCTGGGGCTACAGCCCCATCTGCTCAGCCTTTGCCTCCCTCTGGCCTGAGCAGAGCGCCCACAGGTGCCGGGAAACTCAGTTTGAGAATTGCCAGTCCTCGTGGAGGACCTGAGAGGCATGGCCTCCAGGCGGTCAGTCCCAAGCAGCTCACCTGTTCCACCATCCCCTCCCCGTCCAGGGCCCGGCTGTAGTTCTCATGAATGTACTGCTCCCTCCAGTCCTGTGGGGAGCATTGGGGGCAGCTAAGAGGAGCCTTCTTCCCTCCCGCCTGGGCCGCCCCTCCCCAGGCAGCGCGGGACCCTCCCCAGGCGCCCCTCACATGCTGGCGTCCTCCTGAGCAAAGGGAACCTGCATTCCTGAGTGAGGGGCCCCCACTCACGACTGGGTTGTCGAAGATCTGCCAGAGGTCAGGATGCAGGTGGTCTGTGTCGTACCGGGAGGTGGCCAGGAGCCGGCCAAACTCGTGCTGATTGCTGAGGTGGAGGAAGATGCCCTGGCACGGGGGTGGTGGGTGTGAGAAGGGCAGAGATGACACCAGGTGGCTGCCCCTGACATCCAGCGCTGAGCCCCAGGGTCCAGTGCCCAGGCCACTTGCTCACCTTATCTCGCAGGCTCTTGCAGAAGGCCATGTCTGGGTCAGTGTCACTGCCCGAAAACACCTCCCTCTGGGGCAGCTCCGTCCTCAGGGTGTCCCCACGGATCACATATGCCTGTGATATGTAGGGCACATTCCACACGCCCCTGCAGGCGGCAATGCGAGGGTCAGCTCGGCAGGAGACCCCCGATTCTGCCCAGTTCACCCCAGAGGCCCCGTTCCCAGGCGCCCCGGTCCCGGAGCCTGAAGGTCCCTCACGTCCCCTGTCAAGCACCACTGGTCACCACCACCTACCCCAGGGCCATGGCACATCTGCCTGTGGCCACAGTGGCCCCGAGTCTCCTCCCACCCAGCAAGACTCACACTCGCTTCCGCTGCACGAGCTCCACGTAGTCCTCGGAGCGGGCGTAGTACTCGTCGGGGCTCAGGGCACCCCAGAAGTTGGACCACAGCTTGCCGTGCCGGGACAGCATGGGTGCGATCACCTTCCTGTGGACAAGGCTGACGTGAGGGCCGGGCGGAGGCCTGGGGCCGGAGCCTGTGCGGGGAGGGTGGCCCACCTGTTCTGCTCGATGAGGAGGCGCAGGGTCTGCATGTTGGTGAGGACGGCATCGGCGTCCAGGCTGAAGTAGAACTCACACTCGGGGTCCTGCCGACACTCGTCCCTGGGGCGACAGACAACACGGATGAGCCGGACAGGGAACGGGCGGGGAGGGGACGAGGGGTGTGTGGGCCCTCCTTTACCCGCAAGAGGAGACGGGGTGGTCCCACCCCAGGGTCTGCGCTGTCTGTGGAGGGCCAGGGCGGGGAGGGTGTCCGCGGGGTCCGGGCCACTGAGGGTGGCGGCCAGCACCCTCCGCCTGGCACTCACTCACTCACATGGCCATGTCCCTGGCCTCGCCCGGGCTCAGGGCCTCTTCTGGCCCCACCAGCTTCACAGCTGAGAAGTGGTCCTGGAGCTGTGGCCAGGAGTCGGCCACGTGAGGCTCATGGTACACCTCCTGGGGGGTGGGGAGGTGGACTGAGCGAGGGCGGCGCCCGGGGGGCTGGGGAGGGGGTGCAGGCAGGGGCTGCGGGAGGGGCCTGGGCTGTCTCACGTTGTTGTGCAGAAAGAGGGCGATCCTGTCGGGGGGATAGTCCAGGAGCAGCAGCCGCTGCAGGAAGCGGGGCAGGAACGGGGTGGGCTGTTCCACAAACACGGCCAGCAGCACCCGGGGGGGAGGCTGGAGGACACGACAGCGGGCTCAGGGCGGCCCAGGCCCCCTCCACCCTTGCTGGCCACTGCCCTCCTGCCAGACTGGGTACCCAGGAGCTCTGCTGCCCGATGCGCTCTCCTGCCCCACCCTGGCACCCTCTCCTCACCTGCCCCCCCGGGAGTGTCCTCCGGTCCCGGTTGCAGAACCCACAGCCTCCCTGGGGAGTCCAGCCATTGGGGACATAGTTTCCCAGGTAGTTCAGCTGCAGCTGTGAGGACAGACAGGGAGTGGCTGAGGTGGAGGCATCCAGGGGTGGAGGTCAGGCCCGCAGGGAAAGGGCAGCAGGAAAAGGAAGAAGTTCTCCCAGCACCTCTGTCACTCGGGGACTTGGAGGGGGGCACCCAGGACTTGGGGCAGGCAAGGGCAGAGGCCACTGGGGGCACCTTAGTGGGACCGTTTCCATGGACCACAACAGGGAGCGTGTCGTAGGCCACGTTCCGGATGCGCACACGATTCCGATCGAACTTCAAAACCACCTCATCTGGGGGAAGGCCAGGTTTTAGACTCCCTTTCTCTGGGAGCTGCCAAGCCAGTTTCTTCTAGATGTGGGGGTCCTAATTTCTCCAGGGGATGAGGGTGCCTGGGCTGCAAGACCCCCAGTCAGTGGCTCTACTGGGACCTTGCGCTCCACAGTTCTGCCCAGCGACTGTCACCCAGGAGAGCTTCTCCGCTTGCCTCCTACATGACCTGGGGTCGGCCACTAGCCCTTGGGGGCAGTGTCCGCCTCTGGCCAAGGACAGCCAGGTACCTTCCCCTTGTGGGATCACAGAGGCAAAGCCCAGGCAGGTACCTGGGCACAAGCCGGGCTGCCCACTGCTGCCTCCGTTACTCTGACTGGCACGGTGCGGTTTACTCAGGTGTCTGATGAGGTCAACGCCCAGGTGAGCCAAAAACCAACCCAGTCCCACCAGGAGCCCCTCCCTTTCAGGACCCCCAGCAGCAGGGCCCCCCGTGGCCCCCCTGAGAGTGCCTTCCTCCTCACCTAAAGCCCCATTGAGGTTCTGGAAGATCCGGGACTTGTGGTCCAGATTAAGGCTGAGCCTCTCCTGGACGGATGAGCAGGGGAGGGTGAGGAAGGGGGCGGGATGGCATCATCCCCACCCTCTTCTCCTTACGTCTCAAGCCCCCTTCAGTCTTCTCTCCCATGCAGGGTGCGGGTTGAGGCCTCCCACCAGCACGGGCTGTGTGCCCCCCGCCATGCACCTACCCTCAGCCCGGGGTCCAGGTAGAGCCGCGTGTAGAAGAGCTGATCGTCGTCATCGTCCTTGTACTTCCACTGGCGGACAATCTGGTGGATGGTGGGGGCGAAGCCAATGAATCCTGGGGGGAGGCGGTGACTTCAGAACCCCAGGTTTCCAGGGCCGGGCCCGCTCTGCCCCAGCCCTCAGCACCTGGAACACTGTAGCCCCACCACTCGGCCCCTCTGCCTTGGGCACTCTGCCACTCACCACCGGAGTTGAGGAAGCGCTTGCCCGTGCCCACCTCAGGATACTGCTCTGCCAACCCCCACTCAGGCCAGCAGAAGCCTTCTGCAGAGAAGAGCAGGCGGCTGCCACTCTGGACAAACTTCTTCAGCAGCTCTGAGGGGCTGCCAGCCAGAATCACATCATAGCTGAGCAAGGAAGGCGGAGATGAACAGAAGGCCACTAGGAACCTCAGCATCCTTGCCCCTCCTCATGTTCTCCCTCTCCTTTCCCCCTATCCCAAGCCCCTTTACCTGTCTACAAACATGATGACCATGTCCTCCTGGTCTGCATATTTTTCCATTTCCTTCTTTAGCCACCTGACCTTCTGTCCTCCACCAACTGTTCGAGCCACATCACCCCCTCTCCAGTCCTCTCCCAGGGCCAGAGTCTGTGGGAAGACCCACATGCCAGGGAGGAGTCCAACAAACCAAGGAGTGAGGGCTGACCAGGCTCACTGTGGGGACCTGGACCCCCAGTTCTCAGCCCACTCCTCCTGTGGCAACCCTCACCCAGGGGCCCCTCCTCACCCGCACAGTATAGTTGAAGAACTCCGCAGACTGCAAGAAACGCCGGTATCCCTCTGTTTCGGCGGTGGCCACGGTGATCACCAGCAGCTTCTCTAAGATCAGCCAGGAATTGGTACTTGAGATTTCCCGGCTGGCCCCTGGTCCACGTGCTTGGCTCTCTGCAGGACCCCATCCCTTTCCCAAACTCCACTATGTCCTTTTCCTCTTCCTTCCAGTACCCTCTTAAATTCTTCCCGCCCACGAACATTTCGACCCCAGTGACAGCCACGTGGAAGTGACATCCAGAAATTCAGGGTCAGTTCACCTGGAGAGGCTGAAACCCCAGTTCAAGGTGGGGAATGGGCGGGGGCCACGTGACTCGGCCCCCAGGAGCGTGCAGGGCCAGGGAGGGACCCGACACCCCCTGGAGCCCCCGAACCTCCCTGACCAGGCCAGCAGACACGTCCGCCCGGCGTCCACTGGCTCCTCGGGTCCTCACCTGGGTTGACCGGCTTGCTGCCCCGGGGCCGGTCGGAGGCGGAGGCCGCAGGAGGCAACGGCTGCAGCAGCAGCAGCAGCAGCAGCAGGAGCCGGGGTCTCAGGCCGGTCCAGGCCATGGCGGGAAGCAGGCCGGGGCCGCACGCGGGCCCGCGCCGGACTGGGCTGCGCGTCCGGATCCCAACTCGGGAGAAGGTTCTGGGAATGGGGAACCCGGTCTGCGGAGCCTCCCGCTGGGAGGAGGAGCGGCGCTGGGGCTCCGCCCTGGAAAAAAGACGTAACCCGAGGCTGCAGAAAACTCCAGATGCAGGCGCCGAGACAAGGCGAGGATTGTCCCGGGCGCGGGGCGCGGGGCGCGGGGCGCGGGGCGCGGGGCGGGGAGGGGCGCGGGGCGCGGGGCGGGGAGGGGCCGAGGCTGCGGTCTGCGCCCGCCCCACACCGAGGAAGCCGAAACCGCCGAGGGGAAGTGATCCGGTGCGGAGGGTCCGGCGGGACGCGGGGGCGGGTCCTGGCCATAGGCCTGTCCGGGGCCGCCAGGCGGAAGGCGGGGGCAGCGAGGCGGAGGGGCGGCACGGAGGGAGAAGGTCGAGGGGCCCGCGGCGGGACTGCGGCGCGGGGGAGCCGGAGGCTGATTTGGGACAGGTCTGCAGGGACCCCTCAGTCTGCCCACTGGAGCTAGGCCGCTTTCTTCCGCAGTCCAGCCCGCTCCATCTACCGCCGCGGGCAAATACTCCAGAACATGTCCTTGGGATGATGGCACCTTCAGAGGGACCCAAGGACAATAACATTTCTCGAAAGACCCCCATTTCGGGTCTCTCACCAAACTCACAACTACACTGAGAGCGGAAGTAGCTTTGCCCCTATAAAACATGGCGGAAAGCTTGCTTGTCTCCAAGGGAACATCACGTAATGATTCCAAGTAGTGAGGGCCGATTCTGCGCACGCGCACAAGCGAGCGCCGCCGGAAAGGGCGGTTTTCTACCGCGGCTGTGGATTTGGTGCGCGTGCGCAGTAGGCTCTTCCGGCAACTGTGTTGCGCAAATGGTGGAGAAGAAAACTTCAGGTATGTGAGCCCCCGGCGGTTAGCCCCCTTAGCCTCTCAAGTCAGAACCCGGCCTAGGACTCACCCTGTTATTCGTCTCAAATCCCTTCACTGACCCTAAGGTCTTAGCTTTGGGGCAGCCCCTAAACCGTTCATTCACGTTTTATTGATACCTGACCCAAGCCGAGCGCTAGGGATGGAGAAGAGAATGAGCCCTGTTATGCAAGAACTGGCTTTGTGGCGGTACAGACCCCCAGACCTACCTTGCACTTCAGAGTGCCTTGCATTTCAGAGTGATACGTGCCTTGGCAGAGCGGGGCACAGCGCCTGGGCGCAGGCACCCACCCCAGCTACTAGAAGGGGAGACATAAACGCTTGAATTGAGTCTTGAAAGTCGGGTTAAAGTTTCGCACCGTGGAGGTGCGGGGCACTCCAGGAGCACAGGCAGGAAAGGAAGTAAAAGCAAGTCACTTAGGAATCCCGTTCATAATTTGGAGCTTGCAGGCCAACAGTAACGGTCTAGAGGAATGGGAAAAGGTGAAGTTTTGAAAGGTATTATATACGCTGCCGAGAAGTTTGAACTCCACGGAGAAGCAGTGGAGAGCCATCAAAAGATTTTAAGACAGGGGCGTGACCAAGCAGGTTTATCCTTTAGAAAGGCAATTCTGGCTGATTCAGCGGGGCGAATGGATTGCAAGCGCTAGAACAGTACTATCCAGGAGAATCTTATGTGGTGATGAGAGTGTTCATGATCTGTACTGTTGAGTGTGGGGCCTTGGACCAGACTCTGTGGTGGCATGCCTGTAATCCCAGAGATTCCAGTGACTGAGGCAGGAGGATCGCAAGTTCGAGGCCAGTTTCAGCGATTTAGTAAGGCCCTAAGCAATTTAATGTGACCTTGTCTCAAAATAAAAAGAGCAGGAGATGTACTCAGTGGCAAAGTGTCTGTGAGGTTCAATCCATGGTACCCAAAAAAAAAAAAAAGTAGGACTTTCATCACGTGTGGTTACTGGACACATGACTTGTGGCTAGTACAACCAAGGCACTGAATTTAAATTTTATGAACTTTTAATTACATTAAATATAAGTAACCACATGTGATCAGTGGTTAGCTTATTGTTTAAAGCAAGTCTAGAGACTGGAAGGTCACTGAAGGAGATACTGAGTCGTCTTGAGGAAAAGAAATCAGGGTCAGAACACTGCTAACTTGACTTGCACTCGCCACTGGCTTTCCCTGTTTTTCCAATAAAATTCTCAAGTCTAAATTCCTTTAAATACTTAAACGTGGAACTCTTGAGGATCTGGCCTGTCTTCAGCTCAACCTCTACCCCACTTGCTATACTCCCCATTCATGCTGAACTTGCCTCAGTTCGTTTAAGGCACCCCAGTCTCCCACCCAGGCCTTTCCCATGCTGGCATCAAGGCCTAAACCACCTTTCTTGGTCCCTCCCACCAGGCTACTCATGACTTGGGCCTCAAGCTAGACTTACCTTCCAGGAAATCGTCCCTGACCACCCCAAGGCCCCAGTGGGTGTGTCTGTCTTGTGCTCTGTGGCCCTTATTCCTTTCCCAACCAGACACGTGCTTGCTTATTTACTCCTTTGTGCTCCCACAAGACTGTATGTCCTTGCTCGGGCACTGCCCAGCACTCAGGAGGGACGCAGCATTGTGCAGTGATCAAGACCCAGCGTGTTAAGCCAGGCGTGGTGACGCACACCTGTTCTCAGCTACTCTGGAAGCTGAGGCAGGAGGATCACAAATTTCAGGTCAACCTGGGCAATTTGCTGAGACCCTATATCTAAAAACAAAAGAGGGTAGGAGGGTGTGGCTCAGTGTAAAGCACCCCTGGGTTCAGTCCTCAGTACCACCAAAACCAAAATAAAACAAACAAAATGCATGTTTTGATGCTGGTTGGTTCTGGGATTGGGTTCTGACCTGGCCATTTACTAGTTGTGCAAACTTTGAAAACATTTTTTAACTTTTGAACAATAAACAATAAATTGACATGAGCTTATACCTATGTCAAAGGGTTGTTGTGAGGATTAAATAATTTAGTTTATGCTAAGAGTTTAGTAAGTCACCCTTCAGTATCTGTGGGGGATTGGTTGCAGGACACCCCCTCTGGATACCCAAATCCATAGATGCTCAAGTCTCACATGTAAAATTGTGTAGTATACTCACATAACCTATGTGTCTCCTCTCGTATACTTTAAATCAATACAATGTGAATGCTATTGAAATAGTTGTTGTCCTGTATTGTTTAGGGAACAGGTCTGTACACGTTCAGTGCAGGTGCATTTTAAAAAAATATTGTCTGGGGGTCAAATGAATCCATGGATGTCAGACCTGCGGATAGGGAAGACTAACCTCAGACTATGTGCCCAGCAAGTGGTGGCTACGGGCACTGCTACCAGTATTATCATGGTTTTAACACACACTCAGTAAGTACTTGTCTAAGAAACAAAGATATATTTTGTAGAATTAACAACCTGGTGAGTAGCTGATGTGCTAATGGAGAAAGAGAGGGAACATAATTTGCTAGGGTTCAGGTCTGGATGTCTGCAGGTGCTTCCATTCACTCAGGCTGCAGGGAGAAACAGACTTGAATGGGAAAATATTCAGCATTGTGGGGCAGCAATCAGTGGGTCTGCCGTGATGTCCTGGAGCCAGTTCTGGAGCTCAGGAGAGGATTCTGGGCCAAGATAATCATGCTTGGAGTTGTTCGTGTGTGAGTGGTGGAGCCTGTGTTTGGGCTAGTCATGGTGGGAAGAGGGTGTAGACTGAGAGAGCAGGGGTGGGCAGAAAAGGCTCAGGGACAGGGAGGGCAGCCAAGAGGGAAGCTGAGAAGCCAGAGAGGGAGAAGGAAGGCTGAACACACCAAGAAAACAGTGACTCTGACCCTCAGGAAGCGGACAGCACAGTCACAGGGCATAGAAATTCAAGATGAAGAACTAGTCTAGAAATGCACTCTGGATTTGGCCCTAGGCGGTCATCAGTGGCCTGCATGGAATGGTCAGGTGGGAATCAGGTTGCTGGGGGCTGAGGAGCAGGTGGGAGGTGAGGAAGTCAGACACCACTCTCGAAGGAGTGGTTAGGACATGGCAGACATGTTGGCAGCGAGTTTTTCTCCTGAGGAGAAGGTTGAGCTGAGGAGGGTTAGAAGGCACTGAAGTTGGGGATGGACGCCAGCTGCAGGGAAGCCTGGGGAGGCAGACACCGCAGGAATGGAGAGGGCGGCCTGAAAGGGGACGTGTCTGTGCCTTGTTTCTTCAGAGGTAGCCGTGAGGCTGACCCGGGGCATGTCCCAGTGCAGCTGGGGGACCCTGGTGCGTGGTGCCTCCGCGTGGGCACCGTTGTGTGGCTTCTGTACCAGTGAGGGGTCTCACTGACTGGAAGCAGGAAATGCTAGGGAAGTGCTCGCTAGCACACGAGGAACGGAACTGGTCTTGGCCAGCTGGAAGGAAGCAGTGCCAGAGGACTGACGCCAGGAGATGGGGCACACAGCGTGGCGACTGGGATGAGACCAGAGGACATGGCTCCCCACCTGCTGCTCACACTCAAGACACCCAGCTCCCTCTTCTCTGACCCCATGACTCTTCTCGCCCTGCCCCATCCAGTTCGCTCCCAGGACCCTGGACAGCGGCGGGTGCTGGACCGGGCTGCCCGGCAGCGCCGGATCAACAGGCAGCTTGAGGCCTTGGAGAATGACAACTTCCAGGATGACCCCCACGCAGGCCTCCCCCAGCTCGGCAAGAGGCTGCCTCAGTTTGACGACGATGCAGACACCGGTGAGGCAGAGTGAGAGAAAGGGAGGGCAGGGCTGAGGAAGGGGAAGAGCAGACCAGGTCAGGCCTGTGGAAGGACACTGGCCCTGGAGTGCCCTCTGGACCTTCCAGCGATTGGCTCCTCGGCCCTAGCCGCCGTCCTCCCTTTCCGTGTCTCAGTTTTCTCGAGTACATAGGATGAAGATGGAGTAGAGGAGCTGATGTGGGCCTTAGATTTGGGGTGCATGGAGCTAACGGGGGCCTGGATTGGTGGAGGGGGATAAAGGGCAAAGGCTGGTATCGGGGGCAGACCCAGGCCCCAGGCGAGGGTGCGGCCAGGACTGCAGCCCTGTGGCGAGCTGGAGAAAGCTGCTGTCTTTCTCTGCAGTTGTCAAGCTACTCATCTCTTGTGACTCCTAGGAAAGAAAAAAAAGAAAACTCGAGGGGATCATTTTAAACTTCGCTTCCGAAAAAACTTCCAGGCCTTGCTGGAGGAGCAGGTGAGAGATGCACTTTCGGGGGGGACCTGTGGGAAGGGGGAGCCCGTGGAGATCCTGCCTGGTAGGTGTTGGCTGCGTGGGGGAGTCACGGAGCCTGCTCCCCTGTCTCTGCAGAACCTGAGTGTGGCGGAGGGCCCCAACTACCTGACAGCCTGCGCAGGGCCCCCGTCCCGGCCCCAGCGCCCCTTCTGTGCTGTGTGCGGCTTCCCTTCCCCGTACACCTGCGTCAGCTGCGGAGCGCGGTACTGCACTGTGCGCTGCCTGGGCACCCACCAGGAGACCAGGTGAGCCTGCGGCCTCCCCGTCCACGCCTGCTGCCTCCTCTGTGGCCGCCTAGACCTCTTCCTCCTCCTGACCTTCCTGTTCATCTGCAGGTGTCTGAAGTGGACCGTGTGAGCCTGGGGTCTTCAGAGAGGAAGGCCTCCATGCGTCACTGAAGGACGCCTCCTGGACAGAGGGCGCTGTGCTCTGTCTTCCCAGTAGGGACAACCAGTCTTGCCCCTGGGGCCGTCCAGTGGCCGAGCCCAGCCTGCAGAGTGCTGTGGTAATAAAAGCCCTAGTGCCAGGAGCCAGCCTGCTTGGTCGTGGGGTGTTTGGGGGTGAGGGTCATAGGCCACCTGTTGCTCCTACTCACTGCTCTCTCTTCCTCTGACCTTTCACTTACCCCTGCCCTTCTGTGTCCCTGACCATGAGAAATTTTGTCCCACTCTCCTGCCACTCTTGTCTTGTCTCTGCCTTTCTTACCTGGTGCTTTATGCCTTTTCTTCCATATTGATTGTTTTTGCTTTTCATTTCACTGGTTCCTCCTAGTATTTTTGAAATGCAGCTAGGTTCCAGGGCTGGGTAACCAGGAAGTGGGTGAGGGCTGGAGCGTGGATGCAGAGTGCTACTGTGCAGGAGCCAGTGCTGTCTTATCATCTGGCACTTGGCCAAATGGGAGTGGCCAGGTGAGCCTTTATCCCTGCTGCCACCAGTCTGAGGGAGCAGTTGTCTTTAGAAGCCCCTGTTGTGAGGGTTGGTGTTGTGTGAAATTATCAGCCTGGAAGACGCTCTTGGCCTTGTGGCCCTGCATGCGTGGGTCTAGACCTTCTCAGCCTCACCTTGTCTGAGGATCGCAAGCCCTAATCCCTTAAGCTCCTTGGAGTTGAACTGTTAAGCCACGCAAGGCAGGGGCTTTGGGAGTATTTGTTGAGCAAATGACCTTAATGAGATGTTAATGAGATGGCAGCCAGGACAATGCCAGGCACCTTTTTAGGCTCTTCACTGCTTTTGGGACAGTGTTTTCTGGGGACCTGCTTTCCCTTTCTCTGAAAACTTGTGGTGGGCCAAGTGGTATTTAGTGACAGTGTCACAGGAGCTGGTGTCCATGACAGGGTTTAGAGAGTTCTGGTGTGATTTTTTAAAAATGATATTAGATTCTTTATCCTTGAATCAAAAGGTGGGGTGTTCCTCTGGAATCAAGGCAGGCTTATGACTGCTCCAACTGTGACACCTATAGACCTGCCCTGTGGCTAGGATGCTTGATTTTGGGTCCCTGAGGCATTCAGTAGGAAATCCAGCTACCCTGAAGCAGAAGCCACCATGCTGTGAGGAAGTCCAGGCGGCACAGAGAGGCCTGTGCAGGACCAGGGGAACCAGGCCTTCAAGTCCCCCAGCCCAGCTTCAGTCACAGGGGTGGGATGCCTCCAGGTGATTCTGCCCTGCGTCAAGTCACCTTCAGCCTTCCATCTCCCTCACTGTGACCTCACAACACAGAGAGAGACGCCATCTCGCTGTGCCTGTCTAGACCCGAGCTAGAGTCTGTGTGTGTAATAAAATAGTGGAATTATGCTGTTGAGTCTCAAGATGGTTTGTTAGCAGCAGTAACGGGACACCAGGAGTCTCAGTGTGTGGCAGCAACTCCTGCCTGGGCCTGTTGTCTCTTCCAGGAAAAGAAACTTGGTCTGAAGCCTTTTATTCATCTTTCCTCTTCACCAGGAAGTACACAGACTGGAAAAGGGGCGTAGAAAAGCCCTTCTTGACTAGAAGGTGCATCAGACCCCGTGTCTGCACGGCCTCCTCTTTGTGCATTCCAACCTTCAAGGGCCTTGTTTCATATTGTTACTATAAATGGAGTCACATAGGTTCTGTTTGGTGTAAGATCTCTCCTCACAGCACCTTCCCAAATGACCTTGAGAGGTCGGTGCCTGACCCCGATGACCTCTTGTTGCTCTGATGCTGATTGGCTCCCCTGGTCATTCACAAACATTCTTGTTAAGAAGCATAGATTCCGATTTAAAACCAGAACTTTCTAAGGAGAGGCCTGAACAATTTTTGCTAGCGTTCTTTGTGCCAGAGGAAACTTGTTTACTCTCTTGGGAGATGCCTGGTCTTTGGGAAATCTACACTATTCCAAAAGTTTCTAGAAGCTAAACCTAGTGTCATGATGGAGTAGCACCACGCTTCCTGGGAACGCAGGAAGAAGAGGTTGGTGTGAGCGTCGGGAAGGCTAGAAACTGGGGGCTTATTCCTAAAGAGCTCAGTGGGCATTGCATTTAACTGAACTGGGAGAGCTGAACTCTGGGAGGCAGGGCGGTCGTTTCTTCAGCCCTGGAGGAGTCCTGACCCTGCTGCTTCCTGCCTGTGCAGCTGGGGCAGGAGCCTTTGCCTCTCAGCTTCTGGTGCAGCCACCTCCTAGGTGTTCCCAGTACCCAGCAGCCTGTGAGCGCCCAGTATGACAGCTGTTGCTACCTCACCCAGAGCCAGACGGCAGCCTGCGGTTGACATTCCTCTTTGCCCCGAGTTTGAGTTCTCTGAGGGCATAGTTCATGTTTTGGTGCCCACCCCAGCGTCTGGTGAGAAGAAACTCAAGTGTAGTGTAAAGGGATAAGTGTGCCCAAGCCCTTCAGTCGTGTGACCACGTGATGGACAAAGGAATGGAAAAAGTCTCGGACTGTATTAAGGCACACGAGCCTGAGTGCTCAATTGTGGAACTTGGTTTGGGCTCATCTTCCTGAAAGGAGGGGACGAGAAGAGGCAGGCAGGACAGAGCCGGTGCAGGGGGGTATAAGGTTGAAGAGAAAGGGTGAGGGTTGCTGTGGGGACCGGGGCACCCCCAAGCCTGTGCTGCAGGGGATGCATGTTGGGCTCTGCCCTCGTCCCCTCTGCTGTCAGTGGATGCCAGGATTCTGTCTTGTGGCCTCATTTTCCTGTCTTGAATGGGTGCCAGGTGGAGCTGGGCCCGTGCCACACCTACCCCCAGCCTGTGCTGAGACGGGACACCCTCAAGCCTTGCACATAGTAGGCCTTCAGAGCCTTTTCTGGAAGCTACTGATGCTTCCCCAGAGAGATGTATAGGCATCATACCCAGCTAATGACCCAGAACTCCAAAGGGGCTGCCTGTGTCTGATGTCCCCACTCAGGCCCAGGTAAGAAACTGCTCTCAACCAACTGTCCCCTTGGGCAGCTCTGAGATATCAGCAGAAGGAGTGGCTTCTTGTCACCAGCTGATCCCGGGAATCTCTGCTATTTCCAAGAACCTGGAGGTGGGGCTTCCCATATCTGGTCCACGATGACTCTTAATAGTAATTATGTGCCACCCTCTGGAAGTCACTTGCAACGCCTCTATTTTGCTGGACAAGACAGCCCAGAAGTGGTGGACAGAATGACAGCCTGGGGTCCAAGAAATGAGTCACTCCCTGGCCCTAGCCCTCCCCTGTGCTGGGCCGCCCGCTTCCTGACACCCTCAACTGCAGCACAGTCACAGGACACATTTATTTATGCAAGTATTTATGTAGAACACACAACGGGGCGCCCTGGCCCGCATGCTCTCTCTGAGGGCCAGGTGAGTTCTCTGGAGCTGCTTGGCCTGGGAGGGGCCTCCAGGCACAGGCGGAGCCTGGAGTGTAGCCTGCCGCAGGTTATTAGAGGGAAGATGGGTCCCGGGTCCTAAGGACCCTCTCCACTGGCCAGTGGGGGACAGATGGGGTGCATGGGTCCAAACTCCTACACGTAGGCATTTTTGCCATATTTTCCAAAGCTGCTGTCACCTTCGTCCGAGATCGTGGCGGGCATCACGACTGCAGAAGCTTCGGAAGCTTTGTAGGGAAGCTGGGCCCTGTTGGGAGAAGGGGGCCGGGTCACAGGGAGCTGCGACCCTCGCCCCCTGCCCTCCACCCTGTCCTTCCCCTCTCTCACCTTGCAGTGGGGTCCTCCTGGGAGGCACAGCAGCAGGTGGAGCCGAGGCAGATGCCACCCAGGATGGAGAGCAGGGAGGCGCTCCAGCCCAGGTAGAGGGCAGGGCCCAGCTCGTACCTGGGTGGGGGGCCAGGAGGTGAGCGCCAGTCGGGGCCGAGCCCCACCGGCACTGCCCCCGAGGGCGGGCTCCTCACTCACTTGGTTCCAACGTAGAGGGGGTTGAAGAAGTCCTGCGTGATGTTGACGGCGTACCAGGAGATGGCTACCATCCCGCAGGCCCCTGGGAGGCGGGAGGGCTGCACTAGTGTCCTGGGTCAGTGTGGCCCAGGCAGGGGGTGGCGGGGGTGTAAGAAGGGGCATGCGGAAGTCACCCAGAGTAGGAGGAGGGCATCACGTTCAAGGGCAACCATTTCATTCAGTTCCTTTCTTCTGCTCCAGCCTACAAACCTTCCCCTTCCTGCGTCAACTGTTCACTTAACTTTCTCAGTCCAGCCTCCTGACCACAGTCCCAGCCCTCTTCCCGTCTCCTGCCACTCTGTCCAGTCCCGACCACGCTCGCCCCAGACCTGCCTTGTTCCCTCTGACCCCCAGGGCCATCACTCCTGTCCTCACCTGGAATCTGTCCTGCCCAGCCTGCAAAGCTGAGTTGTCCAAGTCTCCCCACCCATGCCCTGGCAGCCCTTTCCTTGGGAATCCCAAATGCCGCGCCAAGCCCTGGGCTGTCACCACTCCACTTGCTGGGGCCTGTGCCCCAGGAAGCCACCTGACCTTTCAGAGCTTTTCACATCTGGAACAGGACAATTCCCACTCTGCCCTGCAGGCATATCGAGAGGTGATGGTGTGGAAGTGGCCAGTCAAGGCGTTGTTACTGTACAGTTTGTGGGGCGGGGCAGGGGTCCTGACTCTGGAGGAGCTCACTCTGCTCCCAGGTTCCTTTCACTCCTGGCTCAGTAGGAGCTCAAGAATCTGCTGATGGACTCAACTGTGGACGGGACTGGGGGGCTTCAGATGGGGGGTGGGCAGGGAGCCAGGGAAGAGCCCAGCAGGGAGGGCGAAGGGAAAGGAGCGGCAAGCACCAGGAGCGGGGAGCTGGAGATGGGGCAGGAAGCCCGGGGTCTGGCCAAGGGCCGCCCCAAGCCCACCCAACACCTTCCCCCTAGTACCAGCCAGTATGTGGAGAGCTCCTGCAATGGCTGCCAGCTTGGCTTTCCGGGAGAGGTCCATGCCCCCAATGGTGGTGCAGCGCAGCCCCAATATGCCTAGAAAGAGGCCGAGGAAGCCCAGGAGGATGGCGGTGATCATGAGAGCGCGGCAGCCCTGGACGTACCCTGGGGAGGGGCGCAGGCGTCAGCCTTTCCTTTCCATCTCCTCTGCCCTTGACCCACAGCAGCCCCCAGGGCCCTTGCTCAGGCTCAGTGTCTTGCTGTCATCCCTCGAGGTTCTTGAGTCTCCATCCTTGTGCATCAGGACCCTTCCTCCGGTGCACTCTGCTGACGCCCCTTTAAGGGCTGCACTACTGACGGGCTGGATGCCTGGTTCCCGGGGAGCGTCCCATGCATCGCAGAGCATTTTGCAGCGCCCTGGACCTCTAGCCCGCGGAGGCTAGCAGTCCCCCTCCTCCCAAGCTGAGGCAAAGGGCAGCGCCAGGCTGGTTGAGACCCGCCACTCCATCTGCTGCCCCGAGCCCGCTCCCCTTCCCTGCAGGGTTGCTCTCCGAGTTTCACCCAGAGCCCCAAGCACTAGCCTGACACCTCCAACTGAGTTTCTTCCCAGAGTAACCTGAAGGGGGCAGCAGTGGCCTGCGGCAGAGGGTCAAGGGCAGTTTCTGACCTGGAAGGTGGGATGCCTGGGTCCAGGATCATCCAAGTTTGTCTAGCTCACGTTCTTTGGTGTCTCAGTTTCCCCTTTTGCAAAGCTGGGGGAAGCTGCGGGCCCCTCCTCCCCTCTGTCTTCGATAGTTGCTAAGCACTCCCAAGGACCTTGCACCCCTTTCCCGGGTGGGGCAGCAGCATGGGTGCTGAAGGAGAAAGGCTGGGTCCCTGCCAGGAAGAGGTAAGTGGCCTGAAGTTGGGGACCAGGAGGAGGGACAAAGTTCTCTGAAAGGGCATTCTGACTCCCAGTCACTCCCTCCCTGCCCCCAACTCTCAGTCCTTGAGGAGCTCTGGTGGCCAAATGGAGGTTGGGGGTGCGCTGTTGGGAGGTGACAGAATGATGGTTGGGATCCTTCACTGGACCATAATGGGCCATGCAGGAATCAACTGGGCCCTGGGCTCGGATCCTCCACCACCTCTGTGACTCCAGGCGGGTTTCAAACCCTGCAGAAGTTTTTCAGCTTTTGTAAAATGAGGCTAATGCCACCAGCCCAGCAGCAGGCTACTGCAGACGACTCGGATCGCACAGGCGGAAGGGAAGCCCAGGGGCTCTGCAGGCCCTCTGCTGCAGGGCCACGTGGGGCCCTCTCTGGTGGCCAGGCTCACTGTACCAGGGGCGGGAACAGTGGGATGGCTGGGTTGCTGAGCCAGTTGCCCCACTGCCTCTCCTGGCCACTCAGACTCCAGGCTGCTGGTCTGGACTGGACGCAGCTTTTACAAGTCTGTGCAGAACACCTGCGCTGCGCGCGGGCCTGGAGAGATGGCTGAAAAGCACGAAGCCCTACAGCTGCCTTGAGGGTCTGCGAAGAGCCGGGCACTGGAGACCAGCCAGGCCCAGCAACTGCTCTTCGGCATTCTCGGGGACAGTTTTGGGGCCTGTGCTGGCCTCAGTTCCTCCCCGCCCACCCATCACCTGCCATTTAGTGCCTGGAAGGGGGCCTGCAGGGGGTCCATGCCATCAGCTCTTGGTCTCTGGCATGGGGGGCAGACTGAAAGGAGGCTCTGGGGGAAGATGACTGAGGCCAGTCACAGGAGTGAGCAGGCAGCAGGCGGAGCTGTGGCCATCAGGAAGCTGCAGGCTGAGCTCGTAGTATGAGCCCCAGACACGTGCAGGTGCGCGCCCACCACCATACAGTCAGGCTGGCCTGGCACCTCCTTCACTCACCTGGCCTTGCTGAGCCCCCTTACAGCCGGCACAGCAGGGAGGCCAGCTGCCCAGCCCGTGGATGCTGGGAGGTTAATGAGGCCTGCTCCTATCAACTGCCAAGAGGCCAAGATAGGGCCTCCTCCTCACCCCGCCAACCCAGCGACCCCACCCAGAATAAAATGTACTGCGTGCACACACGACAACAGAGAGCCAGGGTCTGCAGATCCTCACCAGCACCTGAGGGCTGGTGCTATTGGCGTCCCTGTGGGTGACCGACACCAAGCTCACTCTGTCCTCACCCGAGGCACACAGCTAGCCGAGGCAGGAGTTGACCTGGTGCCTGCTCTAATAACCACTGAGGGAGGATCACACTAGACCAGGGGCCAAGCGTAACAAGGTCTCACTCCAGGACCAGGCTGGAGTGTCCAGCGCTCTTAGCTACAGCAGCCTGGGACCCAGAGCCTGACCCGTCTTCCTGCATCCTTTGGTGCCCAAGGTCAGACCCAAGGCGGCACCCCTTCCCTTGGGGCTCTCCGAGTCTGTCCTCCCCTTCCCGCTGCTCCCCGAAGCTCTCCTCACCCCGTACCAGAGAGGGCCAGCATGGACGGGAACTCCCAGCAGTTGGAGACTCCCATGGAGTCTGTGGCACAGCTGTACCAGAGGTTCTCGAAGATGGTGCTGGTGGTGATGACATTCCCGTGCACGGAGGACACACGCCAGTAGCTGTTTGGCAGGGTCACCCCCAGCATCAGCAGCCCCAGGGCTGCCATGAAGAAGCCAAAGGTCTCCACAGCTATTGACATCCTGGGACACAGGCCCCCAAGGGGCTGGGGCCCCAGAGAAGGGCAGGGGTGGAGCCCCCTGGGAACTGGACAGGGCTTGGCTAAGGAGCGGAATCTGGCCGCGGCCTCTGCCTGCCTTCTCGGGCTCAGGTTCGTGCGTGTCCCTCCTTTCTGGGTCTCTCTGCTTCCTGACAGGTCAGAGGAAGAAGCCAAGCCGGTGTGGCAGTGGCTGTTGACGATGGAGGGAATAAACGGCCAAAAGTCCACCCCCTCCCCCAGCCTCCAGGCTGCCCTGGACTCCCCGCCCCGCCAGGGTGGGGGAGAGGACTTAGGAGACTAACGGATCCGGCCAAGGAGGGGCCGGGAGGATTCAGGAGCCAAGGGGAAGCGGCTCTCTCTGACTCAGCTTTCATCTGGGGCCAGAGGATGGAAAAGGGGCAAGGAGAGAAGAGGTGACTGAGACAGGAGCCCGACAAGGGGCAGAGTGAACCCTGACATGCCGTCCGTGGAGGATCGGGGACAGAGCTGCTCCCTCTGCATGGGGAGAACCGCCACCACAAAGGCCTAGGGGTGGGGACACCTGTGTCTCCGAAGATGAAGGGGAAGGCGGTGGGAGAGAGCAGCTGCTCTGGGGTCCAGCCCAGCCACCGTCACCAAAGCAGCTGGGGTCGAGGTGTCAGCTCCACTAAGCGAGTTTCGGCTGGAGACCCTTCTGCTGGCTTTGTAGCTGTATTAAGAACGGACCACAGGTCACAGCTCCCCACACACACCAACTGCTGCGTGCCTGGGGACCATCTCAGATCTGAGGGCTGCAGGACAGAGGTGAGGCCAGCAGTTACTCTCCTCCAAACTTCCTGAACTTGAATTTCCCCCTTTGGGCTGACCTTTGACTCTCGGCATCGAGTTTGATCCTGCTGCCAAGGGGCCCCAAGAGGCAGATCACAGGCCCAGAACATGATCCTGTGGCTAATCTCTCCTAGCAATTGAGAGTTACCAGGAACTATCACCAACTCAATTACGGTGGATCAAAACCCCTCGAGTTCCCACCTCAGGTCAGGCAGCACCTGCTCTGAGGCCTGGGTTTTGATAGCTCTAGTCCACTCCTGACAAGTGGCTCAGTCCCAGGCAGAAGGGACACTGCTGGCCTGGAGGCGCATGCCCTGTGCCCCTTTCCCGCGCCAGGTCCTCCTACTCCCTCAGGTGCCTCCTCCCCAACCCAGTCGGCCTGGCAGGGGCTGTGGAACGAGAAGTATGCAGGCTGCAGCACAGGCCCACGCGGAGCCTGGCACCGTGGGGCGTGGGGCAAAGTGGGTTGGGTGGAGCCTGGGCTCCTGTTCCATCAGCTGGGACTGGGACTCTGTGCCCCGAGCCTCCCCGCAAGCCCCTGCCTCCTCCATGCCAAGCGAGCTTCCTCTCCACCAGGGCCCCCCTTTCCCTAAGGAGAAGGATGGGGTAAGGAGGAAGGGGAGGTGCAGGAAGACAAAGGGAGGGAAGGGCGGAGGTTGTGGAGGAAGCCCGTGGGGCCCCCGCAGTGGAAAAGTCCGCGTGCTGAGAGGCAGCTGAGTGGGTCAGAGGAGACCGGAGTCGTAAATCCCAGCCTTCCCCTCGGATGCCCTTCCCGCTGCTGGCGGCTTTCTCCCAGGATTCTGGGGCCATGGAAAGGCCATGTCCTGTGCTGTCTGCTGCTGCTCAAGGACATGGCTTCAGGGGAGGGGAGGAAGGAAGGGTGTGGACTGGACTGCTCAGTGGACAAAGGAGACCCCCACATGGGCCGGAGGGCAGGAGCAAGAGGGCGCAGGGCAGGAAGGGCCTCGCATGAGCCCCACTCTGCACAGTGAGCCCCCTCCCTCAACACAGGCACGGAGGTTCCCAAGCCACAGCCCAGTTTTATTTACACTCATACGTGGCACATGACTTGGGGCTGAACAACAGGTCTGGGGAGACAGGGTTGAAGGCCACAGAGGACGATGACGAGGACTCGAGGGAAGAACAGGGAAGGCCTGCGAGGATGGACGGGCCCTGCTGAATGTCCATCACAGCTCCCGGTGCCCTGGGCAGAGGAGCGGGTGTGCTCTCCTTCAGGATTTGGACTTGGACACAGCAAGCCCGATGAGTCCAGCCAGTCCTGCCACGCCCAGGGCCATGCCTCCGACGATGGCCATGCCCACTAGTCCATCTAGGGAATGGAAAAGGAGGAGGCTGTCAGAGCTTGGCCAGCCCACAACGACCCCGGCCGCGACCTCTCTGGCCCTGCAGCTCCACAGAAGACATGCGCCTCCTGCTGGAGTTGGGGGTGCAGGCTCTTGGTGGGGAGTGGCTGCTTGGAGGGGTCCTTACGGACTCTCCGCGGGGGAGGCCCCAGGAAGGAAGAGTCCCTAGCCAGGGCGAGGCGTTCACCTTTCTTCATGGCCTTGTCGATGAGCCGTTCCAGCTCCTTGGCCTGGTTGTTCTGGGGCTCCGTCTGCAGCAGCCCGCGCACGTACTTCAGCGCCTTTTCATACTCCTGCACTCGGGGAAATGTACCTGCTTGTCACAGGCATTCCGCGACTCCTGCAGGCAGGGGCCTTCCCTCCTCCAGCCCAGTCTCCTCCCTCGACCTCCCCACTCTCCCCAGCCCCACCCGATGGAGTAGAGTCCACAAACAACCCAACTGTGTTGGGGTGATAAGCCAGGGGAGATAACAGCCCAAGCTTGAGGCTACACCCCAATCTTGACGTCACCTTGGTCCCCACACCCTTGGCACCCTGATCCCTCTGAAAACTGTCCTGGTATCAACTTGCCTGGGTGACCTGACACCACCCCCAGCCTACTGCCTTTTTCAGTCTTCTGGAGGCTCAGGGCTCCACCACGGGAAGAAAGGTGGATGGGAAGGAGGCCCTGAGGCCTTACCTTGAGCCGGTAGTTCCCCACAGCCAGGTAGAAGACATAATCCCGCTGCTCCTCTTTGCTCCCTTTGGGCAGCAGTTCTGGGGAGGCGGAGAGAAGAGGGTGAAACAGCGTCTTTCTTTTCCTAATACTGCACCCCAGAGACCCTGCCATGCTCCAGATCCCTCTAAGATCCTGGGAAGGGCCTGGGCCTCCATGTCAGCTGCTGTCACTCTCAGCTTCTCAACCAGAGCTCTGGGGCACCATGAGTGGGGGCTGCCACAACAGTGCAGTGACAGACACCCTGAAATCAATGTTACAGTCAACTCTGGTCCATCTGTGAGAACCGACAGGAAATCAAGGCACAGGGAGTTGAAAGGCAGCTCCACTTAGTCCTGGCACTGCTGTGTACTCCATGCACTTACCTACTGCCCAATTATTGCTAAAACAAATGTTTATAAACAGACGGTGTGATGGCACGCACTTGCAATCCCAGAGACTCGCAAGGCGGAGATGTGAGGATCACAAAGTCAAGGCCAGTCTCAGCAACTTAGCAGGGCCTAAGCAATATAGTAAGACCCTGCCTCAAAACAAAAATAAAATAAAGCTGGGTGTGGTGGCACATGCCTGTAACCCCAGCAACTCAGGAGCAAAGCCAGCCTCAGCAACTTGGTGAGACCCTAAGCAACTTAGCCAGACCCCATCTCAAAATGAAAAATAAAAAGGGCTGGGGGTGTGGCTCAGTGGTGAAGTGCTCCTGGGTTCAATTCCAGCACCAAAAAAAAAAAAAAAAAAAAGGGTGTGTACTCCCGCCTCTTGAACTCACCTCCCTTGAAAACCCCCACCTGACTACTTGTCAATTCAGCGACTTCCCAAAGGACTGAAGCTTGGCTGTACTCACGCATGAGCATCTGCCACTAAGTAGTTCTGCAGGTGCTTAAAATTTTCCAAGCGTCAAGCGTCTACTGTCTCCTCGACTACACTAGCAATGCCCAGCAACCACTTCCACCTCTGTTCCTTGGTGTAGAATAAACCTGAACAATCGGAACTGGCAAACAGACAAATAGAGAGTGACAGTCTTTGCATTAAGAAAGACTCTCAGGGGCTGGGGATGTAGCTCAGTTGGTAGAGTGTTTGCCTTGCAAGCACAAGGCCCTGGGTTCAATCCCCAGTACCGCAAAAAAAAAAAAAAAAAAAAAAAAAGACTCTTAGGACTGGGGTTGTGGCTCAGTGGTTGAGCGCTTGCCTAGCATGTGTTGAGGCACTGAGTTCAATTCTTAGCACCACATATAAATAAATGAATAAAATAAAGGCCTATCAACATCTAAAAAATATTAAAGAAAAAAAAAAAAGAAAGACTCAGTTTTACAGATCTACAACAAGCATCCTTTACTGGTCAAGTTGTCCCATGTTATTCTTGGGGGATTGGTTCCAGGAGCCCCATCAGATTCCCAAACTCACAGATGCTAAAGTTCCTTACATAAATTGTAATATTTACATAAAACCTACACATGTCCCATGTGCTTTAAATTATCTCTAGGTTACTTATGATATTTAACACACATAAACAGTTGGTATACTGTATTGTTTCGGGAACCATGGTAAGTAAAAAAGGTCCACACATATTCAGCAAACATTTTTGTTGCTTTGTTTTTATCTCAAATGTTTGATCTGGATGAATCCACGGATGTGGAACCGCAGACAAGGAGGGCCAACTGTGCAGCCCTCTGCTGCAGTGCATTTACTAGAAATTACTATGAAGTGACTGTACTGGAAGGTAAGGTCCCATGATGAAAAGAATCCCAGTGCTGGGACAAAGGGGGCAAACGAGGCCAAGGGCAGTAGAGAAGGGTAGACCGATGCCGCAGCGCACAGTGACGGCGGCCCAGTGCCTCACCCTCGAGGAGCGCGATGCCTTTCCGGATGTCGTCGTTGTACTTGCTCCGCACCAGGCACCAGGCATACTCAAACTGTGTGCCTTTGGACACCGAGCCTGCTGCCTTCTCAGACTGAAATTTCTTTTCAAACTTCTGCCATGAGAGAGGAGAGGAATCACTTAAAAATCAAGGGTGTCACCCCACTCCATCTGGACCTGCTGCTCATGTCCCAGTTCCACTCGATCTTCCTGTCCCTGTCTCTTTTCTCTCGCAGGTCTTGGTACCTAGCACCCCAGCTTCTGCCATCTCCACCCCATGATCCAAGTACTGTGCTCTCTGGGCTGCTGGACGACCTCCCCGGAGGGAGAGCCCCTTCCTCTACCCCACCCCCAACTGGTATCTAGTGGAGATGCCACCTGGTGGCAGCTCCAGGCACCGCTCCAGGAGCAGCTGACCCCAAGCGGCTGAACAGTAAACACACTGTCCGAACTGCTCAACAGCCTACGCACTCCTAGCCTGAGGCTGCTGGCCCACACTGCCCCGCCCTGCCGGGACTGGACCTTATCCTATCTACAAAACAGGATTAAAAACGGCGCTTATCTCCTAGAGATACAAAGATTGAGATCTGGCACCCTGTGAACTTAGCCCCATGCTGGATTCAGTGTTAAAGCTTATGAGAGTCCTTGTATTCCCCCGCCACCGAAGGAGCATCCTCAGCTACAACTCTGCACGAACTCACAACCTGTCACCCTTTCCATCCTCAGACTCCAGGCCTTATGTCTGAGGTGAGGAGACTCAAGAACTACAACTCCCATCAGCCTCTGGGACAAAGAGCAATTCGGAGCAGGAGCTGGGTGCCGCAGAGGCTGCCGGGAGCCGTAGTTCGGCTTCCTTCAGCGACGCCGACGCCGGAGAGAGGGTTTAGCCCCTGCCCTGTTCTCCTCAGGACCCGCCCTCCGACGTTTCCCTCTGCCTCCCTCAGGACCAGGCCTCACCATCAGATCATCCACAGACACCAGCTCGTTCAGCACGGCCTCCATGGCCACTGCCCCCGCAATCCTCACACCGGACTCTACTGTGACACAGTCTCCATGGTCTAGTGGCAGGGGCGGAGAGGCACTTCCGGCTTTCGGGCGGATGCGGCCCCCGACTGGGCGAGGCCCCGCCCCTCCGCCCCTCCTCGTGCAGTTGGCCGAGGGGGCGCTAGTGCACACACTCCGACCTGTCCCTGCAGCCTCGTACTACGCAGAGGGCAAATCGTTTTCCTGCCATCCGCTCTGCAGAAATCTAAGACTCTGCCCAGCGTGGTGACAGGGCGGCTAAGGCAGGAGGACTGCAAGTTCGAGGCCAGCCTCGGCAACTCAGTGAGTACCTCAAAACTTAGCGAAACCCTGTCTCAAAATAAAAAATAAAAAGGACTGGGGATGTAACTCAGTGGTACAGCGACCCTGGGTTCAATCCAGTACATATGTATATACACACATAAATCTAGGACTTTGGAGGCTAAGTGACTTCACTGTCTGCAACAAACTCGCAACTAGTACTAGGGTTTCCAGGGCCTCTGCTGGTCCTTATAATGCAAGAGGACAGAGAACTGAATCAGTTAATCCACGCCCAGAGACTGGGTTCATAGTCACAGCAGACACTACCAATGGGAACTTAAAGAAAAGCTATTGTTCCACTACTTGCAGGGTGCAGTCTTTCAAATATTATTTAGCTCAGCCATCCTCCGGGTGTGCCTGAGTGGGAAAACCTGCCACCTGGGGTCACAGGCAGTGAGAAGTTAGCCGAGGAGCAAGGTCCCATGCTGCTAAATCCATGGGCTTTAGGGTTCTGTGCACTGATGGGTAGTTAGTGACTTTCAGATTCTTTTCACCTTGACCCACAGGGCTCTAGAACACAGTGGAATGTAAGTTCCATGAGGGCAGAGACTATCTTGTCCACCCAGCACCTAGCACAGGCCCATAGGGAATGCTCAATAAATATCTGAATAACTACAAAATAAAACGAATAATACTAAAGAGGCAGTACAAGCACGGGGGTTACCGTCCACACACCTTTCACGTTTGCAAAGCCCCTTTACTATTTTTTCTTTCTTTTTTGTATAACTCTTATACTAGTCTTTTGAGTCAAGTAGGCAAGGGATGTTCTCTTCTTCCCTATTTGGCTAGGATGCCATAGAGGATGTCCACAACTTTGACATCAGGAGCTCGATAAACTCAGGGAAAAACCTCGGTTTGGGGAACTGGCTTCCTGAAGCCCACTAGCATAATACTTGAGAAAAATTAACATTCAAAGATGTATTGAGCACCTGACCTTGGCTGGGCACTGGGACCAGCAGAGAGGATACAAGGTGCACTCAAGATGGAGCAGAAGAGCAAAAACAAGATGGAAGACAGGAGGGCAGCATTGTAGAGGCAGGGAGTATAAAAAGGCCCAAGGAGCCCTGTTCCCTGTAAGGATGCTCCTTTGGCGGGTGGCTGCACCTTTATTCATCTTTCTATTTGCTGCACCTCTTGGCACATGAGGTGCAAAAGCTCCATCACGATTTGTTGAAAATATATACAGGGGAAGAAGACTGCCCCAGGCGGTTGGTTCAATGCTATGCCCATGAAGAGCTGTCTTTTCCAGTGCAGCTAGCACAGCTGGCCACGTCTGGTCATGGGAGGGGAAGCAGCCCCAGTTTGTTTTACATCTAGATCATCCCTCTTCAACAGCTCCCATCCCCAACTCTGCCTGGATGACTCCAACAACTACCCCACGGTCCTCTCCTGTCATGTACCCCACTACCAGCGATTTACCACCCACAAGTCAGAGGATCTGTAGAATAAGTTCTCAATTGACATGAAACCCTCTAATGGCTTCTCTTTGCCCTTAGAACAAAGGTCAAAATTTTTAACACAGTTACAAGGTGCTCTGTCTGGTCCACGATATTCTGCCGCCTCTGTCCGTCACTGCCTCTCCCTGGCTGTACTTCACCCCACAGGCCTTCTTTCAGTTCTGAAACCCCCAGTGGCTGCAGGCCCCTGCATGTGAAGGTCCTGCTATCAAGGACATCTGTCCCCTTCTTTTCTCATCTGGCTCACTTGTTCATTCAGGATTCGATTTACTCAACACCCACTGAGTCCCTCCTATAATTAAACAGGCACTATTTAATTATATAGATAGCACTGGTAAAATTCCTGTTTGAGCTCTTATAGTTAACACTTTTGAGGGGAAAACAGAAAAGTTCAACAGTAAATAAATAAAAATATTATGACAAAATGAGAAATACATATTTGGTCTCTGCCCCAATTCCTGTTTTCCTGGGAATAATAAAAGCATCTCACACAGAGCTCCTAAATGCCCTGGAGCTTCCTGTGTGAGAGGAACATCTTTTGTTCTAATGAGGTGACTCCTGGACAGCTCTAGGATGGGGGCTGGGCACTGAAAAAGCAGGCATGATTAAAAGCTCAGACTGGGCTGGGGTTGTGGCTCAGTGTGCTCGTCTAGCATGTATAAGGCTCTGGGTTCCATCCTCAGCACCACATAAAAATAAAATAAAGGTATCATGTCCACCTACAACTAAAAATATATATTAAAAAAAAAAGCTTGGAACTTGCAGTCCCACACCTCTGGGGGGGAGGGAGGGAGCCTGGAGGCTGAGTTAATAATTCATCACACCTACATGGTGACATCTCCATAAAAATCCCTCCACTCCAGGGTTCAGAGAGTTTCTGGGTTGGGGAGGGCATGGAAGTGCTGGAGGGTGCAGCATCCACAGATGCCCTGGGCATCGCTCCCATTCAGCTGCTAACAAAACGGTATCCTTTATAATAATCTGCTAACGGTAAGCAAAGTGTGTCCCTGAGTTTTGTGAGCCATTACAGCAAATTATCAACCCTGGGGAGGAGGTTATGGGAACTCCCAATTAACAGCTACAGTCAGAAGTAACAGGTAGCAAACCTGGGATTCGTGACTGGCACGTGAGGGGAAGACAGTCTTCTGGGACTGAGCTCTTTGTGGATCAGAGGCTAACAGTGGATAGATTGTGTCAGGACTAAACTGTGGGGCACCCAGATGGTGTCCTCGGGGAACTGGAGAACTGCCTGGGGTCAGAAGTGTTTTGAGTGGGCTGGGCTGTGGCTCAGCGGTAGAGCACATGCCTAGCACGTGACAGGCACTGGGTTCGATTCTAGCATCGCATGTGAATAAATGAATAAAATAAAGGTCCATCAATAATTTTAAAAAAATTTAAAAAAGAAGTGTTTTGAGAGCAGGGACACTGTCTTTTCACTTACACGTAGCGAAGCCAGGAGCTGAACATGCTACAAGAACAGGGAGGGTAGAGGATGACAGAGAGGAGGATGCAGCCGCACAGGCGCCCAGCGAAGGCGGCCATGCGGGTGACCCGAGTAGAGTCCCAACACGAGTGAGGGAGCTGCCAGGTAGATGGCGGAGCATTCCAGGTGGACAGGTGGGGGCGAGAGCCCTGTGGTGGGAGCACACGAGGGCTGTGTGAGGCCAGCCAGGAAGCCAGTGTAAGAGGAGGGATGAGCAGAGGAAAGGGTGACAGAGAAGTGTCATGGGAGGCCCAGGGAGGGCCTGGAGGCGCTGGGCAGGCCTGGGATCGAAGTCTCCATCTGACGGGTTTGAAGCGAGGGGGTGAAAGGAGCCACCATTAAGGAAGGCTCCTCTGCCTGGAGTGAAGAAAGGCTGCCAGGGCCAGAATGAGAGTAGGCCATGGACAGGACCCTCCCTAAGGCCAAGAGCTGGTCACAGCTGAAGTGACAGAGGTGAGGAAGTCTATTCAAGAGGGAGAGAGGCAGGAGAGGAGACCAGCACACCAGGACCTGGTGAACTTCCACTCTAGTCCAAGTTCTCAGCCCAAAGGCTCCTCCTGGGGAAAGGCCTGCACTGACAGGTGGTCTTGGTGAGACCAGGCGCCATCCTCTGCACATTCCTTTCTTGGCCACACTGAATGGCTGGGAGCCACTCGGTCCTGTTAGGGTGTGGGAGCCACAGACCCTATTCTGCTCTGTGTATTTCTTCCCACATAATGGAATGCCCACAGGTGCGTGATGTGTGGCCAAAAATCACACCCAGGAAGGCGCTGTTCTTGACCCATGAGGAAACTAAGGCTAAGTTCTGTCATCTGCCCACTGTCACAGAACTAGAAGTGGAGGACTGGGATTTGAACCTGAGTCTCGCTGTGCACTAGATTCCTGCTGCCTTTTCAGGTTAAGAGAAAAGAGATGGGGCTGTGTGCTTAGCGAGGAAAACTCAATTAAAGAAAAAGTAGCTGGGTGCAACGGGCATGCTTGTAATCCTAGTGACTTGGGAGGCTGAGACAGGAGGATTGCAAGTTCACAGCCAGCCTTAGCAACTTAGCCGAGGCCCTAAGCAATTCAGTGAGACCCTGTCTCTAAATAAAATTGAAGGGCTGGGGATGTGGCTCAGTGGTGAATTGGGTTCAATTCCTGGTACCAAAAGAAAGAAAGAGGGGCTGGGGATATAGCTCAGTTGGTAGAGTGCTTGCCTCGCAAACACAAGGCCCTGGGTTCAAATCCCCAGCACCACAAAAAAAAAAAAAAAAAAAAAAAAGAAAGAAAGAAAGAAAAAGTAGGAAGAAAGGTTTGGATGAATTCTTGATTATACTCTAGTTATTCATCTGTGAAAAATTTAGGCCTATGTTGGCCCTTTTTTTGTGGACTAGGGCTATCTCCCACTACTTCCCCTGAGCAGTAGGTGAACCAGGAAGGAACAATTCAGGTTAGTCTAAAACCAAAAGAGGCAAAGCAATCCTGAGGAACCATTTTTTAACTAGTAGAGTAAGATTAAAAATGAACTCCCAACCCCAACTACCACTAGTTCTGCTGAAATTATTACAAAACGGATTTCAACTTCTTGGATGATGGCCTATATTTTTCCTTCCCACTCTTTCTCGGTGTGTAACTATATACTTGCGTGAGATGGGTGTAAAGCTGGCCTCCTGTCCCAGATTGGAAACTACATGAGGGCCAGCTTCTTGTCCACTGCCCAGCTCAGTGCCTAGAACCAGGAAATACTCAATTCATAATTGTTGCGTACATAGACATTGCTGCTGTCATTATTAACACTTTGGAAAGCAATGAAGTATACAGGAAGAGCTACAAGGAAGATGTAATATTTGGCCAGGCGCGGTGGCACGTGCCTGTAATTCCAGCAGCTCGGGAGGCTGAGGCAGGAGGATTGTGAGTTCAAAGCCAGCTTCAGCAACAGGGAGGCACTAAGCAACTCAGGGAGAACCTGTCTCTAAATAAAATACAAAATAGGGCTGGGATGTGGCTCAGCGGTCGAATACCTCTGAGTTCAATCCCTGGTACTCTCCCCCTCCCCCCAAAAAAAGATGTAATATTTGGCTAACTTATCTACTCCTTTGTGAAAATAATCAGTGAAAAAAATTAAAAAAGAGCAAGACATGAAGATAATAATTTCTGCAGTTTCTAAAAAGGCAAACAAACAACAAAAATGCCAGGGAATGGTTTTATTAAATGATGATTATCAATATAATGTAAAACTATACAGCCTTAAAATTAGTCATATTGATCCCATGCACATAGATGGAAGGATTCTAAATAAAATACAACAGGTATGTGGTTCTCAAATTGAGTCATGTGGGAAGTTAACATTTCAGATGGTGAGACTAAAACCTTGAACTGATACTTGTTTGGGTATTTGCAGATTCTGGGCTCTGGGCCCCTCCCTGGAGCCCACCAGCAGCTGGAGCCCGTTCTGCCTGTTGTCCAGTGGGTGGCCCAACACAGAGCTCACCGAATCCCCACTCACCAGGCTTCCACTATGTGTTCTACCAATTTTCAGTAATCTGTTCCCTCTGCTTCCCAGTTGGAATTTGAAATGCAAATTCCTTCCTTCATTCATGTACCCACCCAGCAAAGGCCTTACTATGTGCCAGGCATTCTTCTAAGTGCTAGACAAGAGGAATGAATGGAGGCTACATCTTAGGGGAGAAACAAGGCTGCTAACCAATACATACTGTCGGGCCGTCCCCGCCTCCATTCTGTCACCACGCTCCAACAACCAGCCTGCACATCTTTCCGCCTCGACCCTGCCTGGCTGCCAGCTGTATTTCCCAGTGAAAATCAAGAGCCGCTATGTCCTGATTTAAACGCCGTCTAGGTCACTCGGGGCCCCGTTTGATTTTCCCACCACGCACACGAAGCCCTTCAGGATCGCCCTGCTTACCTTTCCAGCCCCATCTCCGGGCCCACGTTTTCGTGACGGCCGCCTCTCTTCGACTCGGAACGCTCCCTGCTCGTCCGCCAAGGCCCGCGGGCCTACAAGGCGGGCGACGCGAGGCCGGGGCCGCTGCCCTCCAGGAGAGTTTCTTCCACCCAGCTCCGGGGAGGCACAGCGGCCCGCGCCCTGGAGGACGGCCCTCTATGCGGACGCGCACTGCGCCCCGCTCGTCTCTCTGCCAAAGGACAGGCCCCCGGGAAGCGTCCGTCGGGTGAATGAAAGAGCCACAGCAGGCCTTCCCAACGGACCCTCGGTGTCCGGGATGCCTGCACTTCCGGGTGGCTGATCCGTTGGCTCCCGAGGAAGGGAGAGAGAGAGAGAGAGAGGCCAGGGGCATCCCCACAGGGGATGCTCTAGGAGGAGGGCTCGGTGGTCTGGAGGACCCGGAGCGACCCGTGGGGAGACCGTCGTCTGCGTCTGCGTAGTAGCTGCCCTCCACGAGGAGGCGGGTCCGAATGAAGCTTGGGGAGGGCGCCGGGAACCCTGTTGGCCAGTTAGCGCGCGCGATTTGGTGGAGGGGCGGGGCGAGGTGCGCCCCGGAGGCGGGAAAGAGCGTTCGTCAGATTCTCAACGTGGTTAGCATTGGGAAAGGGCTATTCTGACCAAAACAAACAAAACAACACACACACACGGACACACACACGTGTATGTGTAGTTTTATATTTGCCTTAGGCAAAGATTAAGAGGAGCATCATGCATCATCTCGTTTCTCCCTGCCATCTCCCCTTCTGCGTCTCCACTAGTTGACTTAAACTCCTTTCAAATGGTCTCCACACGAGCCACTCACCTCAGAGGTTAGACCATCACCCTCTTAACATTTGCTCGTGAGCACCATTCTTTCCGTTCCTCAGAATGTCATCCCATTTCTGGATTACTCTAATGCATAGTTTAAAGAAGGTGCATTCCAGTCCTGAAGATCTGCACAGCAAATTTCTGGGCCTTTTATCAATACGAGCCTCCAAGACCCTCCTATATTCACTTTTCCAAGTTTAAGTTAAAAACGAAAGTGAAGCAGGCAGAGCAGAATGCTGTTCTGAAGAGTGCTAATTTCTGTCATCATACATAAATGTTGCATAGAGATAAGGTCACTGAGACCCTGGCCTCCAGGCCTCAGCCCATAGGAAAGAAACGCTAACAGGCAAGTCATCTTATGAAGCCTGATTCCTTTCTTTTGTGCTGTACTATTAGTTGATGTCATTATTTTTGATGCTCTGTCTCTGGTCTGGAGTGCAAATTTACTAGTTGGAAAACTACGCACAACTTTGCATCTTGATTCTTAGGAACACATTGCAACATAAAGGAGGATATATTTGAATTCAACTGCTATAACAAGGTAGTAGAGTGAATAAGCATCACAGTTAATATTCTATTTCCTTTCAGTTAAATAAGCTTTTCTATAACTTTTACTTTTTTCCCTCTTGCCTGGTATTATGGTTTGAATATAAGGTGTCTCCCAAAAGTTCCTGTTAATACAGGAATAGAGATGAAATTATTAGATGATGAAAGATGTAACCTAATTAGTCCATCCTAGGTTGAATGGACTGACTGGTGGTAACTATAGTCATGTGGGGTGGCTGGAGGAGGCAGGTCACTGGGGGTATACCCTGGGAGGGTGCATCTTCCATGAAGCCTAAGGTCCTCCCCCCGTTCTCTTCCTTCCTTATTGCCATGAGGGAAACAGATTTCCCCTACTGGGCCCTTCAATCATGATGTGCTACCTCACCTTGGCCCTAGAGCAACAGAGTCGCTATCTGTGGACTGAGACCTCTGCAGTTGTAAGCCCCAAATAAACTTTTCCTCCTCTAAGTTGTTCTTGCTGGGTATTCTGGTCACAGCAACACAAAAGCTGACTGAAACAAAATTCATGCCCAAAAGTGGGGTTGTTGCCATGTCTAATCTGACCATGTTGTTCAGAAGCCTTTGGAGCTGGTTTGTGGGAATTTTGAAAAGTTTAGAGATGCAAGCTGTAAAAGTTTTAGAATGTTGTAAGTGGAGCTTAATGGGTGATTCTGGTGGGAGCTCAGAAGACCAGAATGCCAACAGGAATGTGGGTTGTGCTTATGTGGTTTTAGAGGGAGATGAGGACTCTTGGGAATTGGAATAAAGGCTGCCATGTTATATTCTGGCAAAGAACTTGTCTATATGTTGCCCATGTTCTGAGACCTTATGTGAGGCTGAATTTAGTTACTCTGGTAGGGGATATTTCAAGGAATTACACCATTCCTTCAGTGGCACGGATATTGCTGGTAGTTTCTAGCCAGGTTTACTGTGAGAATTCGGAGCAGAAAATGGAGCTAAAGTTTGATTTAAAAAATGTCAGAACAGCACATGTGAAGCTAGGACCAAGAAAGGTGTGCTTGTTGAAAATATTACAACCACGGGCTGGGGAGATAGCTCAGCTGGTAGAGTGCTTGCCTCGCAAGCACAAGGCCCTGAGTTTGATCCCCAGTACCTCAAAAAAAAAAAAAAAGAAAGAAAATATTACAACCACTAAAAATACGCTAAGTACTTTGCACAGAGACGATAGGAAAGATGGATCGAGGGCATCTGAAGAATTTGCAAGACCATACCCACTATAGGCACCAAGGTATAGAAGAGAAAATTCCTTTGAGAAGAGATCATGCGGGTGTCCTGCCTTCACAGGGGCACCAAGGAAGTTATTTCACTATGCTGAACTGTGCAGGCACTCAGAGGCCACTGCAGCTGTGTTCCCAGGGGAACCAGGTATTGTGTGAACTGGCAGCAGACCTTGAGTTGACCACATGCTGCTGGTTCCCAAGGAATGCAGGATTCTGGAGTTAAGTGGTCACTGGAATTTCAAAGGAAGGCCTGGGAGTGCAGGCAGAGTATAGCAGGGTCAGAGTTCCTAAAGGCTGTCCCTGAGAGGGCAATGCATGAAGCTGTAAAAGTGAAGCCGAAGCAGGAATGAGACACCAGGAATTAAGAGATGCCAGTAATGTGAACCATCTGCTGAAAGGAGCTGCTGGGTACAGAGAGAGCCAGGCTAGAGCCCATGTGTACTGAAACCAGCAAGGTTAAACGAGCAGGGCTGCCCAAGTCCTTTAGGAATAACATCTCTTACCCACGTGTCCTAGCTGCTATAGGAGAAGTTAGGCACAAAATCTCCGGACCTGTGTTGTTCAGCTGAGTTTTGGTCTTGCTTAGGCCTCATTTCTTCTTCCCGTACCCCATTCTTCCATTTTGGATTGGGGATATTCACTTGTGCTACTGTATATTAGGTATATGTAACTTGCTTTTCAGTTTTTATAGGGGTTCACAACAAAGAATTTGTCTTGGGTCTCAAAGAAGACTTTGGACTTGGGCAATGCTTGAACTGTTAAGACTATGTGACTTTTAGAGATGAACAAATTGAATTTTGCATTGAGAGATGGACATGAGCTTTTGGGGGCCAGGGGCAGAATGTTATGATTTGGATATGGGGTGTCACCCAAAAGTTCCTGTTACTGCAGGAATATTCAGATATGAAATTATTAGAAGAACTATAATCTAATCAGTGTATTCTAGTTTGGATGGACTGACTGGGTGGTAACTACGGGCAGGTGGGGTATGGCTGGAGGAAGTGGGTCACTGGGGGCATGCCCTGGAAGGGTGCATCTTCTCTGTGGCCCTTTTCCCTTTCCCCCTCTCAGTGCTTCCTGCTGTCATGAGGGCAGCAACTTTTCTTCACTAGGCCCTTCCGCCATGATGTGCTGTCTCATCTTGGGCCCAGAGCAATGGAGTTGACCATCTATGGACTGAGACCTCTGAAACCATGAGCCCCAAATAAACTTTTCCTCCCCTAAACTGTTTTTATTGGGTATTTTGGTCACAGCAACACAAATCTGACTAAAACACCTGGTCTTGTACCATTTGGGATGAACACTGATGATCTAACATCCTCCTTAGACTGGTTTCTTAACCTGACTCTTGGTGTTTTTCCTGAACTTCCCATTTCTGTTTCTTCACTTCCTCTTGGTCATCCTTCCTGCTGTACACATTTGGCTCCATTGTTTTCTTTCTGTTTTGCCTTTGTGACTGACAGTCAGAAGAATGACAAAAACATAACACCTCATTTCTCGTGGTCAAGTGCTAATAAGGGGGCGCTTTCCTGGCCAGGATGGGTAAAAGAGGTGATTCTTTCCATTGCTATCCCTGAGCATGAATAGTTGGAAATCAAATATCTGTCAGCATATTCCATTTTATTTTGTCCTTCAATTTTTCCCTTAAACTCAAACACAGTCAGCAATGTTTTTACCAAGCATAAGTATTAAGCCACAAGAGAGAGTCCAGATGTATTCACTCACTCACCTATTCATTTAGCTAATATTTATCCAATACATGCAGATTATTGGTGGAAAAATGAGTCCAGAGTTGACTCAGCTCAGTTAAGGACAGCATTCTTGGTATCTGCCTCCCAAAAATCTAAAAGGAAATAAAAATATCTAAAAGGTAATAGTGATAATCCAATTATGATCATTATCTTTGATGGTATCACCAGCATACTTAGTGGCTTTGTATATAGTTTTTAATGTCTAAAGCTACTAATAATATTAAACTATTTCCCCCATTTTGCTTTTATAAGAAAGGAAAAAAATACTCTTACTGAATGTTTT
Source organism: Sciurus carolinensis (assembly GCF_902686445.1). NCBI lineage: Eukaryota > Metazoa > Chordata > Mammalia > Rodentia > Sciuridae > Sciurus > Sciurus carolinensis. Next base: position 7,338,844 of record NC_062230.1, on the reverse strand, counting down.
GCTTCTGGATCAGAATTTAAATTATTATTGTGATGATGCAGACCTGTGGCAGCCTCAGAAATGGCCTATGAGGACTAGCTCCCCATGGGCTCCATTAGCCTCCCTTCCCCAAACCACCCCAACAAGTCACATGATAGTCTTCCTAAAGTCTAAAGGTGTAGTGTGTAGACACGGCTTCAGGATACAAAACCTAGCCAGCTTCACCCACTTCCAACCAGCTCCCCATCCCTCAATCATTTCTGTATAGCTATTCTGTAACCTCTGCTGGTCCTCCCCCACTTTGTCTTCATAGGGTTCTCACTCCAATTTCCTAAGTATCTGAGACAGCCAATTTTAGTCAGTTGTTTCGAGGTCATCCTGAAGAAAGCCCTGACTAGATGCCATCGATAAATAGATCAACAGAAAAATCAACATACCATCACCACCACCATCATGTATATACATGATCAGTATATTTGTCAACTAGAAAACTTGAAGCTATTTTTACAGGATGCCCATTTACCTATTATGTTCAACTCACAAAATTTCTGTTGCTTACTGTAAGTAAAGTTGCTTCAGAGACAAATACTGTCATACTGTATTAACATCCCCAAACAGTTAAGCTCATATCTAAAACTCCATGGATATCTAATCAATATGTTATGGTTTAACTATGAGGTGTCCCCCAAAAGCTCAGGTGTGAGCCAATGCAAGAATGTTCAGAGATGTAATGGTCAGATTATGAGTTAGAACTTAATCAGTGGATCAATCCACTGAAATGGATTAACTAGGTGGTAACTGTAATCACATAGAGTGTGGTTGGAGGAGGTAGGTTATTGGGGCATTCATTTAAGGTTTATTTTTTTTTTTCCTGGTAAGGGAGCTCTCTCTGCTTTCTGTTACCATGTCCTGAGCTGCTTTCCTCCACCATATCCTTTCACCATGATGTTCTGTATCACCCTGGGCTCAGAGCTATCAAGTCAGCTGACTGGAACCTCTGAAACTGTGAGCCAAAATAAATTTTCCTCCTTTACATTGTTCTTGTCAGGTCTTTTGGTCACAGTGACGACAAACTGATTAAAAGAAACAGGCACTGATGATATTTACATTTTATGCATGTGAGGCTGGAAGTGAGAACAAGATGCTGACTAAGAAGCAGAATGAAATCACCCATTACTGCACTGAGATGACGTCCACACAGCCATGTCTGAGTTTGAGCATGTCTGTGATTAGAGAAACAACTTGGAGCAGCATAAGAAAAATTTGGGAGTAGAAATTGCAGTCTGAGCTCAATGATTATTATACATCAGGCAGTTTTTATGGAAAAGAAACCCCAAGGTATTTAGCAGTATTCGGAACACAACATATGATTCATGCAGAAGATAAAAATCTTTGAATGTAGTGAGTATGGGAAAACTTTTACATCTTATACAACAGAGAATCCACATCAGAGCAAAGCCATATGAATGTAAGGAATGTGGGAAAGCATTTCAGTGAAACTCAGAGCCTATCAGACATAAGAATGTTTGAGGTAGCAAAATTCTGTGAAGGTGATAAACGTGGGAAAACCTTCAACCAGAGTCCAAACTTTGAATGACAGTATGTAATTCACACAAGAGAAGAATGTGATCAATGTGGAAGAACTTTCAGGGAAATAACAACTCATTCAGTATATGATAATTCATATCAGAGAGGTAACATTTTAATATCTTGAATATGGGAAATCTTTCATTTGATTTTTTTTTTCAGTACTGGGGATCAAACTCAGGGCCTTGTGCTTGTGAGGCAAGCACTCTACCAGCTGAGCTATCTCCCCAGCCCCTCATTTGATTTTTCTACTTTCTTCCACATTGATCAGAGGATTTGCACTAAAGAGAAACAAGATGACTGTAAAAGAGGTGAAGGAATCTTCAGGCAGAACTTGTAATGGTTTGGATCTTTAATGTCCTCCATAGAACTCATGTGTTAGGTAATGTAAGAGTGTTCAGAGGTGAAGTGATTAGATTATAAGAGTTGTAACCTCATCAGTGGATTGATTCATTTGATGGATTAACAATGTGAATGGACTACTGGGTGATAACTGCAGGCAGGAGGGGGCATGGCTACAGGAGGTAGATCACTGACTGGCACTTGCCCTTGGAGATTATATCTTGTCCCTGGCTCCTCCCTTTTTCTCTCTGCTTCCCTCCCAGCTGTCCTGAGCTGAGCAGTTTTCCTCCACCATGCCTTTCTGCCATGATTTTCTGCCTCGCCTTGGATCCAGAGTGATCATAGACTAAATCTCTGAAACTTCTCTGTACTGTTCTTGTCAGGTATTTCGATCACAACAAAAAGCTGACTCACATGGTTAGTTGGGAACCACAGAATTCTCAGTGGAGAGAGGCCCTGTGTGTGCGATGTTTGTTGGAGGACTCCAGCTGGTGCTCAAATCTGGAGCAACATATGGTCACTCATACAAGAGAGAAACCATACAAATGTAGCATATGTGTAAATGCATTCTGAGAAAGCATAAAACTTATTCAGCACCAAATAATTTATACTGGAAAAAGTATTGGTGCGAAGCATGCAGGAAACGTTTGGAGAAAGTTCAACCCTTTCTCACCATCAAAAATTTCCTACTGAAGAAGAAAAGTTACATGTGCAGGGAATGTGGGAAAGCCTCCAGTTCATGATCCAGCCTGATCCATCATCTGAGAATTCCTATTGGAAAAAACCCTTAGGAATGTAAGGAATGTGAAAGAACTTCCCATTCAAGCTCATCTCTTATTAGTTACCAGAGAATTCGGAGTGAAGAAATGAGTTTGGAGGGGACACTGAAAGTTTACTAAACATCAGAGCATTTATATCAAAGATTAGTTTCAAGGACTAAGATTTTTAATGTGCCTAGTCATCTCTCTGAAGTCATCTTCTGCCTCTCAGAAATCTCTTAGTACCTTGTAATTCTGAAATGCCATTTAATACGTGGTCTTATATTTTGACTTGTATAAGAATTTCTTCCATACCAGGCCATTTTTAATACATATTTATTAAATCTAAGAAGTAATAAATACAGGAGAACATGGAACTTTGCAAGTTCAGAATTCCATAGGACATTGAAGAAGCCCAAGGGTCAACTCTGAAGAATGTGTTTTGAATACTGCTGGGGTTCACATTTGACCTGTCCCCCAAAGGTCCATGTGCTGGAAGCTTGGTTCTCAATATAGCTGTATTGAAAGGTGTGGAACTTTAAAATGTGGGGCATCGTGGGAGGTATCTGGGTAAGACCACCCTTGTAAAGGGATTAATACTGGTCTGGCAGAGGGAGTTAGGTCTTGCAATAGTGTGTTAGTTCCCTTGAGAGAGGGTTATTAGAAGAGAGTGAGTGTGGTCCCTCCTGACTCCCTTGCCATATGACCCAAATACCTGTCATGTGATATCATCTGCCATATCAGAAGGCCCTCAGCAAGACTGTGAACCTAATAAACCTCTTTACTTGATAAAATACTGAGCCTCAGGTATCTTCCTATAGCAACACAAAATAGAAGAAGACAAATGCAAGAGGAAGTCTTGTGGTTCAATTATATCTGCTAAGTCTGACATTACTGCAGCTTATTTGTGCCCTATAAATCTGGTCATTTCCATGGACTGCAATTCTGCATCATTAAGGATTACTTCACATGGGTATTGTTTGGGCAGTTTTGCTTGAGTTGAGTTCAGAGCTTCATGGAATATTCTTTATTTGATGTGTAAGTTAGGAAGATGCCAGTGTAATGAAAGTTGTGTGTTGTTTTATATTAAAATCTTAGAATTTTACAGCAGGAAGTGATCAAAGATCCCTAATTCAGCTTCTCATTTTTCAATTGATGAAACATGATCAGATGGTTAGGTAATTTTCTCCCATTTTACTAGCCAGTAATGGAAGTCCTCCTTGGTCTCTGACTCAGCCCATGGACATTTTCCTATGCACCATCATTTCTCTTGATATGTGGCAGATCAACTTTTTCCAAAAGTAATTTTGATGCAAAATCATCTATTTCTGGCAAAAAAAAAAAAAAAAAAATCAGGTAGCTCAGTCATTTGTAAAGAGGAATGTCTTTAGAACCAGATCACTCAAAATGTCCCAGTATATAAAAGACATCCCCTCCCACCACTTGGAAGTATTCAAATGCTAGAAAGGATGTTCCAGAAGGCCAGCTGTGACTAAGAGCTGAGGAGGCTGCTTTCTCTGAAAAACAAGATCCTATCAAGCTGGGCAAATCTGAGAGCTAACTAAGGCATTGAACCCTTCCAAAATGTCAGAATTGTTAAGGTATTTTTAAAATGTGAGACTTTTGTTGATTTAACAGCTGAAATAGGATAAAAGCAGAGGAAAAGGGTGAAGAAATCTCTCACTTAGATAAGTTTTCTATATTTGGAAGGTTTTGTTCAACAGCGAACAAAGAAGCCTGAGCTCTATGTATGTGATGGGCTGAGTCGTGTCCCGCCCCCGGCTACCTTCAGAGGTGAACCCCTCACCTCCAGAACCTCAGAATAGACTCCATTAGAAACAGTCTTCAGAGAGGAAATTTAGTTAAAATTAGGTCATTAGAGGGGGCTTCATAAGAAGAGGAGATCAGGGCAGGCACACAAGAGGCGAGGCCCGTGGAGGCACAGGGAGAAGATGGCCTCCGAAGGAACCAACCCCGCCAATACCTTGATCGTGACTTCCAGCCTCTAGAACTTTGAGGAAATAAATTCCTGTTGTTCACATCACCATCTGTGGTCATTGGTTGTGGTGGCCCTCACAAACTAACATGCCTTGCAAAAGTCAGACAGCTCACGTCTTACAATTATGCAGGGACATCTTTATGAAGTCCTGGTGAGTGCACAGTGCAGTCCTCCTTTGGCTTCATCTTTTCTATTCCAGAACTTTCTGGATATGACTCCCAGGCAAGCCTTGTGCGTTCCTGGCCCCTTTGCTTCTGCCAGTCACTCGGGATGCTGACACGGTTTTCCAGATATGGGCCTGAACTCCCCAAGGTCTTAGCACATCTGTGATCAGGGAGGCACTGAAGAGGGCTCGGCTTGTTCTGTACTATTCTAGGAACATACTTGGCATTCTGGTGTGGGGGCCTGGGGAGTCTGGAAAGAAGTCAGAGGTGGGCACGGAGCTGAGCTTTGGTGAACTTCACCCTTCAGAAGCAAGCGGGTGGTGGTTCTCTAAGCTCAGAAAGGGGCTAGAGTCAGAGACCTGTGAGCGCCTAGCACTTTCCTTCCCTTCTCTGTCCAGGCTTGGGTTGCCCCACACCCACATCAGTCAACCCTGCTGACCCTTCAGGAAGAGCTTTTTTTTTTTTTTTTTTTTTTTTTTTTTTTTTTTTAGGTACTGGGGATTGAATCCAGGGGCGCTAAACCACATCCCCAGCCTTTTAAAAAATATTTTATTTAAAGACATGGTCTTGCCAAGTTGCTCAGGGCCTTGCTAAATTACTGAGGCTGGCTTTGAACTCACGATCCTCCTGCCTCAGCCTCCTGATCTGCTGGGATTTCAGGCATGAGCCACCGCACCTGGCAAGATCTGGGGTCTTTATTCTGGTCATACGCCCACAGCCTCACAGGGCTAGAAACAGGTCCCAGTTGACCCTGATGAAAGATGTTTAGTCCAAAGGGCAGAGCAGAGAAGCCAACCTTTCTGTGCATAAGTACCACTTATTTAGTACTTACTGTATGCTGGCATGGAGATAAATTCTCCCTTCGTTCTCACAATAATTCTCCATAATAGCTATAATTATACCTGTTTTACATATAAGAAAACAGGTTCAGATGAGCCTGTATAAATGCACTATAAAATTTCACCAAGGAGGTGAAATAATTCTAAGCTTACACAAGCTAGTAAATCAACAAAACCAGGAATTCAACATACAAATTAACCTTTATTCAAGACCCGCCATATGTCTGCATCATATATGAAGTATGAGGATGACAAAGATAAAGGAAGCCTCGCCTGTCCCCAGCACGAGCTTATTGCGTAGCCAGGGGAATTGGTTAAGAAAAGCAGGCGTGAGGGCTGGATTGTGCTGGAGGCCTGGTCCTCAGTGTGGCGGTGCGGGGTGGGGTGGGGGGTCTTTAAGAGGTGGAGCCTGGTTCACTGGGACCACTGCCCTTGGAAGAGATTAAAAGGTAGTTCTCATGGGACCCCTGACTGAGTGGTTATAAAAAGAACAAGTCTTCAAGTGACCAAAGTTTGCCAGTTGCATGTATGACTCTACCCGCAATGCATTCCAATTATATATATATATATATATATATATATATATATATATATATATAAAACTATAATGCATTGATTAAAAATAAATAAAAGGAAGACTAACAGAGCAGAGGGAGAGGGGAGGGGGACTGAAATGGAGAAGACTATGTATATGCATTTATGAATGTGTCACAATGAACCCTGAATTATGTACAACTATAATGTACTATAAAATAAAATTTTTTTTTTTTTTTTTTTTTTTTTTTTGCAGTGCCGGGGATTGAACCCAGGGCCTTGTGCTTGCAAGGCAAGCATTCTACCAACTGAGCTATCTCCCCAGCCCTATAAAGTAAAATTTTTAAATGTACTTAAAAAAAAAAAAATGGAGTGAGTTTGGCCCCATCCAGCTTTTTGGCTTCCTGTTTTGTGATGAGCTCTCTCAACTGGGCACTCAATTCCAACAGAAAATGTCCCCAAACGCTGACAAATGTCCTCTGGGAGCAGAACTAGTCCCAAGTCCCAGTATTTTCTTCTAAAAGGTGGATGGTTTTGCATTATTAATGAAGTCTACGGTTCACTTTGATTTAATTTGGCATAAGCTCTGAGGTTTAGGTTGAGGTTTGATTTTGGCCTATGAAGGTCAAATTGCTCAGTACCATTTGTGTTAGACTATCTTTTCTTTATTAATTTTATTTTGTAATTAAAAAAAAACTAGTCAGATATATTTGTATGGGTCTATTTCTAGGTTCTCTATTCTGTTGAGCTCTGTGTCTGTCATTTATGTGTCTGTCTTTCCACCTGTTCCATATGGTCTTGACTATTGGAACTATGTAGTAAGTTTCACTTTTGTTTTTGGTACTAGACATTGAACCCAGGGGTGCTTTACTTACTGAGCTATACCTCCAGTCCTTTTTATATTTCATTTTGAAGCAGGGTCTTGTTAAGTGGCTGAGACTGGCCCAAATTTGCAATCCTCCTACCTCAGCCTCTTGAGTATATAGAAGTGCACCACCATACCTACCTCCATAGAAAGACTTACCTGTAAGGTAGAGTGAGACCTCCTGTTTTAATCTTTTCGAAAGTTTTGTTGTTGTTGTTTTGGGTTTTTTGCTGTTCTAGGTCCATTGCCTTTGTGGATGTTTTAAAACAAGTTTGCCAATATCTACAAGAATTCTTGATGGGATTTTGGCAAGAATTACATCAAGTCTACAGGTCAATTTGGGAACTGACATCTTTACTATGTTAAGTCTTCCAGTACATGAGTACAGTTTGCCTCTCCATTTATTTAGAGCTTCTGGTTACCATTTCTAGTTTTCAGCACACAATTCCTGCATGTTTTTTTTAGATTAATATCTTAGTATTTGAGTGCTTGTAAAAGTTGTTTTAAATTAGTTTCTACCTGTTTGTTGCTAGTATGTTCAAGTACAATCAATTTTTTGTGTTGATCTTGTATACTAAGACATTGATGAACTCACTTATTAGTGCTAGGATTTTTTTTTTTTTTTTTAGTAGTTCCAAGGATCAAACCCAGGGCCTTTCACATGCCAGGCAAGTACTCTACCACTAAGCTATGCCCCAACCACAGAGGAGTATTTAAAAATGGTTGATTTCTTGAGATTTTCTATGTAGACAATCATGTCATCTGAAAGCAGAGACAATTTTATTTCTTCCTTTTCAGTATGCTTGCTTTTTATTTCCTTTTCTTGCCTTATTGTGCTGTCTCAGACCACCAGTACTGTGTTGAATAAGGGTCATGAGAGCAGAAATCCTCGCCTCGTCCCTAATCTTAGGAGATGCATTAGTCAGCTTTTCATTACTATTACAAATACCTAAGATAATCAACTTCTAAAGAGAAAAGGTTTATTTTACTTACAATTTCAGGGGTTTCAGTTGACCCCATTGCTTTTGAGCGGGTCGCAAGGTGCTCATCATGGTGAGAGTGTGGGTACAGTCACTCATTTAATGGCCAGGAAGCAAAGAGACAGAGGGGCTAGGGCCCCGCAATCTCTTCCAAGGGCATACCCACAAAGATCTGAATACTTCTCACTCTGAAAGTTCCCACCATTCTCAATAGCACTTCCCTTGGGACCATGCCTGTAAGGGACACTCAGGAGGAAGCATTCAGTCTTTTACCATTAAGTACGTCAACTGTTATGTATGATTATGTACCATTAGTTATAGGTTCAAAAATCCATATTTGCTATAGATTTTTTGTAGAAACACTTTTATTAGGTTGAGGAAGTTCCTTTCTATTTCAAGTTAGCTGGAGTTTCTCTCTTTAAAACAACACAAGGGTGCTGAATTTTTAAAAAAGGTTTCTCTGCTTCAATTAATGCAATTTTTCTTCTCTAGCCTATTGATTTGGTGGATTATATTATTTGATTTTTGAAAACTAAACCAACCATGTATTGTTGGAATGAACCTTACTTGAATGTGATGTAAAGTTGTTTTTATATGGTGCTAGGTTTGATTTGATAATATTTTGTTGATGAATTTTGCATCTTATTTATGAGTGATATTAGTCAGACAGGCTAGGGAAGTGGCTCAATGGCAGAGTACTTGTACAGCATGTATGAGGCCTGCTTTAGTCAACTTTTCCATCAGTGTGATCAAAAGGCTCTGATAAGAATGATTTTAGAGGAGAAAAAGCTTATTTGAGGGCCCCGGTTTCAGAGGTCTTAGTCCACACATGGCCGACTCCATTCCTGTGGCCTGAGAGGCAGAACATTATGGTGGATGTGTGTGGTGGAGGAAAATATCTGGAAACATGGTACCAGGAGGGAAGGAGGGACGGAGGGACAGGGAGAGGGAGAGGGAGAGGGAGAGAGAGAGAGAGAGAGAGAGCGCCACTCCACTCACCAGGGACAAAATATATTCCTCAAAGACATGCCCCCAATGACCCACCTCCTTCAGTCACACCGTACCTGCCTTCAATTACCACTTAATTTAATTCCTATCGGGATTAACTCACTGATGGGGTTAAGACTCTCAAAACCCAATCATTTCACCTTAAACCTTCTTGCATTGTCTCACACATGACTTTTTGAGGGACACCTGATAGCTAAACCATAACAAGGCCCTTGGGTTTGATCCCCAGCACCCCACAAAAGAAGAAAAAGTATTCTTAGAGTGATATTGGTCTCTAGTCTTTGAATGGCTTTAATGTCACAGCAATACATTTCTAAGAAGTACTCCTATTTTCTAGAGACTGTAGACTTGGTCTTAATATTTCTTCAAATATGAGTAGAATTCTTCAGTGAAACCGAGTCCAGAGATTTCCCTTTTGACAGTGTGAGGAAGGAGTTAACACACACAATCTATTTCACTTAGTTCTCACTTATCTCTGTAGCCATGGTGATGACCCTTGGTCAGATTCTGAAAACTAAGTCCGAGGATTCCCATAGCTACTGGGTAATATATTATTCTCCAGGCTCCAATCAGGGCATCGGGTTGTTGGGATGTTTAAAGCCAAGATTCATGTTGCCTACCTCGTGCCTGGTTTGGGGCTTGGCTGATCACATGGCAGGTGTGTGACCAACTCCTGACTCTAGGACTCAGTGGAATTTCCTGGGCAAGGACATCTCACCCGTGTCCCTGCAGTTTGTTCCTGGAAAAGACGTGCCTGTGCTGTCCCCGCAGAGAGAGGACAAGAGTGTGCATTTGGAACCTCTGGCCCTCATCTATTTATATCTGTTTCCTGCTGTTTCTGCATTGTGTCCTTTGGCTGTAATAATCTTAACCGAGAATGTAACTTTATGTGGAGTCAGGTGGGTCCTTCAGGTGAATCACCAAACTAGCTGTGTGGGGCGACCAAGACAGAAAGTTGATTTTTAAGAAAACATGAATTTAATTTTTTAATCTGTTACTTTTCAGATTATCTTTTTTTTTTTTTTTTTTTTGGGTGCTGGGGATTGAACCCAGGGCCTTGTGCTTGCAAGGCAAGCACTCTACCGACTGAGCTATCTCCCCAGCCCGAGTTCTGTGGCTTTTAAGAAACTGGTTACAGTTCATCCAACTTGTTGAATTTGGACAAGGTTGTTTTTATTGTATTCCCTTATTATCCTTTTAAAGTCTGGAGAATCTAGAGATAACCAATGTCATTCTTTTTTTTTTTTTTTTTTTTTTAACTTGGCACTGGGAATTGAACTCATGGACATTTAACCACTGAGCCACATCCCCAGTCCCTCTTTTTTATTTTGAGGCAGTCTTGCTAAGTTGCTTAGGGCCTCACTAAATTGCCGAGGTTACTTTCAAACCTCCTGCCTCAGCCTCCCGAGTCGCTGGGATTACAGGCACATGTGCTCCACCCACAGTGGGCCCTGCGTTATTGATACCATAATTCCTGTCTTCTTTCATCAGTCTTGCTAAAGGTTTATCAGTTTTACTGATCTTTCAAAGAGAACCTTTTTTTCTTTGTTTCATTGACTTTGCTTTTATGTTTTTCATTTTATTAATTTTTGTTGTTCTTATTTCTTCTTGTCTGTTTTAGGTTTACTTTTATTCAGACTGTTTAGCTGTGACTTATACATTTTGATATGCTGAATTCTTATTTTTATTCAGTTCCATGTGGTTTTTATATTTCCCTTGAGACATTGAGAAGTTCAATGTCCACGTGTTTGTGGAGATTTTCCTGCTGTTTTCTAGTTTGATTCTATTATGGTCAGGGATCACTGATTGTTTGATCGCAATCTTTTTAATTTATCGAGGTTTGTTTTATGACCTAGGATATGGTCTATCTTGGTGAGTGCCTCCTGGGCATTCAGAAAGAGTGGCTCTTCTGCTGTTGTTGAATGGCATGTTCCATAGGTCCTGGATTTTGTTCAGTTCTTCTGTATCCTTGATGATTTTATTAGTAATTCCACTTATCCTTGAGAGAGTGGTGTTAAAGTCTCCATAATTATGGACTCCTATTTCTCCTGTAGTTTGGAATTCTGTTATTTGGTGCATACACATTTAGGATTTCTTTTTGGTGGTTTGAATCTTTTATCGTTATATCAGAATAATGTTTCTCATTGTCCCTGGTAATTTTCTTTGCTCTGGCATCTACTTCAACTGATATTAATGTAGCCACTCCTGCTTTCTTTAGATTAACATCTTCATGATGTTATCTTTTTGCCTCCTTTTATTTTCAGCCTACATAGATCTTTATATTTGAAGTGAATTTCTTGTATAAAGCATATAGTTGGGTCGTGTTTTTAAATCCACTCTGCCAAAGGAATCTTTGTCTTTTAATTGGTGTATTTATACCAATTATGTTTAATGTAATTTTGAAGTATTAGCATTGAGTTTACCATTTTAAAAAGTGTTTTATTTATTCCATTTTAAAAATTCTTGTTTTCCTTTCTGTGCTTTCTGTGGGTTACTTGACCATTTTTTAAAATAATTCATTTGATTTATTTATACTGTTTTTGAGTTGCAGTTTTTGTATAGTTTTTTTCCCCCCACAACAGCCAACTGACATCATTTTACCATAGTGTCTCCGTTTAGGTGTCTACTTCCTTCTCCTTCCAATTTAAAAATTGTCTTAAATTTTATTCCTTAAAATTGGATTCTTTTGCATACAATGAGAACCACTCAGATGATGTTACACTTTTTACTTCAACTGTTAAACATAAAAATTTTAAAACTCAAGAGGATATCCTTTACCCAAAATTTTACCATTATAGTTGTTCCTTCTCCATTCCTAGTGTTTCAAGTTTCCTCTTCTTATCATTTACTTTCAATTTGAAGAATTTCCTTTAGTTATCATTTTAGGGTAGATCTGCTGGTAACAAATTTTCTTAGTTTTCTTTCATCCGAGAATGCGATTTTCCTCTCCATTTCTGAAGAATATTTTTGCTGGATATAGAATTCTGGTCTAACAGATTTTTCCTTTCAGCACTTAACAAACATGGTGCCACTTATCTCTGGCTTCCATGATTTCCTGTGGGAGGATCTGCTGTTTTTCAAGTAGTATCTATAGGTAATGCATTATTTCAAGAAATATCACAGCAGCTTTCAAGATTTTTTGGCTTTAGTTTTCAGAAGTTTGATTATGATATTATTTGATATGGATTCCTTTGCATTTATTGACTCTGTAGGTTTTTGACTTCTGCCAAATTTGGAAAACTTTCAAGTATTATTTCTTTGAATATTTTTTCAGCTCTACATTCCTCTTACCCTTCCTCCAATGACATGTTACATTTTAAAAAATTTGTTTCACAGGTTCCTGAAATCCTGTTAATTTTTTTCAATTTCCCTCTATTGCTTAGTTTGGGTACTTTTTTTTTTTTATCAATTGTTCTTTACTTATTGTTGTCGTCTCTATGCTGTTAATGATTAAAAAAGTGAGTTTTAAATTTTTATTATTGTAGTTTTCAGTTCTAAAATTTGCATTTAATTCTTTTTTAAACCTGCTTCTTTGCTGAACCTAATTTTTCATTTGTTTCAAGAATGTTCATAATTGTTCACTCAAGCATTTTTTATGATGGCTGCTTTAAAGTCCTTATCAGATAATCTCAATATTGTATCATCTCAGGGTTGATGTCTGTTATCTTCTTTTATTAAAGTTGAGATTTTTCTGACTCTTAGTAAAATGTTATTTTTCTATTGTAATCTACACATTTTCAGCTATTATGAGGCACTGAATCTTAAATTTAAGTTTATTTTAGCAGGCCTCTACGAACACCACACTGGTAGGTCATAATGTGATGTCTCATTACCATGGGTAGGTTCTGGTTCTGCCTTGCTTGATGACACAGTGTAAATAGAGAGGCACACCCCACTCCTGCTAGGGAGTCTGGGTTCACACTTGAACTCCATGGCAGAGTGGGAAGACATTGCCAAAAATATTCCTATCCTGATGGACTGTGCTCTTTCCTGGCTCTGAGGTTAGAAAGGGTAAGCTTTGTTTCTTTGTCTGTATACAGTGGCTTTTCTGGTTGCAAGCTTCTTCCATGTCCAGCCCAGGATATAGGGAAAGCAACCAGAAAATCCAGGGAACTCAGTGCTGTGCCATTCCTTGAGTCCCGAGGTCCCTGGAGAGTTCCCTGTCTTCTGATATTTGTCTTATGCACTACATCCAAGGTTTACACTGTACCCATGGGAAGAACAGAGAACACTGCATCTATGTCATCTTGTCTGGAAACAGTATCAACCTCTTCTAACAGTTTTATATTTTTAGGTAGGTTTTAATAAAAACTTTAGAATAGTTTTATGTTACAGAAAGTTCCAAAGATAATACTCCATACCTAGTTTCTCCCATTATGGTCCCTTTGTATAACTGAATAACAAACTTTAATATATTAATATTAAATAAAATTCAGCCTTTTAGAGTTCCTTAAAAATCTACCTAATATCATTTTCTGTTTCAAGATCCCATCCAGGACACAAAAGGACATTATTTTGTCATGTCTTCTCAGGCTCCTCTTGGCTGTGACACCTTTCCTCAGGTTTTTCTTGTTCTTGATGAACTTGACAGTTTTGAGGAGTACTGTTTTAGGTGTTTTGCAGAATGTCCCTCAATTGGTATTTGTCTGATGCTTTTCTCATTAGACTGGAGTTATGGATTTGGGGGATGAATACCCCAAAAGCAAAGGGCCCCTCTCATCACATCATAGGTGGGGTACCTATTATCACAACACATCTAATCACATCAGCGTTAACCTTCAGGGCTTGCAGGAGGTCATGTTTTCTGGGCTTCTCCGCTGCAGTTACTCCCAATCCCCCCTTTTCCTAATCTCTTTGGAAGGAGGGCCTATATTCTTTCTTCTGTTTTACACTTGCATCAGATCCTGTTTTTCTCTAGCAAATTCTGACTTATTGGAGGAATTAATTTTTACTGAGTCCATATTTTTCAAACATTTCATTTTTATATTCATTACACAAATATGGATCATTTATCCAGCAAAGGCACAACACAAGAAAACAGATCTCTTAATAACTTTCTTTCATGCACTCAAAGCTGTTGCTCCAACGATGCTTTTAAGTACTACCCTAATAGCCATGTTTGGGAAAGTTTAAAATCATATGCAGCAATAAGATTAGAATAACAGTTATTCTGAATGCATCTGTTTGTTTCAGGGAAATTATCAGATGAAAGAGAAAGGATCATTTCCGTTTTCTCTGGAAAGCTTATTTTAAAAAGAACCTACATCTCACACATAATTTCCTCACTATCGTCCTGAATCCCAAAAAGAGAAGCACAATTGCGAACATTTTTTTTTGTCATAGGACTATTTTTAGGCTGGATAGAATGGCAGAATGTTTTTTGCTTTGTGTAGAATTCACAGTTCACTGAGACCTGTATAATCACCAATGTTGAGATAATATATCTCTGTGTTGCTATGTGCTTATCTCTCTATATCTCCATGTCATGGGACTTGAAGCCTAAGAGTACTCTTTTATGATGTATTTATTAGAATTGGGATTTGTTTGATGCTGAGTTCCTGGATACGAGTAATTATTAAGATAAAATATGATCTCTTTATAAGATGGTTCCAGGAATAACACAAAGAAAAAAACGATGACTACTTAGAATAAGGATATTGTTAAGATGTTATCTATATTATGGAAGCTTTGTGCAACCCTGACATCATAGTTGAACCTAATATTTTGTGATTATGTTACAATATTTTCCTTTCATCCTTTTAAAAATCTTATTTAATATCATGTTCATGTGGAAAACCAACCACATTTAATACCTCTTGAAGGCAGTTTTCAGCCAGGTGGGGCAGTTCATAGCTATGATCTCGGGATGGGGAGCTGAGGCAGGATGATGGTAAGTTTGAGGCCCGCCTCAGCAACTTGGCAATACCTTGTCTCAAAATAAAATAAAAAGGTCTGGGGAAGTGGCTCACTGGTAAAGTGCCTCTGGTCTAATTCCCAGTTTTTTTTTTTTTTTTAGTTTTTAATCTGAGTGACTCTTACTAACTCCAACTTATCTGCCCCCCCCCCCCACTTTTAACATGATATTGTGAAAGATGAGAGTAATGAGAGAGGAACTGGACATATCAGATGCTAAAAAATAATAAAGAACAATAGTTTGGTACTAGACAAGGTTCAGACAGATAAATAAAAGTGAAGACAAAGACCCAACTGAAATAGGAATTTAACAGTAAGTTAGCATTTTAAAGTAGTTGGGAAGTTATTCACTAGGTAGCTAGGACAACTGGTTGATCATGGGTGGGAGGGGGAAGCTTACTCATATTCTATTTGGATCCGAGACCTGAACATAAAAATGAAATCATCAAAGTACTAGCTGGGTGCAGTGGCGCACAGCTGTAATCCCAGTGGCTCTGGAGGCTGAGACAAGAGGATTCAGGGTTCCAAGAGTCTCAGCCACTTAGTGAGACCCTGTCTCAAAATAAAAAATACAAAGAGCTGGGAATGTAGCTCAGTGGTTAAGCACCCCTAGATTAAATCCTCAGTAAAACATCCCCTCACCAAAAAAATCATAAAAGAACTACTGAAACTGGTTAACAAGCCAGGCATGATAGCATGCAGCTGTAGTCCCAGCTGCTTGGGAGGCTGTGGCAGGAGGATCGATTGAGCCCATGAGTTCAAGACTTGTCTGAACAATATAGTGAGATCAAAAAAAAAAAGGAGGGGGAGGGGCTTAACATTTTTTAATAACTCTGAACAGGAAAAAGTATACGCACACAAAACTGAGAAACCATGAAAGAAAAATGTCATAATCTATGATCAGTTTGATAACACACACACACACACTCCAAAGACATGACAAATGCAGAAGGAAATCGACACACGTGATATACAAGGGCTAATCATATCTTCAGTGAATATAGAACTTTTAAAATCAAGGAGAGGATCAACAGAAAAGAAAATGTAGGGAAATACACCTAATCTTATAATGAAAGGCAAATCACTTTTCAACCCCTAGACTGAAAAACCAAGGTGAAACTCCAGAGGTGAGCAGTTCAAGGCCATCAGGGATGGGCCCCTTCCTGTGTTCACAGCGCCATCTGCTGCGGTGGTCTTCTCCCCCTGGCCACATCCTGGGATCGGGCAGGAAGAGCAGCAGGAGGGAGAAGCAAAGGGCTGAGGCCCAGAGGTTGCTGCCTCCACGGTTTTCTTGGAAGCCCAAGTTCTTCTTGTATCTTATTTGTAACTGGCCTGGGGCTGCTTCAGGGAAGGGAGAGTTATTTTTACTTTTCATGTATAAAAAGTGCACAAATCACAAATATAGAACTTAGAGGATTTTCACAAGGTGAACATATCCACTGATCAGTAATCCAGGTGGATAAGCAGCACTCGTGGCCTTGTGACTCCCTGCATGCCCCTCCCTCGTCACGGAGAAGGGACATTTTCACTGTAGCCAAAGTGGAGTGCATTCAGGGAATGAGAACTGAGTAACCAGCAGTCTGTAAACACCATTGTTTTGTGTATTTGCTCAAAGGCACTCTTATCTTTAATCCTTTTTCCAAAATCTTTCATCCTCAATGTGAGTTACTGGTCCTCTGAGAATGGTCCATATTCACATTTTCTGCAATTTTATTTTGTGAGACTGGACCCAAAACAATGAGAGCACATGAAGCAGGGGCCTTCTGCAGGAGCAGAATCAAAGATGGCTACCACGAGGTGGTCGCAGACGCTCACCAGCTTCTAGCAATGGACAGTTCTGTGAATAGACATGTCCTACAGCACTATTTTAGGGACCCCACCACTGGAGTGTGATAAGCACCCCCAGAAAAATCTGCAATTTAGAAGTTTTTAGAAGTAAGACATGTGTCCAAGGCTCAGATCAGGATTCAGAATTTATTCAGTGTTACAGTATACACATTGGAGAGACCAGCTTTGACTGTGGGGAATACAATTTTCCTTGGGGCTCCTGTCCTTTTGAACATTATAACATTCATCTTGCAGAGAATCCCTGGGGATGGGGAAGGCATCTGTCAGCATTCCCGCACAGCTCTGGCTAAGTCACACGCAACAGAAGCTACAGATGCAATAAAATGGGAGGGCTTTCGGAAAGCAAAGCTCATTCAACGTCAGAGAATTCACACTGGAGAAAAACCATATGCATGTAATGAATGCAAAAAAATGCCTTTCCATAATGCTCAGAGCTGATCAGACATCTGGGATTTTGTAGCAGAGAGGTGCCCTGGGAATACAATGGAGGAGGAAGAGCCTTTAATCAGAGTTCTATCCTTAGACAATACCAAGGGACTCACATGGGCCTTAAGCGGGCCAGATGTCATAAAGATGGGAGACCATCTAGGGGAACTGTGGCGTGCAGGGAACATGAGATCGTCCGGGGAAGGCTGATGGGTGTGATCACTCGGGGCCTGCTTAGCTCTTTCTCATCACTGGGGAATTCATGGGAGAGATGCTGTGTTTGTGGAGATGGAGAGAGCTTTCGGTCAGTCATCAGGCTACTTCATACTGGAGAAAAGTCTTGATGAGGAGCAGCGGGGAACAAGTGCCTCAGTCTCAGGGTTTTGGAGGCCCAGGGAGCCTTCCCAGGGGAATTCGGGGTTCACAGGGAATACCCTGAGGTGTTCGTTCTATCACGAGGCAGGGGTTTAAACTTTTTGCTTCATTCACTTCAACCAGAGATTTCATTCCTCTGGCTACAGGATTTTATTTTTGTGCGGGATCCGGTCTTGGGGCACAGGCCTGTATGGAATGTGTAGGAATGCAGAGAAAGACGAGGCTTAGGGACAGAACCTGGGGGTCACAACTCCTAAGACTGCAACACATCCATGGCTGGGTCCCAAAGATCTGAAGAACTTCTATGGGCCACATCTGCACAAGATCATCTGAGATGGGAAATGGGGTGAGTGACTTTTCTCAGGGTCTGAATGCAGTGGAATAATGTGTTTGTAAGACAGATTAGGAAGATGCCAGTCTAATCTTTGTTTTATATTTTTAAAAAACAGAGTTTCAAAAAAGAAGGGCTAGGGCTCTTGAGTTCAGCTTCCCTTTTTCTAAGGGAAGAAGGGATACATTTTCTTGTGTCAAAAACACACAAAAGAACATGAACACTGGACCAGAAGGAAGCTTTCTCCTGTCCTCATTCACCAATTGCTTCCCCTCCTGCCAATCTAACTCCTCTTCCTGGACTAGCATTCTAAGTCTCCCAAAATACATCCTCGCTTCCATTTTAATTCCCCAACTGCGTTAGAAATGACTCAGGTCTTGTGCATTTCTGAGTCCTGGCTTTGCCTGGAGAAGACAAAGGTAGAGGGGAAAAGGGAAAGGCGGAGAAGAGACGAGGAAATGGGGAGTGCCCAGGAGCGTGGCCACGCAGATCCACAACTGAGACCACCTTACTCCCGAGAGGACCTCAGGCATCACGAAGGCTGGCAGGTGGGCCAGGCCCAGGTCCGCAGTGTTAGCTCTAGGTGCCATCGGCTTCTTCGGCTGGTACACCGAGCCCTTAACACCCTGCTGTGGTCACTGGCCTCTTTCTCCAGAATTCATCCAACCCACCTGCCATTTGTCCAACTTCCTGCTCCTTCCATGGCTTCTTGAACCTTGCTTAGGCTTTGCAACTTAGGTATTAAACCCCCACTGTCCTTGTTCTTCCTAAAATTCATTACTGAGCCCCAGTTTAGAAGACTCACGCTCATACATCTAGAAATTTCCTGAATATTTTTCTTTCCTTGTCTGTATCCTATAGACCCCGGCAGGTGGGACTAACAGCTAGGTTTGCTCTGTAGGCTGACACATTCTGACTTCTATTTCCTATCATATGAACAAGATTTCTCATGCCAGCACTTGGTTGAGTCTCCATTTCGAGCTCTATAGCGAGCCATGGGCTCTAAGGGGTGGCTACGGGGTTAGGAATGCTTGCTCAGGCTGCAAGTAGCAGAAATCTGCTTAGAAAATAAGACTTCTAAACTTACAAAGCACCACAACTAGAAGTAGGTAGTAGTTCCAGGATAGGTATAGTGGCTCAACCATGTCATCAAGGACCCAGGCTCCTTTTGCCTGTCTGCTCTGTCCTCTCTGCATGCTGGCCTTCCCTCTTGGGCTTGTTGCCTCAGGGACTCAAGGCAGTCCCAGCCACTTCCCCCTAAGTTTATTGGCAAAACAAAGTGACATGCCCACTTCTAAGCCAACCGCAAGCCAAGGGAACAGCCAGAGAAGCTGCTGCAGTGACAGGGGCAAGGCTGGGCTCGGGAGCCGCGGGCAGCAGGGCAGCTCGGGCCAGCCAGTCTCTGCCTTTCCGGAGCCCAGCTCTGCTCCGTTGTGTGCTTGCTCAAGACGAGGCTGATCTCCCCTCCATGATCTTCTCCATGTCCCTGCTGCTCTGTTTCCTTCACTCTTTCTTCTCCAGTGTGATCCTGGCTGACACGCTGATCTACCCAGGCCCTACCTGCCCTCATGACACCTTGCCACACACTACCTGTCTGATTTTTGGTTCAAATTTCCAAAAGGAGGAATCTGACCAGTCTGACTGGCTTTACTCACATTTTGGAGTCAGATGACTTCAAAAGTCATTGGCCAGCTTCTCTTGAATCCTGACCCAATGCATCGCACGTAAGCACCGAGTTAGGGTCTTGTGATGTGAGTCACCTGGGCAACAGGGAAGAGGGGTGGGAGCAGAAGGTAGACTGGGCTGCAGTGGAAAGGAGCAGAGGCCATGGTTCTGAGAGCCTGGACGGCAGCACAAGATCAGGTCACTCTCCTGGAGAAGGGCCACACAGAAGGACATGGAGGGTCCAGGAATATGAGTGAAAAAGCCACTCTGGACATTTTGGCCCCAGGGGACACTAAGGGGAGGAATGGAGGAACCCAGTTGGCAGACAGAACCAAGGCCCAAGGCAGAGCCCCAGTCAGACCATCCCAGCCATCTCCAGGTAGTCTGGTCACTCCAGGGGAGGTCCCAGACACAGTGAAGCAGAAATAAATCGTAATGCCTGACCTGCGCACTGAGCGCATGATCACGGGGCGGAGTCTGCCCCGACCCGAGACGCCTTCCGGCACCCACAGCAGAGGTTCCGTGACTGCTAGGGAGAAGTGTGAGGTCTCCCATGAACACAGCTTTCATAGGGACTGAAGTGTTCGCCACCTATGAGGCTTGGTCTCATGGAGACCTTTTTGTGGCTTTGACAGGCTGATGAAGAGATTATGGAAGTAGGCCTACTTCAAATGGCCCTACGATTCAGACAAAATGAGCTGGTTATTCTAGCAAATGGAATTAAAAATCCTACAATGGAACAAAACCCAAAACTTTTAACAGCATGGGCAGGACTTGGATCCTAGTTCTACTTAGTAGTTGCATGACCTTGAGCAAGTGATTTAACCTCTCCACATCATATTTCCTTCATCTGTGGCATAAAAATAGAAATAAATATACCTACTCCAAAGGGCTTGTTGAGAAGATTAAACAGGATGCTGCGCATGGCCTTCTGGGTTAAGTAGGCCTGTGATGGGGAGCAGCTCCTAACACCTCGAGGCAACTTGGCTACTGTGCACGGGAACCCAACTGCTGTCCTCGAGGAGGGGATGGGCGGGGCATTTTTACTGTCTTCCACCTTCACCCCGTTTCTTGAGCAACTTCCCAGAAGCCTTGCGCCCTCTGGAGTGGCTCTGCCTGCTCTTCAGGAGGGCCTGGTTTAGGGTCACCCGTTCCCTTTCCGCGGCCTTTGCTCCTTTGACAGCCTTCCCGTGATTATCCACTTCAGTCTCGTTTTCATCACTTCTTAGTGCAGGCTTGGGACAGTTATTACGAAATTTGAGAGAATATTCTCACTATCAGTGACACGCCGGCTATATACTTTGAGGACTAGAGAACACAGAGCTGGTGCCCGGCTGTGGCCCCTGGCGAGCCTAGGAGGGGCCGCTGGCTGGGCGCTGTCTTTTCTCCTTAAAGCTCCGCGGCTTGAGACATGCTCACCAAGCCAAAGGCCACCTGGGTACAAAATGTGGTTTCTAGGAAATGCAGTTGCCACCATTAAGGACTATCTCTTACCACCGTTTTAACTTGTTTTAAAGAAAGTTAGCAGAGAACTCCTAGGATATGTAAAAACCAGATTTAAGCAATTTATCTCAGGGGAGAGAGAATTTGTAACTAATAAAGGTAAAGGGACTTTTCTGTATTCAGCGTGCGGGACCTAGAATTTAGCCCCACAGTAACGTGATGACGCACTCACAGGAGGTGGAGGGGCCCCAGGCGGGACAGCTCGGCACAGTCACTCACCTCTGTTCTCCCTGTTACTCCATGAGCCCCGGCTGTCCGGGAGCTTCAGAGCGATTTCTTATTAGGTGGCTACTCTGCAAACAGCTGCCTAGTGCTGGCGCTGAGCTGGCCGGTGAAAGCAGAGTCAGGCCTAACATGCGCCCTGCCCGCAGGGGCTCCACGGTCACACAGAGGACGCCTAAGCCGGCCGGACTTAACCAAGATGCTGCGAATGGAAGGCTTTGTTCCCTGCCTGCCCCGTTCCCAGGCTCCCTCCCAGGGCCCAGTGCGATGCATGGCAACGAGCTACACCTCTCAGGCACAGCTGAGGAACAGGGACAGAGCATCGGCCACTGGATGGGTCTTCGGGGCTACCTTGCTGGCCTGCCTGGCGGTGTGGACTGGAAAGGAAGGTAGTAAGAACAAGGTCACCTTCTGCCCCATGTGACCTGAAGAGAAGGACTGAGAGCCATCTCACAGGAGGCAGCCACGTCTTCAGCCAAGGCCAACGTCCTGACCCCTCTGCTCAGACTGAGGCACCCACAGCCACGGGCAGCCTCCAAGCCCCACCATGATTCTGAGCGCTCAGTGCTCAAAGGTGCCGGGGAGAATCCAAGGGACACAATGTGGCTCTTCTTCAAAGAGTTTTAAGTCTGTTGAAAGAAAAAGGCATAAATAGACCACGGAGGACGAGAGCACAGCCTGAGCGCTAAACAGCCTTTTCGGGAAGTGAGTTCTCACAGGAAAGTTGGGGAGTAGAACTGCAGGTCCCCAGCATTCCCCGGAAGCTCCAGGAAGCTGTGCCACTTGGGAAGGCCAGAGAGACAGGGAATGGTAGAGGGGCTGGCACTCCAGGGGCAGGTGCCCTCCTCCCCTCTGGCTGTCAGAGGAGACGGCCAGAGGCCTGAGTGTGTGTGGAGATCTGTCTCAGAAGCAGAGGCTTGGGACGCTCATGGCCCATGGTGCCCTCCCAGCAAGAGGCCCGGGCCAAGCATGCTGTCAACACAAATGCTCAGCCTTCCTGCCAAGAAGAATCCTGCGGCCATCTGAGAGGACGGCTACTCCCCAGAGGCTGGGGTTTGGAGGGACTTTATGCTAAGGAAGACAGAGTTCTGGGGAACTGCAGACTCTGAGCCCAAACCCCACTTTGCTGGCACAAAGCACATGGCCGAACATATGGGCAGCGTTCTGGCAGGAAATCAAAGGATTCACAGAGCAGAGGAAATCTCTGAATATCATGAATAAGGGAAAATTTCCATTCATCCCAAATTCACACGAGAGGCTCCCTATGAATAGCACCAATGGAGGAAGCTCCTTGGCTAGAGGTGAGCAGAGAAAATCATCAGGCGGATCACGCACAGAATAAGCTGGAACCCACGTCAGAGCTCACACTGGAGCGCATCACAGGGGAGGAAACGCACATCCCTGATGAAGAGCACGACGCTCCCAGAAGCACCTCGCCCAGCCGCAGCGAGCCACGAGCCACGCAGAGCCAGAGCTTTTGAATGGGTGAGTGGGGGTGGGGCCCGTCTGAGGGAAATCAGCCCGTATTCACCAGCTGAGGGTTCCGGCAGGAGAGGGCGGATGCTCGTCACGGATGACGAAGCTCCCATCTCCAGACAGGAGACCAAGGGGGGCCGAGGAGGACAGCGAGGGGGCCTCAGAGTACCCGTGACCCAAAATGTTCACCAGAGAGGAAATCTCGGCGATCACAGGGCGGGTTCCCAGCGTGGTCTGGGCACTTGAACTTTTAGCAACAAGTAGACGTTGGCTGTAAGGACCGCAGACACCTTCTGGACAGTGTGCTGGACAGCATGGTCTGCACACATGCTCCTCGGGGTCCACTGGCAGGGGGACCACGGATGCTCAGTGACAGAGCCAGGCACTGCAGCCGGAGTCTCCCCACCCCCCAACAGGGGCGCCATTTCCCTCCATCTCCCCTCCTCCCCTCTGCTCCTCAGTAAAGCCCAGGTCCTTGCTTCAGTCCCTTGTCTGGCGCCTGCACCTTGGCGTGTGCTCTGCTTGGCCTGCAATCGGGGAAGACACCTGCCCCTCCCGGGGCTGGTGACTGGCTGCTGGTCAGCTCGCCCTAGGGGCTGCTGCTACAGCGGGTCCCCTCATCATCAGGCAAACATCTTTGAAACTCTTACTCTACCCACTGCTTGGTCCTGTGACTTGCTCTGAGATCCAAGGCAGGGAAGAAGGAGGTATCAGTGACAGGCGGCTTGGGCAACCATGGGGAAAAAAGAGGGAGATCAGGAACAAACGCAGCCTTGGGACGACAGGGATGTCTGCATCCCAAGGATCCAGAAGGGGGCTTAGGCAGGAGCAGCAGTGCTGGGAGGAAGGAGAACTCTGACCCCGATGGCCTCCAGTGTATCAGGCCACATGTGATTTGTCACGTGACCCTGCAGGCTGAGTGCCAGTTTCATTTGCAAATATAAAAAATAAGATAGGCACAGCTAGTAAGTGGCAGTTAGATCTGTCCCAGGCCAAATCCTGCTGCCTTTCCACAACCACGAGAGAGAGACTGGTCCTTTCACAACACTGTCTCTTGAGATCTATTTCTTGTGTCTAAGGGGACAGTGAGGGGCACGTGATGAACCTTGAGGACAAGGGAAGGAAGGAGAGAACTGGGCCAGCTTTTGCAGACTCTGCCTCAGGGAACGCGGAGAGGCTGTCAGCCATCCTTCAATCCCTCCTTCCTGCATCGGTTCAGTACATTTCAACTGAGCCCTGGAGCGCCAGGCACTGTGCTGAGGAGCTGGACAGAAAAGCAAAAGTAGACCCCCAGGGTCCCTGCCCTCACAGAACTTCCACTCTAGGAGGGAGGCAGACAGTCCAGTATGTCATGCATTTTGCAAGAGGAAGCATGGGTCCCGCAGATGCTCACGGGATTACCTAACCCTGACTTGTGATTAGGGTCACAGGACTTCTGGGAAGAGGTGACATCTTATGAAATGCTGGGGAAAGCCTGCCAGAAAGGAGCACGTGGGAGGATCTGCTGTTGACGGGCTCGGCGGTCAGGAAGAGACGACGTGAGGTGAGGGAGGCTGGAGGGCGCAGGGAGCCCAGACTGGCCCTGGGGAGCCAGGGCACGGCAGTGGGGATGCTGAAGTGCAGGGCATGGCCTGGGAAGCTTTGTCATTTCTTCCTTGAAGCCCAGGGCTGTAAAATGAGGGCAGACCTGTATGATGTCAAGTTCAGGCCCTGGTCTAAGAGTGAGCCTGTGAATTTTTTTTCCTCACGGACCAAGATTTCCAATAGGTGCAGTGAGCAGAACAAAGTTAGGAGGGACTGGGGTGAGCCTGGCAGAGTTGCTAGTTTCTGCAACCATGTGGGATGAAGGCCCGTGCCAGTGCTGATCTACGTTCGCGGACAGACATCTCCCCCTTGTGGCCAGGAGTGGTATTGCCCCAAAGAGTGGGTGGTGGAGGCTCGCCTGCTCCAGGGCAGGGCCTCCCCGGGCTGCTTTGCACTCTGAAGCCGTGAAGTCCGGCCAGGGCTGCCGGGGCTTGTGCACCTGGGACATTCCCACCTTCCTCTTTCAGAGAAATATGTTTAATGGGCGAAATGGACACACACACAGGTATAAACACTTAGAAAAAGTGTTTGAAAGATAAAATGTTACCAGTGATTCTTTCCAAAAGGTGACGAAAGCTTTTTCACTTTCCTATGCATTTTAAAATTCTCTGCTGCCCTGAGCATTATTTTGCTGACCAGAGGAAAATGCATTATGCTATTTTTAAAAAGAGCAGAAGCGAGAGAACAGCAGCTCCAAGAGGGAACCCAGATGGAGATGAGGGGCTCGGTGATGAGTCGCTGCCCAGGCAGCGCCCAACTGCTGTCCAAACCTGGCTGGTCACAGACCTACACAGACAGGGCCAGTGTCTGGGGACTGGGCTTCCAGAGGAACACTGCCCACTGTGCCTCTCTGGTCATGACCCTTGTGCACCTGCAGCTCACGTGCACCTGCAGCTCACGCACACCCCAGCCTCTCCTGCCGCGGGCGGGGACTCCCTCTGATGTGTGGTCCTGGAAAGGTTCCCGAACCTCTCTGAGGCTCTGATGTGCCATGTGTAAAATCGCTCTCCGAGTGTCAGGAGATTACATAAGCTATAAAAATGGGCCGTGTGAAGATGCTACACGCACGCGCAGGGCTGGGTCGGACCCGTGAACTGGGCTGAGGGAAGCCAACCTGCCCAAAGTCACCTGCAGGCTGGGGATCAAGTCAAGGTCACGTGGGCGGGTCAGAGCCTCCCCATTACACCTGCTACCCCTTGAGACGGGCTGGACTTCTCTGTGGACATGCGGATGCTAATGAGGACAGTCTGCTCAGACACTGACTCCTTGTGTGAAAGCAACACGTCTTCTACCCATGCCACGTTTCTGACCTGGACTAAGGGCACTCACCTGGCTGCAGGCTGGGTCCCTCTTGTCCCCATCACAGCACCCGCCTTCTCTCTCCTGCTTGAAGCTCTTGTCTTGGGGAGAACTGCTTGACTTCTCCCTGGGACAGTCTCTGATGCCAGTTGAAGGTGCTAGAACATTCTGAGGCATTTCCTAGTTTCTGTGCCTGCACAGCCCCACAGAGGGTCTGCCTGATGTCACTCATAGGATCATCTTTCAGAAAGTCCCTGATGGGAGGTGAACTCCTTGTTCTCAGTCCTGAAAACACAGAAAATTCAGTTTTAACTTTTTTTTTTTTTTAGATGGGATCTTGCTGTCCAGGCTGGTCGGTCTTGAACTCAAGTTCAAGTGATTCTCTCACCTTAGCCTCCTGAGTACCTGGAATACAGGTGTGAGCCACTTTACCCAGAAGGAAATGCAAATATGTTTCATGTGCAAAAAAAGACCATAAAAGCCACGTGTGCTATAGATTAACTATAGCACAGAGTACAACGAAACATGGGCTTGTGCCCAGGTGCAGGGGCACAGGTGTGTAACCCCAACCTACTCAGTAAGCTGAGGCGGGAGGATCCAAGTTGGTGAGATCCTACCAGGAAATAAAAATAAAGGGCTGGGGATGTAGCTCAGTGGTATAGTACCCTGGTTCAACCCCTAGTACTAGGGGGGAAAGGGAAGAAAAGAAAAAAAGGGAAATGAGGTTGTAGTAGAATCCTTAATGATCACACTGCAGGTTGTGAAATATATGTGAGATCATGAGTCACTTTCATTTTCTGAGTCACTTTTTTGTTTTCTTACCTGTATCTTCGATATACAAGGAAAAAAAGAAAGAAAACTCCCTCATCTTATCATTTCACAAGTCTGGGGAGAGGATGAGGAAAAAGTAGGGGACCCAGGTGGCAGCGGGGCATGCAGGGACTGTGACAGGTCTGGAGCAGTAGCTGGGCTCTGTGGCTGGGCAGGCAGAGGTGTGGCTGGCAGGCGCTGCCTAGAGTGGCTGGTTAACGGCCTCCAGGGCCGAGACCTGGGCACCTTCAGAGCGGGAAGGAGGAGACACCGCAGTTCCAGGAGAGACTGGGGCTGCCTGAGACTTACAAGGCCTTGGGTGACAGCAGTGGACTGAGGCCTGAGGTAACTGCAGGAGGTCAAGAGAGCAGTGAGGCGGGGAGAGGGAAGAAAGCCGGGCTTGAGGCCACGGTCCTGCGATGCACAGGGAAGTCAACATGAGAAAGAAGTAATGGAAAATGACGTTCTGCATTGGCACTCTGGTTTACAGAGCACATTCTCAAGCAGAAACTGAGGCTCAGAGAAGCTGAAGGACATGCTAGACTGCCTAGCAAGTATGCGGGAGCCAGGGCCTGACTCCAGCTGGTTCCGGTGCCCATGTGGCTGTACTTTGCTGGGCAGTGGCAGCTAGCAGGGCTGGAGCCAAGGATGCTAAAATCACTTGACAACCAGGGGGGCCCAGACACCCTCTGATGACAACAGATGCTGGTCCCAGTGCTGGAGCAGAGGCCCAAAGGCTTCCTGTGGGCACAGGCGATCACCACGAGCTGCTGTCCTGAGGGCTGAGGCCGGTCAGCCGGGGGCTGGCAGGGCACTCGGGTCAGCTCACCCAGCAAATGCCAACACCTCAACGACCCGGCCACTCGTCTGGTTCCCTACCTTTGTGTCACAAGGACCCTAATAATAACAGAAGACCAGAACCTATCTAGCGTGTCAACGATTTCGGTATGGTCAAGTGCCACACTCCAAAGCGGAAGAACTTCACGCTCCCCTGGTGCAGGTTTCCACGGACGTGTCCAACCTGGGTCATGTCGACTCTTGGTTCCTGACGCTCATGCGGAGATCAGTGGGGCTGCTGATCTACAGCAGGAAGCCCGGTGTTTTTATTTGGCTTTGCAGTGGGTGTTTACAGTCTGCTTGGGAAGGGGGCACTGGGTGCTGAGGACCGACAGCAGCCGAGACCATGCTGCCGTGCGTCCTCCATGAGGAGGAGCAGCGCGCACGCTGCCTCTCCCCTCTCCAGGTCTGCTCTCTTCATTCTCTTTCCTGTAGCAGGACCCCCTCAGTGCACCTCACAGGGTTCCCTCCAAACCTACAGATCTTATGGAGGCGAGAAGGGGAGACATTATCATCCATGGAACACCCCGCACCACGCAGTGTGGGCTGGCTAAGAAGCCACCGGAGGACCATTCCGAGGAGCTGAACGTCGTACCCACTACGACTCTTCAGGGAATGGAGGGCACGGGCACTCGTGGTAACTGAGGAAAGGGTCTGCAGGCTCGCCTCGTCCTCCAAAGACCTCAGTGCCTTGCTAGCTCTGGACTAAGGTCTTAGGCTAGTCTGATGACCATGCTCATCTCCAGTGCAGATCAGCAGCTGGGATGTTCTGGCCTGCTTTTCGACCCAAGAGGTCCTGGTCAAGGGACAAAGACCCCTGGAGGATTCTGCTCCTTACCACGAGCTCCCAGGAGGCGAGGCTCCCAAGATCTCCTGGCTGAAGATTCTTGCGCCCTGGTGCCATCTGTCCCGGAAGACCTCCTGTTCTGGAGATGCTGAAGGACACTGGAGAGCTAAGGAAATAAAGGTGAGTTGTTTTTTTTTTTAGTACCCTCTCCCCCAGTATATTTCTTTAAAAATTACTTTCTGCTTAGGAAGCAACATCTATTCATTACAAAAAATAATCAAATCTTACATCCTCATCAAAATGCACAAAGGAGGGGGCTGGGAGTGTCACTCAGTGGAGAACAGGTGCTTAGCAGCACCAGGCCCTGGTTGATCCCAGCATCCCCCTATAAAAGGACACAGGGACTGTCCTTACTGATCTATTTTGCAGGGATAATTTAAATTGGATTTGATCTCCGGTACCAAAAAACCAAACCAAAACAAAAAAACCCAAACTACACATTTGGTGTTCATTTTCTTTAGTGGGCCCATCCCTGTTTTCACAAGTTAGCTCTCTTCTCCTGCATGTGCTCACTGGGCTCTCTTCCTCTCTCCAGCAGGAGTCCACTTCCCTCATTGCCCAGGTGGCTCCTAGCCCTGGGCCTGGGGCTCCTGGGCAGGATGGTCAGAACTGCCAGAGCACCAGCAGCTCCATGGTGGGCTCCTTTTATGCTCTGCTGCCCCAGGTGCTGGGGCAGAGCACACCTTCCCAGGACGTTACAGACTGTCTACATCTGCAAGGATTATTCTGTGGCTGTGTGCCCCTGACCCCGACCCCAGCCCCATGGTCCTTTTCCTCCACCATCAAAATTCTACTTTCAAGGAACCTTGGGGACCATGGACAGTGTGCCCCCTCTCCCATTGCTGTGACCACTTTTGACAGAAAAATCCCCAGGGAGGCTCACTTGTGCCATGGTAGGGTCAAGTTTCAGAGAAATTCCTCATGAGTTCCTTTATTTTCCAGCAACTTCCTGAAACACATAAAATACATTTTTTAAAATTAAAAAAAAAATCCCTTGGTTTCGGGAATCTTCAATGTCACTAAAACAGGGAGAATATGATGAACACACACACCCACTGCCTGGCTTCAGCAGCGATTCATTTTCTGCCATCCTTATTTCTTCAATGACAGAGACTCTTGTATGCCCGGAGTGTTTTAAAGCAAACTTCAGGCATCAGACTTTACTCCTCCCGATATCCAAGACCCAAGTTATGGATTAAAATTATAATTTACATTAAAAAGAATTTGAATGTAATGAGAGAAGAGAGAATAGTTTTTTTGTGTGTGATACTGGGAGTTGAACCCAGGTGCTCTACTACTGAGTTATGCTCCCCAGTTCTATTTATTCCTTATTTTGAGGCAGGTATCACTAAGTTGCTGAGGCTGGCCTCAAACTTATGATCCTCCTGCCTCAGCCTCCTAAGTAGCTGGGGTTACAGGCATGTGCTACCAGTCCAGGGAAAACTTAGTGATCTTGGTGTATCACGGTCAGCTCCAACGATGACCAACATCTAGACAAGTCTCTTTTCATTTATTCTCCCCCATCCCATTTTTGAAGTATTGTGGAGGCCAATATGACATCCTTTCATTCATAAGATCTGCAAATCCGTGACTCTCAGGCTTTTTCTTTTATTTTTAAAGCCTAACTCCCAAAGTTTTACCACGACTAAACAATTTAAGCAATAATTCCTTAATATCATCAACAATGTTTCATTCCCTGCTTTAAAACAATCCCACAGTTGGCTGTTAGAATAATGATCCAAGTAAAGTTCACACGTTGCATGTGGCTGGCGAGTCTTTATCTATAGGTCCACTTCCCTCTTTTTTTTAAATCCTGTATTTATTTGTTGAAATACTTCAGTGCTTGTCCCTAGAATGAAGGGGCACTTGAGAAACGTTCAGCGCCCGTGCTGTGTCAGGCCTCGTGCCCAGGCTGCAAACCAGGCTGCTGGCAGGCGGACGCGGCCTGGACTCTGGTTCGGCACGTCCTCGGCCTCTCTGGCCTCGGGTTCCCCTTCCGTAATGACGCGCACCGGGCGAGAGGTACCTGGAGGCGCCACTCGCCCGCGCGGCGGGACCCTGGACCACCCGGAGCCACACTCGGGGACTCTAGCCCAACTGCCGGGGCGCCTCGGCGGCCTCCCCCCCGACCCAGCCTCCCGCGCAACCAGTCCGGGGGAAGAGGCCGAGGTAGCGCAGGAGGCCAGAAGATCCTCACCGTCCGAGGCCGGCCTCCGGCGCGCAGTGGCCGGTGGCGAACGCTAACGGCAGCCGCTCGGTCCGCCGGGCGCGCGCCCGCCCCCCGCGCAACTACAACTCCCAAAAGCCCCGGCGGCGAGCCGGTTACCACGGAGACGGGAGGGGCTTGTCGGCGCTGCGGTCGTTGGTGGCCTGCGGGTCGCCGTGCACAGACCCTTCCCCAAACCTGTGAACTGGCTGCCCAAGCCCCTAGCCGCCCCGCCGTACTGCCGCCCGAGCCGACTGGGCTCGTGCGGAGGCCGAACTACAGAATGCTCCCAGAATGCTCCAGGCGCGGAGGCCGAACTACAGCTCCCAGAATGCTCCAGGTGCACGGCACTTCCGGTAGCGTGTGGTTGCCACGGAAACCAGTGCCAGGTTATTTGAGTCCCTGAAGCCCGGGAAGAGGCGAGCTGGAGCCAGAGAAGCAGGATAGAAGATGGAATGGGATGTGTGCCGGCGCCCCCTACCGTCCGCTCTTTGTTTCGGCAGCGCTGATGGAGGGAAAGAGACGGGGAGAGGGACGCGCACAGCCCTAT
This sequence comes from Sciurus carolinensis, assembly GCF_902686445.1. Taxonomy (NCBI): domain Eukaryota; kingdom Metazoa; phylum Chordata; class Mammalia; order Rodentia; family Sciuridae; genus Sciurus; species Sciurus carolinensis. The sequence continues at coordinate 7,307,897 of NC_062230.1, read as the reverse complement.
GGGAAGTGCAGCCATTGACTACCGGCCACGACCTGCGACAGGCCAGGCACGCCCAGGGTAGGCGATGAAACTCGCCCCCAGCCCTCTTGATCACTCACGCAGATTTTGCCTCCTAATACCTACAGAATCTTCCCCTTTCTCTTCACGTCAACCCTCGGTGCAGCGACCTGTTGAGCCTCAGTCCAATCCTTGGAAGTCTTCCATACCCGTCGCTACCAAGACCTGCCCTGCTCTGCTGGCCGGCCTTCAGGGCCGCGCAGGATCCAGTCTGCGCTCCTAGGCTCCTGTGTATGTGTGACTAGACTTCCTGCCTCGCTCTGACCTCCTTATGCCGAAGAATCCTATTCCGATGGTCCTGCATCTCATTTATGACTGATACCTTAAAGCCACTGCCACTGTTCTTTTTGTCAACAGCTGCACCCCAAAAGGGTGGTAAATTCCAAATGCAGTTGGATTTGCAAGATGTGATCTTAAAAAAGTACTTGAAATAGGTTTGTATGTGTAGAAACCAAGTTCTTCGTTTTCTCTGATAAAATTAGCATGATTAGCACTTCATTTCTCTCAACAAAAAACGTCATTACATAATATAGTTAACGCACACCTAGGTGCTTCCTGGGCTTTTGAAGTCACACAGAAGAAAAAAGGGTTGTTCTTTATTAATAAAATACTTATCACAAAACTGCAGTGAGACTATACTTCTAAAAGAAATGGGCTATTCTGAATTCACACGCCTTGAATGTCTATGACTACAATTAGGTCGGATCCAATGAGTAAATCTGCAGAGGCTTTAGAGACCAGAGGTATATTCTTACAGCTTATCTCATGAACTATGAGGGCAGAAAGATAAATGAGGTGTACTTGCTTCAAGAGATTGAGGGCTTTACTTTTGAAGTGGGATAGTTGGCAGAAATGACATTTCCATTGGCTTAAAATTTGGTAGGAAGAATAGCCCATAAGTGTTATTTAACTGATAAAGTTTAGAAGTCATATCAAAACTATGTATCTTATTCCTAACCTTCAAAACAGAGTTTCCTCTCTCAATCATACTTTTAAAACATGGAATCATTCATTTCTTGCCTAACGAAAGAGGATATCTGTTGACAAAGCAACAGCCAAGGTCAGGATATTCATGTAATTCTCAAAGTAAGGTGGGGAAGGCTGAAGTCAAGATCTAGAACCATATTCCAGATGGCACAGTACCCAGTTACCTTTTCCACTGGGAGTAACTGATTTTTAAATTGACTCCTACATGGTCTCAGTTACCAGCAAAAACTATTCATTTGGCAGTTTAGTCTACCTGGCAGATACAAGGGTCTTCTAGGGTTCCACACAGAGTTTAATGATCTCCAAAGACTTTGCCTGAACAATTTTGTGATGTGGATATTCAAGTTACACTGTAAGTGTAATCTTTACGATGGCTAGTTTCAGAACACCACTGGTCATTTGATTGGTTCAAAGAAATATACTAAGCTGGGCTCAATAGAGCATGCCTGTAATCCCAGTGGCTGGGGAGGCTGAGGCAGGAGGATGGCGAGTTCAAAGCCAGCCTCAGCAAAAGCGAGGTGCTAAGCAACTCAGTGAGACCCTGTCTCTAAATCAAATAAAAAATAGGGCTGGGGATGTGGCTCAGTGGTTGAGTGCCCTTAAGCTACAAAAAAAAGGAAAGAAAGAAACATGCTAATTCCACCTGCCACATACTTGCAAGCCATCATCGGGCTGGCTCCACTTCAAATATGGCTGATATACCCCTTAATTGTCCTGCTGTTACTGCAGTACGTGTTAGTCAGCTGTGCATTACTGTAACAAAATACCTGAGATGATTGATTCCTGGTGTTAGAGGTTTCAGTCTACGTCGGTTGGTCACATTGCTTTTGGGGTTGTGGCCAGGTACATCATGGAAGAAGTGGGAGGTGGAGCATATCTGTTCACCTCACAGAAGCAGAGACGTGAAAAAGAGAAAGAGACTATGATCCCCTTAGAGGGACCTAAAACCTCCACTGGGACTACCTCATAAGGTTCCACCACCTTCCAACAGTGCCAAGATGGGGGACATTTAAGATTCAGGGCACAGGTTGTTGCTGCTTTATAGTTTTAGTCTCAGAGGTGACACTCTTAGCCAAGCTCACTGGAGGGATCATCTGCCCAATTACTATAAGACAGTGGAAAGAACTAATTTGCCAGGTCATCTTGGACAAGTCGTTTGTCACCTTCAGAGTAGGCTGGATAATGACCCCTGAAGATATCAGTTCCTAATCCTCAGAAACTTGTAAATGTTACTTTGTTTGGAAAAAGGGTCTTTGCAGATGTGATTAGGTTAGGGCTCACAAGACAAGATTATCCTGGAGTATGGGGTGGCCCTAAATGCATTTACAAATGTCCTTACAACAGGCAGAGGGAAGCTGGGTAAGGTGGCACACACCTGTAATCCCAGCTGCTCTGGAGGCTGAGGCAGGAGGATTGAGAGTTCAAAGCCAGAGTTCAGCAACTTAGTGAGGCCCTTAGCAACTCAGCAAGACCCTGTCTCTAAATAAAATATTTTTAAAAAGGGTTGGGGATGTGGCTCTTAGGGGAAACACAGGATTAGGTTCCTGCAAACCTCTGCCACAATGTTTCCATGGGTTGGTGAACATGTAACCTGTTTTATGTCTGTTTTAAAGACACTTTATTTAACATATATTGTTGTTTTATTAACATTGAATTCAGCAGCACCTTAACTTGTGCTTAAAGAGAGCTCGTCTAACTCATGTGTTCTCTCCCTGAGAAACAGCACAGCCTTCCAGCGCTTAGGAACACGAGGTAACACTTGAGCACTGTGCTTGGGGCCATTTCAAAAGTGAAATCACCAACAAAAAGCTCAAAAATTGTGAGAACATGGCCCTAGGTTGACCATGAAAAGGACACTTTATGAGAGCTAAGAGAAAAAAGCAGGAGCGCCCTTGAACCCTGGAGTGACCTCAGCTAGGAACCAGCGTGTGTTGCGATTCAAATTTTAGGCCACCCTACATGTGTCCCAAACAACGGAGAGAGCACCACGAGTTTTGATTTAGGAGTTGCAAATAAATTTTAGTGAACAGAGGAATTCTCAAATGCAGAATCCATGAACAAAGATCACCTGAACCCCGTTTGGCATAGTAAGCATCCCAGGTCACCTCATTAAGTGGGGTATGAGGGCATGTGAAATTTATACCCGTTATAGAAAATAAAGACTGTCTTTTTTCCCCTTCCTATCTAAAATGTAGTACTTATGTTTTTGATCTACCTATTATGTAGAAAAATCAAACTGAAACTCAAGCACAAGGATTTTTGTGTTCCACCATGCTGTATATCAGCAGCAGCTAGAACAGCACCTGGCACATAGTAGATGCTCAACTAGTTGGCATTTGTTGAGTGACTCAAGGAATGAAAATCACACGTGAATGAAACCGCTGTTGTATCTTTGTTACAATTCCATAGTTTTTATGACTGTACGTATGTGAAGTCTCCCAGCTTAATTTTCCAGCTCTTTGGAAAGGACTGGGCTAAGGAAGCAGAATTCAGAGACAGAAGTTTCCCCACTGAACTATGGAGAGAGGATAGATATTAGGAGTCAACCCTCTGACTGACCGGTACCTTGTAGGAGGCAAGGAAAATTTCTTCTGTAGTCACAGGGAGGAGAACACATCAGCAGCTGGATGAAGTTTGAGTTCTGGACGAGGAAGCGGTTGATGTCATTTGGGCGATGGAAGTCCAGGGGGAGGCGGCTAGGTAATAATGGACATCTCCTCCCGGTCTCTGCTCTCAGACACCGAATTGATTATGCTTTTTAAATACTTGATGAATTCCATCCGGATCTCTTCAGGGTCCTCCTCAAGATTGGAGTGCACCAGCTTCAGCTTGTTCAAGGGTGGTGCTTAAAAAGGAGAATAAGGTGAATGAGACATGGACTTTGAACCAGGGACCTTTCTAACTCCCAAGGGACCTGAGACTTGCTTCACTTTTAAAGTGCAAAATGAAGTCACGTTGCTTGACACAACAGAGAAGCATTTCGTGACGCTGCCACCTGGCAAGAGAACCTGGCTTTTTGCTCTTGGATTTTTGCTGGTCCGTTTGTTTGTTTGCGGTGCTGGGATGAAACCCAGGACCCCACACGTGCTTGGCCACTGAACTGCGTTCAGCCCTTCCTCTTTGTTCTTGACCCAGAAAAGAAGAGAGTCTCCCTTACTTTTTGTTTCTGAATATTTTCTGAGTTGTTTCCTGGGATCACTTTGTCACCTGTGCTATGTGTGTGTCACATGTGAACTGGAGGTTTTTCTTGAGACAAGGCCTCTTGGAAAAGACTGTCCTCAGTGGGACCAATAAATGGCTAAAACCAGGTTTCTCCCCCTCTTTGTGTCTGCATGCTGGGGAAGTGCCCATCCCTGGCCTGGATAGTGGGACGGCTCTTCCGTCCTGGCAGTTCCGATGGACACGGTGAAAATGGCTAAGGCCTAGATGCAGCCAGTGCTCGGTGACTGCATGTGATACGCAGGTGCATGGAACACCTGCGACAAAAGGAAGCAATGCCCCAGTCTCCTTACACAGAGACAGGCTCCCTGCGTCACCGCCAGAGCCGGGTTTGTGGTGTGCGATCAGCAGGCACTGGGTGTCCTGTAGGAACTGCTGCTGGACGAAGCAGGAGTACCACATCTCGATCTCCCTCAGGTGGCTCGGGACGTCGGCATTGAAGACGATCACTACTCCGTGGGCGTCCTTCATCAGGGCCGGCCAGCAGGACTCGAACCTGCAAGACAGGCGGGGAGTCGGAGCAGAGTCGGGGCATCCTGGTTTCTAACCACGCACTTTGTTTTCATTTTTATTTGGTGAAACTAGGGTCTTGCATATGCCAGGCAAGTGCTCTATCACTGAGCTCCATCTCCAGCCCTAACTGGGGCTTTAAAAAGAACATCTCAGTATTAATAATTGATCAGCGACTTCTAATTATATCACAACACACTCACAAAAGTGTATAAAGCAGAGTATTCACCAAAGGACTCATCGAGACCCTCATACAGGCTGGGAACCATGCTAGGCCTGACTCCATGGTACCTGGTGGGCAGCGTGTGTGCACGTGGGGCTGGAACCCAGGGCCGTGTGCATGCTAGGCAAGCGCTCTGCCGCCCTGCCACAGCCCTGCCTGATGAAGGAGACCTTCTTCAGAGGAGACATACTTAGGATCGCCGCCACAGTCCCAGAGCTCGAATTCACAGCCTGAGCTTTTGTTGTTGCTGGTAACATGTGGGTTCTCAAATTCCAGGATCCTAAACATAAAAACAGCAGCAACACTTGGGAAGTATTACCCTTCTGGAATACCCAAAGCCACAAGGTGACGGCTGGTGACCTTGGGGATGCAGACAGGGCAGAACTCACCTCACTCCTTGCGTGGGGTTGTATTCAGTGATGTCAGAAGATTCGGTCAGAAAGTTGGCCAAAACAGTTTTTCCACTCTGTGAAAGTGAGAGAGAAGAGTAGAAAGATACAACATAAAAGAGTCCCCCAACCCCACACAGCTGGCCTGGAACTAGGCCTCATGACCCCATCAAGGTTACCAGGAAAGAGGACCCTCTCTGGCTGGGACCACGTTGTTTTGCTCTAGTATGCTGGCCATGGCCTGGCTGGGAACCTGGGGTACATGGGAGCCCGGTGCTCACTCTGCTGCTGGGTGACTCTACCCACACTGATTTTCCAGGCTGGCTCTCAGTTAACTTATTTAGAACAGAAAATCACCAGTGTATGTCTCTCTCCATGCCTGCTCCTCTGCACACCTTCAGGAAACCAGTCTGCTATAGATACAAAGCCACTGAGGCTCAAAGAGGGGAAATAAGTTCTTCAAGATCACAAAGAAGATCAAGGTCAAAGTTAAGTCCTAGGTCTGGGGACTCCTGGCTGGTTGTACCATAATCTCAAAGCAAGCCATTTTTCCTTATTAGGTAAGCAATTCACATTCTTATAAAAATAAAATCACCAGAACAACAAAACAGCCTTCTGATTCCTCCACCCAAACCATCCCTCTGTGCAACCCACTCCCTCCTCAGCATTATGATCTGTTTTTCAGGTATTTGCATCATTCATTGAACAAATACTGCATATGCCTGAATATAAAAGGATTTTTTTCTCCCCCAAAATTATTCCTAAGAAAGGCAATCTCTTACACTTGAGTTCTGATTTTAAAAATCTGTCTGATTATACCCTGCTCTCAGTTACTTCATATTGAACAACTGCTGGGCTAGGATGACCTGGATCAGAATGAGTTTGCGAGGCTTGGGGAAGTCACTTGGCAGAATCAAAATTGTGAAAGTTGGGGGTAGGACACACATTCTTGAGAATGCAGCCTCACGAATTAAATAGCAGATAAAAATAACCCTGTAAGTGGCTAAGTTGTGGAGATCATGTTTATTTATAGGATGAACAAATATAGCGAATGGTCTGAGGTTGTAGGAATGAGTCCTGCAGCCTGAACACATTTCCGGGAAGAGTTTCAAACATAGATTTAAAAAAAAAAAAAAAATGCTGGGTTTCAAACAACTTAGATGAGCAGAAAGATAATGTGCATTGGAAATCATGTTAAATTATGCAAAAAGTGGCTCAAGTCATGAAGACAACCCAGGTGTCAAAGGTTCACATTAGGAGCTTAAATAAAACTGCTGTAAAGTGAAATGGAATCAAATAAAATTTTCAAATTAATAGTGTATCCTCATGGGCCTTTAAATGTATATCACACATACACATGATTATATCAATACATTAAACATTATAGAAGCATATGAATATATTTCATTATGCCCTTAAAGTTTCTACATACAAGTTGGCCAAAGTCAATTTGAGCAGGGATGGGTTCTCGTGAGAAAAGGAAGAAACTGCCTGTTAGGCATGCAAAGTACTTTTTTATGCCTATCCTAACGCTACCTGTTAGCAATCTTCAACTCTTCCCGTACATTTTGTTGAGCAAACAGGTACCACCTGCTTGTTTTAATGTGTGTCACTGTGATTATGAGGCTGAGCATCTTCTCACACTTACTGGGCGATTTTATTTTGCAATTTTATTCGTGTGCAGCACTTCTGATTGATTTGCTATTGAACGGTTTCTCTTTTCATTACTGACTTTTAAACTTTCCTTGTGTGTCCTATTAATTGTTCCTTTGCGATGTAAGTTGCAAATTTCACTCTACGCTTTTACCTAGCTGTCATTTCTTTTAAGCCTTTTCCATTTTTGGGTTGTGCTTAAGACTTTCCTAACTACAGATTAGAGACATCTCCTTTTGTATATTCACCTATGAATCAACAGTGGTTCTCCATGTATGTTCCCTGGACCAACAGCACCAGCAAAGTCCAAATTCTCAGGTCCCTCCTGGACCTGTTGAATTAAAACTCTGGGGCTGGACCCAGCAACCTGTTTGAACACGTCCTCCAAGTGACTGTGATGCATGTTCAAGCTGGAGATATTAATTTACCTGCTTCTAGTTTTTTTTTTTTTTTTTTTTTTTTTTTTTTTTTAACACGTGTAGCTTTAGTCCATCCAAATTTTATTTCTGTGCATGGCGAGAGGGACACACACATTCACAGCCTCGTCACAGTCTAGTCTTCCCTCAGCCCACCGACAGGCCCAGTAAAGATGTGACCTGGCGGGAGGCGCAAAGGATAGAGTTCACAAGACCCAGGCTCTGGTTCCAAAGATGCCACTCACGACCGTGGGCCTTCGGACCTCTGCAACTCGGGGTTCTCCTCCATCGCCTCCCTGGGCGGTGGTGGGGACCAAGGACTGGCGGTGCCCAGTTCCTGGAAGGCGCTCGCCGGGGTGGGGGCTTTGGGACCGGGCTGCCACCTCCATGGGGGGGCTGCTTGAGCACGGCGCAGACCCGGGGGCGGCCCTGCTGCGGCTCCCGCCGCGGCACCGGGCTGGCCTCACCTCACAGGGCCCCACGAAGAGGATCTTGGCCTTGAGCATCGCGGTCCGCGCCGGAGCCCCGGCGCGCGGTAGGATCCCGCCCGTCGCCAGCGCGAGCTTGCAAGCCGCCGCGCTGATTGGCTGCCTTCGTTTCCATGGCGACTCGGGGCGGCCCGCAGGGGCCGACGGGACTCTGCCAGTTCCGGGAGCGCAGGGCGCAAAGTGGGCGTGGCAGACGCGCGCGGAGCGCAGAGCCCCGGGGCGAAACCCAAGCTGCCGACGCGCCTCTGCGCCGGGCTGCCGGGCAAGCTCGCGCTGTAGAGACGCGGAAAGTGGACCCTCGGGCCTGACTGCTCCCGGGCGTCCTTGGCGCTCCAACAGACCCCCTAGCCGATGAGCTGGGCTGGAACCAGGCCTCCGATCCCTTCATCCCTCTGGCGGGTGCTGCCCAGGGGGGAGGGGGTTTATCAGACCCCGGCCGGCCAGGGAAGTCAGGAGGCGCGACTCTGAGCTCAGAAACGGGCGTCACCACTCACCTCTGTGCCGGCGATCTGGGAGAAACCAGAGGGCCATGGTGCGCTGGCCGCTAGTGCAGGGGCCTGATGTCTTGCTGCTAAAGCCAGTCATTAGCTCAGCCTTCGATAACGGGGCTGGACCATCTTAGTTTCATATATAATGCACTTGGTTGCTTTTTTTTTTTTTTCCCATAAATAATGATCATGCACTTGCTTTTCGTGGGGTGCAAGTAAATCAATCTCGTATTACTTTTTTATTTGACTCACTTTGACATCCCCCCGCCCCACGACTTAGCTTTTTCGCTGCTGTGACTCAGGATCTGACCAGCACAATTATAGAGGAGGAAAGGTTTATTTGAGGGCTCAGGGTTTCAGAGGTCTTAAGTCCATAGAAGGCTGGCTCCATTCCTTGAGGCTCGAGGTGAGGCTGAACATCATGGCAGAAGAGTGTGGCAGAGGGAAGGCAGCTTGCATGATCAGGAAGCAGAGAGACTCCACTCTCCAGATACAAAATATATACCCAAGAGCCACACCCAAATTCCAATCTCCTCCAGCCACACCCTGCAATTTGAATTAATTCCATTGGGGATTAATTCACTGATGGGGTCAAACTCTTACAACCCAATCATTTCTCTTCTGAACCTTCCTGCATTGTCTCATATGTGAGCTTTGGGGGACACCTCACATCCAAACCATAACTCCCCCCCTTCCTTCCGTATCCCTTGAAGTTTTCATCCCAGTGAAGAGCTAGACAACAAGTGAACACCTAGTAGGAGTGTGTGATCATCTACGGTGTATCCCTCAGTATTTTTCACTATACACCCCATTCTACGTAGCTCTATATACCTGTCAGTCTGGAAGAGGCTGCTAAAACACGACTATTCCAATTTTGGCTGAGTCTTTATAGGCCGACTGTAGGCATTCAGTATCCTTAGATTCTAACCCAGCTCAGTAGAATTTAGCACATCACCTGGAAGTTACTGAAGAGTTAAGAGATTGAAGAAGAAGAGAGGGAGAATTGCTTTGCAGGGGATGTGGTTTGCTCACATCAGGTCAAGTGGAGTTGGGGCTTGAGAACCTGAATCCCCTGGAATTTGGGCAGCCAAAGGAACAAGAGATTTTCCTAGGGACCGGAAGGGGAAGGAGTTGGCTGTGATCATTTTAGATCTTGCCTGTGGGAATCCTCTGGAGACAGCAGACTCTCCAGAGAAGATGGACTGCTGTTGCTCAGGCTGGAGGTGAGGCTATGCGGCAGCAGTGAGCAACATTGTCAAACATCTCCCAGGAACTCTGTAAGCTCAACGAGATAAAAATCAGCACCAGGGATCTGCTGCTTCTAGAGAGCAGCCACACTGGACCTATAAAATAGGTCCTATTATAGCAGGACCTATTAAATAAAAACCACTGCTTTACAATGATATGATCATATCTTATGTATTATTCTATCTTTGTTTTCTTTACATTGTAGAAATTGCTCCAAGTCATTGGAGCAATTGGTCATAATTCTGTTGCATTCTTTTAAGGTCCTATACCATTTTACAGTCCGATAGTACCAAAGTTTATTCAGATATTTACTTAACGAAGTGCACTTAGTATATTTCCAGTTTAGGGTCATTTGAAACAAGACTGCAATAATGTATGTCTTTATAGTTTGGTGCTTTTGTTTCTATGGACTCTATGGGATAGAAAGGGTTACTGGGTCAAAGGATAGGGAGTTGTAAATAATATGTATTGCTAGATTACCTTGACATTTGGTAGTTTCATCAGCTTTTGTCAATAATTTATATTTTATGACAGCAGATCTTGACAAATAGTTTCAGCAGAGTGAAGAGAAGTCAAATCTTGACTGAGGTGGTGGCAAAGAGAGGGAGGGTATTAGTTATTGTAAAAGCAGGGCTTGGAGTGATTATGTTCTTTTATCTTTTTCAACATAGTAAGTATACTTAGTTTAAAGTCTGTATCTGATAAGTCAAAAAGCTGGAGTCCTTCTGGACTGTTTCTATTCGTCAATGTTTATGCTTTTCCCCTATGTTACTTTACCATTCACAAATAACATAATCACTCCAAACCTCAGTGCTAAAAATGACAAATATTATCTCACGATTTCTGTGGGTCAGAAATGTGAGCAGGTCTTACATTTTGTTCAGGTTTCCCATGAGGCTGCCATCACGGTGCTGACTGTGGCTGTCTCAAAACTTGACTAGGGGAAGATCGACTTGTGAGCTCCTTCAGGTTCTGCAGGATTCAGTTCCTGTGGCCTGTTGGCCTGGGTTCCTTGTTGGCTGTTGACCAGAGACCTCCCCCACTTCCTCACTGTGTGGCTTCTCCATCAGATGGTTCGCAGAATGGCAGCTGGCTTCCTTAAGAGCGAGCACATGACAAAGTAAGCATGGGCCACATGGAAGCCATGGTGTCCTCGTTACCTAATATTAGAAGTGACATTCCACTACTTTTGCTGCATTCTGTCACCAGGTCCACTCCTTCTCAGGGCCAGGGATTTATATCAGGGTGTGATTGCCAGGGTGTAGGTATCATTGGCACCAGCCAAGAGGCTGCCTGCGACCGGAAGCGACTGTGAGATGCTTATGCTAAAACAGCAGCAATGGAGCAACAGTTTTTTCACGAAGAAGACAGGAATGTGGCTACAATTCAGTGTAGTTCTGGATTCCAATGAGGGTTTGTGCTTCTTGTGACGATGGCCTCAATAATTTGGACTGACCATTCTCCTATGAGTAGAGCAGGAACTGTGACTCACGTTCGAGTTGTCACGATTTTTGGATCTGTGTGAAGATGATCCAAGATTATAGGTGCTCCCAGGTATGAAGAACCATAGGTCCTTTCTGGAAAAAGACACCTCATTCTTGGCCATAAATTATTTATATGATTTTGTATTTACTATGTCCAGCATACAATATAAAAAAATCAGATATGTAAAAGGTAAAGCAATATAGGAAACAAATATACATAAAGTAATAGAAACAGGCCAAGAGGGACTCCAGATTTTTGAGTAATCAGATACAGACTTTAAAACTAGCCAGGTACAGTGGCGCATGCCTGTAATCCCAGTGACTCTGGAGGCTGAGGCAGGAGGATCACAAGTTCAAAGCCAACCTCAGCAACTTATCAAGGCTCCAAGCAACCTAGTGAGAGTCTTTCTCAAAATATAAGATTAAAAAAGGCTGTGGATGTAGCTCAGTGGCAAAGTGCCCCTGGGTTCAATCCCCAATACAAAAACAAAACAAAAAAATCCCCTGAAAACCCTAAATATGCTTTCTATGTTAGAAAGATGAAAGATAAAATAGAGAATTTCAACAGAAAATCAAAATTCTCATAAGTAAATATAAATCTTAGAGTTGAAAAATACAAAGCCAAAATTAAGAAGTGAATAGATGAATTTATTTGCAAATTGGAAAAGTCAAATAAAGACTTTAAAACAAGGAAGGCAGGTCTGAAGAAAATATCAAAACTGTAGGATGGAAAGAAAAAAGGATGAAAAAAATTAGAAAAGAGAATAAAGGACATCAAATATAAAGTTAAGGATTCTAACATATGTTTAGTTACAGTTCCAAAAGAAGAGAGAATGGAATGTAGATATATTTGAAGGGTTGATGACTGAGGTTTTGTTCAAACGTGATAAAAGATAACAAGCCATGGATTTAAGAAGTTGGATAAAACACAAGTGGAATAAATAAAAAAAAAAATAGGGGCTGGGGTTGTGGCTTAGTGGTAGAGCACTCACCTAGCATGCATGAAGCCCTGGATTTGATCCTCAGCACCACATAAAAATAAAAAAAATAAAGGTACTGTGTCCACCTAAAATATATATAAAGAAAAATATATCTTTACATCAACACAGTAAAACTGTTAAAAATATGAAGAGAAGATTTTAAAACTAGCCAGGGATGGGGTGAAGGTAATTATTTTTAGAAGTATAATCAGTAGATTTTATGCTGACTTCTTAAGAGAAACAATGGAAGTCAGAAGACAATGGAATAATATCTTTGAAATCCTGAAAGAGAAAGACAGCAAGCTCAGAGTTCTATGTGCAGCAAAAGTATCCTTTGAGAGTGAGGAGAAATAAATAAAATGAAACAATAGGTCACCAACAGCCCTGCTCTAAAGGGAGTATTAAAGAATATCTTTTAGGCAGACAACAAGTGACCGAAGTAGAACCCTGAATGTAAATGAAGAGTACTTAAAATGGTAATAGCTGAAAAAACTTCATAAACCTTAAATGCATAGGATAGGATTTTAAAATATATATTGTTTTACTTTACATAATATTTTATTGAATATATCCTATGAGATATTTTTCTATAAACTATTTAACAAAATAGATTATATATACTAAATAGAAGTCTAAAGCTAGGTAAATGAAGTTAAGGTGGTCTAAAGTCCTAAAAATATTCAGTAAAAGTGTACAGTCCCCAAATAATATCAGACTTCAATAAGTCAAGAATGCATGCTTTACTACACAGGGTCAGTATTAAAAGGATTGTAAAAGATGTAAGTTACAAGCTAACAGAGGTGGAGACATAACACATGAAAAATAGTTTAAACCCCAATAGGCATGGTTTATTTAAAATGCAACCACTCCACAATCAATGTTACCTAATGCATTGGCTACAGGACCAGTTGGTTTATAGCACTGGACAGTACAATTCTCGAAAGCCCTGAAGAAATTGGCTACTACCCATGGATCTAGTCTCATTCTCGTTTGCCCCTGCTGTGAATCCTTTTCTCCATCTTCTTTGTATCCCTCAAGACTTCTCTGCCTCTTTTCTCTGTTTTGCAGTCCTGGGGATGGAACCAGGTCCTTGTGCATGCTAGGCAAGCGCTCTACCACTGAGCAACACTGCCAGCCCACTCTGCCCCTCTTCATGCTATTCTCTCAGCTCCTCTTCACTCTCTGGAACACACCACGGTGCCTTCTTGAAGTAGAGGGAAGAACAAATGTTTTCCCAGTTAAGTATATCCCTTTAAAAAATCAGCTTTATTGAATTATAATTGAAATCAAATGCACCTATTTTAAGTGTTCTTAGAGTTCTAAAAAGATGTTTTTATATGATCATATATAATTATCATCTTACTCAAGACTCAGTATTTCCATCACCAAAAAAAATTCCCTTATCTTTTCCTGCAATTTCCTCCCACCCCCTATCCCAGGAAGGCTCTTGTACTTTCTGTTACTATGGATTAGTTTTGCTTATTCAAGAATTTCATATAAATGGATTAACCCAATACTTACTCTCTTGGGTCTTTCACTAAAAAAAAAAATGTTGGATATTATTCCATACTGCATGTATGGAATGATCATATTTTGCATGATCATATTTATTACTTTTTATTGCTGAGTAATATTCCATGTATGGACATACTACAACTTGTTTATTCATTCATATGTTGGTGGACAGTGGGGTTGTTTATTGTTTTTGCCTTTCATATATAGTGCTATTAGAAATAAAGCTTTGTTTGGACATATGTTTTTATTTCTGTTGGGTAAAATACCTGAAAGTGGAATTGCTTAGTTACATGATAAATTGTGTGTGTGTGTGTGTGTGTGTGTGTGTGTGTGTATCTCTGTATATACACATATGAAGTCTTGCAGTCTTATGTCACTTAATGACAATGACACATTCTTAGAAATGAATCATGAGGCAGTGTCCCGACCCGCGGGACATCAACGCAGGACGGCAAACCTAAGAGAGAAGGAATGAAGGGACAAGAGACACAGGGAGTGACAGCAAGACAGGAATTCTGATCAAGCTGCAAATTTTTATTGTTCTCAAGGGTATTTATGCTGAGGGAATGAGGGGTATGATGAGACACAGGCTGGTTGGCTGTGTTTTTCTTTTGGGCTCCTGATAAGGTGCAAGTTCACGCCGGCGGGCCATAGGCAGAACTATCAGCCGGGAGTGGGGAGGGGGAGCGCTCCGGGAATCCATCAGCCTTCAGCTGCAGGGTGTTTGTACAGGGGAGGCAACCGCAAAATGCTCCCTGGGCTGCTGCTTATCATAAAGGTCAGAACGTCCTCAGAATGAGAACTTCTTCTTGGTCCCTGACAAGGCAGTTTCATTGTGGGTTCACCATAGGATGTACTGACATACACCTAGATAGTATAGGTCAGTCACTTGACATGGCTCTTTTTTTTTTTTTTTGTACCAGAGATTGAAGGGGTGTCAACCACTGAGCCACATCCTCAGCCCTTTTTATTTTATTTTAAAATTTTGAGACAGAGTCTTGCTAAGTTACTTAGGGCTTCTCTAAATTGCTGAGGCTGACTTGGAACTTGCGATCCTCCTGCCTCAGCCTCCTGAGCCTCTGGGATCACAGTTGAGCGCCTCCGCGCCTGGCTCTTGATGTGGCTTCTTGATACAATCAAGAGACGCAGTCAACAGGAGATGGAGGAAGCTGCGGCTGGTGTCACACAGCATACTGTTGTACAGTTAGTGGATTTTTTATGAATAGAAGAAGCACACTCTAAAATAACAATAAAAAGTGTAGAACAGTAAAAACACAAAACCCAGTGACAATCATACATGCTCTATTTATACGTGACTGGCAGAACAGGAGGCTTGTTTTTGTCAGCATCACCACGAACATGCAAGTAACCCATTGCCCACCGATGTCACTAGGCAATAGGATTCTATGATCTTAGGGGACCACCAGCTTATATGGGGCCCACCGTCGCCAAAGACGCGTTATGCGGCACATGACAGTACACACATACACACATACGCAGATGTAACACACACGCACACACACACTCACACTGTGGGCCACAGTTTCCCATTTTACACACTGGGCTCTAATCCGGGTAACCATCACTGTTTACACTGATGTTCAAATTGTCCTTGATTTGGCCATTTAGGGCCCCTTTAATCTGGTTTCTGCCTCCTTTTGAAATTTCCATCCTTCCGTGAGCTCTTCCCTACTTTCTGGCCTCCTTCCGTATTTCCAGGTGGTCGTTTTATTAGTCTTACTTCATAACCACCCTATATTATACACCTTCTTTTGGAAGTTTTAACAAATTAAACATTTCAAAAGCACAAGGAACCTCAAAAGAGTCGCTCCTTTTCAGACCTGGAAAAAATGGGGGTGGGGGTTGGTCCCCCTTCCTCTTTTGGCATGAAACTTGCCTTTAGGTCTCTGGCCTGGGCTTTGGTGTCCGGCACTTGGGCAGGTGCTGGGTTCCAGAGGCAGATCTGCACAGTCTCTGCCCCCAGAGCTTCCAGTCCAGATGGGACATCAAACCATCGAGATCGCTTTCCCGCCAAGTGCTTTCCCAGGTAGAACCTCATTTTGATTTGTGACTGAAGCTGTTGCTAAAAGGCAAGGTGATGGGTCTGTCCCCAAATTGATGTTAGGGAGGAGGTGGGAAGCACAGGCTTTCCAAGATGCCCGTGTGCAGAAGTGACTTCAGCTCTTAATCCGCCCCAGCTGTGTTGGGTCTAGGGCCCAAGCTGCTCAGCCCTGTGTTTATGTATCCCACTGGGAAGGAGTAGCTTATGTTCTCTCCCTTAAAATCCCAAGACTTCTTTTTGAAGGATCTCATTCATGTTTAAATTTCCTGGGTCCAAACATTCTTTTGTATGTATGAATAAATTCATTGTTGTTATTATTAATTATTTAAAAAGCTCTAGTCGGGGATGTGGTCAAGTGAGTTTGGTTTAGGGTAAAAATCAATGAAGTTAAGAAATGATTTTTCATCAATTTTCATTATACACGGTGGTGCACGCCTGTAATCCCAGTGGCGTGGGAGGCCACAGCAGGAGGATCTCGAGTTCAAAGCCAGCCTCAGCAATGGTGAAGTGTTAAGCAACTCAGCGAGACCCTGTCTCTAAATCAAATACAAAATAGGGCTGGGGATGTGGTGGAGTGCCCCTGAGTTCAATCCCCAGTACTGAAAAAAGAAAAGAAAAGAAAAGAAAGCTTGAACTAAGCTTTCAATATAGAAAGTATTTCTAGACCTGGTGGTACACAGTAGGTGCTCAATACACTTCAGTGTCTTCTACATGCAGACACCACACACATGCACATACATCAACCATATAAATACTTTAGTTAATGGATGTTCCTTTAGATTTGCCGGGAGAGCTTTAATTTCTGTTTCCAGGTGAGGCAAATTAAACATCTGAAGAGCTTTATGTTTCTTGGATATTTGTGCTATTTCAATTTGAGATGATTATTATTACTGCACATTATTGAAATACTTTGCTTTATGACTCCCATTTTCATTAGAAGAGGTTGACTTCAGACAGCTTAAGATGTGACCTTGGGTTTTAAAGGAAGTGACATGAAATTGGTGGGGGTGTGGAGTGGATGAACTAAGTCATTTTCCTCCTGATTCTGTGACTTGATGCAATAAAATCTCGCATTTGAAGAGAAAAACCTAAAGAAAATCAGTTTGACATATTTAAAATCCTTTCTGTAAATTGTTGAAAAGATTTCATATAGCCACCAGTCATAAAATCTTTCATTTGAATTGACCCTCCGTGGTCCCAGTGATTACACAGGCAGGTTTTATTACTAAAGAATAAATTGTGGATTTCCTGTGACTCGTGGGAATAAAAACACCCTTCGACCACCTCATTGTACAACATGCAGATCCAAACAAATTCAGTTCCACTCTCAAAGATAGGAATGGTCAAAATGTAGTTTGTAACCTGGAAGTATTTTGTCCTCTATTGATTAATAAATACTGGCTTTCCTTTAAAAAAAAAAAAAAGAAGAAAGAAAAAGAGAGAGGAATTTTTTATAAAAGGCAGCTCTAGCCAGGGATCATGCCTAGCAAATTTGGTTTGGGGTAAAAATCAATGAAATAAACAAGTTGTTTTCCCTCCATTTTGATTAGAAAATCTGCACACTAAGCTTTCAATATAAAAATGATTTCCCAGCAGATCAAAGATAAAGCTTCACTAGGACCTTGGAGCCTGCATTTGGCAGTGTCCTGCGTGAGGGCTTTCGGGAAGCAGGGTCATGCTGTGGAAAGAACACTGATTTTGGCGTAAGAAGGAATGTGAAATTAGCTGAGTGATCTTAACAAAATTGCTTATGCTCATGGGCTTTAGTGGAAGCTAGTGTCCAAGATGGCCCCAGCGATTGCACCTCCTGATTTTTGTGCTCTCGTGTAGTCCCCTCCCACATTGAATAGGGTTGACTTGTGTAACCAATCAGAAATCGAATGATGTGGCATTTCCGAGGCTGGGTCATAAAAGGACCTTGAAGATTCTGCCTTCTGCTCTCTTGGATCTGTTGCTTTGTACGAAGCCAGTTGCCGTGTTTTGAAGACCCAAGCTACCCTGAAAGAAACTTTCTCCTGCAATCCAGCCAAAACCAACCTGCCATCCATGGAAGAGACTCCTACAACCCCACTCAAACCATCCCAAGATGGCGGCACCAGACAGAATCTTGACAATAATTCCATGAGAGATCCTGACTCAGAACTGTCCAGCTAAACTACTCCCAGATTCTTACCCCCACAGAAACCGTGTGATAATAATAAAAGTTTATTGTTGCTGTAGATGACTAAGTTTGGGGGCAGTTTTTTATGCAGCAATAGGTAACAAATGCAGAGCCTTGGTTTTCTCCTTACTAAAATGGATTTTCTACAACCAACCCTATGGGATTTTTAGGAAGACTGAATGACACGTGATGATGTAGATACAGGATAAATCCCCAAAGTGGGATTACTGGATCAAAGGTCCATTTGAATGCACTTTTGATTTGAGTAAGTAGAACTAACCTGCCCTCTACCTGGATTGTGCCATTTTGTACTTCCACCAACCAGGGATGATGACCCCTTTCCCCGATGGTGTCACCAACAGCATATATCATAAAGTTAACTTTCTAAGTTCCCAAATGAACAATGACTATGGTTTGGGACGGGGATATTTATGCAGACAACACTGGCAAACTTCAGTGATGTGTTTCCTCTCTACTTAGTATTGGTAATTCTTGCTTATTTTATTTTTTTGTGCCAGGGACTGAACCCAGGGACATTTAACCATGGAGCCACATCCCCAGCCCTTTTTTTTTTTTTTTTTTTTTTTTTTTTTTTTTTTTTTGCGGTACTGGGGATCTAACTCAGGGCCTTGTGCTTGCAAGGCAAGCTCTCTACCGACTGAGCTATCTCCCCAGCCCCCCAGCCCTTTTTATATTTTATTTTGAGACAGGGTTTCACTAACTTGCTTAGAACCTTGCTAAGTTGCTGAGTCTGGTTTTGAACTTGCAATCCTCCTGCCTCAGCCCCCTTAACTGCTGGGATTACAGGCATGTGAACCACATCCAGTTAGCAATTGGTCATTCTTATTCAACTTCCCAGTGGGTAAATGTGCAGACACAGGCAGACAGACCTGCCCATGGATAGGCTTGGACTAAGTGCCCTGAGGAGATTTCCCCACCCTGACTGTCTGCTTTGATGATAAGTCTCATCTATTCATCTCAGTTTCTTCTTTCCTCCTGATGCAACTTGGGGTCACACCCTAAAACCTTTGGTAGCTGTTCTTCACCAAGGACACACCTTGATATCTAAGGACCGGTCCACATGTCTGGACCTGTCTGTGGTTGAACCGACTAGAAGTTTCTTTTTCTCATGTGACAGCCACCCTGGAGGGGGATGGGCTTGGGCATGGAGCAGAGCTGGGTGACTGGCAGCCCCTCTAGGAGAAAAGTTTTGGGGAAATGGTTCCTTTCCCACACTGAGCCTCCCAGACACCTGGGCAGATCCATTCATGTGCTGCAATCTGGACCAAAGCCCCGTGAGTCGACCCAAACAGGATATTTCCAACACCCCTCGTCTTCAAAGCACTTCGACACCATTATCTAATCACTCTTCACAGCAGGTTTGAGAAGAGAGATGGTTTTCCTCACGTCATGGTGCCTGCAAATCAGGACAGCACAGGCCATGTGACATGGAAGGGGACAGGTTTCCTGTGGCCGTTTTCCATCGACTGTCCTGGGGGAGTGCCCTGCTCTCTTGTGAGCTCCCCCTAAAGCCTCTGAGTCACTACACAGCCCTGATGCTCTGTGGTGTCAGGACCCAAGTCCTGGCCATTCCCGCTGGATGTGCCAATCCCTCCGGATGTGCCAATCCCTCCATGGTGGAAAGTATGTCACTTGTCACTCAACCTTCTCTGAATCTCTCGGAGGAAGTTTGGGGCTTTTCTAGTCTGGGGGGAAGGCACTTGTCTGTAGCCAGGGCATTTTCTTTGTTCTTTTTAATGCTTTCAGGGTGACTCTGGGTAAGCATGAATCTCATTTGTGTAAGTAACCCACGAAAACCACGCTGGACATGGGAAATCACATAAGAGGGTTTATTAAGCAAACAGAGTGTCTCCCTGCAGGGTAAGAGAGAAAATGAGAGGAAAAGAGAAAGGGTACGTGCTAGAGAGAGTGTGAAAAGCGAGGAGGAGAGAGAAAGAAAGTGAGTAGGAGAGAGAAAGCTTGAGAAAAGGTGGCGGGGAAGCTATCTTTAAGCAGTTGAATTCTGCAGGGCTAACAGGGGACCAATAATGGAGAAGGATACTTGCAAGCTGACTGATGAACCAATAGCTAGCCAGGATGTTCACAGACTGACAAGTAGTTGGGAGGCGGGGAAATGACTGCAACGGAAAGGGCGGGGAGCAGCTTTCAGATTGACAGGCCAGGTTGTGATGCAGCGGAAAGGTTGAGGGAGCCTATGTAAAATAGAAATCGTGATCCGCATGTCATCTTGGGTCTCTTGGGAAGAAAAAATGGGATCATACATGGAGTTGCTGGACACAGAGCAGCCGGATGTGAATACTCAGGACAAACAACCAGCCAACCCAACCAACCAGCCAGTGGAACAACAGTAGCAGCAACATCAATGATGACCAAATGGTTCCCTTGGGTCAGTTCAGTGGCCGTCAGGAAAATGTCATGATGACCCAACTGTCGCGGGTGCGCCTCGGTGAGAGGCAGCGGTGGATTCGTAGCTGGACGGCCCAAGTTCACAGCCTGGCTGCACCACTTCTCAAACGGGTGACCAAGTAACCCGTTTGGACCGGTTACTTACCTGCCTTGGGTCTCGGTCTTCCTACCTGTGAAATGGCCGCGATCGGAGCCTCCCTTTGGGGAGCTGTGTGGCGTGGGCTGACAGGCCCCACGGACTCAGCCCGCCAGGTTCCTGGCATCTGGGGTGGGGTCCGTCAACGTTAGATTTTTTAAATAACTGTGATAACTTGGCCCAGCTCCAGCTGAGCACACTGCTGCACAGGCTGGCCTTCTCCAGAGGCATGAAGAATTGCAGAGAAAGGCATTTAAGATCAGGGCAAAGCAGAACCCCTGAGACCTGCGAAGTGGCTTGATTGTGCTGTGCAGAACAGTCAAATGTAAACCAATTAGCTGAACACCCTAGGAGCCGTCCTGCTGGGAGGATTAGCGCATCAGGAAATGATTCCTTGAAAACATGCTCGACCCCTGCTTGTCTCGGCCTGGGGACAGCTGCTCTGCACAGGCCTGCAGTCACCTCACCAGGGGACAGATCACAACTCAAAGGCACACTTTCTCTTACAGGGACAGCGGGAGAGTCCACCCAGCCCCAGGGGACGTGCAGGCAGGCCCGTCCCCAGGGAAACCAGGCACCGAGGATCCCCATCACCTCTGTCATCAGCCCCATTCTAAGAAAAGGCCAGAGGGGGTTGGCAAATTCCTCTTTGAAAGGAGACCCCTTTTCTGAAGGCTTTGGAAAGGGTGAAAGGGATTCATCAAATTGTTTCTGACAAAGACCATGAAAACAGGAGAATTTAATTTGAAAATTAGGAGCATGTGAAAACGAAAAGGCTCGTTCTGGCCAAGTGACTGGAGGCGATCCCTGCGTTCATATGGGATGTGTTAGGAACGCAAGGAGGGCCGGGAAGCGAGAGACCCTGGCAGCGCTCTGGTCATCCGGCTGCAGTGGACGTGGGACCCAGAGGCCTCCTGGGGAGCAGAGCTGGCCGCGGTGGGGACAGTAAAATCAGTTGAGGTTATGGAGTCCTTCTCTGCGCCATACCCTGGGGGAAATCCTTTGCACATAACAACGCATCTGAAGTCCTCAGCAACCTGTGCGCTAGGTACCGCTATAATCATCCTCTCTTTTGGACAAAAGGTAGGCCAAGGCATGGAGACTTCGTAGTTTGAGTCCATCCAGGGTTTGAACTAAGGCAGTGTAGCTTCAGGACCCAATTCCTCACCTCTGCCACTTGATGCATCAATCCCTTTAGCGGGGAAAGCATGATACTTGCTGACTTGGCAGTGAGTCCTGACAATGGAAACAAAGAAAGCTGGTAGCCAGATTGTTCTGTCTTAGAAGAGGGCCTCTAAACAAACACACAGAGTAGTACCAACTTTTTCTTGCTATCACAGGGTACCTGAGGCAGGCTACTTTATGAAGAAAAGAGACCTATTTAGCCCCCAGGTATTTTTGTTCGTTTGTTGCAATGGGGATTGAACCTATGGCCTCAGCTAGACATGCAACCTGGCCCTGGCTCACACTTGTGGAGGGTGAAAGTTGAAGACTGGACAGCCCCGTCCATTTGGGCTCTGGTAAGGGTCCTCTTGGCTGTGTCACATCATGGTAGATGACATCATGGCAGGAATAATTGGGAGAGTGAGCAATCGCTTGGCAAAACAGGAAGTCCAAGAAGGACCCAAGGGTTGGACTTGCTCTTACAATAACTTACTCTTGCAAGAAGTACCTTATTCCCTTCCCAGGCCCTCAGCAGCCTAAAGACCTCCCACCAGGCCCCACCCCTTAAAGGGCCCACAGCCACCCTGAGGACCAGACTTCCAGCACATGAGCCTTTGGGAAGCAAACCACAAAAACCCTTTGTCTTCTTCCCAGCCGCCCTCCTTGACTAATGAAAGTTAAAAAATCAATGCCCATCATCTATTTCAACTATTATCAACCCCTTTCAGCCTCATTGTATTTAACACTATCAATTTTCCCACTCCCGGAGTATTTTAAAGCAAATTCCAGACTTCACGTCCCTTAACCACTACATACGTGTGCCCAGCAGAGAGGGACTCTAAAAACACATAACCGCCATGTCACCAGAACACGTGGTAACAAGAACTATGATGCTTAATGTCATCTAACATCAGGTCCATAACCACATTTCCCTGATTGTCTTAAAGATGTTTTCACATTATGTGTTCAAACCAGGATCCAGGCAAAGGCTGGCAGTTGTATTTGGCTGTTAGACTTTCTAAGTGTTTTCTCTCTCTCTCTCTCTCTTTCTCTTTAAATAAACTTTAAAAATTTTTGGAATAATTTTAGATTGACAAAAAAATACCAAACTAGGGCAGAGAACCCTCAGAAAGTCTTCGCCCACTTGTTTCCTGCGTTTAAAATCTTATACAACCGCCGTACCTTTGTCAAAACTAAGAACTTCGCGTTGGTACAGCACCATTCCCAGCTGTACCAGCTCCAGGGTTTATCTGCATTTCTCTGGTTTTTCCATCAATGTCCAGCATCCAATCTGCTGTGCATTTTAGTAAGTCCCTTTTAATCTATGACCGTCGAACTTATTTTTTTTTTCCCTCCATGCCCTTGATGTTTGGAAAAACGAGGTCAACTAGCCTGTGGAATGTCCTGCATCCAGACTGGGCTGATTGCTTCCTTATGACATTGTTTAGCTTGCTCCTCTGTCCCCTATATTTTCTATAAATTGATGGTTAAAGGTAGTGGTTTGATTGGATCAGGGTTCCAATTTTTTTTTTTTTTTTTTTTGACAGAAATTCTTTGTGGGTGGTCCTGAGTCCTTGCTGTCCCCGCACATTGCAAGGCACAGAAAGTCTGGAGGTGCCACCTTCAGTGACGTTCAGGGACCTTTTTGAATTCAAGTTACACGTTTGTTTGCAAGTCTCTCTAGCACATTTACAAAAACCAAGTTCTGCCTCGGAACCAGTGTTCTTCTTGGAAGAGGCAGGTTTGTCCAGATGCCCCGTGAAGATGTTTTCCTAGTTTACTGTCACAATTCGTCACTCTGCCCTCAAAATAAACTCTCCAAAAGCGGGTCATCAGGGCTGGGGCTGGGGTTCAGTGGCAGAGCGCTTGCCTAGCACGTGTGAGGCACTGGGTTCCATCCTCAGCACTGCATAAAAATAAATGAAATAAAGGTATTGTGTCCACCTACAATGAAAAAATATTATTTAAAAAAGGGTCATCGTTATCAATGGTAAGAACTTTGGAAGAACAAATTAAAAGGGAAGCAAGATAGCGAACCTTTGTCTTGTTCTTCAAAGAGACCACACAATGAGGATGTGCCAGGACTCTGGCTGTGTCCAAAACTAAGAAGTGAAATGTCCTTGGTGGCTTGGCTCGGGTCATTTTGTGGGAGATTTGGCAAAGTGTGAGTCAAACTTGGGATAGTGCCCTCCGCCCCCCACCCTTGGACATGGGTCAAGACCCGGATGCAAGTCCCAGTTGCCGGTTGGACTTGGGTGAATTTGGTGTCCTCAGGTTCAGTGGTGCGGAGGGTGTGCCTCCTTGTTCCAGGGTGCGGCATCCCCACAGCCTGCAAAGTGAATGGCAGTCCCTCCACTTGTGCAATCTGGAACTTGCACACATGTATGCGACTGCCCTGGGAGTTCCAGTTTTATCTTTTTTAATGACCTGCCGCAGTCAGGGGTCCTGAGAAGAAAGAGAATGGGTCCCAGGTGGTTTGAATGAAGACGCTTCAACAAAGTAGCTCTCACAGAGGTGTGGGATGAGGATGGTGCTGTTAGGGCCCAGTGAGGGCTGGAGCAACAGCAGTCACAGAAGGACCTCTGGGGAACCAGAGTGCAGGCTGCCAGTTTCCCTCTCTGTTCTATTGCAGGCACCTCCCTCTGCCATCTGCTCGCTCCCAGTTCCTCCTGTCCTTCCTGGGAGCCCCAAGATCATAGACTGATCTGGACCCTTCACTTGCTCCATTCTGGCCATAACCAGCTTCCCTACACAACCATGTGAGAGTGTTTGCTCTTCCCTCCAATGACAGCATCACCCGCTCCCTCCTCCACTCTGTCAAAACCTCAGTCACTCAGGGCCTCCTTTGGAGGCCGGCCTTAACTTTCCCATCCACAGCAGCGTCTTCCATTACACACGACACCAGGGATCTATATTTTTAATATCTTGATCATTTTCATTGGTGCATCATGATTATGCATGATAATGGGATTTGTTGTGATGTGTACAATGTTCATGGATGTGTGAATCCTCAGTCAGGTTCACTTCCCAGCATTGCTTCTTTCCCTCATGTCCTCCCTCTCCTGGACTTCTTCCTCCATTCTACTGGAGTCCCTTCTATTTTTGTGAAGTCCCTTTTTTTTTAACCTCTTTCTTTTTGGCTTTCACATATGAGAGAAAGCATTTGACCCTTGACTTTCTGGCTTATTTCACTTAACATAATGATCTCCAGTTCCACCTATTTTCCTGCAAATGACATAATTTCTTTTTTCTTCGTGGATGAATAAAACTCCATTGCATATATGTGCACGTCCTTGGTGCCTGTGTGCGTTTCTTTCTGTTGGTGTGTACCTGGGATATACGGCCAGAGGAGGTGGGCATGTTAAGCTTTAGGCAACGTTTTCTTTATTCACTCGTCTGTTGGAGGACAGGCTGGTTCCATAGCTTGGCTGCTAAATACACGGGGAATGCCTGAATTGCCGCCTTTAATTCTTTTGGATAAATACTGAGGAGAAGTATGGCCAGGTCATACGGTGGGTCCATTCCTAGTCCTTTGAGGAAGCTCCATACTGATTTCCCTAGTGGATACCAGGGACTTAAAAATGCAACTCCTGGATTGTTCAAATGTCTGTCGCCTGTCCCTGTGAGCAGGATGCGAGTATCCTGACGCCAGGGTGTGGTCCGTCTTTGTTCACTAAACACAATGGCGACGTCCTTTCCGGTGGTTTTAGCTGAAGTAGAGAACTCTTCTTCCTTCCTTCGTTATCCTATGTGTTTCATTGGGGTAGTTCTTTCAAAGGACCCTCTTGCCACCATGCAGAAAAGCTTCCATTGAAGGGCCTGGCATGTCATAGGCACTTAATGTCTGTCCAGTGCATCAATGAATTGAGGATCCTACAGATGGTGGGGGTGGGCATCAGAGGGTAGAGGAGATGGGAAGGCGCGTAGGGCGGGCTGAATGGAGAGGGGCCTGGCTGGGTTTCCTCCTGGGGTCCTGAAGTCCCGCTCAATGGCATCACTGTCATGGATTTGCCTCCAGCTCTGTCCCTCCAAGAAATATCCTTGCATGTCCTAGATGACCCCATAGTCAACACATCCCCAAATGGATTCTTCTGCCACCTCCATCCAGTCCACTCCCTGCTTCCCAGGCTTAGTTCATGCTGGAAGTGGAGGGCCCACGTGGTGACTAAGAGCTGGACCCTGGACTCAGTGTCTGGATCCAAAGCGCGGCTGTGCCTGCAAGGCCCTGGGCCTCGGCTTCCCCATCTGCCACACGGAGGCAATCATGGGCTCATCTCTCGAGATCATTGGCAGCAATAAGAGAGGAAGCGACTGGCAGTGCAGAGCCGTGTCTGTACCTGGTAGCAGGTGCCACGAGCGTCACCCATTCCGGTGGCTCCGTGTCCTGAGCGGGGACTCAGGGACTGTCTTCCATCCCTCCCCGCTTTGTGGTCCTCTAATCCAGCACCACCCCAGAGAATTAGAACATATACTTTGAATGTGATTTTAAAGCTCTCGAAAGCCACACTCAAAACATTCAAAAGAAAGAAAGTAAAATGAATTTTAATCTTATTTAGTCCCCTCTATGGAAAACATGATAACTTCAACGTGGAATCAATATAAAAAACATTAGTCAGATATTTCACATTCTAAAGGGGGGTTTTGAATGAATGCTGCAAAATCGGGTATGCGTTCGACACGTACAGAGCTCCTCGCTGAGGACCAGCCCTGTGTCAGAAGCCCGAGAGCCACGCGAGGTGGCTGGCCGCCATGTTGGTCGGAGCAGTTCTGAGTGGTGAGTGGATCCTGCGGACTCTGTCGCATCTGCACCCTCCTCACCACCACCATCGACCTCCCAGCTTTGTCCTTCATATGTTGTTAGGGCTTCTGCAAGAGCCTCTGAACCTGTTTAGTGCCTCTGCGTTGTCCACTTGCTGTCCGCTTTTGCAGCCAGAGGAAAGTTCTAGAAGCATGAAACTCATAACTTACTGCCCTCATTTCAGATCCTCCTGGTAGTGTGACTTTGGTCTTCTGCTTCCCTCACAAGGTGTCCACTGCTGGCCACGTTGTCCTTACCCCGTGTCCCCTCTGTTCAGCCACCTTCCGGACCATTCCACGCTCTGTATAACCTCCCCACTTCCTCATCCCTGGGACGGAGCTCACTGAGGGTTCTTCTGGGACCCTCTGGACCCGCCTGCCCAGGCCCGCCTGGCAGCGAGCCCCTTTCTCTGCACTCCCCGCTCACCTGTGCAGGCCTGTCTGTGCGGCTGTCACGGGGCTGGCACCTGTGGGTTCACTCTCCCCTCTCCCCTGCGAGCTCCTCAGGACTGGAACGTGCCTTCTGCTTTTGGATCCTGAAGACTGAGCCCTGGCAACCAAATCTTTCCCAACCCCGTGCCCCGCTCTTTCTGGGATTTGTGTGTGCAAAGGAGAACAGTGAGAGATGATTCTAGAAAGGTAGTCTGGGGCCAGGTTGTGAGGAACTTTGAATGCCAGGTCAAAGAGGGGTCAGACTTTCCTCTGTTGGTGGTGGGGAACCATTGCAGGTTTTTGGGGGAGAGTAGCTAGGGTAGAGAATGAGGCCAAGAGGACTTTGACGTGATCTGCCTTCTGGAACCTTGTTTTCTGAAGGCTGCGTAAGGCTGGGTTCGAGAAAGCAAGTGCCTGAGCTGGAGCCCCATTGGGCCCGCAGACTTGTTGGCAGCTGGGACCCCAGAAGGGAATCGGGCAGGACTAGGTTGGCACTGTCCCCAGGCACAACACCTACACCAGGTAGGCAGTGGCCTTTGGTAGAACCAGGGGGTGTGCACTGGGCTTCCCAACGAGGTGGCTCTGTGAGGGGACGCAGATCAGGCTGAGGGAGCCTCAGCCTAGAATCAAAAAGCTGGAAACTGAATTGGTCCCTCACTGGGTTTCCCATAAGACTGCGATGAACTTGAAGGGTCGTCTGGTCACCACCGAAGACTTAGCTTTGATAATGCCATAGTTTAAAAATCCTCGGAATAATATCTGGCTCTCTCTAGCTGAGAGCCCCCCACCCGCCTCTCATCCTGCAGGCACTCCTGTTCCCAGTGGGAGGTGGCTCCGTGGGGCTGGCATGAGGTGGCTCCGTGGGGCTGGCTGGGTCTCCATGAACCACCGACAGACCATACCCGGCCTTCCCTTCCGGTCTGACTGCGGTTTCTCGTTTTGTTTTCTGGTTTCTCCACCAGGGGCTTGTCTAGAACTTTGCTCCCCCTCCAACAGACTCTTCCCAATGGTAAACGGCAGTCAGCGCTTAAGGGTGTGTGTGGGTGACATTTCCGTGCTCTTTCTTCTGGGTTTAGTAGGTGACCGGCCTTCCTCCCTGATTTTCAGCACATCCTGCTGAAGCAGCCTGGGCTGGTGCTGTAGCTGATGTGCCACAAACATCCCCATGGAGTCCGAAGGCCTCCCGGGAGCTGAGGGTGCCTGGGCCGAGGGCAGTCCTGCAGCATGTCTGACCCAGTGGTGGCACCGTCACCCTCTCAGTCACCTGGTCGCTCTTGGTGGCCTGGCTCTTTGTACCTGATGTGGATTTACTTCCTGGCTGTCCAGTCCCCACCCCTCTCAGTCCCCCACTTTTGGGTCTGCTCTTGAGAAGATCTAGGTTCCCTATTGCCACAAGTAGTCCCCAAAGCCCCACAGATGACTTCTCCAGATGGGCTTCCCAGGTGGGGCTGGAGGTGAGGATGGGACCCTAGGGTTGGAAGGGCAGGTAAGGAAGAAGGTGTCGAGGGGCAGGCTGCAGTGAGCAGGGCCCTGGCTCCCCTGGCCGCTGCTGCGGGGGTGGCTTCTGTCCAGCTCGGGCCTGGGCCTGCACACAGGTGCCGGTCGTGGCCGTGAACAGGTCCTGTGGCGGGGCCCAGCCCCTCTGTGCCTCACCCCCAACAGTCCCACCCTGCTGATTCTTCCTCCCTCCCTCCCTCCCTTTCAGCCTTGTCCAGAGCCCTCTTCCTCCTCCAAGGCCTTTCTGAACCCCACGTGAGGGTCTGGCCCTCAGACCCTCAGCCTCCATTTGCTCCCCTGAATTGCTGTCTTTGAGTCAAATGGCATCAGGGACAGTGTGTCTTTATTAGCATTCTTCCTGAGGATCCTGTGAGTTCAACTCAAGTAGAACAGTGTCTAACCCGGCTGGAGGCCGCCAGGGCCTCACCCGTGCAGTTGAGTTTGCCACGGTTAAGGACCGCTCAGGAAGAACGAAGGACATTCAGTCAGTAGAGAGGGATCTGACCAGGACCTGAACCAGCACAGACGGACAGACGTCATCTTTGTCTATTTTCTGTAGCTGTAACAAAATACCCAAGGTGGAGTAATTTTATAAAGAATAATGGTTGGTTTGGCTGGTGGTTCTGGAGGCTGGAAGTTCAAGGGCATGGTGACAGGCCCTAGTAAGGGCCTTCTTGCCGCATTGTCACATGGCAGATGGCGTCACATGGCAAGGCGGAGCAAGTGCCAGCTCAGGTCTCTCTCTTCCTATAAAGCCACAAATGCCATTGGACAACATATGATTGACATATACATGTGAGGATTAAGATTTGAATGCATGAACTTTTGGGGCACACCCTGCAGGCATCAAGAAAGGGCCCTTGGGAGGCTGAGGCAGGAGAATTGCAAATTGGAGGCCAGCCTCAGCAACTTAGGGAGGCCCTAAACTACTTAATGAGACTCCATCTCAAAATAAAAACTATGAAGGGTTGGGGGTATAGCTCAGTGGTAAAGTGCCCCTGGATTCAACCCCCACTACCAAATAAATAAATAAGAAAGAAAAAGAACAAAAGGGACCTTCAAACCACCACATATGTGCTTAGTGAAGAGTCAGGAAAGATTCCTCAGCTCCCAACCTCATGCTTCAACCAAAACCTCACCCGACGGACATCTCAGCCACTGAATGGAACTCAAGCAGCCATTTAAGGAGTGGAGTGGGCAGGTTGCAGGGAGGAGGGTCTTCTGCACACCGTCACGCAAGGCCCAGGGCCAGCCCAGGGACACAAGCCGTGGCAGGGATACGAGGACTCACGACTCACTCTTAGGTCCCAAAGTAACGCAAGTCCCTTCCACTCATTGCCTGTTGGCCAGAACTGGCCTTGTGGCCCTGTCCAGCTGCAAGAGAGGCTGGCGAGGGCAGTCGTCTCTGTGCCCCGAGAGCACAGGAGAGCCAGACCTTGGCGTATCCACCACACGTATCAGTGATGTTCTGGGGAAACTTCCACAGTTGTTTAGATTCCCTTCTAATCATGGCTTTGAGACCATACGTGTTACTTGGATACCTCTGCTGATGGGGGACTCACCCTCTGCTACACTGTGAAATTCAACAGGGACAACCCTATTACAGGGTTTGTCCTTATTTTTATCTGACGTCTTCCATCTCTGGGCTCCCAGTCCATCCTTGGAACTTCGAGAACAAATTTAATAATTTTTTTCCTGCAGTTTTAGAGTTCAGTGGCCCTGATCCTTTCTTCCAGTTTCCCTGTATGCCCCCCCCCCAGTGCCCCCCACCCCTGGGGCTGTCAGCTGTGCTCCTGGTGTGTTCATGGTGAGCCCCGGGTGTGGGGTGTGGTGGACAGAAGGTGCCCTTCCACCGACTCTGCTCAGGGCACTTTTCGGGGACATGGTGATGTGGACTCACGGTGTCTAAATCCCTCCTGTCTTTACGCCTCTGCCAGGGCATAGCTTACAGGGTCAATGCTCCTGAGGATTCCCTCTCCCTATTTTGTTTCTTTAATCCTCTCTTCATTTTCCACCAAGTGCTCTTGTTAAGTTCCCAGAAAGCACCTGCTTGGCTGTGGTTGCTTTAGTGATTAGACCATCACCACATTCCACCTGGGTTTTCAGCAAGGGCTCCATTTTTTTTTAAAGAAACTTTCTTCTTTTTTTAAAAGCAGTTTTTCAGTTTTACTTTCAACAATTTTTTTTCTCCCCTTTGAAACTTCTGATTAAGCCGGGCGCGGTGGCACATGCTTGTAATCCCAGCGGCCGGGGAGGCCTGAGGCAGGAGGATCGTGAATTCAAAGCCAGCCTCGGCAGTGGCGAGGTGCTAAGCAACTCAGTGAGACTCCTGTCTCTAAGTAAAATACAAAATAGGGCTGGGGATGTGACTCCGTGGTCAAGTGACCCTGGGTTCAATCCCCAGTACCAAAACAAAACAAAGCAATGAAAAAAAAAGAAACTTCCGTTGAAGACTGTGAACTACTGTTCTGATCTTCTAGAACAAAGTTCTGATCTTTTAGAACTTTGCCAATGTTTGGGGAAGCTGGGAAGAAGCCATTTGCTTTCACAGAGACCAGGTGGAATTTTGGGTGCTTAGGTGAAGAAGAAAATTGAGATAATTTTCCATAATATTACGTTCTGCTGGCATTTTCCGCTGGCCAAGTACGGAATGCTAAGCGCAAAGTCCTGAAGTCCTTTTGGTGTGACTCTTCGGCTCCCTGGAGTTCACTCCAGCTCTTCCCTGTCTTTTCTGGGGCCCAGAGCAGCTGGGGGCACAGGATGCTGATGTGCGGAAACCTCCCAGCTCCTGGGTTTCTGGGAAAATTGCAGAATCCATGTCCTGTAGGGCAATCCAGGGCAGATGGTGGTGGGGGACAGCCCTGTTTTAGATTAACAGGAGGATTTATCATGCCAGGAGGTCAATATTTACCTTGGCCTCAGCTGGATGGGTCTTTACTTCTCTGCTCAGTGGCTCTCTCTGCTGACTTCAGCAGAAGCCAAGATCTGCGTTCTATCTGCTGCAGAGGATGCTCGTGAGATTCTCTTATCGCAAAGACCTGGGAGCAGAGGAGTCCGCTTCTCTGCTGGAGCCTGCTTGCCTTGCTCCAAATCCCGATCCCTCTGCGCAACCGGCCGTCTCTTGGGCGCTTCCCCACTTACACAATGGGAAGGGCAGAGGGTGCTGGGCAACCCTCTTCTCTCCTCTGTGAAATGGGGATGTTGGGAATCGCTGCCCTGCTGGTGTCAGAGCGCTGTTAGGAGCAGCTGAGGGCAGAGAAAGCACTTTGCAGCAAAACCAGCTTCCATTCTGGCCAGAGCTGGGGATGACCCAATTGCTGAAGGTCACCAAGGAAGCCAGGAGAGATCCAGCTTCAAACTGGGACCTGCTTTGGAACCTTTGATGCCAGCTTTCCTGGGATTTTGGAGACAAACAGAGGCTTCTTTTGCCTCTGCAGAAGGTGTAGTGTGCATTTCAGGAACGCCAAGGACAGTTTTGAAATACACGGGCCGATGTTCGGGGGCAGTACGAATGGAATCAGGGTGCATGGCAGCGCTGTGGGGCGGAGGCGGCAGTTGACAGCCGCGACCGACATGCTCAGGCAGAAAATGGATTCGTCCTTCCCAGGACTTCCCCACGGGGTCCTTTATTTCAGGGCCTCGGGCTGCATGCACATTTTATCGCTACAAAGAATGCAAATTGTATCTTCTACTAATGCTATTTCTATATTTGTTTTAAAATAGTTTCATTTTAAATTGTTGACCATGGAATAAGATATGCCAAATTTTGTCCTCTGAGACAGCTCCAAATACTCCCGGGCATGAACAGTGAGGGTTGGCCTCACTGTGGGGGTTTGAGATGTGTGGTTTCCTTCAATTTCATATCTCACCAAAGCCCTGGAAATAATAATAATCATTAATATTTATTGAGTATTACAATGTGTCAGGCACACTGTGCCAAGCATTTTATGTGAATAATTCATCTGATGCTCTTAGCACATCCATAAATTAGGGACTGTTGTTATTCTTCTGATCTTATAGATGAGGATACTCAGAGAGGGTAGGCAATTTGTCCAAAGTCACACAGCTGATGCTGGTGGAGTTGGACTCTACTAGTTGGTGTCCTCTGGGGAGGGGGAGAGTGGCATGCCACAGAATCCTTCTCCATTCTTCTTGGCTCCCACAACCCTGCTGGGTGGTGTTGTTGCTATAAATATTGCCTAAAAGAGCGACGAATCCCCAGTTGTGTGTGTCCACAGATTGGAGCGGAGGAAAGAGAAATTATGGAAGACTGGAGCTGGAAAGGTCTGAGCTGGGACAGCTTGCCCTCTTCACTTTACACATAAAGATGCTGGGAAGGACCAGAGAGGGTGGGGTAGCATTCCAGATCACACAGCCAGTCAGCAGGGGAGCCGGGAGCAGGCCTGGGGCTCTGGGTCTGGGCAGTGTGGGTGACGTCACATTTCTTTTATGGATTTCATGCATCTTTTTGTATTTATCCTTCATCATCTAAATGGAACCTCCCCTCATTTGAACAACATCTGTTCAGATTGTCAGCTGTCTTTTGAAGGAGAAAGGCCCATCTTAATGTCTTCCTGAAGAACAGTCACCTTGAGGACGGTGCTATTTCTATCTTCAACAGCTGTTAATGTCCCCAGCACAGGGCCAGACACACACAAGTTGCCTAGTAAATGTCTGTGGGTCAGAATGAACTTGGTCCCAGATAGGAAGAAGAGGACGGAAGTTTCTAGAATGCATGAGTTCTTTCCCTAAAGACGTTTGTCTTTAACTCTGCTTAACGGGGCAGAGTTAGCCCAGACTGCTCCTTGGTTCCTCCTTGGGCGTTGTTTAAGACAACAGCGAAATTCCTGTTTCCTCGCTGTAATGCCCACGGTCTACAGGCAGCTTCCAGCAACCTGGAATCTCTCTGGTCTTTCAGATTTCATGTGACACAAGTCGACGAGGGAAGGTGGAAGACAGAGAGTTTTCTAATCCTGGGGGGAATGACCTCATTTATTAGGTGTTGGCCAACTGCCCAAGGAGCACAGTTCAGATTCCTTTTGGGGGAGGCACTGAAAATCCCCCAACAACCCAAATTCTCCAAATCTTTTATTCCTCGAGGGAAGAATGGAAGAGGAGCGGAAGGAAGTGGTCCTCGGTCCAAGTTAGACCTCCCGATAGGGGGCTGTCCACGCTCAGAGGACTGACCCTGCCCCAAGACAGAGACCGGGAACTAGGGAAGGGTTGAGATTCAAGGGAATCGAGTGAACAGGACAAAGAGGGAGAGACAATACCGGGGGACATGTGCACCAGAGGGTGCATATGGCATTTGTACCTATGGGGCTGTCTCAGGGCATGTGACCAGCTGGCAAGTCCCAAGAGACTCTCAGCACACTCTCAGCAGCATCTTCCTGTCTTCTCGCCACGATCCTGTGATCCTTTTATGAAATGCGCTGTCCATCAAGCATCCATGTTGGATGAATCCTCTCTAGTCCTACAGGCATTTTACAGACTGGGAGCTTCCCACTCCCAGCAGGGGCAGAGTGGGGCTTAGGGATGCTTTTGAGCCAGCCCTTAGGATGCTCTGGGGGGCGTTCATCTGGAGAGTGGAACACCGGCTGGATCTCCAATACAACCTGTCCCCACTGTGGGGGTGGGGGTGGGGTCCAAGCACTGTGGGAATCCCTCAGCCCAGAAAAGACCGATCTGGGGCCAGGCTGGCTTTGGACTCAGTGGGGGTTCTGGACCTCAGCTTTTCTATCTGTAAAAGGTGGGACTGTAGAACATCTTCCGGAGTCTCAGGAACCTCAGATTCTCACCTTGAAGAATGAGCTGCCCAGTAGGACTTGGTGGTGAAAGGGGTATAAGATTCCGGGGAAGACCCTATCGGCTGTTGGCCGACATGCCTTGGTTTAGCCAGAAGAACTTTGTGTAAGCAGGCCGGAGATACACATTTTTTTAGTTGAACATTTTCCGGCCTCAGTTTCCACCTCTGGAAAATGGGCGAATGGGCATGGCACCATTTCCTACCAAGAACTGTGTTGTGGGATTTAACCACACTGGGAGACATCGCTAGGCACAGAATGGGTGCTCCAAGCGCATTTGCAAAACCGAAGTGTGGAAAGGTTCCAAAACGTGATGGGGACCCCCGGCGGAAAGATCTGGCGTTGGGGTACGGGGCTCCCAGGGCCCCCAGCAGAGTTGGCACCCCAGCTCTGCGGCCACTGTCGCCTCCTCGGCCCCGGACTGCCGAGGGTTAAAGAGAAAGCCCCACGCCCCCTTTGACGGCGCAGAGCCCACCTCGCCGAATTTGAAAAGCCGGCCCTGGAGAGGCGTGGGCGCCCCCCAACCCAGACTCTTCCAGCTCGAACCCGGGCTCGCCTGCCGCTGGCTCCCTCGGCTCCCGGCCGGGCCGCGGGTTCGGTCCCGCCGCCGGTGCGCCCCTGAGTGTCCCCGCGGGCGATCGCTCACGATGAAGCTGGCTCTGCTCCTGCCGTGGGCGTGCTGCTGCCTGTGCGGCTCGGCGCTGGCCACCGGCTTCCTCTACCCGTACGGCTACCCCGAGCCGGGCGCCGGCTCTCCCGGCAGCGGCTACGCGAGCCGCCGGTGAGTAGCGCAGGGCGGCGGGGCCTGGGGGCGCCGGGGACCGCAACCAGGGACGGCGGGTGATCCGGTGCTGGGGCGCAGGGCTGGGGACCGGCGGCGCCTGGAACGAGGGGCGGTGGGGGCTCGAGGCGGGGTGGCCGCGGTCGGTGGCCTCGGGCCGCGCCCACTCTCCCTGGCTCTCCTGGCTTTCCCACCCTTCGCCCCTCGGCTCGGGTCTCCGAGTGGAGGTCGCCCAAACCTGCGAAGGGGACGCGCAGAGGGGGCGCCTGCGGCTCGCTGGGGCGCGGGGCTCTGCTCCCCGGCTCACGTGGCCCCGCCGCGCTCACCTGCGCGGCCGCGGCTTTGTGTTGGGGAGCCGTTCCCTGGGTAGCCGTGGCCGTGCGCCCGGGCCCCCTGCCTCTCCCGTCGGCCTCTCCGCAACACTAGCGGGGCCGTTCCATCCAGTCTTTGGGATCGAGGCCGCGGAGGAGCCCGGGCTGCGACTCCCTGGCCACCCGGGGCCGTGGAGCCTCCTCGGATCCGAAGTCTCCGCGGCCGGGGTCCGGGAAGGAGCGGGGTCACCCAACCCCAGCGGCCGGTACCCGCGGCCTCCTCTTCCTCCGCCGGCAGGTGGCGCCCTGGCCACCTCGGGCCTGGGAAGGTTGAGTCGGTTCCCGCTTTCGGACTCTGCACAGAAAACGGGTGGCACTCGAGTTAGTGCCTCTGGCTCTTGGCTTTCCCCCATTTAGTAACCACGACCCGCACATCCGTGCCACTGCGCTGAGCACGCGGCCTGGACCCGCGCCTTCGCTCTTTTGATCCGTAAACCACCCAGGGTTAAGCTATCCAAGTATCAGCTTTCCTTTAACAGAGAACCGAGGCCCAGAGAAGGCTCCCAAGTTCAATGGCCGCTTAGGGCGGACCCCTTATCTTCCTCTGAATCCGGTGCATTCTATGGTCCTACCCTCAGGTCCTACAGGAGGTCCCTGTTCTTTTTGCCCCTTGATATTTACCAACCCCAAGATCTCCCACAATGAATTCCCACAATGCCTTGCTGGGCGCCGCTTCATGTCAGGAGGAGGAACCCAGGAAAGCATAAAAGTAACTCTGCAAAAGTTTGCACACGATTCTATTTCCCCTCAGTATTTGTTTGGAAGTACTTCTAGAGGCTTCTATTAGGAGAATTCTCCAAACACCCACAATTATGTGATCTCTGTCCACTTGCATAAGGGAACAGTTCAATAAATAAACTTTTCAAGTTGCAGAATAATAATGTATAGCATGATCTCATTTATAGAAAACAAACAACAAAACAAAATAGATATGCATCTAAGTGTATTAATGCACAGAAAGAGTTTTTAGAAAACTACTTCTAGAAATTAACTATATGGAGGGTCCTGGGGCTAGACCAGAGGACCAGAGCAGGCCCCCTTATCTGCCGTTTTGCATCTGAGGATTCAACCAAACTCAGATGAAGAATTTTCCCAAAATTTTGCATCTGTTCTGACCATATACAGACTTTTTTCTTGTTACTGTTCTCTAAACAACACAATGTAACAACTGTCTATATCTCATTTATATTGTAGTAAGTAATGTAAGTCATCTAGATATGATTTAAATTATACAGGAGACTGCATATGTTCTGTGGAAATGGCCTCTTAATGGAAGGGATTGGAGCAGCTTTGGATTTGGTATCCTGGGGTGGGGGTGAAGGTTTTGGAGCCAATCCCCAGCAGATACCAAAGGACAAATGTAGCATATTTCCCTTCTGTCTGCAAGTTTGACAAGGAATATTCATGTCTTACTTTTGCAGTTAAAATTAAAAGCATGGGAAGGGGGGCTGGAGGCCCCTGCAGCCTGGAACATACCTGCTCAGAGGACCCAGAAATGGCTTCCAGGAAGGGAGCGAGTACCTGGGGCCATGTTCTGGCATTTGGTGGGCTAGAACGGGGAAGACTCCAAAAGACTTGGGAGGGATTGTTTTCACACAAACTCCAAACATGTGTTCTTCCAGAACTCCTTCCACCAGGGTTGCACCAGGAAGAAGGCATGAGTAAGTTCTAGAAGGAACTGGATGAATTTGTGGAAAATAGATTCCCAGGTAGGATGTGAGGAGGTATCAGGTTGACCCTCCAGAGCATGACTGAGCCCTTCCACTGCAAGCCCGGTGTGTCGGGGTGAGTCACAGCCTCAAGCTGGCCTGGGTGCCCCATGGGGTATTCTTAGGTCTCATCGGCCCTGCCACAGACGGCCCTTGTCCTTGGAATCTGTGTTGGAGCCTGACGTTTGGAGGTGGTTTGTGTTCTCCTTTCTCTGTGTGTGTGTCTTTGTGTGTGTGTGTGTGTGTTTGTGTGTGTGTGTGTGTATGTGTGTGAGTGTGTGTTTGTGTGTATGTGTGTGTGTGTGTATGTGTGTGTGTGTATGTGTATGTGTGTGTGTGTGTTTGTGTGTATGTGTGTGTGTGTGTATGTGTATGTGTGTGTGTGTGTTTGTGTGTGTGTGTGTGTGTGTGTGTGTATGTGTGTGTGTGTGTGTGTGTGTGTGTGTGTGCCCGCCCTCCAGGGCAGGGCCTTGGGTCTGGCATATGCCAGGGGCATCTAACGTGACCCAGAGTGCTCTGTTTGGTTGCCTTTGTCAGAAGCCCAGCCTGGACCCCTCTGTTTAAGCTACTTGGGCAAAAAGAAGAGGCTCCCAATTACGTGGGGGCCATTTCTAGTCGAGTCTTTGGGCTCTGCCTACGGGCTACTAACGGCTTTTGCCAGCCAGGTTAGCGCTGAGGGGAAGGCAGGGCTAATTGGGAGGATGAGGACTGAGCCTCCATTCCAATGCCTCATTTTCCAAGGATAGCACTCACTTTGTGAAACTCTTTAAAGTATGCAAATACTCCCCCAGATATTTGTTGGGGACCTTGTCTCTTCCCTCCCCCTCACCTCCATATCCAACCCCAAAGGGACCCAAAGAGCAGCAAGTAACCAGAATTGAGGAGTGAGAACAAGAGATGGGGGCCCCTCACCCTGTCCCTGCTGGAGGAAGCAGAAGTTTTAATTTGGATAAATGGTAATGTTTTATATTAATTCTTGAAACAGACGAGTCCTTTTAAGGGCAGAAAAGTGGGACTTCCCTGGGTTTCAGCAGAGGAGGGAATGGGCAGGTCCAGAGAGTAGGTCGATGGGGCAGGGGACAAAGGACAAAGTTACTCTTTAGTTCTTCTCTAAGGAGTGATGCTCATTCCGTATACCTGTCACTTCTGTCCAGGACCCAGGGCAAGAGAACACATGGAGGCCATGTGCTCAGGGTTAAATATCTGCAGATTATGATCCAGGTAACACATGACTAAATAAGTAGGTCCTGTTTTCCAACCTAGGTTTCTCAGTCTGTTTTGCGTTGCTATGAAAAAACACCTGAGGCTACAACATTTATAAAGAAAAGAGGTTTATTTTGGCTCAGGGTTTTGGAGGTGGGAAGTAAGCTCAGACAAGTAAGGAGTAACCTTACTTTTTAGCAATCCTTTCTCTCAGTACCTAATGCCGTCCTTCCAGATCTCACCCACTCTTGAAAGGCAGGCATCAATCCCTCCCTGAGGGTGGAACCTCATGACCTAATTGTCTCTAACTCAAAATGGTTCCATTGGAGGTTAGACCTCTGACAGATGAAGTTTGGGAAACCACCTTATTGTAACCATAGCAGTGGACAAGTGCACCTTCCCGATGGCCTGGAGGGCCCAGTTGCTATGGGGGGC
The DNA here is from genome assembly GCF_902686445.1 of Sciurus carolinensis. NCBI lineage: Eukaryota > Metazoa > Chordata > Mammalia > Rodentia > Sciuridae > Sciurus > Sciurus carolinensis. Next base: position 7,269,261 of record NC_062230.1, on the reverse strand, counting down.
TCTTCCCACACTGGGAGGTCTATACTCACAGGCTCATAAGCCCCCATCTGCACACCCAGCTCAGTCCACACCATCACAAACCATCACCCTTTGCCTAGGAGGGGACACTTTGACTTCAGAGTTTGTCCTTGAAGGGTGGCCTGGGGCAAGCAGCCCTGGAAATGGGATTGGGGGAACGTGGACTAGGACTCTGAGCCCCTGGAGCTAGACCTAGAAAGGGACGGGGCCTGGGTGGGAACACCCCCTTGACCCTGGGAACTTGCAATCCCACTGGAAGGCCACAGCTAGAGGAGGTCAGGACAGTGTCCCCCGAAGTGCAGGGCCCGGGTCAAGGACCTTCTGCTGGGTCCTAAAAGCCCTGCCCCTCTCACCTCTGTAGGGGAGGGTAGAGACCCTGATCCTAAGTCACTGTGTGGACCTGCACAGGTAACTCAGTACCACAGAGCCTGTGTCCTGGTCTACAGGATGAGGTTGTCATGGAGACCAGGATGCCGCCTGTGAGGCACCGAGAGCAGAAAGGGATGTGCTGATGCGGGTTTTGCAGGATGCAGATCTGACCCCATTCCTTTCGGCATCCCCACCAACATCAGGGGCATCTGAGCTGCTTTCCCACACGCCTGGCCCTTCTCCAGCTGGGACTGCCCCCTCTGGGCCATTGCCGCCCATTGCCCCTTACTCTCCAGCTGGCCCGACATGCCACTCCTGCGGGACATCCAGGTGGGCCTGGAGCTCTCCCTCTGGGTCACACCCTTGAAGATGCCGATCACGATCACGGGAGGGGTTAGGGCTTCCCCATCAAACACCATCACAGCTGGAGACCTGAGTCGCCTTTCAGAAAATGTCCAGGAGCGACAGGGGAGGGATGACCCCAGGGCTACTCAAAGGACTTGCTTCTGCTCATTTAGAAACACAGCTACCTCCTGGCCCGGGGGGTTTGCCCTTTTCCGCAATCCCCTGAGCAACGGCGATGACACTCAGAACCTGCAACTCTGTGTGGCTTTCCATTTGGAAGCTCTCTGGCAGGCCAGCTTGGGATCCCGGCTAGGTGACAGCACTGCGTCCCAGAGCTTCGTCACCCTCCTTCCTTCTCTTTCTGTTTCTTTCCCCTCCTCTCCCTCTTCATCCCCCACTTTCCTCTGCAGGCAGGACCAGCTTGGGGGCATCTGACCAGGGCGGTGGCCAGAGAATTCAGAAGGGCCCCACACCTGGGGTTTAAGCTTCGTGGTCACCATCTCAACTTACCAATATTCTTATCTTTAACTTTGTGTTTCAGAAGTGACATCTGATGGGACAGTGGAGCCTACTTTGGGGACTCCAGCCTCCATGATATCCTCCCTCCTGCAGCCTCCCAGCCTCCCTAGGGTGGCACCCCAGCCTCTATTTCCACCGGTTGGCACCCCAGGCCCACCTTGCCTCCCCATCTCTGCCTGTGCCTACTGACTGACCACCTCTGGCTGGGGTCTGGAGCCTGGGCTCAAGGAGAATAGGGACTGGGCACATGCCCCCCAGGGTGTCCTGGCTGTAGTACCTGCCCCAGGCTGCCAGGGCATGTTTAGAGGGCACCTTGGTGGAGCAAACCTCTTGCCCCTCTCCGTGAGCAGTGCAATAGCTTTGGGGTTACCTGTGCCCCACAGGAAGATGGGCCTTAGAAAGGGGAGGTGCATGGGGTCATGTGCCTGGGTCCCTTGGCTGGTGCGAGGGGGACCCCGCAGCCCCTGAGCACCTGTGAGGATCTGCACTTGGCCCACGCATGTCCTGGGGTCAGAGGGAAAACACAGCATTAAATAGCAAATAAATGGCAGATCAAGAGAGAGAGAGACCACAGAAGAAAGAGAAGAATGCTTTTCTCTTGCATTTAGAAAGAGGAGCTCAGAAATTTCATTTTGCACCTCACAATTTGCAGGCCTCACAATTTGGTTAGGTCTTGCTCTCGTCCCTGAGGTGTGAACCAGGACCCAGCTCATTGAACTGAGGATGAACCGAGGAGATAAGAACCTCGCTGTCCGGAGCCTGGTGGCACTCTGCTTGGGGCCTGGAGATCTGTATTCTAAAGGTGTCCCCAGGAGGTTTTCCCTGCAACCAGGTTTGGAAAACACCACACTGAGAACGGGGTTTCTTGAGATTTCTTTCATCATGACCCATAATGAGAAAAACCTTTTATAGGGTGATTAAGTACACACACACACACACACACACACACACACACACACATCTGAAATAAGTTTTGCAAAATGATCCTGTGACCATATGTGATTCTTTTTTTATAGTATTCCATCTAGTTCATAAAAGAATGCTTGCCAAGACTCAGAAAGTGGATTCCACAGCCCCCTTGTGGGTCTGGGCCTGCCGTGGAAGATCGGGTCTCCCGGGGCCAGACAAGGGATTCTCACCCACCCACCTGGGTTGCTTGTGACTTGGTGACTGAGATCTCACTTTCCCAGGTTTCTTTCCTGCAGACGGAATCATCCTCCTACCTGCTGCTCTGCCCCAGGGGCCCTGACCAGGCCGTCTTGAGGCTTGAATGCCACAGGAGCCTGGTCTGAGACCCCTCACCCGGCCACGTCCGCCTCTTGGTAATGCGAACCTACCTAGGCCGGGTAGTTAGCCAGCTGCACTCATTGAACCCGTCCTAGGCAGGATCAAGGCTGGGACTCCAACACGAGGGCCGGGGAACCTCTGGAGAGTCAGAGGCTCTCAGCAAACTCCGAGGAAGTGAGTAAACCCATCCAACAGGGCCTGTGGCTCTGACCGTGTTGGATGGCCTGTCTTTGCAGGGCGGGGCCTTGCCTCTCGGGTCCCACGTGCCTTGTGTTCAAGAAGTTGAGCCCCGATGGTGTGCTGGGTGCCGGGCGGGTGCAGTGAGGTCCCTCAGACCCAGCCTCTGCCCTCCTTGGGTGGGGACTGGTTGAGAAAGACAGACCCATAGACAAGGGCGGGATTTGCCGTGATGCAAAGTGGAGGGGCATCGCCTGTGAGCGATGCCTGCCTGGGGGACTTTGGGTAGGTGGGAGTTCGGGGTCCTGTGCCCCAGTTTTCCCATCTATAAACTGGGGATGATCATGGTACTTATTTCATGAGCTCGTTCTGGGGCTTAAATGGGTTCAGAATATCAATAACATCCTTGGACAGTGCACCTCGTTTTCAGGCTGGTGACTCTCTGGCTGCTGGGATGGAGGAGTGTCTCACAGGTATATGGAGTCACGTATTCCAGTCTGAGTACCTGAGACAAGGTCATTTGTAGCTTTTATTTTTTTCGGGTCTGAGGGTTGAAACCAGGAGTGCTCTGTTACTGAGCCACACCCCCGGCCCTTTTTTATTTCTTATTTTGAGACAGGGTCTCGCAAAGTGGCTTGGGGTCTCTCTAAGTGGCGGAGACTGGTTTTGAACGTTTGTTCCTCCTGCCTCAGCCTCCGGAGGTGCTGGGTTTACAGGTGTACACCACTGTGCCCGGCTGGACGGGGTAATTTATAAAGAATGGAGATGTACTTCTTCCAGTTTGGGAGGCTGCAAGTCCAAGATCAAGTGGTCCACAGGAACCCACTACTGAGACAGTGACATTAATACAGCTCCTAGTGGATCAGCTGATGGAGAGGGGAGGGTGACCTCATCACCTCCCTGGGGTTCCCACTCCCAACACGTTAGGACTGGGGATTAAGTTTCCAAGGCATGAACGTTGGGGGACACATTCACACCACAGCACCACTGTATCCTTTTCTGGGGTGCATTTTGTTGGGATGGTGTCTCTGACCACACACCTTGGGAGATGCTGGCCACGGAGACTGAATGCAGAGGACCCCAGAGGGCTCACTGTTAGAGCTGGGTCTTGGGGATGAGCAAGGGTGTTGGGGGCAGTGACTGGGGATTGCATTTGGGGCAGGCAGACAGCGATGTGCGGGCACCAGGCCTATGGGGTTGGCAGGGGGTGTGCCCATGACTGGATGGTGGGCAGGAGTGGGACAGGCTGGGCCTTTGGAGGCTGAACGCTTCTCTTTTCTGCCACCTTAAGGAGTTTGGGCTTTATCGTCTGAGCATGGCCCTAGGCCTGGGCCGGCCTCGCTGGTGGCAGAAGGCTGACCAAAGAGGAAGAGAGAAAGGAGGGAGGCCAGCTGAAGGGAGCTGGGGCGGGCAGGGGCAGCGGCGGGAGCTCAGAAACCCCCTGAGTGGGATGAATCTCCGGGGCTCTGAGGAGCTGCCTGCAACCTTGCGAGGGTTTTGCAGAGTTTTCTCGGCTTTGCAAAAGGCAGCGAAGCGCCAAGTGAGACGCTTTTATTTTTCCTCCGAGAGGTTTCCATACCCACAGGTCAGCTTCTCGCCCCGACTTAGCAGATTAAGTACTTATGGGTGTTTGTGGAGCACGTGGATGAACACGGGAGAACAAGGCCCCAACGAGGCTCTGTGGGACCTGCAAGGACCCTGGAGCCAGAGCCCTCTCTGCCCTCTGCTCCCACCTGGCCGGCTCCAGAAGCCACTTCCAGAGGGCCCCGGGCAGCAGCAGCGGCAGTGAAGGGCCCTACTGCTCCTGGCTCTGGGGTGCGCCGGGAGGGAGGGAACTTGTCTCTGAGAGTCGCACAGGGTGACCTCTGTGTAGCTCGCCAGCCAGACTATCTCTGAGAGCTCCAGGCCTTTCCGAATCTCCTCTCCATCTCCCTCCTCTCTCCTGCAGCTTGTCTGTTATTTTAAAATCCGTTCCCAGAGAAACAATAGCTGTGGCCATCAGAAGGACCCCCGGCTCACGCTGGCCCGACACTTCACGGCTGTCCTCCTAGGGGTGGTGTGAGCTGGCCTCTGACCAGCTCCGCCTGGGGCAGGGGACGCAGCAGCGGTAACTAACTGTGAGAGGATTTTCAGGAATGTTAGCACAGAGCGCTGGGCAACCCGCGGCCATCCCAGGGAAACGGACACCGGCTTACTGTTCTCTCCCCATCGCCAGGGGTCCCAGCCCCTCCAGCCTGGTCTTCCTTTGCTTGTTTCTAGCTGGTTCTCTTTGCTAAGAGATAGCCTGTAAGGGGCCGCCTCCGGATGAGCCAGACTTTGTCACACTCAGGGGCAGAGGCATGGGTCTGTCCCCATCCCCTGGCTGCCTCCAGAGGCAGAAGGTCAGAGCCGGCCATGTCGCTGGTGACACCATGACTTTGCCAGCTCTCTGCTGTCCCTAGCAATGTTTCCTGAGCTGCTTCTGCTGCCGGTTAATGGATATTTCTAGAAAAAGTGTGGGAAGTGCTCATTCACAAAGCTGCAGCTTCCTTCCTAAAGAGGGAGGGTGTGAAGAGATGGCTCTGGAGCCAGGCTGCCTGGGCTGGATCCGGCTCTGTGTGGCCCTGATGGTGTTGTCTTGACCTCCTGTGCCTCAGTCTCCTCATCTGTAAAATGGGGAGATGATTGTGCGTACTTCATGGGACTGTTCTGGAACTTATGTGGGTTAACGAGGTGCCTGGAACATGACCTAAACATACTCGGTGGCCTGGTGAAACACAGCCTTTTTCAGACCAGGTGGCGTGCTGATGAGCCCCCGTGAAGCTCAGGAGGGCGGGGAAAGGGGGTCGTATGGACTGGGGAACGTTTTGTGACAACCGTGTTCCAGGTCATGTGCTCCTGGAGCTGCTGGTCCTGGGGATGAGGCTTTGTGCTCAGGGTTTCCTGCAGGAGTTCCCACTTGAAGTGGGGCTCCCAGGGTGGGATGAACACATGAGCAGGTGCCCAGGCCCTTTAGCTATGGTTCTTAACTTGCCCACCAAGGTCATGTCCGTCTTCGCCCGGGGGGCCATGCCCACCCTCGGTGCTGCAGGAGAGCCTGAGAGACCCAGGAGCCAGGGTCCTGCTGGTTTTTCCTCGTCTCTTAGGACTCTGCCCGGCTTTTGGAGGTCGGGAGCCTGTCTGTGCCCTCAGATGACCCTCAGCCCCTGGAGGAGCTGTAAGAAAGGGTTGGAACATTCCCGGGAGCAGGTCAGAGGGTCTGGGGACTCTGAGACACCCACAGTGGGGTCTGAGGCTGAGCAGTTCTGATGAGCTTTGTCTGGGGAGTGTGACAGCTGGGGAACCCAGGGCTGGGAAAGGGCTTTTCCTGCCCAGGCTCCTGCAGCTGGCCTGTGTGACTCACCCAGGGACCCAGGGTCAACCCCTCTCATCAGCAAACAGAAGCAAACGGGGTGGGCTGGGAAGGGGTGAGGAAGCTTGCTTGCTAAACGTGCAGACTGATTAGTTCTCAGTGCCTTCCTGCTCCCTCGGAGGAGGGCCCAGCTCTGTGGCTCCCCCGACTTCCACCGCACTCAGTGACCCTGGGCCGAGGGGTGCGTGGGTGGCCAGACCTCCACACCTCGCGTGAGGGCTCGGCCGGAGGTCCGCTCCGTGCGTGCGGGAGCTGCGCGCTCTTCCTGGGCTGCGGTCTGTAGCCCAAACATTGCCGGCCTTTGTTTGTAAGACTCTGCTCTCCCGCCCTCTTCCCCATTCCAGAAGGGCAGGGACTGTGTGGCATTGGCCTGGGACTCCCCCACAATTCCCAGCACCCAGGAGGCCCCTGCGGAGGCCCTGGAGCTTTACAGAGGACTCAGGTTCTTTCCTCTGCCTGGGGGAGTCCCCTGAATCGGGCCCTGCGGGTCCCTTGGGGCGCCTCACTTGGGTTCCCCTGCGCCTGTGGCTGTGAAGCCTCTGCAGGAGGCTGGGAGTTGCCTTCTGGTTTGGCTCTGCTGCCTGCTTCCAGGCCAGTTGCCTCTGGCCTGTGACATTTTTGTCATTCCAGCTACCCTGGAAGGGCTTATGTGGGAATCCACACCACTTTCTTCCTGCCTCCCTGTGATTGATTTGGCCACAAGGCTGATTCTTGGGCTCTCAGAGGTCTTGGTCTGCCTGGGTACCCGTTTCTGGGGTGGTGTGACCCCGGGCTGCTGCAGGATTTGCCAACCTCTTCTCTTTTGTTCTGTGTCTGCTGATGACGTTTTGTTTAGACCTGAAACTCTTTGTTCGATAATTCTGGACAGGTGGGAGAAAACTCCCACATTAGGGACCCAGAGGGAGCTCCATCCTAACTCTGCCTGGCTGCCCCTGGTCTCTGGGCTCTGCTCCATTGGCTGCCTTTTAACCTAAAGGTCCTTCCTGCACCAGGGCCTTGGCACGTGTTGCTTCCCTGCCTTGATCAGACTTTGCTTCCTTTTGGCCTAACTAACTCCTGCTCGTCCTGTGACCAGCTTAAATGTCACATCTGCAGAGAAGATTCTCTGGTCCCTCAAGATGAGTCAGCTCTTACGTTCAATGCACTCAGCTAGCTCTTATGACAACGATCAATGAATCCCATAACGAATGGATTGATAATTATTTCATAGTTGTCTGCCTGGGACTGTGGGTTCCCTGAGAATAGGGATCCCTTCTGTCTTGTGTGGTTGTTATCTCCAAATTCTTGCCTGGATTACAAGGGTAGTCAGGAAGGAACTAGACATTTTGCCAGCTGAATTGATTTCCTAGTGCTGTAATAGATGGCTATAAACTTAGTGGCTTAAAACAGCACAAATTTGTTATTTAGTTCTTCAGGACAGAAGTCTAAAAAGTTATTCACAGGGCCAGTCCTTTTGGGGCTTCTCCTCCTTGCTTTCTAGGGGTGCAGAGTCCACATTTCTTCTCTCTCCAACTCAGATTCTCCTGCTATCCTTGGATAATCTGGAATAATCTCTCCATTTTAAAAATCTTAATTTAATCACTCCTGCAAAGTCCCTTTCACCCTGTAAAATAACAGTTTCACAGGTCCCAGGGATTTGGATGAGCACATTCTCGGGGGAGACATGATTCAGTCTAGCACAGAAACAGATGTGAAAAAGGAAATGACATACTAGATATTGTGAACTTGGAGTGATGTGCTCCAAATGGCATGAAGACCAAGAGTGACTTTGAGTGTCAAAAACCTGTTAAGACACCCTTGAGTGTATAAGCCTTGAATGCAGGCTCATGATAAGAGCATGACCTTCCCACCCAAGTTTACATAGGCTGTGAGGTAGGGATTTAACCAGTTTCACATAGGCCGTGAGGTAGGGATTCACAGTTTCACATAGGCTGTGAGGTAGGATTTAACTAGAGATTTTCCCAAACTTTCTCATACTGTTATTAACTAGTTCATTTTTTCTTGCTAACTTGAAATGATACTTTTAGCACATTTAATTTTCTTATATGCATGATCCTTTTCCCAAACTCTTGGTTTATCTTATCTAATACTAAAATCATGCTTTTTTTTTTTTTTTTTTTTTTTTTTTGACTTGGGATTGAGTCAGGACTTTGCACATGGTAGGCAAGTTCTACACCACTAAGCTACACCCCCAGCCTAAACCACACTTTTTAAATTACCATATCTTTATCATATGTTATCTCATCTGATGGAGAAATTTTTTCTTTGCTGTTCCTCTTTATCAAAATATTTCCAGCTGTTCTTGTGCATTTTTTTTCTTTGGGGTGAATTTTAAAATTATCTTTTCTAGTACTGTGAAAAAAGCTGTTGGAATTTTGATCAGTCTGTGATGAATTAATAGACTAATGGAAAGGCATGTCGGCACTAATGTGTGTTTCTTGGGAAAAAGGTCTACTGCTCCATTTAGTCAGGTATTTTCAGGTTTATTCTCAGGCATTTTATAAGGTTTATTGCTAACATGAATGAGTTCTTTTGTTCCTTGAGGTTCGTAAATGTTCATGATTGGAAATGGGAAAGCCATTGATTTGGGTCACATTGATTTTATCTCAACTACACTACTGAATTTCTTAAAAATTATTTTAATGGTTTTTCAGGTGGTTCCTTTAGGGTTTTGAGGTAGAGAATATTATTGTCTCCCAATGAGTGTGTGTGTGTGTGTGTGTGTGTGTGTGTGTGTGTGTGTGTAGGGGGTTGTGCCCAAGCCGGTGAGCTGCTCCTTGTGAAAGTCAAAACCTTATTTGATCATAGAATCAGAGAATGGTGGTTTCCAGGGGCTGTGGGGAAGGGGACATGGGGAGATGTTGGTCAAAGAGTGCAAAGTTCCAGTTGTGTAAGATGAACAAGTTCTGTAGAGCTAATGTACAGCAATGTGACTATAGTTATCAACAAACAATATTGTATGTACACTTGAAATTTTGCCAAGAGGGTAGATCTTAAGTGTCTTCATCAAAAAGAAAGAAAAGATAAGAAAGAAAATTGAGATGGCATCAGTCAGTTTTGTGTCACTGTAATAAATTACCTGACACAGGCTGCTTATGAAGTAAAGAAAGGTTTATTTTGACTCATGGTTCTGGAGGCTTAAGTTCAAGATCATGGAGCCCCCTTAGTTTGGGCCTCTGGTGAAGGTGGTGCATCAAGGTGGGAGCCCATGTCAGAGTGAGCAGTCACATTTCAAGTCAGGAACCGAGAGAGAAGGGCAGGATCCCACGGCCCCCTTTAAGGTATTCCCAAAGCTCCTGCCCTTAATGACCTCTCCCCCACCCCTCCATTTATTAAATGAACAGACAAATAATGGACTGTGGGTTCCAAACTCCTCCTAGGACCAATCATTCTGATTCGAGGCCACATGCCTGCTCCCTTATCTAGAGGACAGGTTCCAAGACCCCCATGGATGTCTGAAACCATAGATAGAACCAAGCCTGGTACATACTGTTGTCTTTTTCCTCTATATACATACCTATGACAAAATTTATTTTTACAGTTTATTAGGCTTAGTAAGAGATTAACAACAACTACTAATAAAATAAAACAAGTGTAACAGTATACTGTAATAAAAGGTATGTGAATTCAGTATCTCTTACTTGAAAGAGTCAAGAATATCTGTGTTAATATAGCATCTTCAGACTCTGGTTGACGGCGGGTAGCAGAAACCTTGGAAAGTAACAGCGTGGAGATGGGGGGCTCACGTCATTGATGCTGCCATTATCCCAGCCAGCCCCTCATCAGTGACAGCTTCATCCTCCTGAAAACAGTCCTGAACTCAGACCCCCATCCCTGCAGCTTCTGCGGATCTTTTCCCTTCTCCCCATGGGAACCCAGCATCTGATGGAGGGCTTTCTGGTGCTGAGTGACGGGTGGGAAGGGTGAGTCTCCCTCCTCCCCAACCCGCTTGGCTGATGCCTGAGAATGCAGCACAATGCAAACCAAGCCCCTGATTCGCACAGCCAGGAGCACGGCCCCGGGTCCCTGCGCGCAGGTGTGCCAGGTAGGTAGGGTCCCAACCTCAGGGGGCCCCGCAGATTCCCAAGGGGAGAGAGCAGTGCTGCAGCCTGCCACAGCCTCTTCCGGATTCGCACCTTAACTATTATCAACTGCTTATTTGCCTCATCCAGTGGGGACTGTTCTTCCGAGTGGGCGGATCTCGGCTCCCCAGCAATTGTGGGGACAGTTGTTTGAGGGAAATCACGGAGAAAGCTAGGACTGAGTCCCAGGCAACATAGAGGTCAAAATCATGAGTTCCTGGAGTCTTGGGACCCCCACCAATGAGGATGGGGAGGGATCTTTTATCATCACACTCCTGGCACCTGCTAATAGAGTCCGAGAGAATGAATAGCCAAGAAGGCACGTGCTGGGGGGGCCTCTGCCTGCCAGCTGCAGGTGGGAGCTCAGGGGAAGTCTGCAGCATGGGTGGAGCTGAGAACCCACCAGTGGCATTTTGGAGTTAGGCCAGTTCGTCCCCCATCCGGTTGTGAGAAAGTTACGGTTCACCTGCATTAGTTTACTCACCTGAGAAATGGGCCTAATGGAGCCAGTTCCCGGAGCTCTGGGAACAGCAAATGAGTGGTTTGATCAGGGCAGTGTGTGTTGCCCTCGGAACCCAGCACAAACGGTCGCAGCAGCGGACCACGCCCCATTCAGGACCGTGGGGCTCCTGCCCAGCGTCTGCTGTGCCCCCCCTGGGGTCAGGAACCCCCACTAGATGACTCTGCCTGCCATGACGGGAAGCCTAGGGCTGAGCTCAGGAGGTGGACAGAGTCGTGCCTCATGGGTTCAAGTGCAGTCAGACGAGTTGGGACCCCCTTGTGATGTCCAGCTCAGGAACTGGTGAAGCTGGATTGAGTTCTAACCCAGAGCAGACCTGGGGTGCACAGGGAGCCCTGTGGCCCCCGACATAGGGTGAGGGTCCAGGCTGCTGATGAGCACAAACCTGTCCTGCCTTCCCGCCTGCGCGTGGGCAGGGAGGTGGGAATGTTCCGAGCTGTCTGCCTGCTGGGCTTGGGCCTGTGACAGCTGCACATGGGGACAGCTGCCTCAGCTTCAGGACACAGGATCTGCCCCCGAGATTAATAACAGAGCCCAGCCAAGCCTGCTGGGAGGGAAGCAGGGCTAGGGTTACCTCGCACCAGGAAATGCGCCTACCCTGCTGACAGCGGGTGAGGAGTCTGCAGGATGGATGGGCTCCTGGGGCGCCAGGGGTGGCTGGGCAAGGCAGTCACAGCTGGCCCGGCCAAATCCGCTCCCCGGGGATGCAAACCGACCCTCCCAAGAGCCGCTTGCTTTCCGCTGAATCCAGAACCAGCATGTGCTGATCTCCAAGAATTATGTGAAGAGTTAGGAATGGAAACCAAATGTCGGTGTCAGGTAGAGAGAGCGGATGGATCCTGAGGCCCAGCAGACCTGGGAGCTGCAGGGGCTCAGGCTCCTGGGGCCAGCACAGATGTCTAGGTGAAAGGAGCCTTGTGCATTTTCTTAAAAAAGTAAAAAAAAGGTTTATTTTTTACCCCTGGTGTTTATGATAGAAAAATCTAGAAAACAAAGGAAAGAAATCATTTGTCCTATTTTGCAAAAAATGTTAAACTTGAAAATTTTTCATTGCAGTAAAATAAACCATTTTTAAGCAGAGAGTTCAGTGACATTAAGTACATTTGCGCTGTCATGAAGTCATGGCTATCGTCCATCTGGGGAACTCTTTTTATCTTGCAAAACTGAAACCCTGTCCCCATTCAACGCCAGCTCCCCAGGCCTCCCCTCCCCCAGCTCCTGGCGGCTGCCTTTCTCCATTTTGTTTCTGTGAATTTGACGGCTGTAGGTACCTCCTGTAAGTGGAAGCATACGTGTTTGTTATTTGACTGGATTATTTCACTTAGCAAGAGTTTCTCAGGTTTCATCTGTGTTGTAGGATGTGTTGAAACTGCCTTCCTTTTAAAAGCTGGATTATATTCATATGCACACACGCACACACACACACACACACACACACACACATTTGATGGATACTTGGATTTTTTCCACCTTTTGACTATTATAATTTTCTTTTTCCTGGTAGTGGACATGGAACCCAGGAGTTCTCTGTATTATTTTGCCTTTTCTTTTTCAGTGCTGGGGATTGCACCCAGGGCCTCCAGCATGCTAGACCAGCGTTCTATCACTGTTACTCCCCAGCCCTTTTTATTTTATTTTATTTTATTGTTTTAAATTTTGAGATAAGGACTTGCTAAGTTGCTGAGGCTGGCCTTGAATTTGCAATTCTCCTGCCTCAGCCTCCTGAGTAGCTGAGACTACAGGAATCACTGTGCCTGGCCTTTCGTGGTATTTTTTGAGGAAGGGAAACTTTCAGTTTTGATTTATTACATGAATCTTTTTTTTTTCTTTTAATTTAAAATTCTGTTGTCTGATTTTTGGGTGTCATAGCCAAAGAATCATCACCAAATCCAAAGCCATGAAGCTTTTGCCCTATGTCTTCTAAGAGTTTTGTACTTTCAGACTTTACGTTTAGATCTTTAGTTCATTTCTGAGCTATTTTTCATGTGTGGTATAAGGTCACGATCCAGCTTCACCCCCCTTTTTTTTTTTTTTTGCAGTGCTGGGGATTGAACCCAGGGCCTTGTGCTTGCAAGGCAAGCACTCTACCAACTGAGCTATCTCCCCAGCCCCAGCTTCACCCTTTTGCAGGAGGATATTGAATTTTCCTAATACCGTGTTGAAAAGACTGTTCCGGTCCGATAATTCTGTATCTGAGAGGCAGTGACTGTCTGCCTTTGGACTGACTTCATTTTGATCTTTGCTCTATGCTTATTTATTTCTTGCTTTTGCACAGTTGGTATCCCATAGCGTCTATTGAGAAGGACAGGCAGTGCACTTAGTCTCGGGTCCTGCCTTTTCCCTTTAACCTATTTGCCAGAGTCTTCAGGAAGCAGTTTCCATTCATCCCGTAGAAGGTGACGGACGGCCCTGGGTTCCCAGGGAGGGGTGCTTTGCTGAGCGCACAAGGTAATGTAGAAAGGGGCCTCCAAAATCTGGTGGAGGAGATCGAATAATTACCACGCGAGGTTTGCGGTTTGGAGTGACCTCGATCTGGACAAGGGTGCTCTGGTTTGGATTTTAAATATTCCCCAAGGCCCATCATATGCTACAGCGTTGGTCACAAGCCTGTGGTGCTACTGAGAGGCAATAGATCCTGTAGGAGGTGGGGCCTAGTGAGAGGAAACTAGGCCATTGAGGGGCATGCTTTGAAGGGGACACTGGGACCCTGGTCCCTTCCCCTCTCCTTTTCCTTCCTGTATACTCTAAGATGAACAGCCTCTTCCACTGAAGTTCTGACTCACCACAGGCCCCCAGACAACAAAGCCAAGTGACTGTGGACCGAGATCTCTGAAACCATAGGCAGAAACAAATCTTTCCATTTTAAGTTGATTTTCTCAGGTATTTTGTCACAGTGACAGAAAGCTGACTAATACAAAGTGATGTAAGGAAACAGGCAGGAGCAAGGTATCATTTCTACTTCAAAGTTGCAGATTAAATAAGAATCATCCTTAAAGTGCATGACTTTATCCTTACTGGGTCATATATTTGAATTTTTAATTTTACTTTTCAGTTTTTATAAAAGTTACACAGGTACACAAATTAAGGAATCAATTCTACGAAGCTTAAAATGGTAAATGATAGTCCTCTATCATCCACCTCTTCTTCTCCCCAGAGACAACCACATCTCCAAAAATCAGAATCATTACATTGCTATGTATGGAAATGATCTTTCCACTTTAGGTGTTAGGTTCGATGCTCCACTATGAAAGATGAGGGTGGAACATCGTCTGCACACTGGTGTCCCCTTCCCACACATTTCCTGTTACCCCCTTCCTGATACACTTCATTTATACCACAATTCTGGTTAGCTCAGTACTGAGGACTTCCAGTCCACTCTTGGGATAGCTGAGCCTGGCAGCAGATTATGATTTTTCCTTCCCACATTTTTCACTTTTCTTATTTCCTCTCAGTTGGCTTTCTTTCTTCTTCTTCTTCTTTTTTTTTCTGTTGTATGTTTTTTTTTTTAATATTTTTCATTTTTACAGACACATTTTGATTCATTGTACACATATGGAGTACAACTTTTCATTTCTATGGCGGTACACAATGTATAGTCACACCATTCATGTAATCATACATATATATAGGGTAATACTGTTTCATTCTACTGTTTTTCCATCACCACCTTCTCCCTCCCCCTTTACCTCTACACCCTCCAAAGTTACTTCATTCTTCTATTCCCCCCCGCTACTCTCCATCGTTATATATTGTCATGCACTTATCAGAGAAAACATTCGGCCTTTGGTTTTTTGGGCTTGGCTTATTTTCACTAAGCATAATATTTTCCAACTTCATCCATTTACCAGCAAATGCCATAATTTTATTCTTCTTTATGGCTGAGTAGTATTCCATTGAATATATATACCACAGTTTCTTTATCCATTCATCAATTGAAGGGCATCTAGGTTGGTTCCACAATCTAGCTATTGTGAATTGAGCTGCTATGAACATTGATGTGGCTGCATCACTGTAGTATGCTGATTTTAAGTCCTTTGGGTATAAACCGAGGAGTGGGATAGCTGGGTCAAATGGTGGGTCCATTCCAAGCTTTCTGAGGAATCTCCATACTGCTTTCCAGAGTGGCTGCACCAATTTGCAACTCCACCAGCAATGTATGAGTGTGCCTTTTTCCCCACATCCACAATTCTTATTGCTTGTGTTCTTGATAATAGCCATTCTAATTGGAGTTAGATGAAATCTTAGTTTTAATTTGCATTTCTCTAATTACCAGGAATGCTGAGCACTTTTTCATATATTTGTTGATCACCTGTGTATCTTCTTCCATGAAGTGTCTGCCCATTTCCTTAGCCCATTTATTGATTGGGTTCTTTGTATTTTGGGTGTAGAGTTTTAAGTTCTTTATAAACTTTGGAGATGAGTACTGTGTCTGAAGTGTGTGTGGAAAAGATTTTCTCCCACTCTGTAGGCTCTCTCCACATTATTGATTGTTTCCTGTGCTGAGAAAAAACTTTTTAGTTTGAACCTATCCCATTTTTTGATTCTTGCTTTTATTTCTTGTGCTATGGGGGTCTTGTTAAGGAAGTCTGGTCCTAAGCCAACGTGATGGAGATTCAGGCCTACTTTTTCTTCTATTTGGTGAAGGGTCTCAGGTCTAATTTCTAGATCCTTGATCCATTCTGAGTTGAGTTTTGTACAGGGAGAGAGATAGGGGTTTAGTTTCATTTTACTGCTTATGGATTGCCAGTTTCCCCAGCACCATTTATTGAAGAGGCTATCTTTTCTCCATTGTAAGTTTTTGGCATTTTGTCTAGTATGAGGTTACTGTACTTATGTGGTTATGTCTCCATGTCTTCTATCCTGCACCATTGGTCTACCTGTCTATTTTGGTGCCAATACCATGCCATTTTTGTTACTATTGCTCTATAGTAGAGTTTAAGGTCTGGTATTGTGATACCTCCTGCATCACTCTTCCTGCCCAGGATTGCTTTGGCTATTCTGGGTCTTTTGTTCTTCCAGATGAATTTCATGATTGCTTTTTCTGTTTCCATGAGAAATGTCATAGGGATTTTAATTGGAATTATGTTAAATCTGTATAGCGCCTTTGGAAGTATGGCCATTTTGACAATATTAATTCTGCTTATCCAAGAATATGGGAGATCTTTCCATCTTCTAAGGTCTCCCTCAATTTCTTTCTTCAGTGTTTTGTAGTTTTCATTGTAAAGATCTTTTATCTCTTTGGTTAGATTGATTCCCAAGTATTTTTTTTTTTTTTTGAGGCTATTGCAAATGGAGTTGTTTTCCTCATTTCCCTTTCAGATGTTTTATTGCTTGTGTATAAAAATGCTTTAGATTTATACGTGTTGATTTTATAACCTGCTATTTTGCTGAATTCATTGATGAGGTCTAGAAGTTTTCTGGAGGAGTTTTTTGGATCCTCTAAATATAGAATCATGTCATCAGCAAATAGTGACAGCTTAAGTTCCTCTTTTCCTATTTGTATTCCTTTAATTTCTTTAGTCTGTCTAATTGCTCTGACTAGTATTTCAAGGACAATGTTGAATAGAAGTGGTGAAAGAGGACATCCCTGTCTTGTTCCCATTTTTAAAGGGAATGCTTTCAGTTATTCTCCATTAAGTATGATGTTGGCTGTGGGTTTAGCATAAATAACCTTTACAATGTTCAGGTATGTTCCTACTATCCCTATTTTTTCTAGTGTTTTGAGCACGAAGGGGTGTTGTATTTTGTCAAATGCTTTTCCTGTGTCAATTGAAATAACCATATGGTTCTTATCCTTAAGTTTATTGACATGATGGATTACATTTATTGATTTACGGATATTAAACCATCCTTGCATTCCAGGGATAAACCCCACTTGAAAATTGTGGTACACAATTTTCTTAAAATGTTTTTGGATGCGGTTTGCCAATATTTTGTTAAGGATCTTTGCATCTATATTCATCAAGGATATTGGTCTAAAATTTTCTTTCCTTGATGTGTCTTTGCCTAGTTTGGGTATGAGGGTGATATTAGCTTCATAGAATGAGTTAGGTAGGGTACCCTCCTTTTCTATTTCCTGGAATACTTTGAGAAGTATTGGAATGAGTTCTTCTTTGAAGGTCTTGTAGAACTCGGCTGAGAATCCATCTGGTCCTGGGTTTTTCTTGGATGGTAGGTTTTTAATGGCTTCTTCTATTTCATTGCTTGATGTTGATCTGTTTAAATTGTGTATGTCCTCCTGGTTCAGTTTGGGAGGAGCATATGTTTCTAGAAATTTGTCAATGTCTTCAGTAGTTTCTATTTTGTTGGAATACAGATTTTCAAAGTAGTTTCTCATTATGTTCTGTATCTCAGTGGTGTCTGTCGTGATATTTCCTTTTTCATCATGAATTTTAGTAATTTGAGTCTTCTCTCTTCTTCTCTATGTTAGTGTGGCTAAGGGTTTGTCTATTTTGTTTACTTTCTCAAAGAACCAACTTTTTTTGGTCCATTTTTTGAATTGTTTCTTTTGTTTCAATTTCATTGATTTCAGCTCTGATTTTAATTATTCCCTGTCTTCCACTACTTTTGCTGTTATTCTGTTCTTCTTTTTCTAGGGCTTTGAGCTGTAATGTTAGGTCATTTAGTTGTTGGCTTTTCATTCTTTTCTTGAATGCGCTCCATGCAATGAATTTTCCTCTTAGTACCGCTTTCATAGTGTCCCAGAGATTTTGATATGTTGTATTGTCATTCTCATTGACCTCTAAGAATTTTTTTATCTCCTCCCTGATGTTTTCTGTTATCCATGTTTCAATCAATAGCATATTATTTAGTCTCCAGGGGTTGGAGTAATTTCTGTTTTTTTTTTATTTTGTCATTGATTTCTACTCTCAGTCCATTATGATCTGATAGAACACAAGGCAGTATCTCTATTTTTTTGCATTTCCTAAAGGCTGCTTTGTGGCATAACATATGGTCTATTTTTGAGAAGGTTCCATGTGCTGCTGAGAAGAAAGTGAATTCGCTCATTGAGGGATGGAATATTCTATATATGTCTATTAAGTCTAGGTTATTGATTGTGTTATTGAGTTCTATGGTTTCTTTGGTTGGATTTTGTTTGGAAGATCTATCCAGTGGTGACAGCAGTGTGTTAAAGTCACCCAGAATTATTGTGTTGTGGTCTATTTGATTCCTGGAATTGAGAAGGATTTGTTTGATGTTCAGGGATGCACTGTTGTTTGGGGCATAAATATTTATGATCATTATGTCTTCCTGATTTATGGTTCCATTAAGCAGTATGAAATGTCCTTCTTTATCCCTTCTGACTAACTTTGGCTTGAAGTCCACTTTATCTGAGATAAGGATGGAAACCCCCACTTTTTTACTGAGTCCATGTGAGTGGTAGGTTTTTTCCATCCTTTCACCTTTAGTCTGTGGATATCTTCTTCTATGAGATGAGTCTCTAGCAGGCAGCATATGGTTGGGTCTTTCTTTTTAATCCATTCTGCCAGTCTATGTCTTTTGATTGAGGAGTTTAGGTCATTAACGCTCAGGGTTATTATTGAGATATGAGTTGTATTCCCAGTCATTTGGGCTTATTTTTGGTTTTTAACTTGGCTCGGTTTCTCCTTTGAGTGGTTTTTCTCTAAGGTAGTTCCTCCCTTTGCTGACCTCCATTGTTGTTTTTCATTTCCTCCTCATGGAATATTTTGTTGAGAACATTCTGTAGCGCAGGCTTTCTATTTGTAAATTCTTTTAGCTTTTGTTGATCATGGAAGGATTTTATTTCATCTTCAAACCTGAAGTTTAGTTTTGCTGGGTATAGGATTCTTGGTTGGTAACCATGTTCTTTCAGAGCTTGAAATATGTTGTTCCAGGCCCTTCTAGCTTTTAGAGTCTGGGTTGAGAAGTCTGCTGATATCTGTATTGGTTTCCCCCATAGGTAATCTGATGCTTTTCTCTCACAGTGTTCAAAATCCTATCTTTATTTTGAATGTTAGGCATTTTCATTATAATGTGCCTTGGTGTGGATCTGTTGTGATTTTGTGCATTTGGTGTTCTGTAAGCCTCTTGTAATTGATTTTCAATTTCATTCTTCAGGCTTGGGAAATTTTCTGATATTATTTCATTGAATAGGTTGTTCATTCCTTTGGTTTGTATCTCTGTGCCTTCCTCCACCCCAATAATTCTTAAATTTGGTCTTTTCATGATGTCCCATAGTTCTTGGAGATTCTGTTCATGATTTTTTACCATTTTCTCTGTTTGGGCTACTTTATTTTCAAGATTAAATATTTTGTCTTCATTGTCTGAGGTTCTGTCTTCCAAGTGGTCTAGTCTTTTGGTGATGCTTTCCATTGAGTTTTTTATTTAGTTTATTGTTTCCTTCATTTCAAGGATTTCCATATGTCTTTTTTTTGAGAATCTCTATCTCTATGTTGAAATGATCTTTTGCTTCCTGCAGTTGCTCTTTCAAATGCCTATTGGTATTATCATTCATTGCCTGCATTTGCCCTCTTATCTCATCCTTCGCTTCACAAATCATCTTTATCATGTATAATCTGAATTCCTTTACTGACATTTCTCCTACCATACTGTCATTGGATTCTATATTAATATAGAATCTAGATTTGTTTGGATCATCTTCTTCCCTTGTTTTTTCATGTTGTTCATGTATCTTCCCCTCTAGCAATATAGATCTGGGGTATTGCAGATACCCTCCTATGGGCTTATAGTGGCCTTATAGGTTTCCTAAACTTTTTCTTTAAGGAGGAGATCAATATTAGCAGTGCCCAATTCAGACACTATGCAATCCTAGACCAAATAGCTCCTATGAGGACATTAACAATGTTGTCATAATAAACAGAATGAGTTCAATTAATTATCTTCAGATTTGCAATAAGGTCTGCAGTTTCTAATGGAGGACAAAGAGGATGCAGAGGGATGTAGGATGTAGCTGTTAATGGGATAAGAAAAGAATATACAGAAGTTCTAGATAATAGAAAGGGTGAGAGTATAATCAAAAGAAATTGGTTGTTAGCATGCAAAAAGGGAGAAAGAGACTCTGAGGGAACAGGTAAACAAAAGGAAAAGAGAGCAAGAAAAGTAAAGAAATAAAAACTTAAAATTGTTCAATAAGGAGAAAAAAGAAAATCGACAATATAATAGTCATATAGTATTCAAACCTCCCAGTCTTCAGTGGCCTGATGTATGAGAGGTACCTGACAATGAGCTTCCAGTCTCCAGCAGGCGTCTCAGGATGGGATTTGCCCCACCTAAAGATGGGAGCTACAGCTTCCAGGATTATCCAAGATGGCTGCTGTGGCTTCCAAATGTGTTGGCAAATGGGGAGCTACAGCTCGGGGTGTGGACATGGGCAGCTGGAGGTTCTGGAAGTGGGGTGCAGTTTGTTGGGCAGGGGTCCTGGAGGTGGGGTGTTTTTGGTGTGGTTGTGGGATCCTGGAGGCAGGGTGCAATCTGTCAGTCTGGGGGTCCTGGTGATAGGGAGCAGTCAGTCTGGGGGGCACTGGTGGCCAGGAGCAGTCAGTCAATGTGAGGACCCCAGAGGCAGGGAGTGATCTGTCAGGCTGAGGGATCCTGGAGGCAGGGCTCAGTCAGTCTGGTCCTACGGGGCCTGGCTGTTGTCTCAAAATGGCGGCAGCCATGTGTAATCAAACCTGCAGGTACTGTGACAGAGAACTTGCAGGCAACAGCAGGCAGCTGGCGCTCCACAGGATGTCGGCGATCAGTTTGCTGACTGCTGTTGGACAATTGGGAGGTGAACTTCAGGCAGTGGGTGATGGATAGGTGTAAGGCAGGCGATGGACAGGCAAGAGGCAGGCAAATGGCGGATGGTAGGTGCCTGACAGTGAGCAATCTGCACTCAGAAAAGGTGTTGATATGCCAGTAGACCGCAGGTGATCACAGTAGACAAATGGGGTAAACAGCAGGGGGATCAATAAGCAGCAAAAACTGCCTCACCAAGAAAGAGATATCCTCTGCTTGAAACCCAAGTTATGGAGCGACAAGGAATGCAGCCTCCCTCTAGTCCACCAACTTGGATCCTCTCAGTTGGCTTTCTGTGGGATTATTCTATATCATGCCCAAACTCTCTCCTGGTTGCACAAATTTTCTTCTGAGCTGGGCTGATGGGGGTGAGATGTACAATCTAGGAATCTTGGAATCACTGTTTATCCACATCCCCAAGCATCTCCTTTGTGTGGAGACCCTCTCTCTACTGCATTGCAGATCTGCTGTTTTTTATTTACTCCCTTATTGTGATGAAGCGCATCCTGCAGTAGCTTTCTGAGAAAGTAAGACTTTTGCCCAAGTCAGGCTGAGACTTCCTTAGCTTGTCTCTAGGAATTCATACCTTCTATTAACTTCTAGACTCGGTAATTCTTTTTCTTTCTGCCCAATTTACCCATGCCTTAAATAATATGTCTTTCTTTTGTGATATTTTAACCAGCATCATGAGTGCTGAACCAAGAAAGGTTCATGGACGAGATTTAGGTAGAGGACAAAAAAAGGAGACTCTCTGGGGAAGATGAAAAGCAGCCTTTCTGCAGAGTCTCCAGGGGAGGGAGCCTGTTGTTGGACAGACGCTGTCTGTGCTGGGCCTCTTGGGTGCCAGGAGCTGTGAGTGATCAGGGCAAATGCCACAGGGCCCAGGAGCTCCTGTGGGTCAGATACCCACTGGGAGCAAACACCCAAGGTGTCTGGGGCTATCGACCTCAGCCTGATCTTAGGACAACTTAGGACATGTATGTGAACGTGTGAGTGCCTGACCCACTGTCCTCTGGGAAACTGAGTCACTGGTCTCTCCCCTGGAGCAGGACGGCAGTTTCCAGGGGTCCTGCCTGAAGCGAGGTCATTGTCTACACCATTCCCACCACAACTTTCTAAAGCCACTTTTAAAGAAGCCGTGGCTTCTTATAATTTCCCTATTCTGGGATGGTGACGTGCCCAGAGAGGGCGTGGAAGCTCCCAGCCACACCCTTCACCCCAGACCTCGCCCTCTGCAGGTCTTCCTTTAGGCTGTTCCCAAGCGGTGGCCTACCTGTTAATTGGCAACAGGGAAAAACAAAAGCAGGTAAACAGAGAGAATCCAAGAGGCACCAGTGGGAGCCGATGGAGAAGGGAGACTTTTCCAGAGGTTGGAAGTCACTTCTCTGAGGCTGCGAGGCCTCCCACAGACCCCCCGAGGATTCTGTGCCCCTCTCTCCTCCCCAGTGACTTCAGGGGTCCACCAGGACAGCGTGCCCCTCTTCCGTCTCCTTTCTGGCCTGTGTCCCCCGCCCTGCCTCTCTGCCCTGACCTGCTAACCAAAGCCTTCTGTCCTGGGGTCAGCGTTGCCTGGCTGTGGTAACAGGACCCTCAAGGGGGGACGGAGCAGAGGAAGGAAGGGGGCTGGGCGAAGCCCCGCCCTCCCAGCCAGAGCAGATGGTGAAGACAAACACGCTTGTTTGCCTCTCTGGGGCGTCTGGTTCTGGGCCGAGGTTGGAGTCCTCTGATCTTGGCGTTGCTCACACACGACGGTCTGTGGGCGTGTGTGGTGGGCTGTGGGTCACCCCCTTTTTGCTGGAAACACTGGGGTCTGGATGAGCATCTACCCTCGGGCCTGGTTGTGTCAGAGCTACGGTTCATCCTGGGCAGCTGGTGAGGTCCGTCCCCAGGCCTGGGTGTCCTGGGGGAGTGTCAGCGAAGGTCCTGCTGTGCGACAGCTGGACCCAGGAGATTCCGAGAGCAAGGCCAGCTTCCTCTACCTGGTTCCCTTCTCATAGGTTTCCGTGTGACTCCAGGAGGGAGCCAGCTCCACATTCAGACTCCATTTTGGAGGCCTCGGAATCTCTGCGGGCTCCGTTTGGAATTCAGTGATAGCCCCCGTAGTTTGCCACTGACCTGCTGCCCCTGATAGGGAAACGGGGCTAAGAGACCAGGAGGGACTTGTCCCAGGCCATTCAGCTGGGGAGTGCTGAGCCAGGGCTGGAATCTCGTGTTTTCCGACTTCACATCCTGCGTGGTGCCGCTCAGGGTCTGTATGTGGAGGGGAAGGGTCAGAGGGTGCTAGAATGTGGTGTCTTAGTGGAGAACTCCAGGTACAGCGAGGCCACCAGACCAGGAGACGATGCCACTGAGGTGATATTTATTACTCACAGTCGGTGCCCAAGAGGAGGGGTGTGCCCAGTGGGTCACAGGGGGAAGCCCTGGGCCAGCCAGGAGGCAGAGGGAGGCAGGGAAACCTAGTCAAGGCCTTCACTGTGGTTTCCACAGGAAGGAAGGGCCAAGGCCGGGCCAGCAGACTCAGGACTGGCTGGCTTGGATAATTTCAGCAGGCTCCGGGGCCTGGGGGCAGTCCCTAGCTGTCTCCTACCTGGCTCTGGGGCAATTAGGGCCGGTGGCTAGTGACCTGGGGTGCTTGAAAAAGGAGGTGGTTAGGGGGGTGGACTCTGGACTGATGGGTCTGTGTTCAAAAAGTGCTCGCCTGGGAGGGAGCCAGGGGACCAGAGCAAGGCGACTCGGGGGGCCTTACCGGGCTGTTAGAACTAGGTGCGCCAGGTTTGGGCCCAGGCGGCCGATGTTGAAGCACCGTTAGAAGCACAGTGCACACGGGGTCCTGCGAGAGCCCGCCATTGAGCGCTGCCCGGATGTGGCCGCTGTCGCCAAGTCGCCGACGTGGACCCATCCAGACCTCAGGCCCACAGTTTTAGCCGAGCCTTGAATTATTTGCTAATCCCTCCTCTGTTCCCTGTGCTCTCAGTTAGACTATCAACTCGGCAGCTAGAGCCCAGGCCCGCCCTGCGCCAGGACCATCCTGGAGCCTAAGCGCAGGGCCGAGCCGTTTGCGCCTCCGCGCTCAGTAGGTTCGTGCGCCTCTTCATGATGAGCCGCAGGCCGCGTGCTGCGCGGGTCCTGGTGTAGATCGGGAGGTGGAGGCACGGGAGGACACCCAGCCAAGAAGGGCAGAACTGGGACTGGAACCCAGGCTGTCTGAGCCCGTGACCTTGACGGCTGCGCAGCATGACCTTGAGCATGGATGAGTGAAGGAGGAACCAAGGCCAGGGTGACCTGGCCGCAGTCCACCCAGAGGGGACAGCGCCCTGGGACAGGAGTCCAGTGGGGCAGTCGGGCAGGCCCAGGAGAGGGACATGGCCCAAGACGTGGGGGGATGGAAACGATGGAGGAGAGAGGACATTCTAGTAGAGTCAGTGACATGGCAGGAGGGATGTCCCAGGTTGGTGACAATAGCAGGAGCCACCTGGGAGAGTGGGTCTGTGATGTGTGTCCACCTCCTGCTCCCACAGTCCCCTTCTGGGTCCATAGTTATGAGCATGTGTCCTCTGTTCCAATCGGGGACCAGGATTTTGTACACCAAGCTGAGGGTGTTGTCTGGGAACCCCAGGGAGGGTGACACACGATGGGGATCCAATTCCCGATGATCTGAAACGTGCTTCCCTCCACAGCCTGGCGTCTCGCTCCTTCCAGGCAAGGATTCCGGGCCCAGCGTGGCCACCGACACGGGAGGCAGAAGAATAGCCCCCGCGATGCCCAAATCCTAACCCCAAGAGCCTGTGACCATTACCCTGTGTGGCAAAAGGACTTCTCAGATGTGACTAAGTCAAGGATCTCCAGTTGGGAGATCCAGTTGGATCATCGGCTGGCCCAGTCTGATCCAAGGGTCCTTGTAAGGGTGGGGCAGGGAGCGAGTGGGGGGGGTATGACCTTGGGACCAAGAGTCTGGAGCGATGTGGGGGACTGGCCTCCAGCCACGGAAGGAGGGTGAATTCCAGAAGCTGGAGAAAGAGCAAATGGACTCCTTTCCTGGAGCCTTGGGAGGGAATCAGCCTGGCCACAGCCTTGATTAAAGTCCACACGAGACTGATTTGGGTCTTCTCATCTCCAGAGTTGTTGATAATAGATATGTGTCATTTTAAGTCACCAAATTGGTCATCACAACAGCAGTGGGACACCATTACACCATGTCCCCTCTCTGAACCACACTCCTTCCGTGTGTAGAATGGTCACAATGTCCTCGTTCTGATTCTCAAGTCTCTGAGGATCAGAAAGCAGGAGGCCAGGTCTTCTCCGCTCTTGGGAGGATTTTCTGTCCCCATAAAGCAGTTTCCAGACCTCACTGTTGTCTGACTCCAAATGTCCCGTTGTGAGGTCCCCTCTGAGGGGAGAGAACCTTATCCTGAGGAATTCTAACCAGAAGCCTGGCAAACCCACCCCAGGGCTGATTAAAAGAAATCTTTCTGGGAGGAAAACAGCGTCATTAGTTTTCTGCTTTTTATGTCGGACCATGGGGGTGGCCTGGTTCAGAGCATTCTGCAGCCTGCTGTGGATTTAATTTTCTGTTTTGATCCCACGGAGAAACCCACAAACAAGCAGAACTGCAGGAGGCAGGCCCTGGAGCTCCCGGGAAGCTGCGCAGAAGCTGGCTGCTCCCTGGCTGGCTCCTGGGAATTGCCCGCTGCGGGGGTTCCTCGGGGGAAAGCCCTTTAATCAACAGGGCTGCAGGGGAAAAGAACTTTGCAGGGACAAATCAAGAACCTGAGACAGTCTTTCCCGCTGGTTGCCGGGGAGAGTTGTAATTCCTCCATGCTGATTGTGGGCCTTTCTTGTGGGCAGCCCAGGGGACACACAGGCCTTGGGTGCAGCAGCCAGATGAGATGGGGGAGTGAGGGGAAGGTGGGCTCCTTCCACCTTCCACTGGAGGGACATCTGCCTTTAATCACTGCTGAGAACAAAGGAGGCCAAGTAATTGCTCGCCACTGACCGGGGGCAGCTCGGGTTTCTCAGGAGGCTACAGCCATGGCTGGGTGGGGGTCTCGGCCTCTGGGTCATCATGTGCACAGGAGCTGCTGAGAAATCCTTCCGGTACCAGCTCTGTCCATATCTTGCCCTTGCTTAAAAACCCCCGGAGGGCTCCCCATGGCCTGGGCCCAGGCTCTGATCTCCTGTGTGGCCCTCAAGGCCTCCTGTGGTTGGCTCCTTCTGGACTCAGTCTGGCTTCCCTCACCCTGAACTGGCCACTCCAGCCCGACACAGCCCCTTGGACAGTGCCAGAGCTTTTAGGCCTTTGCGAATGTCTTCTGTTCCTGACTCCGGCCAGCATGGTAGGTCACAAGAGCAGGATTTCTTGTCTTCCAGAAGAGACCTGGGAGGCCTGGACCAAGGTGGCAGGGACAGGACAGGGACAGAGAGATGCTATGGAGGGAACATGGAGCCCGTGGCCACTAGCCACTGGACTGAGGAGAAGCCTGGACAGTGGTGTTCTTTGCCAAGAGGAGGCCCACAGGAAGAGGAGCCCGGCTGGACGTGGGATGACACTCACTGGGCAGTGTGTGGAACCTTCCCTGGGGGGGGGGGGGTCTGGAACGGACAAGCTCTTTTGAGGGGGCACGGAGGGAGAAAGGCGGGCTTGTGGGACTTGGGGGACCCCAGAATCTTGAACGAGGAAGAAAGCCAGGAGTTGGGTGGTGGGGATCAGGACGGGGAGACTTCGGAGACAGGGGACTGAGGAGGTTGTGTCAGGAGACCCTCAGCTGGAGAGTAGGTGCAGCTGGTAGAAGAGAGGGGCAGGTGGGGCAGGTAGGGAGCCTGGGAATGTGGCCGCCCCTCTTGAGAACAGTGGCCCCCGAGAGGAGGACAAAATCTGGGATCGTGGAGTCTGGGAGCCCAGAACATGTGGATTGCTGGAGCAGGAGTCAGTGAAGAACAGACGTGAAAGAAAGCTTAGAAAACCAGGGTGCCATGCTTGTGGTTTGGGGGCGTTCCTCGGCCTCCAGGCTTGGGGAGCTGCTGGGGGGACAGGCTGCAAGATGACGAGGCGGCAGGAGAGTCGAGAGTGCAGACAGGCAGGAGCTGGGGCCGGAGGGGCTTCCTGGGGAGGCCTGGGGAGGGCTCAGCCTCCCCAAGGGGACTTCCTGTCCCACATGGCTTCCCCAAACCACCAGTCCTTGGGGACACCTGGGTCGTGTTGTGTGCCTACGTCACCTCATCAGATTTCACGTCTCCTTTTCAGCACTCATGCCAGTGACCATCTGAATCTGGTGCTTAGATAGGACTCAGTGTTCATTGAACACATGGGTAAGAATTGCCCCAGCCTGTTGTTTAACCTTTATTTTTTGAAAAACCAAATTAAATACAGTGATGGGCCCAGTCTTTGTTGTATTGTGTACTGGGTTTCTACTTACCGGCACACTCATGTAAACCACCATTCAGACCCACGTACAGGACCTTTCCAGCACCCAGAAGGCTCTGGTTTGTCCAGGCAGCACCCCAGAGCTGATCATGAGTCCAGTTTCATCACTATTCAATAGCTTTGCTTCTTCCTATACTTGATGGACCCTGGTGGGTCTGACTTCTTTCTCTCAAATGATCTCTTTGAGAATTGTTTATAATATTGAAAATGTGTGTTTTTTATTTTTATTTTTTGGAGGCACTTGGGATTGAGCCCAGAGATACTCTACCATTGAGCTACACCCCCAGCTCATTTTTATTTTATTTTGAGACAGGGTCTCACTAAGTTGCCCCGACTGGCCTTGCACTCTGGCTTCTCCTGCCTCAGCCTCCCAAGTCGCTGGGATTACAGGCGCCTAACTTGGTTTGTCCTCTTTTCGGCTATGGCGTTGTCCCTTGGAGGATTTCCATACTCTAGTCACATTCCTCTTGGTGGACAGCTGAGTTGTTTCCTACCTGATCCACTTCACAACCTGTGGGTAGATACGGGCTGCAGAATGTCAGCTTGAACCTGGCATTTTAGAAAGTCTAGATTAGAGGTCACTTTGCCAAGTTCACCCAGGGACACACGCAGAGCAGGCATGAGACTCTTCCTAATTCACAGCCCTGTGATTTTTCTCCATTGAGGGAACAAATGAAATCTTACTCAGCAGCCAAGTCCAGTGGGTGGTGTCTCCTAGTGGATGCATGTGAGCATGATCCGGATTGTCCACGCCCTGCGACAGCAGGTCACGGAGGCCCGAGCAGCCTCCAGGGTGTCTGAGTTCTCGCTCCCTACTGGCAGTAACCACTGCAGCTGCCGCTGCCTTTCTTGGGAGCCTACCTTGAGCCAGACCCTGTGCCAAGGATGCACCTGCTGTTCACCTTGCCCTTCCTACTGCCTGTGTGGGCCTTGGCAAGCCACCCGGTCCCCTCAAGAATTATCAGAGCATCCTGAAGGTTCCGAAGGGGAGGGCATGGTCAGAGCTCTTCTTAGTAGCTCGCTATTGGGTGGCAGTGTGATTGGCAGTTGGGAGGTGAGGCTGCTTCAGCCTTCAGCCCTAGGAGGCCAGCGTGTGTCCTGAGCTTCCTGAGAGGAGGATTGCAGGAGGGTTGCGCGTGGGCCCCACAATATGCTCCAAGGGTCACAATCACCGTGAGAGATGCCGATGAATACGGCAGACATTCGGATGACGAGGTCATCTCGTTCAATTTCTAGTTCCCACTGGGAGGTGGATTATGAATTCTGATAAAACCAGCCACTTCCTGAGAATCTAGCCACAGCCACCTTAGTGCCGGTGACTTACAGGGTTGAAACGCTTAGTCCTCCCAGTGAGTCTCTGAGGGACTGTCATGGTGCTACTTTCACACCTGGGGAAGGGGCTCAGAGAACCAACTCCTCCAGGATGTCCCAGGCCATCCCTGATTGGCAGGGGAGGGACATGAGGGAGGAGGGAGAGTCAGTGGCCCTGGTGGAAGTCCGACCAATGCCCAGTTACTGTCTCCTGGCTGCTTTGGGTGCCTGGGAAGCTGGCTGGCTGCTCCCTAAGCACATGGCTGGTCAGAGCTGCTGTCCTTTCTCACAGACACCCTGGGGGCGGGGGGGGGGCACTCCACCTTCATCGACAGTCCTCTTGCTGAGGCACTTTCCTTGTGACTTCAGAGGTGTGCTCCCAGGGGAACCGATCTAGTGGTAAAATGTACTAGAAATCGAGAGGGAGAATCATAAAGTAGTTTTCCACTCTGCAGTGTGTGCATAGTTCTCTCTTCCACGTCCGGCCCTCCCTCCCTTCTTTCCTTTCTTCCCAAATGCCAGACACCGCTGCTAAGCTACAGGTTGAACAGGCTGTGCTCTCTGGGACCTCGGGACACGTGGGTGCCCCTGGTGTTAACAGTGGTCAGCAATATCCAGGAGGAACAGCAGAGGTCTGGGAGGGAAGGTCACTTGAGCAGGATGGAAGATGGTCGGTGTCCCCTGTGAGGCAGGTGGCCTGGGGAGACTGTGTGACCTGGGTCCGAGATGGGGCAGGGCCTCTTGTTTCAGAAGGAGAGAGGCCCCTAGAGGGCCAGGTGGGGCTCCTCATGGAGACCCTCAGGGGTTGGTGGCCCGGAGTGGCCTTTGTCCCTTCCAGACCTCAACCCACACTTCCTTTGTTTAGTCACTGACCAGCATCGTAGGCTCACCTGGGGCCAGGGGCTGGTCAGAGGAGCTCAGGGGCTCTGCCCTCTGGAAGCAGCAGTTGAATGGGGTGGGTGCAGAGCACACATCCACACATGCGTCCCACCTAGGTGGCTGGAAGTTGTCACCCAGTCCTTGGTTTGGGGACAACTTTGCAGACCTGGGGATGCTTCATCATGTCAGATATTTGCAGGACTCCCTGCCTGGGGAGTGGGCGCCAAGGGCCTCCCTGGTACCTTGGCTCCTGTGGGCAGTGGGAACCTGTCCCCAGAGCGCTGGACAGCGCAGACTATTCACTCGCTGGCTGCCAGCTGCGGGGCTTCCGGGAGAGAGGTGGCCTTGCTCTGGCCCTTCTACCCCCACGACCTCAGCCTAAAAGGCTACCTAAAGCCTCTTCCGGCACCAGGCTGCCCTTCCTGCCCCATGGTCTGCAGGAAGAGGTGAAGGAAGAGTGCCCCAGAGGGACCGTCCCACCCTAGCGCACTGCGATTCTGCCACTGGGCCCCGCCCACTAGACTGTCTCCAGCTGGCAGCCGGAGGATCCAGAGGGGCTTCCCCACGTCTGCCCCCAGCTGCTGGGGGCTTACTGAGCTGCCAACCCCGAGCAGCAGGGAGAGGAGTCAGGGGAGAACAGAAGGTGCGCTTCGGAAACAGCCGGTTGATTTCGGAAGCCCTGCTGGCGTCTGAGTCGCTTCAAATCCTCGTGGGCGGGGCCTTTGCCAGGGAATCAAGGACGTCCTTAGAGACAGCTGTGACTGGCAGGGGTGCCACCAGCCGTCCCACGTTCGTCCCCAGAGCCTGTTCATTTGGACTCTGGGCCAGATCCGAGGCCAGAGGTGTTCTGCTCAGGGAGGGATTCACCGGGCTGGGGCCACGTGGGGTCCTCCGTCATGGCGGGTGGCGGGTGGGTGTTCAATGCCAAATTCCACAATCGTTCCTTTTCATCGGTCACATTCCTCAGATTCTTATCAGGGTGTTTTTTCTTCTTCTTTCTTTCTTTCTCAAGTGAACACTGGGAACCAGTCTTCCCGCTGACTGCAGGAAGATGGGAGAAAATTAAAAGCAGGAGTCCTGGCTTCCGCCGGACTCTCACCACCTCGCTGTGCCACCGCCCCCGGGGTCCCTTTTCCTCTCTGGGTCTCAGTTTTCTCACCTGTAAGAAGGAGGCTGGGGCAAGAGGAGCTTCCCAAGACCCCGCACGGTGCAAAGCCTTCACAATCCTGCAACGAAGTCCCCCGAGAGATGCTTCCAGGAAACCCCATACCCAGACACAGTCCGGATGTCAGGTCCCAGGGCGGGAGATGCTCTTGACATGGTGGCAGAGGTGGCGGCAGAGCTCAGGCATGGTGGTCTTTCCACGTGTCCCCTCCTTCCTGGGGGTTTGACCCCCACCCCTGAAATGTGGCAGCTGAGTCTGGCATTCTGAGTTCCAAGGGGCCAGGCAGTCGAGGAACATTCTAGTGAGTTTGCAGCTTCGGGCTCTGCAGCCTGCCACACGGGTGCAGCCAGACCAACGTCCCCTAATAACCGATGGTAACTAGCACCCGGTGCCCTCGTTCAGTTTTGTTGATCCGGGTGGTGGGTTCTCAGGCCCAGTTCTTAGACCCTGGCAACCGAGGCGCAGGTGCGGTGAAACCCACCCAGGCAACAGAACTGGGAATGGAGCGGCCACAGCCCCAGCCCAGGTGCAGGAGGCGGCCCGGCGGCCAGGCAGCGAATCTGGGGCCTTGGATGCCGTGGAGGCTCTGTGAACATCTGTGGAAATGGCGAGTGGAGCTACCTTGGCTCCTGCTATTGGAGGGGCGAAAGAAACTTCTTTCTACCCCATGAAGTTTCCATAATCAGTCTCCAACGGGAACTGAAATCGATTACAGAAGAGGCTCAGATATAAGCACCCAGGAGCGTAAACCCCAAAACTCACAGCAGGGCCGGATGGTTGAAGCCGAAACACCCTCTCTACGGCCAGGAGGAAGGTGGGGCTGAAGGCAGTTTGAGAGAGGAAGAGTAATCCCCGCGGCTCGGGAGGCTGAGGCAGGAGGATCGCGAGTTCAAAGTCAGCCTCAGCAACTTAGGGAGGCCCTAAGCAGCTCAGCAAGACCCTGTCTCTAAATCAAATATAAAACATGGCTGGGGATGTGGGTCAGTGGTGAAGCTCCCCTGGGTACCAAAAAAAAAAAATAGTAAGTGATTTTTAGGGGTGACAAATGGACCCAAATAGCAGACGATGGCCAGGGACAGAGTGTGCCTGGGCTCTGGGCCTGATGTCTGACTTTCAGTCTGTCCCTCCGGGAGGTGAGGCTGGTCTTCCTGAGTTAAGGAGGTTTCGGTAAGGAGACTGAAGGCAGCTACACCTCTGTGGCCGATCGGCCTTCAGGCGAGTGAGGGAATTTGAGGGGAGCCCTTCCCTGTATCTGCTGCTCCCCTGGGGTTCTCAGCTTAGAGTCTGAAGCAGAAAATTTGGGGCCTCAGCCTCACCCAGAGCTAGCGTGAGAGTCGGAGGCTAAGCTGCGGGTCATGGAAGCCAGACACTCACGTCCCAAGAACCTAAAACCCTCCACCAAGGGGCTGGCCATGCTGCAGCCACCGGATGCAGGTGGACGGGCTGTCCTGGAAGGTAATCTCATGGGAGAAAAAGCGTACAGACCACCTGGGCAAAGAGCCCAGTCTCCTCTTGTGATAGAAGAGGGGAGACCAGGCAGGGCTGCCTCCAGTCTATTCCCGGGACCCTGTTCCAGCACCGACCAGCTGCCTGGTTGCCATCCGCGAGTCACCTTCGTCCTGATATCCTTGGGGGACTTCAACAGCCTCCTGGTCTCACATTCTCATGCCTTCACGGTACTGTTGGATGGTCGCTTATCGAGTGAGCATGTTTTCAGACACACTTCTGACATGGGCTTAAACAGCAAGGTCATTTAATATTCCACCCGTGAAGAGGCAGGTGCCTCCAGCGTTGGCTGACAGAGCGGCACTACATGCTCAGGTGTTCGGCTGCTGCCCTCCTGACTCTAAGATGGCTGCCACAGCTCCAGGCATCACATCCTCACAATTTTGTCCAGCTTCTCTTCTTGCACAAGATAAAGCCCCTCAGTCAAATTCTTACTTGTCCAGAAGGGAGTGAATAGCTCACACCTCAGCCACGGAGATGATAATCTTGACCACTTTTTTTTTTTTAACTTTCTAAGGTCCAGAGTCTGAAGGAATCTAGGGGTCAGTCAGAAAGGAAAGGGGAAGAAAAGATTTGACTGTTGGGGACTTGAGTGTCACATAGGAGAGATTAGTCATGCACCCGCCTCCCTGTCCCCAGGGTCCCCGTTAAAGGAGTGTCCTAGGTTGCCTGTTCTGGGCAGGCGACCCTCCTCCATGGCTGACTTTAACAGGGGTGAGCATTTGACCCGAAGCAATCCCGCTCTAGGCCTGCTGGGGCCTGGCGTGGATGGGCAGCCGATGCTCTGTCTGTCTCTGGAAAGAGAAAGGAGAGACTCGGTGTTGGTTCTCATCAGAGCTGCGCAGAGTGCAGGCTTGGAGGAACTGGGAGCTTGGGTCCAAAGGCCAACCCACTATGTACGTGGCTTATTTGTTTGTACCTGGGATTGAACCCACAGTTGCTTTGCCACTGAGCCACATCCTCAGTCCTTTTTATTTTTTATTTTGACACAGGGTCTCACTAAGTCCTTAGGGCCTTGCTAAGCTGCTGAGGCTGGCCTCAAACTTGCCATCCTCCTGTCTCAGCCTCCCAAGTTGCTGGGATTACAGGCATGTGCCACTGTGCCTGGCTCTAAGTGTACATTTATTTGGGGGGTAAGTTACTTAACTTACCTGGTTTTTTCTTCTATCAGGAATACAGATCTTTCTTGTGTGGGTTTTCACAGACTACAGGAAGGACACGTAGCAGGGGCTTGGCACAGTGTGGGGTCACAAAGTATTGTATGGTTTGGCATTGAGTGTCCCCCAAAGGTCTGATCCTGGTGGCACTATTGGGAGGTGGTGGAACTTTCAGGAGGTGGGACCCAGTGAAAGAAACTTGGGTCACTGGGGGCATGTTCTCAAAAGGGACTGTGGGGTCCTAGTCTCTCAGTCTGTCTCTGCTTCCTGGCTCCTGATATGAGGGGTTTATCCTACCATGCACTGTCCTCAAGATGGCTGCCTGACCTTGTTGGAGGCCTGAACCATTGAGGAAGCCTGACCTTGCACTTGATTTTCCTAAACTATGAGTTAAACAAACCCTCTCCCTTTATAAAGTTAATTGCCTCAGGCATTTTGTTGCAGTAACATGAAGTTGACCATTACAGTGTTCAATCAACATTAGTTCTCTCATGACTGCTTTATTTTCTGACTCCCACAGTGTGGATCAGGATATTTCTCTTACTTTGAGGGCCATCCGCATCCTCTGGGAAGCCTGTCACAAATACATATTCCTGGGCCAACCCCAGAGAGCTTAAGTGAGTTGGTGGCTTTGAGAGATAAACCTTTTGAGAAAGACCAGGACTGCTGGGTTCTGTCCTGATCCTGAATGCACAGAGAGCTCCAATTCCTGCAGAGATCATTCACAGTCAAATGCATCACGGCCCATGGTGGACACTGAGGACCATTGGTGGGGGACTCTGTACCGTTCGTTTCCAGAACAGTGTCTAGGGTCTTCCTGGTGCACGGTAGACACTCAGTAAAAGCACTGCTTGGTTCCAGTTCTGATGGGGGGTTCTGGGTAGCCACAGTGTGGGCGCATCACTTAGCGTGTGGCTTCTCTAAATATGCAGGGGCTGCCGATCCCCCCGGGGAGCATTTGGTACCATCTTCTCACATCAGGATGCTCAAAACCATGTGGTCTGTTCTGCCCAACCACACTCCCTTCCTGCTCCGTGGACTGGGACAGTCAGCACCCGATGGGGACCAGCCTGCTGGGGATCCTCTCATGGCCCTAGTGGGGCTCCCAGGTGGGGCGGGATCTGGAACCCGTAGACCCGGAAGGTGCAGGTGATAACGGAGCTGGAGGAGCAGATGTGCTCCTGGCGGGGGGTCCTGGGCAGTGGCGGGGGGGGGGGTAGCTCTGTGTCTCCACCTCCCTCGCCCTTCGGGGCCGGAACCCGCTTTGCATTTTACAGAATGATTTGGTCGGTCTCGCTGCAGGGGCTTTGGGGATGGTTCTTTCCCTCTAAAATCCCGCCACTGGACGTTAAGCTGCTCGCTGACTGTGCCTGGAGACGGAAAGTTCCATGACTAAGGATGGAGGGGAAGCGCAGGCAAATCCGCCCGCCTGCCCCAACACTCTTGCTGTTTGGGGGGACCCTAAAAACCAGCCAGGCCTTGGTGAAATGCACACCAAATTACTCCCACGTGGACAAACGCACAACCCTGTACAGTCATTTAGGTGGGTGAGCGATGGAGAGGAAGGTCAGGGGCCCTTGTCCAGACAGACTACAGGGTGGCCCTTGGGGTTCCCCTGATTTGGACCCAACTTGTCCTCTGCCGTGCCTGGCTGTGGGGCTCCCTCTGCGAGCACCTTTGTGGACCACGTCTGCTTCTCCTGACGGGGCTCAGCCTCCATCCAGCCTCTGCCAGCTTCCTTCCACCCCATCCTGACTGGTTCCTCTCCTCTTTGAAGGTTTGTTTTCACCTCTTTTCCAGTAGACAGGGCCTCTGAGCTCCTCCAGGGCGTGCGCACCTTCACCTTCCACCTGGCCTGCCTCTGCGCCCTTCAGGACAGGCATCCCCTACAGCCCTCCCTGCCCCGGGGCGTGACCTGCTTTTCCTAGGGCAAGACCTCCCTAGTGTGCATGGAAGTCTGTCCCAGAAGCCTCCCGCTCTGACCCAACCCTGAGCCCTCAAAGGGCCACCTGAGCAGCTCTGGTCTGGTTTCCCTGTGCAGCATCTTGGGAGAGAAAACTGGGCCTCCCAGGGTCCTTCTCCTGCCACGGCCCTCTGCTTATTTCTACTACATCTGCAGGGCCTATTCTCTGGTGTCCTTACCACGCCCTGCTGGAGAGGCCTATCTGAATCTGAGGGCTGTCTTAGTCCGCTTCCTGTTGCTATAACACAATACCACAGGTCGGGTAATTTATACAGAACAAAGGTCAACTGGCTGTGGTGGCCCAAACCTATAATAGCACCACTCAGGAGGCTCAGGCAGGAGGACTGCAGGTTCAAGGGCAGCCTGGGTGGCTTGTCAAGACCTTTTAGAATACAGAGCCAAACTGGCTCTTGAAGATGTCCTGCTCTGGAGAGAACCCTTTACCCCATGAATGGCTCCACCCTCATGACCCAATCATGAGGTCCCGCCTCAAATGCCATTAACAGACAAACCTAAGGACTAAGTTTCCAAGCCATGAATTTGGAGGATACAGTCATAGGGCAGCAGGGGCCTTGAGCCCGCCCTCCCACACCTGGCCAAATCCTGGGACCACGGAGGTCCCCTGCTGAGACCCGCCTAGACCTGTCATCCCCTGCTCATGGGACCGTGTCTCAGACATCGCATCCAGGGCTCTAGAGGCCAGTCTCCTGCCCGGCTGGAACTCGGGGCGGACCCCTGGTTGAGTCTGTAGAAGCAGAGCCTGAGGTGGCCTCTAACGTGGGGACATTCAGGAGGGATGCCAAGTAGGACTTCCCCATGGAAGGGAGGGGAGGAAATGGGAATGAGCAAAGGGAACCAGGCTGAGACTCTGGCTCCCCCCAGAGCCCTGTGACTGGAGTGGCCCCAAGTTGTCCTGCATCAGGCTTAGGTGGCCTCCTCAACCACATACTGACCTGTCATCAGGTGGGGCTGCCTGGGGAGGAGCAGGCATTGGGGCGGCCGAGGCAGGACCTGGAGGCGCTGACTGCTGACCCAGGGCTTCTGTTGCAGGGGACATGGGAGGCCTGCAGGAGGCACGCTGAGCGCATGTTCTGGTAGGGGCTGGAAGCTGACTCCCCTGGCCCGGGTCTCCCTGGGACTGGCCTGGGCCCTTGGGGGTACATTCATGGCCTGACAGCTGTCCAGGTTCCTCATCTGTTGGACTGCTGCCTTTGTTTAGACTCGAAAACTGGCTTCTCCAGCCGAGCTGGTGGGCAAATCTGGCCTTTCCGCGAATCCAGCGAGGGTTGGCCTGGTAATTAGAACAAGAGGTGGGTGGGGGAGGGGCCTGGGCCCGAAACTGGACGCCCGAAGCCTGGAGGTGACTGTGCCGGGTGGGCAGAGCCGGGAGCGCAGCACAACCTTGATCTGCAGCTTTGGCTGAGGGAGGGACTGCAGGGGACAAGGCCCTTCTAGAATGCACTCGGGGTCCCAGCAATACACCTCTACAGTGGGGCCTGCTCTTCCTGAGGAGCCCGAGGTCCTCCCAAGTGACGTGGGCGACGACGGAGGCATGCACGGGGTTCCACGCAACACGAGGTGGGAGCCCTTTCCTGGCTAAGCAGGAGCCCAGGAGGGGAAGAGCCCGGATGGAGACCTGTAGAATGAATGGTTGACCAAACAGAAGGACCGGGCACAAGGCGACAATGTAAATGGCGAGACAGAGCCGGCTGGCAGTGGGCAGGAGCGGGCAGAGAGCAGAGGCCAGGGAGCCGGGGGGCGGGGCGGGTTTGCGTTCCCGGGGGCGCCCCCTGGTGGCAGGCAGCGGAGCTTGCAGGGAGACACCCCAAGAGGCGGGAGACCAGGAGGGTGAGGCTGGTGGTCCAGGAACAGCCGGGAGTCAGGTGGTCAGGAGCAGATTTGCCCCGCCTGCTGGCATGGCCGGGAGACAGAAGGTGCGTG
The DNA here is from genome assembly GCF_902686445.1 of Sciurus carolinensis. NCBI lineage: Eukaryota > Metazoa > Chordata > Mammalia > Rodentia > Sciuridae > Sciurus > Sciurus carolinensis. Next base: position 7,232,448 of record NC_062230.1, on the reverse strand, counting down.
TGCTGGAGGAGCGGGCGGGGGCTGGATAGTGATGCTCTCAGTGCAGCACCTGCGGCAAATGTGTGTCCATCCTGTGGGCTCTGGTGACATGACCACTCTCCAGGCAAGTGGGTGCACGCAGTGGGGCTCCAGGGAAACACTGAGGTGACTCACCGTGGGGGCAGAGCTTGGAATGAGGAAATGGGGCTGGCTCAGACTCGGTTCAGGGTCCCGGGGAGGTAGGGGACACATGAGATCAGAGGGAAGCGCTGACTTGGGGAGGCCTTAGCCCGAGCCCCAGGGTGGGGGTTCCCGCCCCCTGGGAGGTGGGGCCACCTCTGCAATGGCACCTCGCTGGGTGGCAGGCAGCACCACAGATGGGGCCCTTGGTCGTGTTCAGAGGTGGGCATGGACCCTGGGGTGTCCTGAAGGTCCCTCCCTTCCATCGTGACACGATTTCCTGAAACCACTTAGCACTTGTTTTCCCTACGGACCTCAGTTAAGGACTTCAGTGCTCCGCCAAGTGACCGAGTCCAATGCTTAGGGAGGTGAAGACCCCTGTGGGAGCAGCTCCCGCCCTGCCCGTGGTGGCGTGGGTCTCTTCTCACAAGGAAGAGGGTCTGGGTGGAAGCAGATCAGCCTTTGCCGGGGGTGGGTTGACTGTGTTGGACCCTCCATGAGAGCGTGGCTGTGGAATCGGGGACATGACAGAGAACCCCTGCTCAGACGATGCCCAAGAAATGCCAGTCCCTTCCCATCCTGATGAGCCTGCCAAGAATTTGCCCATGTGTGGGGACCATGCCTGCCACCCCAGATTCTGTGTGCCTGGGCTGGGAGAGTGTGCCAGACCCCTTTCCACCGGCAGGCATTCTGTAATCAGTGAGTCCAAGGTCAGGGGCCAGGGCGGGGTGGGCGGCGGCATGATACCACCCAACAAACAGAAGACACCGGACATGGGGACCCTGGGAAGGAGGACATGCAGGTCCCGTGACCGCTGCCAGAGACGAAGGGGGTTTCGAGTTCCACCTGGACGGGCCCAGAGCCCTTTCTCCACGCCTCTGCCCACCGTCTCCTTTGGTTTGGGCCAGGTTTGGATCATCGGAAGCCATTTGCAGTCTGTTAAGAGCTCGGATGTCTAGAGATGGGGATTCGAGGCTTCGGAGAATGTTTTCCGATCCATGGCTCATCTCACCTTGCCATTGCTGAGGCTGGATTTGAACTTGAGATCCTCCTGACTCAGCCTCCCGAGCTGTTGGGATTATAGGCATGCGCCACCACGCCTGGCAAGATTTTGAAAATTTTTGATGAAAGAGCATACATAATATTTACTTACGAATTTTAATGTCTAGAATTTTGTTCTTTATATCTATGTCTTTTTTTTTTTCTCATTAGGAATTGTCTAAGCTTTGTCGATAAGATTTTTTTTTTGCAAAATGCCTGTGTTTGGGTTCTGTTGATTTCTTTTTAATATGATCTATTTAATAAATTTTTGTTTCCATTTTATTAATTCATTTCTTCTCCTATTTTCCCATCTTCTAATTAATATTTCTTGCTACTTTCTTTTTATTTCCTAGCATTTTATTGGATTGATCAACTTCATTTTACTCTTTCCTTTATTTTCTTGTTTCTACTGGATGGCTTGTCATTTTTACATTTTCATTCCTTGCTTTCTAGTATTTATCTTTAAATTCAAAGCAAATTTAATCGTATATTTTTCTATTACACTTAAAGTGGCACAACTTCTATATTCTTTCTTTCAATATGAAAGAATTACTTGCAATTTTAGTTCCCTTATAACTTCCTCTCTTTGCCATCTTCCATGTTGAAATCACTTTTATTTTAGAGCTAGGCTATTACTAAATCTTACTATTGTTTCTTTGTCCATAACTGCTCTTTGTATTGAATATGTTTTTTCTATGTCCTTTATTTTGTTTTGTTGGGATACATCCTTCAGTGGAGCTTTCATAACTGGTAACTAGGAAACTTTTTAAGCCCTCGAGCATCTGAAATCTTTATTTGGTCTTTGGCCCTTATGGGTAGTTTGGTTGGGTATAGAATTATGGGTTCTAAATATTTCTCCTTAGCCATTTGAGACAATTTTATCATGATATTCTTGAATCTGATGTTGCTGATTTAAAAATCTTATTTAAATTTACTGTAGATGGTTTGGTTTTTCTTTTCTTTCTATGGCATTTAACATTTTCTCATCAACCTGATTGCTCTGAAATTCCACCACGATGGCACTCAGTGGCCCTTTCGACTGAGGAACTGGTGTCTTTCTTCAGCTCTGGGAAGTTTCCTTTGTTATTTCTTCGTGTGTCTGCCTCTCTTTGACTCTGGTCTGCCCTTGTAGGGTTACTCCTCAGTAGGTGCTGGCACGTGCCTAACTTAGATCCCTCGGCTCACCCCCCTCCCCAACATTTCCTGTCTCTTTGTGCCTTGGCAGGGCCTGCTGGGACAATTCGAAGCTCAGACTTAAAGCTCGTCAGGACATCTTTACCTGTTTACCTATTTGCATTCTGTTCTTCAATTATTCTTATTTTCATAGTCATACATTTGATTTCTAAGAGATCAAAATTTTTTATTTCATAATTTTTATGAGTGATACACTTCTCTCTTAGAGGACGTTAATTATGCTTGCAGAAGTTGTCTCCATATTTTTTTTTTTTCTTTTCTCTAGAGGCATGATTTTATTGCCTGTGGAGTTGGTACCTTTCTTTCATGGGTTAGATTTTTTCTTTTAATCAAATAATTTCCATGAGTTTGTCTCTGTTTACTGAGACTTTGGTTTTTGCCAAAGATGAATGGGGAAAGAGAATTCAGTGGTCTGAACTTAAAAGTGTCCCTGGAGGTCACCAGCTTGTGAGGCACCCACTCTGACCACACCTGCCAGTGGGCAGGTGAATCCAAGGCCTAAATCCTGGTACCAGCAGGGACAGGGACGCAAGTTCTCCCTGTCTGGCTCTTTCCCCTAACCAGTCCATCCTGCCATCACCTGGGGTATCTCCCTTACCCCGTATCTGCTGCTCCTAAGTTGCTCCCACCTTCAGCCCCTGGTCTCTCCCTGAGTGCTCCTGGCTGTGCTTCAGATTAGTCCCTTTGCTTTCTATCTCTTAGGTACTCCTCAAATATTCTGGTCCAGGGTTTCTTGTTTTCCAGGATTTTTTTTTTTTTTTTAGCTGTTAGGTTTCCAGGATCTGGTGATGGTGGAGGGGTGGGCCTGCTGGCCATCTTGATCCAGTCCCTCTCCCTCTCCCCTCCACTGCCTGGAGCCTTTTCCTTCCCTGACTCCATCCTGTCCTTCACTCTTCTGCCCACTTCTGATTGCACACCGGTCCCTGGACATGCCTTGGTGTCTCACCTTGGTGCCCTCACCCGTGCCCCTCCCTTCTCTGCCAGTGTCACCCCTCTCATGGCCCCCACGGCGGCTAACCCATCTTCAGTGCTCGCCTGGTGGCCTTTCCTGGGACCAGGCCTGTTGCGCTCCCTGGTTGCACCAGTACCCCATGTTCTGGTAGCTCCGTTCCCCTCCTTGCCTGACCTCCCCGGGCCCCAGGGAGGGCCGTCAGGGCAGCGGCTTCAGGGCTAAGTTGATGCCAGTGCTCGGAGGCCAGCTGGTGTGGGTGCGCTCCCTTTCCCGCGGACTTGGGCAGAGCGTCGTGGTGGGCCCCCAACCCAAGAAAATGAGCGCTCCTGGTTTGTGAGGGGTCCCCCTCCTCCAGCACAGCAGGGCTGATGGGACTTTCGCTCTCCCCACAGGCACTGGTGCCATCACACGGTGACCCGGACGGTGTCCTGCCAGGTGCAGAATGGCTCGGAGACAGTGGTCCAGCGTGTGTACCAGAGCTGCCGGTGGCCTGGGCCCTGTGCCAACCTCGTGAGGTAAAGGCCCCTGGACTGGCCCGCTCTGCCCTTTCTGTTCTTATGAATGAATCTGACTCAGCACGGCTCTAGGGGAGGCTGGGTTGATACAGAGAAGAGAGTCGAACCCACATGTATGGCGAACCTTCTGTGTGCAGGATGCGGGGTGGGTGTGTGCGTGTGTCTGCACGTGCACAACAGGTGAGAGGAACACCGAGATAGAACCTCAGGACTCAGTGGGTGGCGGACTGGCAGAAGACCTCCACAGTGAATGCAGACTGGGGACCAAGGGAGCGGGGAGGAGACAGGTGTGGCTGCAGACCCCACCAGTTAGCTTTGGCGCTCCCAACTAGCGCGTATGGGGTAGACTGGACTCTTAGCCAGGCTCACTAGCCACGCCCTCTCAGAGCCCCGCCCCTCAAACCACATCCTCACAGCCCACCCTCTGGGAGTCCCACCCCTCACAGCCACACTCTCATAGCCCCTCCCTCACAGCCCCACCCTCACAGCCCCACCCTCACAGCCCCACCCCCACAGCCCCGCCCTCAGAGCCTCACCCTCCCAGCCCCACCCCCACAGCCCCGCCCTCACAGCCTCACTCTCACAGTCCCACTCCTCACAGCCACACTCATAGCCCCTCCCTCACAGCCCCATCCTCACAGCCCCACCCTCACAGCCCCACCCTCAGAGCCTCACCCTCACAGCCCCACCCTCACAGCCCCACCCTCAGAGCCTCACCTTCACAGCCCCGCCCCCACAACCCCACCCTCCCAGCCCCGCCCTCCCAGCCTCACCCTCACAGCCCCGCCCTCACAGCCCCACCCTCACAGCCCCACCCTCCCAGCCCCACCCTCACAGCCTCACCCTCACAGTCCCGCCCCCACAGCCACACCCTCACAGCCACACCCTCCACACTCTCACAGCCCCTCCCTCACAGCCACACCCTCCACACTCTCACAGCCCCTCCCTCACAGCCACACCCTCCACACTCTCACAGCCCCGCCCTCACAGCCCCTCCCTCACAACCCTGTCCTCACAGCCTCACCCTCACAGCCCCGCCCTCACAGCGCCACCCTCAGAGCCCCTGTCCTGGCTAATAGCAGGTTTGTTGTTTGCTTTGTTTTTAGAAACCAGAGGTTGAATCCAGGGGTACTTAGCCCCTGTGTCACATCCCCAGTCCTTTTTATATTTTAAGACAGAGTCTCAATAAACTGCTTCAGACCTTGAAATATTGCTGAGGCTGACCTGGAACCTGCGATCCTCCTGCCTCAGCCTCCCAAGTTGTTGGGAGTACAGGCAGGCACCATCACACCCAGCTGCAATAGTAGTGTCCTTAACTTGGGGTTCTTATATACAAGTGTTTTCCTGCAGCCCTTTCTGCCAGGGGAAATGGCTAGAAAAGTGGAGATGGAGATGTCCAGTTTAAATTTTAAGCAAGAGAGCTGCTTGCCAGAATGAAGAGAAAGATGTGGACCCCCACCTCTTTGACCGGGACACCCCCATGGTCCCCAGGAGCTCCAGTCCCAGCCCCTCCTGCCTTTCTTTTGATCAGGGCCTCTCGATCTTGCGAGCAGCCTCTGAGGGCAGAGGTCTTCGTCTGACCCTGACAGGGAAGCCTCTGGTCCTGCTCTCCCAGGGAAAGCCAGCTGCTGGCCCTGGAGGACAGACACTGGGAAGGGAGGCCACATGTCCCTCACGCAGTTCTGACCCCCCCAGTCCTGCCGTGGGCACAGTGGAGTCCAGTTCAGCACTGGCTCTTTTCTAGATCTAGAATATAATTTAACAAGCCAATACTGTCTCCAGAGCTGCGAATGGACAGAGGTAGGTAGCCTGTGCTCCCAGCCATTCGGTGGGGCTGAGGCAGGAGGATCCCAAGGGGATCCCAAGTTCAATGCCGGCCTGCACGTTTTGGAAAGCCTCTGAAGGGCGGGGGCTGTGGCTTGGGGGCAGAGCGCCTCCTGCCCTGAGTGAGCGAGGACCTGAGTTCCCTCCCCACACAGCCGGAGAGCTGGCGTCTCTAGGTTTTCCTAAGAACACGCGTGTAGTGTGCACACGCCTCCACGCCTGCCCTGGTGTGGCATTTGGCTTGGAAGAGGCACAGGCAGGCTTCCCTTCCCTGAAAGTCCTCAGAATAAAGGGGCTGGTGGCCTGGCTCTCTTAATGCCTCAGGACGTGACGAGGTGTCTATGCTTTTGAAATACAGTAATGCCCGGCGTAGAGAGGGTCCAGCTCACTCCCAAGCTGCCGGCCTGGACGGAAACGTTTTCAAAGCATCAGGAACATTCACAATGGCCCTCTTAGGACTTAGCAGTGCTCTGAGTGATGTCTCCGGGCACGGAGGTCCTCTGTGTGGGTGTCTGCTGGCCTTTCAGGAGCTTCTGTCCGTAGGGTAAGGACAGAGGTCAGAACGTCCAGTGAGAGCAGACATGCATTTATGATGGGCTTCCCCTCCCCCTGCAAGCTAGCAGGAACCTTGTTAATTACAGTTCCTTGCAACTTTTCATTTCCAGTCTTTTAGAGAAATTTCCTTTTCTTTTGGTACTGGGAATTGAACCCCGGGGAGCTAACCACCGAGCAACATCCCTGTCCTTTTTATTTTTTCCTTTGAGATAGGGTCTGGCTGAGTTGCTTAGGGCCTCACTGAGTTGCTGAGGCTGGCCTTGAACTTGTGATCCTCCTGCCTCCGCCTCCTGAGCTGCTGGGATTACAGTTGGGTGCCACTGGGCCCAGAGAAATTCCCGATTTCTGATCTCAATTGCTAAGCAATTATTACTTGTTCAAGGGGGAGGGGCTCATACACTTTTCTTTCTCACCAGTGACTCATAGCTGAGCTAGAACCGGGGTGCACCCTCTGTCTGCAGTCTCAGGGCTGCGCTGGGCACAAGTAGAGAAGGGTGAGATAGGTCACAGCATTGCCACCAGCTCCCAGGGTCACCTGGAGTTACAGTCTTATCACAGGCCCTCTTTTTACTGGTTTCTCCTACTTGGGGCATTGTATTGCAGCAGCCACCTCATTGATCTCCCCTGGGACTTTGGGCTCTATGATGTCACTCTCCACCATCCCTTGTGAATCCTCCATGACGTTCCTCCAAGTCACAGAAGGGCGGCAAAGGCTCCAGCCATCACATCTCATGCCAAAGTATTCCAAAAAAGGAAGAAAAAAAGAAAAGAAAAAACAATGGGGACACAATTTTTCCCTATTATAGAGGACAGTCTTTTCTAGAACCTACAACAGACTTCCCCTGACATCTCAGTGGCCAGGATTTGTCCTCTGAACCTCAGTTTCCCCAACTCTAAAATGGAGGTGATAGAATGCTGCTCCCGAGGTGGCTGGAGGAGGGGGTGAGGTTTGGGGCAGAGGCAGCGTCCTGCTGCAACCTGGCTTGTCATCAGCACTGTGGCCGCACGGAAGCAGACGCAGATTCCAGCCAGGCCCGCGCCCCCAGGCAGCTGCGGCATGAGTGGCAGGCGTGAGTGCTGGGCCGCCGCCGGGCTTGCCTTCCCGCCGAGGTTGGTGGAAGCCCCAGCCGGCCCGGACCTGCGCATGCTCTCTGGTGCTTATAATCCCCGTGCTCCGCGTGTCTGGCCACATCTCCGCCGCAGCTTAGAGAAATGCCCAGGTTTTTTCTATTTCTTCTCTGTTTCTCCTCTCCATTTTCCGAAGCTGTGTGGGGTCTAATGTTGGCTCGCACCATCCTCTGAAGCACGTTGGGTGCTTTGATTTGTGTTTGCACAGAACTTTTGTGGGGGAAAGAAACAGGAAGGAGTACGAGTCTCAAGGGAGGATCAATTATGAATCGCCTCCCCAGGCCCCTCTTCTTTCTCCATGGTACCATTGCTGTGATCTCTAGGGCATGGGTCTATCCCACATTTCTTGTGACAACATAAGAGATCATCATTTTCCAGGTGACTTTCCAGCCTGTGATGGCAGATACAGGTAGCTTAGTAAGGGGAGCTCAGCACCCAAAAGACTGAAGGCTCAGTTGAGCTGTGTGGCTTTAAGAAAGTTACTTAGCCTCTCTGAGCCTCATCTCTAAAATAGATGACACTTTTCTTATAGCATGTGTGTTAGGATTCCATGAGAAAAAAAATGTGCCACTTTAGTGCGTCAGGACGTGGTAAGGACTTTTTAACTATTGCTTCCTCTTTGCCTGGTGACTTCTGCCTTGGCCTTTGCCTCTACCCTGCCAGGGAGATTGATAGGTCCTGCAGTTATAGTCCTGTGAATCCCATTTGCCCTCTCGAGGAACACAATGAGGCTTATCTTACTCGATGGCCCGCCTGCCCATCTCTCCTGCCAGTTCAGTGCCCCAAGGGCACTTGGGGAAGGTTCCGGGAGGAGGTGACAGCTGAGTTGAGGCTGGACCTTGCAGGGCACTGGAGGGAATCCCAAGCCCAGGTGCTGAGGTGGCCCTCAGAGGGAGCTTCTGGGCGCGTAGGCCCTGGGTGGGCGACGAGGGGTGGCAGACACTCGCAGTGGGAGGGTCCCTGGGCCTGTCATGCAGGCCCTGCACTCAAGTAATTGTCAGGCTCTGATGGTCATTCCTCGGATTATGCCCGTCAGGATGAGGCAGCCTCCGCAGCAGCCTGGCTCACTGGGTCTCTGACACCATCGGGCAACACCCTCAACACGCCCTCTCCCAGGACGGCAGATGGCCAGCGCCTTCTCTCAGCCAGGAGGTGGACGAATGGACGCTCAACCACCGAGCCACATCCCCAGTCCTTTTTAAAAATATTTTTATTAGAGAAAAGTTCTCGCTGAGTTGCTGAGGCTGGCCTTGAACTCATGATCCTCCTACTTCAGCCTCCCGAGCCGCTGGGCTATCGTTCTTTTTTATTTAGCTGTTTTGTAGCATTTACCCTCATGATTCAATTGCTTTTCCCTAACGACTGATAATGTTGAACATTTTTTCAAGGGCTTGATGCTCTGCTGTATATCCTGTGGGTGAAATGTCTTTTCATGTCTTCTGTTCATTTTCTGGTTGGGTTGTTTGTTGTTTCACTGTTGAGTTGTAGGACTTCTTTATATATTCTAGATACTAGTCCATCATCAGCCATGTAACTTGCAAATATTTTATCCCACTACTTGTTCTTTCGTACCCGCAACCGTCTTGGAGAGCAAAAGTTTTAAGTTTGATGAAATTCAGTTTGTCAGATTTTTTTTCTTTTGTGGATTATGCTTTCAGTATCAAATCTAAGATCTCTTTGCCTTGCCTTAGATCCTGGAGATTTTCTCTTATTTTTTCAAAATAATTTTATAGTCTTATACTTTACATATATAGGTCTGTGATACATTTTGAGTTAATTTTTTTGCACCAGGTGTGAGGTTTAGGTTGAGATTCACTTCTTTGCCTCTAGATATCTAATTGCGCTAGTAATTATTTATTGGAAAGGTTGCCGGATGTGATGGTACTCGCCTGTAATCCCAGCAACTCAGGAGGCTGAGGCAGGAGGATTGCAAGTTTGAGGCCAGCCTCAGCAACTTAGCAAGGCCCTAAGCAATTCAGTGAGACCCTGTCTCAAAACGAAAAATAAAAAAGAGTTGGGGGTGTGGCTCAGTGGCTAAGCACCCTTGGGTTCAATCCCCGGTACAAAAAGAGAAAAAGAAAAAAAAAATCCTTGAGATATTTTAATAGGAATTGCCTCAAGCTTGCATATATATTTGGGAAAAACTGATATGTTCAATACGTTGCATCTTGCAGCCAAGGAACATGGCTTCTCTTTAATTTATTTAGATCTATTTTTATTTCTTTGATCTTGTTTTTCACTGATGTCGTCTGGGAAGGTCATCTTATTTCTTCCTCCTGACCCGTCTGCCTCTGATTTCCTTTTCTTGCCTTGGCACGACATCAACTCCCAGCGGCACTTGGTGAGAGTGGACCGAAGGCTTTGTCCTCGGTCTCAGCTGAAGTCTGAGTCTCTTGTAGGCTCTCCTTACCAAGCCGAGAAAGTTCCCCTCGTAGATTTTCCTGAGAGTCTTTATCACAGGTGTTGACGTTTCTCATGCATTTTGGCATTGATGGATCCTATCGTGTGGTCCCTCCTGCTTAGCCTGTTAAACTGGTAATTATACGGAGTGATTTTCAAATATCGACCAGTGTCCCATCCTGGAATAAACTCCACTTGGTAACAATGTATTATTTTTTTTTTACATTGTGCTGATTCTATTTGCTAATATTTTGTTAGGTGTTTTTGGTCTATATTCATGATTGATATTGGTCTGTAGTTTTCTTGTTCAGTATTGCCTTTGGCTTTCCTATCAGTGGAATATTGGCTTTGGAAAAAGAGTAAGGAGCCGGACACGGGTAACCTCAGTGACTTGGGAGGCTGAGGCAGGAGTTTCTCAAGTTCGAGCCCAACCTCAGTCATTTAGTGAGACCATGGCTCAAAATTAAAAAATAAAAAGATATTTTGCATAATTGGTGTCCATTTATTAATTTTTGGTAGACCCCTTCAGTGCCACTATGAGTCTGGATATTACTTTTCTGTTTTATCTTTTAAACTATAAATTCAATTTACTTTTTAGTTATAGGGCTAGTCGAAGGATCTATTTTCTCATACTGAGTCATGATGATACCCTGCGTCAGGGTCAAGGGTTAGGGTTAGGGTCAGGGTTGGGGTTTGGGGAAGAGCTGGTCCCTCTCACGTGAGCTGGCAAACTCTTGCATGGAGTGATGTCCGTTCTTCGCTCCTGACATTGCCGATCCTTTTTCTCCCTGCCAGTCTTGCTGGAGGCCGTTTCCTTTCATCCATCTTTGCAGAGAATCAGCTTCTGGTCTCACCAGATTTTTGCCACCTCGGTCGTTGCTGTTTCTCCCACCTTTCTCTGATCTTCACTGTGTCCCCCCTTCTTCTGGCTTTATGCTGCTTTTCTCTTCTCTTGAGGTTCCTAAGATAAGCGGGGTTTGGAAAGTTGGCCGCTGTTGGGAGACAGGAGGCGGATGCAGGGCCAGAGGACGGGCATCACCTGGAGGCAGGAGGCAGAAGGCGTCCTGAAAGCCGAGGGCCAGGATAGCCGATCCCTGAGTGGCAGGCGCGACCAGGGCTGCCCCTGATTTTCACTCCCTCTTGCTGCTCGCGGGTCGGGCGGGCAGTTCACTGAGCTGGAGGCCCTGGCAGGAGGTCAGGCCCCAGAGGGAGAAGCCAGCCACTCTGCTGTGGCCAGGTTAAGTGTGAGATGCCGGCAGGGCATCCGTGGCAGATGGGGGTGAAGTAGGAGCTGGGTAGAAAGGGCTGCAGTTCAGGAAGCTGCCCAGGCCGGGCCGCCCTGTGCTTCACGGACCCTAAGAAGCCGTCGGTAACGAGGCGAGTGACCTGGTGACCAGGAACGCGGCTCACCAGCCACCACATGCCGTCCACGGCGCACATGTGGGCACGCATGTGGGCACGCGATCCATGCACGTCAGGCTCTAGGACGCACAGAATGATCCAGACTCACCAGCCGGCAGACAGCATCTCCAGTCCAGGGACTGCGCTTGACGGTGTGCTGAGTGACGGACAGGAGGTGCTGGTCCCGGGTTGGACCAGGGCACCTCAGCCTTGCAGACGGGGCCAAGGGCCCTGCAGGGTGAGGACCGACCCTCACATTTGGCAACGCGGGTTTCCAGGGACCCTGGCAAGTGGCGTTTTGGGGAGTGGTAGCCGTGGAGACCGAGATGGCAGGAGGGGGCAGGGAATCTGGGAGGTAAGAAGGTAGAGAGCAGGAGACTACACAGCTCTTTCGAGAGGTTTTGCCATGAGGGGAGCCAGCAGTGAGCGGAAGCTGGCGTGCAGCGCGGGGTCAGGGAGGCCTCCCCTGGGTTTTGAAGGAGATAGGAGAACATGTGTATAAGCTGCTGGGAACCAGCCAGGAGAGAGGCGTGATGGCTGGAGTCGGTCAGCCACGGTAGCTGCAGGAGGCAGAGGGTATGGCTGAGAACAGGCGGCGCTTTTTGGCACAACTGGAGAAAGGCCGAGGGAGGGCAGACCCCTGCAGGGACACCCAGGTGACACTGAGACTTCTTGGTTTCCCAAAGACAGGACCAGGACGTCCTCATCCCATCCTTCCCAGGACTTTCTCCAGGGTTCATCAATGTTCAGGAGCGCATCAGTCTTCTGTTGAAATGGACATGTGTGCGTGTGTGTGCGTGTGTGCATGGGTAGTGCATGCTAAAGACACCCTGCGGTGGAGTGAGACCAAGCCCTGGGGTTTCCCTGGGAGGTGACATTCGATCAGGGATCTGGGACAAGGCGCTGTCACTAGGATGGGGATGTGGGTGGGACGGGGTGGCTACTGAGGGAGCAGCCTGAGAGCCATGCAGCCGCCTGGAGGAGTGGTCCTGGGGCAGTGCCTGCACCAGTGTCCTCCCTGCTGGCCGGGGCTGCTCTGCTAGCTCCAGCTTCGTGGCCGAGGGACTGGACCCGGAGAGACCCCCACTCAGAACCTGCTGGGAGCTGAAGGCAGAGCCCACAGAGCCCCTTCCCTGTGCCCGGGCTTCCTTTTCCAGGAAATGGACAGAACCCCGCTTTCTCGCTCTGAGGTGGAGACCCCGGGCCTGTGCCCTGAGGCAGGGGAATGCCGGATGCCTCCCTTGGCCCCGCCCAGCCCCTCGGTTGGCGCAGGGGCCCGGCAGACCCGGGCCCATCCCAGGGAGGCGGGGGTTAAGTCTCCTCCCACTCCGCTGCCCGGGCTGCCTGCTGGCCCCTCCGAGGCCTTTGATGGCATTAGAGCCAACCTCTTCCAGATGTGCTGAGCCAGGGGCTTGCGGGGACCCTCCAGGGCTTCGCGCCTCCTTCCCCTCTGCCAGACGCCCCCTGCCAGCTCGCCTCCCGCTCCCCGCTGCTCGGGACCGTCAACCGCCAGGCTAAGCGAGTCCTGGATTGAAACCCTTTCTGGAGACATGGCCTCTCCTCTGCCCCTCCTCCTCATCCTGCCGTGGGCAGAGGAGCTCCCGGGCTGCCTCCCCCGGGGGGCAGCTGGCCTGGGCTGCACATCCCCCGCCCCTGCCGCTCCCCCCAGCAACCTGAGGGCCTGGGCTGCAGGGGAGGGAGGCCCAGGTGAGAGGCCGCCTGCTGAGGCCTTGGAGCCAGCTTGAATGCTGGGAGGCCAGAGGCCAGAGACCTCCTCCTCCTGCCTCCCAACTGCAGAGGGACAGCCGCTCCCTCCCGTGGGCCCACTGGTGCTATTAATCAGGAGATTAATAATCTCCTCCTTCCCTGCCTGTAACTCCCACCCCGTTTCCTGTTGAGTCTCCAGCCTGTCTCGGCACCTCCCCGTCTGTTCCTCCTCGTGGTGGTCCCTGGTGAGGAAGTGGAGGCCAGGCAGGGGCAGAGGCCTGGGGGGCGGAAGTGCCCAGCAAGGGAGGGCTGCGAGTCAGCCTGAGCCAGCATCGCCTGGACCCTGGCGGTGCCCCGGCACCCACCGGGGGACCTCATGAGGCACTGGGGGCCTTGCCTTTTGGAGGTCAGAGAGCAATGGCCTCTGCTCGCTCCCCTCCAGGGGTGGGCGCCTTATCCCTCCAGGGAGCCCTTTCCCGTGACCCCCCTGGGGATCCCCGGGACCTGTCTGCACACTTCAGAGGACGGTCGCTGAGCGGCTCAGCCTGGGCCAGCCTCCCGTGTCTCCTCCAGGTTGTGGCCTTGAGCTGTGGAGCAGGTCTGGGGAGGACCTCGGTCTCCTCAGAGGCTCCTGGGCGGAGGGGTGCTGAAGAGGGGCAGGGCCCTCTGTGCCCAAGGGCTCCGGAGAGGCAGCTCCTCGTCCAGCAGATGAGGACGCACCCCGGCTCCATCTGGGGCGGGTTCTGCCAACCCTGTGCCACCGCGTGACCTGGAGTAGGACCCTGTGCTTCTCAGTGGCCTCGGGGATGTCCCCCCTGTGGGGTCCCCCTTTCTCATCCAGCAGCCCTTGATCCTGCCCTTTTCCCATCAGGCCTCAGAGGCAGGGGGCAGGTCTCACTTGAAAGCAGATCCCAAGTCCCCTGTGCAGTGCAGCCCTCCGTGGCCTCCCGGTGGCTGAGGGGAACAGGCTCCCAGGCGGTACGGGAGGCTGTTTTGAGAGGCAGTAAAGTCACCTCGGTCTTCTGTTTATTTTTTAATCTACAAAAGAAGAGAGACACGAAGCGCTGCTGAGTTATAATTTATGCAAAAACAATAACTACATAGCACTCGTGCACATTAATATACACAGTGGAAGATGCTTTGAGGCTCGCCGGCGCCTTGGTGCAGGCCTGTAATCCCAGCAGCTCGGGAGGCTGAGGCCGGAGGATGGCGAGTTCAAAGCCAGCCTCAGTGACTTAGGGAGGCCCTGAGCAACCTAGGGAGATCCTGTCTCAAAATAAAATAATGAAAAGGGCTGGGGATGTGGCTCAGTGGTTAAGCGCCCCTGGGTCCAATCTCCCAGTATCCCCCCACCAAAAAAAAAAAAAAAAAATTGCTGCTCAAGAACATCACCCAGAAAGCTGGGAAAGCTCTGGTCAGTCCAGTGTCCACAGACCAAGTCTAGACTTTCCAGAATTTTCCCAACCTGACCCTGGGGAGTTGCTCTATCTGCCCATCAAAGAACCCTGCTCCCCAGATGCACCGAACACACTCAAAACAACCTCCTGCACCCTCTGAGGCTGCCACTTGCTTGCCCTCTCAACAGACTCACACAAGGGACCCCCACACGGGAAGCTCCTCCCAGCCCCTCCTGGTGTAAGTGGCTGTGTCCTGCTTCTCCATCCCTGCGCCCTGAGTTTTCAGAGATGTACCAAGCTGGACACCCTGACCTCCTCTAGGGAGCCTCCACATCCTGGCTGGGACTGCAATTCCCAGGTTGGGACTGTGTGTGGGGGGGGCACCTGCTCATCCGTGGTTCCCTTCATCCGCCAATCTTTACCGAGCACATAAAAGGGCATCGTGTCTTTTTCTTGTTGATTCGTGTGATTTATCTTTTTTATTTGTTGATTATATGCAAATATGAATACATCTAAAGAAGAATATATTGAAAAGAATAAGCACTTGGCCCTCCTGAGCTGGCCGCAGTGGGGCCACTGACGTGGTGGAGGTCAGACCAACGACTGCCCAGGTGGGGGTCCGATCATAAGTGCTGGGAAAGAAGTCTGGCTCTTTGACAGTAGCCTGCCTTGGGAGCACAGCACCCCACAGCAGGTGGCCCTCCTCTGGGCCCCTGGGCTGCAGCTGGTCTGGGCAGAGGGCAGAGCAGCCCTGATGTGGCTGCCGGAGTTCTGCGTGGGGTGGGTAAGGGCAGGCAGGGAGGTGGCCAGAGTGGACCCTGCCACATCCCACGGGTCCACAAGTCCACTTGGTTTTGTCCTAAGATTGAAGAGAAGCTAGGATGTGTTCAGGGAGGAAAGGTCTGATTTAACATCATTGCTCAGGGGAATCAGAGCAGCCTCATCCGACTGCTTGGATCATCTGAGGTGGGAGGCAGGTGGCAGCCCCTGGGAGCATGAGGGGCACCTGCAGTTGAGGTGGGGTGAATTTTGCGGCTGGTTCCTCTGCTTCCTGATGGCGTGGCACTGTGCCCACGGGCTACACAGACTCCAGTCTCTCCATGGCCTGTGCCTTCCCTTAGATTTCACAATTGACATGTCAATGTTTGCAAAAAAAGAAACTCCACTAGGATCTTTATAAAGATTACATTGGGTCTGTCGATCAATTTGTACTGAACTGACACCTTAATGATTGAGTATTCCTATCCATGAACATAGTATAACTTTCCATTTATTTAGCTCTGATTTATCTCATCGGTGTGCACATATTTTTGGTTCAATTTACAGATGTATATTAGTCTGATCAGGCTGCCATAAAAATGCCATAGACTGGGAAGTCGCAGTTCAACAAAAAAATTGATTTTCTCATAGTTCTGGAGGTTGGAAGTCCAAGATCAAAGTTTCACCTGATTCCATTTCCTGGCTTGTAGATGGCCACTTTCTTGCTGTGTCTTTACACAGTCTTTCTCCAGTGTATGTGCAGGTTGAGAGATAGAAGATCCTCTCTTTGATGTCTCTTTACAAGGACACCAAGAAGAATTCTCCACATGCTCAGTACAGGTGAAATCACCCTCTCACCAAATATATTCAACCACATTGGTTGAATCCACAACTGCAGATCTAAAATGTATGAATGGCTCACTTCTGTGCTTTTTAATATATTCTTCTTATATATCCTCATATACCTGTATTCATGATCAACAAATAAGAAAAAGATAAATCAGGCAAGTCAACAAAACACAAAACAAGAAAAAGATACAAAACTCAATTTAAAAGTGGGTAAAAGGGGCTGGGACAGTAGCTCAGTGGTACAGTGATTGCCTTCCACATGCAAGGCATTGGGTTTGGTCCTCAGCACCACATAAAAATAAATAAAGATGTTATGTCCATCTACAACTAAAAAATATTTTTTAAAAAAGTGGGTACAAGACTTCAAGATAGCCAAACAAAAACATAAAAAGGAACTGAACCTTATTTAGCCATCAGGAATTGCAAATGAAAACCATAACGAAAGATTACTACATAAACCCTGGAATGGCTAAAATGAAAGTGACTGACAATACCAAGTGGTGGCAAGGACATGGAGCAACTAGAAGTCTCACACACTTCAGCTAGGCATGTAAGCTGATTCATCCCAACAGGTTTTGGAGACTTGTTCATAGTAGCTACTAAAGTTGATGGATCCTCTAGACCACCAATTCTATTCCTGAGCATATTTCCTAGAGATGCAGAAATGTGTTCTTATAGACTTGTGCAAGAATATTCATAACATCTCTGCTCATCATAGCTCAAAAGTGGAAACAATCCAAATGTCCATCAGCAGGAGAATGGACAAGTTATAATCCAATTATTGACATATTTTATATATATAATGGAATGTTATTCAGAAATAAAAAAGAACAAAATACCATTCTATTTAATGGCATGGATGAAACTCGGACATAATGGATAAGTGAAAGGCCAATGCAAAAGAGCGCATGCTTCAAGTTTCCATTTATAAGAAGTTCTGGAACAGGCAAAACGAATCCCTGGTGAGAGAAGTCAGAAAATGGTTACCTCTGCGGCCAGAAGTGGCAGGAGGGGATTTTTGAAGGACGGGGATGCTGGTGTGCATGTGGCTTGAAGTTCATTGAGATCATCACTGGTTCATTTTGTCGACCACATGCCCATTATATTTTAAAACCAAGGAGAAAATCTCACTATACAAATGAGGTGTGAACTTAGTACTTTGCTCCATGGCGCTTCCGTCCACGTGCACAACTCTGGTGAGTGTTGGTCGTCCCCACTGGTCACGTGCTCTGGCAGAGCAGCGTCTGTGCCTGTCTTGCTCGTTCCTGGGCCTTGGGCAGGTGTTTGCTGAGTGCATGCGTGAGTGTGTGGTTATGACCCAGCTCTGGACCCAGTGTGTGTGTGGGAGAGGGGACAGGGAAGCCGTCCGCTCTGGTCAGGGGGCAGGGTTGCGTCACAGAGGAGGGGACATTTGAGGCACAACCTGAGAGGCTCTTTGAGATTCTTCTCAGGCAGCACCAAGGAGGAAACATGTCTGCAGAGAAGCCTGGACCTGCAAAGTCATGGTGGCCCGAAGAGCACGGGCGTCTGACTTTCCATCGTGCGGTGGTGGTGGGAGCTTGGCTGGTGACCGTGGAGGGAGCTGAGGGTCTGGAAGGTGGGCCGCGCCTTGTTAGCTGACCCAGAGGGCTTGGTCTTTAGTGGACGGTAATCATGGAAGTGTTGAGAAACAGCTGTCACCAAGCTGGAGCTGCGTCTTAGAAAGTTTGCCAACTGGACCCCAACAGCACGAGCTAGGAGCTCTTTGTGGATGCAGGAGGGCCAAGGCCCCTTAGGGTCTTGCTCAGACTGGGAGGTGGACCACCAATGACCACCCTGCCTTGGGCATCCTGGTGGCGCCTTAAGGGTTGGCCAGGTTGAGCCTCGGCCTGCTGGGCTGGTGACACAGCGCCACCTACTGGTGTGTCCTGCACCTGCGCTTCATGGGCCACCTGCTTCCTTTGCTGCCTTCTGGACCTAGGGTGTCTCAGGCCAGCGCTGTGGCCCAGGAATGAAGGGCAGGAAGAGAGCTTTTTGGAATGTTAGGGCCCTCCTACAGGTATCGAACTGAACAAAGTCCAACTGAAGTTACTGGGCGCAGGCACCGATTCTGCCTGGGTTTGGGGTCTTACTTCCACCACCTTACAGCACTGTGAGCTTGAGAAAGTTCCTTAACCTCTCTGTGCCTCCGTGTCCTCATCTGTAAATACCGGTGATAATGGCATCCACCTGTTAGAGTCCCTCTGCATCGGCATCCGTAAGCCTCTCAGCCCAGGGCCTGGCACTCCCTGCCTCTTTCTCCTTGTATCTAGTACTAGTGCCACATCATCATTCAAGGGCTGGAAGGTGACGGGCATGCGGCCCTGAGGGCAGAGGGGTCCATCCCACCCCGAAGGGCTGGTGCATGTGGCTGAACAGCGGGGACTCTCTCCCTGTGACAGTGAGGATCCTGAAAGGACCACGATCCGATCTGCGTCCGAGCATCCCTCCCCATCCCTGAGCCTCATTCCCGCATCCTGGTCCCCACAGTATCCTCACCCAGGACAGGGGCTCGGGGAGGGTACTGTGCAAGCTGGCACAGTAAACTAGGGCAGGCTCAGGATCCGACCCCCCTCCCCATGCCCAGCTCCGTTTACCCATCCTGCTCCTGCCAGGGGACACCCGTTAGTGTCACCGGAGGCTGAAGACCATAAAGGACTCATTGCCCTGCCAGGGCCACCAACCCTGGACAGAGTCTGAAGGTCTTCTGATCACTTAGTCAATCATCTCAAGAAACTGCCTCTTTCATCCCATTAGGCTCCTCCCCTCTTGCAGCGGGGCCCTCTTGCGGCCCGAGACCCGCGGTAGCGAAGGGTGGCCTGCTCCCTCTCTTTCCCAGTTTTCGTTTCTCATTTGCAGGTACTGGTTGGGGGCAGGAGAGGGCCAAGCAGAGGGGAGAGCTGGAGGGTCCTCCCTGGCTGGCTCTGTGGCCACCGGGGGGTGCAGCCCCTGGAGGTGCCTCGTGGGAATTGCCAGCCTTCCTGGGGCCCGGTCCCTGGTCTCCCGGGCATGGGCCACACCCAGCCTGGGCTTTCCTTTCTTGCAGGACCCTCTGCCCTGGCTGCCTGTTGGTGACCTGCTCTTGGCCTCCTACTTCCCAGGGATCCCCCTTGCTGCTGGGTCACCAGGGTCACGTGAAGAGCCCCTCTTAAGACCACCCCGTCCTGCTTCCTCCGGGGGGTGCTGGGGCCCCGCAGCTGGCCGACACCAGGTCCACTCCTGCTGCCGCAGCTGCCCCTTCACACAGCAGCAGATCCATGGTCCCAGTCTCTCGGGGGACTGTGTCATGCTTTATCCCAACAGGGAGGCAGGGAGGAAGCATCCCAGCGGGTCCCCAAGGAGACCCCACTCGGGATGGGGCGACCGCCCGCTGGACATCTTCGCTTTCTTTTATGTGGCCTGGACCAGCGACGGGCGGAGGTGGGTGGACCGGCCTGGCAGGTGGTGTCCTCCCCCGTGTGGCTGCCCTCGTCCTGGGGACAGGGCACTTGTGGTGTGGCTCTCAGGATGGGCGCGGACGGGACCCGCGGGCCAGGCGTGTGTGCGAGTGAGCCCAGCGAGGTGCCTGGGCGAGGGTGCGTGCGCCTCGGACCCGGCCCGCCCGCCACCACAGTCCCTGGCTGTGAGGGGTGACCTGGCCTGTGGCTCCCCCACCCCCTTCTGTCCCCTGTTCCATCCTTCCCTACCTGACGCGGTGACCAGTGGCTCCCAAGGTCCCCTCGCCCTGCAGCCCCGGCTGTGAAGAATCCTGCCTGGGGACAGGGGGACTGTTTTGCCAGAGAGCTGGTGGGCAGCCAGAGGGTCTTCAGGAGGAGTCGGCAGCGGGACTTTCCAGGATCCCTGCTGTGGATTCTGTGGCTGGCGATTTCCTGTCCACAGGGCCCCTCCGAGGGCCCCACGGCGGCCGCCCCTGAGCCGGTCACCTCTCCCTTCACCCCCAGTCGCTCCGGGTCAGCAGATCTCAGGTTTTAGAGGCCTCGCCGTTGGGTTTTAAAGAGGAACACTTTGCAAACGCCACCCAGCCACGCAGCTGGGATGCAAAGCCCAGAGTCTCTTCTCGCCGAGTCCGGGGGGCTTCGCAAAATAGTTTCAGACCGATTTGTAAGAGAAATGTCTAGACTGGTAGAGTGGGGACTTCACTGTGGGACATACGGCATTTTTCAGGAGCTTTTTCTTCTTTATTTTTTGTAAGTTGATTTTGGTTGATTTTATTTAAATTTGTAAATTTAAATCCTTTAAGAGTTTTTTTGTTGTTGTTGCTTTTTGTTGTTTTTTTTTTTTTTGGTACTGGAGATGGAACCCAGGGGTGCTTAGCTACTGAGTCACATCCCCAGCCCTTTTTATGTTTTATTTTGAGACAGGGTCTCACTAAGTTGCTTAGAGCCTTGCTAAGTTGCTGAGGCTGGCCTTGAACTTGCGATCCTCCTGCCTCAGCCTCCTGAGCTGCTGGGATTGCCGGCGTGGCCACTCAACCCTGCGTGCCTGTTTTATGTCTGCAGCTGCAGGCGAGCCCCAAGAGTGGCTCCATGATTATTGGCTGGATGAATCCACCAAAAGGAATCATGATGGGTGACAGACTGGAGTTGCAGGGGGGAGGTGGCTGGAAGTTCTGCAGGTCCTACTGGTCAGTTCCTTTCCACAGTCGTACCTTGCTCAGTGGGTCAGCCTGGCCCTGCTAGAGGAGGCTGCACCTGGAGAGCTGTAGAAAAGCAGGGCTGAAGACCCTTCGGATGGCAGCTGACAGAGAGGGCTGGTGATTTGCCTAGGGCCACACGACCAGCGAGCACAGAGCCAGGGAGACGGGTCCACTGTCCAGGCGGCCTCCCAGGCCCTTGGGTGGGCAAAGCAGCCCGGGCGGTCTTTACAGGAGCCAGGGGGGTGGGCGGGGAGCACGTGCCTCACTGACGCTGTCCTGGTGTTAGTTACAGGGCTCTCATCAGACCCACGTACAGGGTGTCCTACCGCACGGTGACGGCGCTGGAGTGGAGGTGTTGTCCTGGCTTCACCGGGAGCAACTGCGACGAGGGTAAGTCTGCCAGGGTGCAGGGTGCCTGGGAAGAGCACTGGCAGGCTGGGCCGCGGGCGGGCGCTGTGGCCGGTTCTCTCACCCCTCTGCTTTTCATGTGGGGTTTGTAGCTTGAAGTCCTTTCCTTTTTCTAAACATGGCTGAGCTGGACACTCTGGGCTGGTTAGCCCAGGGGGAAGCTGCCACCCTGCAATGAGCCCTGAGCCCTATGCACTGAGCCCTGAGTCCTGAGACCCGTGTCCTGAGCCCTCTGTCCTAAGCCCTGTGCCCTGGGTCCTAAGCCCTGTGCCCTGTGCCCTGTGCCCTGTGCCCTGTGTCCTGAGCCCTGTGCCCTATGCACTGAGCCCTGAGCCCTGGGTCCTGAGCCCTGAGCCCTGAGCCCTGTGCCCTGTGCCCTGGGTCCTAAGCCCTGTGCCCTATGCACTGAGCCCTGAGCCCTGGGTCCTGAGCCCTGAGCCCTGTGCCCTGTGCCCTGGGTCCTGAGCCCTGAGCCCTGAGCCCTGGGTCCTGAGCCCTGGGTCCTGAGCCCTGAGCCCTGAGCCCTGTGCCCTGTGCCCTGGGTCCTGAGCCCTGAGCCCTGAGCCCTGTGCCCTGTGCCCTGGGTCCTAAGCCCTGAGCCCTGAGCCCTGGGTCCTGAGCCCTGAGCCCTGAGCCCTGTGCCCTGTGCCCTGGGTCCTAAGCCCTGAGCCCTGAGCCCTGTGCCCTATGCACTGAGCCCTGAGCCCTGGGTCCTGAGCCCTGAGCCCTGTGCCCTGTGCCCTGGGTCCTGAGCCCTGAGCCCTGAGCCCTGTGCCCTGAGCCCTGGGTCCTGAGCCCTGAGCCCTGAGCACTGAGCCCTGTGCCCTGTGCCCTGGGTCCTGAGCACTGAGCCCTATACACTGAGCCCTGTGCCCTGAGCCCTGTGCCCTGTGCCCTGAGCCCTGAGCCCTATACACTTGCCCTGAGCCCTGAGTCCTGAGCCCTGAGCCCTGTGCCCTTAGCCCTATGCACTGAGTCCTGGGTCCTGAGACCTGAGCCCTGAGCCCTGTGACCTAAGCCCTGAGCCCTGAGCCCTGAGCCCTGAGCTCTGGGGGGTCCTGTTGACACTGTCTGGGTGAATGATGGAGGGGCTCAGGAGCTCTGGCCTGGTGAAGGGGTTTGATTTACAGTCTCTTTCTTCCACTCTGGCTCTGAAACCCACATGGAGGCAGGCATGGTTGGAGATATGCCTGAGAAAATGCGGAAGAGGGCCCACCAGCCCTGAGGCCGTGTGTTTTGCAGAAGGAGGCAAACCCCAGGGGACCTGGCGGCAGCTGCAAATGGGCCTCAGCTTGCTGTCCTGGGTGTTCAGAGGCAGGACAGATGGATGGGCCAGGCCAGCTCCTTCCCAAGCCCCGGGGCCCCAGCTCAGCCTGATTCTGGAGCCCAGGAGACCAGAAAGAGTGCTCAGGCAGAAGTCAGAGGCGGCCCACAGAGCAGATGCCATCACACAACCAGGGACAACGGTCGCCTGGTTCCCCCACAGGGCTGGTCCAGCAGGAGGGAGGCTCAGGGTCTGTGTTGTATTTGGAGATGGTAGTTTTCCTCCACCTGGACTTTCTGACAAGATTATTGCCCCATCTTACTGTGTTTTTTGTGTTCCTTGGGCTGGGGATGGAACCCGGGCGCTCTACCACTGAGCCGCATCCCCAGCCCTTTCTATTCTTATTTTGAGGCAGGGTCTTGCTAAATTGCCCAGATTGGCCTCCAACTTGAGATCTTCCTGCCTCAGCCTCCTGAGTTAGTGGGATTACCCGTGTGTGCCTCTGCTCCCAGCTCCTAACTTACTTTAAAAAAATATGTATACACTGCCATTCCTCCATCCGTGGGGGCGGGGTTTGTGTCCAGGATCCTCCGCAGACACCCACATCCCTGACGCTCTCGTCTGACGCTCTCGTCTTATTTAGAGGGCGCGGTATTTGCACGGAAGCCCCACACCTCCTCCCGGATCCTTTGACGTTCTCTCTAATTGCTCGTAATGCCTAGCTCTGCAAACGCTTCTCAGGGCTGCACACAAGGAAAGTCCGTACGTGTTCAGTAAAGACACAGTTTTTTTTCTGGATCTTTTTGATCTCTGTGGTGGAATCCAAGGATGGGGAGCCTCCGGACACAGGGGCCGATGCTGCAGACGCTCTTATTGAAAATGACCTAAAACGGGGTTACAAATGACAACAAGGGAAAGGCAATAATCGTAACAAGGGTGTTTCAAGAGGCCCGTGGCCCAAAGCAGAGTGTAAGGTTGTAAGAGGGTTCACAGGTGCCGCCCTTCCTGATTTTCGAGGTGCCTGACACTGAGATGGGGGCACTGTGGGCACTTGTTGGGGTGCACAGGGCTGGCCCGGGCCCTTCCTCGGGGGACGTAGGGGTGGACCTCCGTGGCCACCTCTATACCACTAGCACCTCCCGTGTTTCCCTGTCTGCTCCCCCATGTCCCCCGAGCCCTGTGGGACCCAGGCTCTTCCAGAAAACACTGCAGAGCTGGAGCGTCGTATTTTAACATCTCTCTTGAGATTCTCTTTTTTGAACTACCAAGTGAAGTCTTCAGGTCTCAAAATGTATGGATCCTAATTTTCATCCAGTAGACAGTGAGTTTTCTCTGAGGGAACCCGCAGTATATCGAAGCTGATTCAAAGCAGATTAGCTGAGCTCCTGCATCTACCCGCTGGTCCCTGAGTCTCCCTCCCGCTCGTCTTTCTTCCTGTCTGTTCATCTGCAGATTGTTTATGGTTTATTGCAGCAAAAGAGAAAAATCTTAAAATCAGCCTATATAAAAGAAGGACCTGACATGAGATCACCAAGCTTGGTCCTCCAGGACCACAGCAGCAGAACTTTGGGGTTCCTCTCTCCACCCAGTTGAGCGCATTGGGTTCTCGCTGGTTTTGTGTAGGTTAACCTCCAATTTGGCGGGATCCGTGCTGTCATTCATAATGAATGGCAGCTCGAAGGAAGTGACGGTCTCTCAGGGGTGGGCAGGCTGGCTTGGGGACAGGCTCACTAGATAGCGCGCAACCCCGATCTTGGAAGGTGAGCCGTCCTGGGTAATCGCTGGGGACTGAACGGCACAAGGCAGCAGGTCACTCCAGGCAGGTAGAAGGACCACGGGACACAACCCCTGCTGCCCTCGAGGCCCTGAGCACCGGGATGGGAAGCTGGTGACGTGGGGTTGTGGGCCGCACTTCTGCAGAGAGGAGGCAGGTGAAGGGGCAGACCTGGTGAAACGCCCCTACCGGGGTGGCATTGCCCCTCGAGAGGAGAGTTCTGATCGGACACTGATCACACTGACGCTGATTATCAATATGCCCGCCAGAAACACCCGGGGTTCGGGGGTTAATTGTGAAGAGTGGCCTGACCCTCACGCCCCCTCAAGATGCGCAGCCTCAGCGCCTGGCCAGCCCCTCCCTGCTGAGGAAACTTGCAGACTCGCCCACCTTGGGACAAGTGTCTCCCTGGGGTGGGAGATGAGGCTAGCCTCCCAGGGAGCCTCCCCAGCTGCATCTAGGAGGGGCAGTTGGCAGTGGAGGAACTCCTGTGGGTGAGTGGGCTGGCGTGGAGTGTGGCACTGGCTCCTGAAGCCCTTGGAAGGATTTTACGTTCAGCCAGGCGTGGTGGTGCGCGCCTGTAACCCCAGCAGCTCTGGAGGCTGAGGCAGGAGGATGGCGAGTTCAAAGCCAGCCTCAGCAACTTAGCGAGAGACCCTGTCTCTCAATAAAATATAAAAAAGGCTGAGGATGTGGCCCAGTGGTTGAATGCTCCTGGGTTCAATCCCCGGTACAAAAAAAAAAAAAAATTATATTCCCAAACGTGGTCCGATAAAGACAGCAGACTAAATCGAGGCCACGCCCACAACTTTAGGGACACTCCTACGTGGTTGTTAGGGGCCCTGCACGCTTCATTCCCCTTGGCTCTCATCCGCCACCTTTCTTGGAAACCCCGCGGGGGATGAGGGTCCACCCAGCGGGTTTTGCTTTGGTTCCTTCCCAGGCTCCTTCCCAGGTTATGATCTGGGGTCTGGTAGACTCAGTTCACAGACACAGCCACACGGCCAGTGCCACCGTGCGAATCCTAACGCGCCTGTTTGCTAAAGTCTATCTGCAGCCCTCGAGCCAGTTCTCCCAGTGGTCGCTCCCAGACGCGGGCGGACTGACCACGCGGAGTCCCCCTCGCCATATCCCAGCGGAGGCCCGCAGGGCACCGGCCGCTCCGATTCCCGTCCCAGCTCTTACACCCGTGTCCTTTGCACAGTCTGTTTAGTGACCTGCTCTCCACACGGTTGTCCTTTCGGTGGTGATTTTGTTGTTTCCAACGTCCCCAGGCCGAGCGTTGAAGTGCCACCTAGTGTCCCCAAGTACAAGGAGGCGTGGCGTGCCTTGCGGAGGAAATCTAGGTCTGCGAGCTTTGTTCAGATATCAGGCCGGGGCAGTTGGCCACCAGGTCAAAGTCCGTGAACCAGCAGTGGGGTTAAAGGAGGTGTCTTCAAACAGAAACACTCGCACAATAAGGTTTGTGACTGTGGACAAGGCAGGTGGCCGCCGCGGGCTTTCGGGAGCCCAACCCTGAGGTTCAGTATTCACTAACTCAGTATTCGCTCTGACCGTGGGACGCGACCCCTGTGTAGGACAAGAATCGGCTGTATCTATGCTCATCTACCTATTTAGGCATCCCTTTTTTCTTATTAAGAAGAAAATTATAGATGATCCCTGACTTACAATGATGAGAATGATTTTTCAAATTTTCCACGGTGTGAAAGTGACCTGCACTCTAGAAACCTTATTCTGAGGGCTGGGGCTGGGGCTCAGTGCTTTTGGATTTTGGTCTGGCTGTGGTTTAGGGATTTGCCATAAGATCTTCCCTTGCGGGGCTGGGGGCTGTGGCAGTGAGCCCCAGTGGCCAGTCAGCCCTGCCGTGGGGGAAGTGACCAAGGTTCCAAAACGTGGTGTAGCCAGCCTTTTTGGGGGGAAGGGGATACACATATTCAATAAATTGCATGCGATATTGTGTGAGATGATTTTGCCCAACTGTGGGCTAATATAAGTGTCCTGGACATGTTGCCAGGCTAAGCCACAGTGGTGAGTAGGTTAGGTGTACTAAATGCATTTAAAATGTTTCAAAATTTGTTCTAATTCATTATGTATGACAATAGAACGCATTTATGCACTTTGATAAATCATACAGAAGTCGGGTATAATTTCTGTTTTTTGATTGTACATATGGCAGGATCACATCGGTCATGCAGTCATAGATGTACATGAGGTAATAATGTCTGTTTCACTCTACTATCCTTCCTAACCCCAATCCCCTTCCCCTCCCTTCACTCCCCTCTACCTAATCTGAAGTAACTCTATTCTTCCCTAGCTGCCCCCGCTTATTGTGAATTAGCACCCACATATCAGAGAAAGCATTTGGCTTTGGTTTTTGGGGATTGACTTATTTCACTTAGCATGATATTCTCCAGCTTCATCCATTCACCGGCAAATGCCATGATTTCATTCTTCTTTAAAGCTGAGTAATATTCCATTGACTACATATACCACATTTTCTTTATCCATCATCCGTTGAAGGCCACCTAGGTTGGTTCCCTAGCTTAGCTATTGTGAATTGAGCTACTATGAACATTGACATGGCCATGTCACTCTAGTGTACTGATTTTAAGTCCTTTGGGTGTAAACCGATGGTTTCTCTTCAGATCGTATGAATCTTTCCTCTTTTACTAAATGCATTTTTTATTTGTGATATTTTCAACTTGTGATGTTTATCAGGATGTATCCCCATCACAAGTCAAGGAGTCAAAGGTCATCTGTATATGTTCAGTATATTAAAAAAAGAAGCACCCAGAATTACTATACATCTCTCAAGGTAATTGGGAGCCTCCCTTAGGTGAAAAGTCTCTGGACCTTTTCCTGTGCTTACATGTCAGTTGTACCATAAATGCTATTTGGTACCTCCTTTTTGCCACATAGGTTACCTTGAACACCTCCTCTTGCCAACAGAGAGCCTTCTAAGTATAATTTTTAGTGGTTGTAGAATTTGGGTACTAATTTTACAAATTGTAGGATTTGGGTAGTCATTTATTAACTAAAGCTTTACTATAAAATTCTTAAGTGCTTCTGTTTAAAAAATAATATTACTTTTCTGAAGGAAGAGATAAAATTTACATACACGTAAAAGCACAGATATTAAGTGTGCATTTGATGAGTTTTGGTAAATGAATACACATTTCTCAACTTCCAGAAATTTCCACCTCAAAGAATTTCAGTTATGATTTCTATCTTCATGGCTCAGCTTTGCCTGTTGTTGAATAAACAGAACCATAAAGTACTCTGGAATCATACTTTTTTATGTATGGTGTATTTTGCTTAATGTGTTTTTTAGATTCCTCCATGTTTTACTTGTATACCTGTGGTGTATTCATTTGTGTTACTGGGTATTACTTTATCATATCAGTGATCACCATTTTGTGAGGTTGAGGTATGTACCTAACTTTATAGGAAAAAGATTGTTTCCCAAAGGATTTTTTGCTATTTTACTCTCTGACTGGCATATTCCAATTGCTATTAAGTTCCGATTGCCCCACAACCTTGTCAGCACTTGTTATTGTCAGTCTTTTTTTATTTTATCCATTCTTGTTAGTATTGGAATGGTTTTTCATTGTGATTTGAATCTACACTTCCCTGATGACTAATGATCTTGAGCATCATTTTTGTCTGCCTGTTCGATGTGTTTACTGGCGTTTCTATTATCTATTCTTCTGTTTTGTGAAGTGTCTATTCAAGACTGATGCCCATTTTTAATTGAGTTGTTTAAATTTATTAGAAACAGCCAAACCGTTTTCCAAAGACATTTTCCATGTTATATTCCCACAAGTAAAGTATGTTGCAATTGCTCCCACCCTTGCCAACATTTGGTGTTGTTAATCTTTTTAATTTTGGCTGTTCTAGTGGATAAAACTAATTATAATTTCTTTTTAAAGACTCTTTTCAGCACTCTAGTTCCTTTGCAACCCCATATAATATTACAATCAACTTATTAGTATCCATGAAAAAATGTCTGTTGGAACTGTGCTTTTTTTCTTTTTTCTACATTTATTTTTATTTGTTCTAATTTATTGTACATGACAATGCATTTATACATTTTGAGAGATCATACATAAATGGAGTGTAATCTCTCATTTTTCTGATTATACATATTGTGATTTTGATGAATTTATAGATCTATTTGGGAGAGAATGGATATCTTAATAATGAATCTTTTGATTCATGAACATGGTAAAGCTCTCTTCTAAGTTTTTTTTTCTTTTCTTTTTTTTTTTTTTTTGCAGTACTGGGGATCGAACTTAGGGCCTTGTGCTTGCAAGGCAAGCACTCTACCAGCTGAGCTATCTCCCCAGCCCTTCTTCTAAGTTTTCTTAACTTTGTCTTTTAGTTTTCAGAGTAGGTGATTTGCTTGTGTTTTCTTGAATGTATTTCTAAATATTTGTACATAAGGTGCTTTTCAAAACATGGATTTCTTTTTAAAATTGAATTTTCTTAGTTTTGTTATTGTTGCTAGTAGATAGCAATATATTAGACTTTAATATATTGGCCTTGGATCTAAAACCTTGCTCAGTTCATTGATTAGTACTGGTAGCTAATTTATCTAGTTCTTTGAATTTCCTGCACAAAGGCTACAGGGATAGCTCCGTGGAAAAGTATTTCCTACCATATGTAAGGTCCTAGGTTTGATCCCTAGCACTAGCGGGAGAAAAAGGTATAAAACTTATTTTCTGCATAAATTATCAATCTTCTATGAATAAAGACATTTTTGCTTCTTCCTTTCCAATCTTTATATGTATTTAATTTCTTTTTCTTGCCTTATTGAACTGGCTAGAACTTCTAGGAAAATGTTTAACAGAAATGGTAAAAGCACATAGGCTGGCCTCATTTCTGATCATGGTAAGGATCAATATTTCCTATTAACTATTTGATTAACAGTAGATTTTTTCATATGTGTGATTTATTGAGTGAGGATATTCTCTTCTCCTCTTAGTTTGTTGGGAGTTTTCATCATGAATGAGTGCCGAATCCTATGAAATGCTGCTTCTGCATCTGTATTGAAATGGTCATATATTTTTGTAATCCTTTAATATGTTAACATTGCAAATTACATTGGTTTTGTAATATTAAACTGACCTTTCATTCCTGGAAATAACCTTGTTATTATAAGATAACCCTCCCTTTGTATTATTGCCTTTTATATTTCCATATCTGATATTTATCTATGATTTTCTTTCCTTGTAACGTCATTGTCTGTTTTTGGTTGTAAGACACAAACTAGTCTCATAAAAAGAGTTCCTCCCTTCTCTGTTTTCTGAGAGCATTTTTTTTTGGGGGGGGGGGAGGGTGTAAAATTGTTATTGCTTTTTCCTTAAATACTTTATAGAATTCACGATGAACCATTTAGTCCTGTAGTTTTCTTTGAGGGGAAGTTTTTGGTAATGAATTAATTTTCTTTAATAGATTTAAGGCTATCCATGTTTTTTTTTCTTACCTTCATAATTGTTGATGCATTTAAAAAATCAACTTTATGGAGGTTTAACCTACATATCTCACATTATATACATATGACTGACACATCAGAAGGACAGTTCAATAAGTTTTGACCCTTTGCGTATTTGTGGAATTCTCTTTCTTCATGATTCTCTTCTCTCTGATACTCTGCTCACCGTATTGGCCTCCACCTCCCTGGCCTTGTGTTCCTTTCCTTCAGTTCAGAGGTATCGACATGGTTCCCTGTCATGTGCTCAGATTCAGGAGGTGTCTCCAAGTCATCTTGTTTCTTCTCCTTCTCTTCTTAATCCCTGTTCTGCATGCCTCTTATCAAATATCTACAAACTTTTTTTTATTTACAAATTTTGTCCAACTTTCTGCTTCTTCAAAGTGGGAAAACAAGTTTCCTATGAATTAATCTACCATAACTGGAAGCAGAAATTGCACTTTTTCCTGATGAAATGTTTTCATTGTACGTCTCTGTATTGTTTCATTAGTCGTTCTCCCAGGAATTGTAATAGGCATCCTTAATTATGATAAATTTAGCCTACATAGAACTATTTCAGGTTAAATGGAACTTACAGCACAATTCCATCTTTCTGCCCCTACCTTCTTCCATGTTCTTGTTGCTATATATTTCAAATATAAATAGATTGAAAATTTCGCAATTTGGTATTATTATGGTTTAGATATGGGGTGTCCCCCAAAAGCTCATGTGTGAGACTATGCAAGAAAGTTTAGAGAGGAAGAGATTGGATTGTGAGAGCCTCAACCATGCGTTCATCCGTGGATATGGACCAACAGGGCGATAACTGTAGACAGGTAGGGTGTGGCTGGAAGAAGTAGGTCCCCGGGGGTGTGCCTTCAGGGCCTGCATGGTGTCCCTGGTGAGGGGCGCGCTCTCTGCTTCCTGACTGCCATGTCCTGAGCTGCGTTCCTCCTCCATGCCCTTCTGCCATGACATTCTGCTTCACCTTGGGTCCAGAGCAATGGAGTTGGCCGTCTATGGACTGAGACCTCTGAAACTGAGCGCCAAATAAACTTTTCCTCCTCTAAACTTGTCGTTGTCAGGTCTTTTGGTCACAGTGATGAAAAGCTGACTAAAACAGACAACTGTCACAATTTGTGCCTTGAATAGTCACGTTGTCTTTTAAAGAAGTGAAAGGAGGGAGGGAAAGGCTTCTGTGTATCCTGTGGTTTTCATTTCTGGTGACCTTTATTTCTCCCCAGGGCTCTGAGCCTTCCTCTGATAGCCTGACCTCTCAGCCCCAAGAAGTTCTTTCAGCACTTTTTTTTGTTTGTTTTTGCAGTTCAGATCTGCTTGAAATGAATTCTTTCAGCTTAAAAAAATATTTGAGTATCTATTTTATCTTAATCTTTATTTATCATAAATGTTACCCTTTTAATTTGCATACATCAGTGGCATTAAGTATCTTTGTGACATTATCACCATCCAATGCTGGGACTTATTCATCTTACCAAAGGGAAACCCACTAAGCAGTCATTCTTCATCCCACCAGCCCCTGGCTCTCACAAATGAGCTTTGTGTCTCACTGGATTTTCCCATTCTGGCTTTTTCATAGAGATAGAATCAGGTGGTATGTGGCCTTCTGTGCCTGGCTTCTGTTACTTAACATCATGTTTTGAAGGTCCATCCATGTTGTAGTATGGATTTTGCTTATCCGTTCATCAGTTTATGTGCATTTGGGTTGTTTTACCCACTGGTTTATGAATAATGCTACTATGAACATTCATGTACAAAGTTTTGTTTGAACACCTGTTTTCAGTTCTTTTGGTTGTATATCCAGGGCTGGAATTGCCAGATGATATGGTAATTCTATGCTTAACTCATTGAAGAACTAAAAAACTGTTTCCTTTTCTGTCTTCTTTCTTTCTTCCTTTTTTCTTCTTTCTTTCTTCTACCAAGTATTGAACCCAGAGGTGTTCACTGAGCCACATCCCCAGCCCTTTTTATCTATTTATTATTTTTATTTTGAGACAGGGTCTTGCTAAGCTGCTTAGGGTCTTGCTAAGTCTCTAAGGCTGGCTTTGAACTTGCAATCCTCCTGCCTCAGCCTCCTGAGCTGCTGGGATTACATACACACATCACCATGCCCAGCTGCAAAATGTTTTATAGAGTGGCTGCCCCCACTTTACGTTCCCACCAGCAATGTACGAAGGTTTTAATTTTGCCGCATCCTCTCCACTCTTTAATTTCTTATTAATTTTGAGTAACATTTTCATTGGGTTCCTAATTCTGAACTGACATTCTTTTTCTTTCAGTACTTTATAAAGATCGGTTGTCCCATTGTCTTTTGGCATCCATGGTTCCTGATGAGAAGTCTGTAGTTAGTTCTCTTGTTGTCGTTTCTCCTCTGGGTCTTTTTCCTCTGTTGTTTTCAAGATTTTTCTTCACCTTATCTTTCAGTACTTTGATCATGATGTTACTGGGTGGAGCTTTCTTAATCCTGCCTGGGGTTCTTTGCGCATCCTGGATCTATAAGTCAATGTGGTTTTGTTGTAGTGGTGACAGTGGTGGTGTTTGGGTTTTCCTAAACTAAATTTTGTCTATTAGTTCTTCATTTTTTCTGCCCCCTTCTCTCTTCTGTCCTCCTGAGATTCCATTTACATGTTAGATCATTTGATATTGTCACTGAGGCCTTGTTTGTTTCCTCTCTGTTCTTCATGTTGGATAATTTCTATTGATCTGCCTTCAAGTTCATCAGTTCTTCTGACATCTATGATCTTCTGCTACACTCATCCAGGGAAATTTTCATTTTTTAATGATATACTTTTCAATTCTAAAATTTCATTTGTGGTTTTTCTTTGTTGTTATTGTTGTCGTTTATATTTCCCTGATAAGATTTTTGCATTCACTCACTTATTATGACCGTGATTTATTTACATCTTAGAACTTATATATGATAGCTGCTTTTAAGCTCTTCATTTCTATTTTCATTGTCTGGATCATCTTGAGGATATTTATACTAGTACTTTTCTCTTGACTTGGGTTGCAGTTGATCCTTCCTCCTTCCTTTTCTCCTTCCTTCCTTCCTTCCTTCCTTCCTTCCTTCCTCTCTTCTCTCTCTCTTTCTTCCATTCTTTCTCTCTTTCTTTCTTTTCTTCCTTCCTTCCCCCTTCTCTTTCTCCTCCTCTCCTTTCTCTTTTTCTTCTTCTTCATCTTCATCTTCTTCTTTTTCCCTTCTCCCTATCCTCCTTCTTCTCCTCTTCCTCCTCTTTTTCTTCTTATGATTCTATTCCTTTTTTTCCATCTCTCTTCTTTTTTCTCTGTCTCTTTGCCTTTCTGTCTGTCCTCCCTGAGTGACATTTTGGAGAGCCCCTGGTTTCCATGAAGACTGTTGACTTTTGTCCTAGCAAGCAGTGAAATTACCATACATTTGTGAAGAATCAACTTTCATATTTTGGGGGACTGGTTATGGAAATCCCTGAGGCCTGGGATCTAGTTTTTGTTCCTAAGGTTTTGTCTTTCTGTGGTTCCGAAGGTGTCAACTAAGCCTGCTAACCTGGAGGGACTTGGGCTTTAACGTGTCCTCCCCTTCTGGGCAGCGGCTGGTGACTCTCCT
The DNA here is from genome assembly GCF_902686445.1 of Sciurus carolinensis. Classification (NCBI taxonomy): domain Eukaryota; kingdom Metazoa; phylum Chordata; class Mammalia; order Rodentia; family Sciuridae; genus Sciurus; species Sciurus carolinensis. The sequence continues at coordinate 7,199,399 of NC_062230.1, read as the reverse complement.
CCACTTCTGCAGCCTTCCACTCTGTGTTCTGCTGCACTTACTGGAAACTTCCTTACACATGCTCAGTTCAGGGGTCAGCCAAGGATTTCAGGGGAGCTGTGTAGAGAGTTGGGACTCTCTGCTGGGTGTAGCTTCTCCCTTTATCAGATTTCTCCCCTTGGCTTCCACATCCTCCAGCAGACTGAAGCCAGAAGACTGTGGCTTTTGACTTGAGTTCTGGCCATCCTGCGTGGCTTGTGTGGAGGTGTGCCCTCGGGGGAGAAGCTGGGTCTAAATAATCCACACAATGCAATTCTCTTTTTTCAGTGACTGAATTCCTTCCAATCTCTGCCTGTAGTTTGTTTCTTTTGTCTTTAAATACTTGTTTTAGAATTTTTTATCCAGAGTAGAGTTAGTCTGATTCAAGCTACTCCATTGTGATTAGAACTGAAACTTCAGGAATATCTTTTTAACTAAATCTCTGCCCACCTTTAATAATTTCCTTAGGATAAATTCCTACGTGGGACAGCTGAGTCAGAGGGCATACACCACATCAAGGACTTTGAACCAAATTACCAAATTAGTCCTAGAAACTCTGCCTGGTGAATTTGTTGCTCACTGATTATGAGGTTCTTGAAGGCTGGCGGGGAGGGGGATTGAACCAGGGTCTTGTGCATGCCAGGCAAGTGCCCTATCACTGTGCCACACCCCCAGCTGCTACTTAGGTTCTTGAAAAGCTCATGCCAGCTTTGCTGTGTACCTGGAACATGACTTTCATCAGTGCTGATGGAAGGTGTTGGCCCAGAACCTGGGACAAAGCCCCAGTCCTTCAGCACTAGGTTTGCTTTAAGGCCAGCTCCTCAAGTACCGTTCTACCAGTAGATGTCCCTCCAGTGAGCTCCATCTGTCTGCAGCCGAAGTGATGTCATCATCTTATCAACTTGACTTCCTCCTGTCAGTATCCCCTGCTTTGATACGGCACTTTACAGTTTAGGAAGGGCTTTCAGCTCGTTCTGTTTTATAGATGCAGAAACTGAGACCCGGGGGAGAAGGAACTTGACCAAGTCAGCTAGCTAAGGAGCAGCCACTGCACAACTGGAGTCTGGGTCTTTTTGCTCCTCATGGACACTCTTTAAGCTGCCTGGGACCTTTGAAGTCCTGAGAAATCCCACCCGAAGTTGTCCCAGCACAAGGAACAGGCTAGCTGGACTCTGGGGCTGGCTCCTTCCTGCGATTTCAAGAGTGGCTTTGTCCGTAGAGATTCAGAGTCCAGATCTCATATTCCTTTGGTGCGGCACAGTTGACGGACTCAGCCATCAGGAGATAATAAGTTTAACTCGAGTAGGGGATTTCTCTCTCTCTCTCTCTCTTTTCTTTTTTTTCCATCTGGAAATGAATCTGCTCAGGACAGGAAATGAACCCCTGGGCCCTGCATGGGCAAGGGCAGGCCTGGGGCAAGGGAGCTAAGCCAGAGCATCCAAGCGTGGGACCGATTGATTCGGGTCCAACAGGAGGCTGACCCTTGGCCCCAGCTGCCGCTCTGTGTACGGGGCGGCTTGTGTTTTGAATGGCTGAGGGTTCAAAGCCAGAAGGAGTTCTCCTGGGAGGAGAGTGCAGACTCCCGGCCAATCTGCAGAGCTCAGCATTGTCGGGCAACAATTTCCCATGAGTCTATGAGGTTTCTGAGACTCGCCCTCTAGGCCGTCGTTAAAGCTGGGGACCAGCAAGGAGGGCCATTTATTGAGATGAACCAAGCGTGGGGGGGGGGGTGTTCCAGGCACCGCTGGGTGCTGGGACCACACAGATGGAGACAGGAGGTGGGGTGGGCGAGGGGCGTGCCGAGACCAGAGGAGGAGCCGGCGTCCCCACGCTTGCTAAAGGTCTGTTTGGAGCGGGGACTTGGGTGGTCCTTCTCCAGCCCACCGCGTGGGCATCCGCTCTCCCCAAGATTTCCTCTTCCTTCTTCACCGGTACCTTCCCAGCAGGTATGCGAGAATTTCCTGCCTTCAAGACGACAATCTTAAGGGCTGGGGATGTAGCTCAGCAGTAGAGGACCTGCCTACCGTGCGTGAAGCTCTGGGGTCCGACACTGTGCGCGTGCGCACACGCGCTCACACCAACAAAAACCGATCGATGGAATCCGCATCACACCTGCGGCTCTGGCTTCCTTTTTCAGCCAACCTTCTTGCAAGAAATGCAAAGAAACTCCTTGCCTGACTCCATTTCCTGGCCCCCAGGGTCTTCTCCAACCTGGGCCGCCAGACCCTTGTCCCGCTACTGTCTCATTTAGACCAGGGGGGATTTTATTTTCTGGAAATGACTGAGAGACAACACAGAAAGACATTGAGAGAAGAATGGTCCCTTCCATGTCCCAAGAGCAGGGGGCGAGCCACAACCCCCAGGCAGGGCCGCGGGGCAGCGGCAGGGCTTGGTCAGTGGCCAGGCCTTTCGTTGAGGTTTCTGCTGGGAACGCAGGCGGGGCAGGGCGGGTGGCTTTGGGCTGTGGCCTGCAAGTTGCTGGAGGCTGCTGTGGCTTGGGGAGCTGTCTCTAGTGATCTTGTACCTGGGCCAGGGTGATTCAGGGCAGGGAAATTCCTGGCAAGCTGTGTGAGATATAAATACTGTACATACATGGACTGTAACTTATTCTAACTACGATAAATACTGTACATACATGGACTGTAACTTATTCTAACTACGATCCCTTTCTTGTGGTTGTACCTGACATGGAGTTACCCTGGTCGTGTGTTCAGTATGAACATTGGAAAATGACGTCCCATTCATCCTACTGTCCTTCCTGTTCCCATTCCCCACCCTTCCCTTTATTCCCCTCTGTTAAATCCAGTGAACTTCTAATCTTCCCCTGCTTTGTTGTGGGTTAGCATCAGAGAGAACATTCTGCCTTTGGTTTGGGGGGGATTGGCTTATTTCACTTAGCATGATAGTCTCCCATTCCATCCCTTTACCAGCAAAAGCCATAATTTCATTCTTCTTTATGGTTGAGTAATATTCCGTTGGGTATATGTAGCACATTTTCTTTATCCATTCATCGGTTGAAGGGCACCCAGGTTGGGAACCTGATGTTTCTTGAATGAGGGAATGAAGGAAGGCTGCAAAGGCCATTGCCATGGATATGAGATGGGGGGGTTGGACGACGGGCCTCTGATTGTCCCCATTTCATGGCTGAGTAACCGAGGCTTAGAGAAATGTTAATGTTATTTGTGTGAGGCCCTGCTGGAGCCACTGGGGGAGCGGGGGCCCAGTGATGGGGAGGACGGGGTGTCCATCACTGCCCCTGGCCCTCTGACTGGCCAATGTGAAGGGGGATTTCGAGGGGCCTGACCACGACCGTGTCTAACATCTTCCTCTTTCCTGGCATCCCTGGCAAACCCTGGGCCCTGGCAGGGAAGATGAGCCCAGGCCGGCTCTCTGCTGCGTCTGCTTTTGCTCAGCAGACACCGTGGCCGGGTGGAGGTTCTGGGCCTTGGATGCTCCATCGGCCCCAGGAGCCACTCTGACATCTCACTGGGCCTCCACGCCGGACAGGCCTCTGTCGTCACTTGGGTCCTGCCGCACGGGGCTCTAACAGTCCACCGATGTCACCTGCCTGTTTTTCTCCTGGGAAGGGCTTGCCCGGGGCTGACCGGGGTCACAGAGCGGGTGGTGCGGTGCTGATCCACGGGCCGCTCAGCACTCCCCACGGCCACTCGGTCACCCGGCCTTTCACAAGGGGTGGCAGGAGCCAGAGCAGCGCCCTGGGAGGTGGCTGCTGAGCGTGAGCTCCCTGAACCTCTTGGGGCCCCCGTTAGCCCACCCTAGGGTGGCTGTGTCCTGGGCCTGTCCTCGCTGGCCAGGGTGGTCCTGTGTCCCCCCAGAGCAGAGGCTCCAGGTGGGAGATGGGGCTCTCCCGGGACTCACTGCAGGGCGCAGAGGCGGTCAGGCTGCCTCGGTGCCCGCCTCGGGTCGCGGGGTTGGTTGTTGGCTGCCTGTGCTTAGCAGGACCCTGGCCTGTGGCGGGGTGGAGGTGGCTCCCCCGGGAGTGTTCCTGATGTCCAGCCTCATCTTCGGTGAGTTTGATTCTCTTCCGGGGCCTCTAGGACTGCAGGGTCACAAAGGTCCCAGAGGGGACCCCTCGTGGGGGCTCCTGACTCCCGCGAGGCCTGGAAGCTGTGGGGGTGCTGATTCTAAGGGTCTGTCCCTGGGGATCGCTGGGAGATCCTCGCGGAGCCTGGTGCTCTGTCTTCAGGTGCTCTGTCTTCAGGTGCTCTGTCTTCAGGTGCTCTTCAGGCCCCACAAAGTCCCTGGCGGGTGATGGAGGGAAAGCTGGGTCCCTGCCTCCGGCTGGTGGCGTTGGAGGTGAGGTGGCAGAGCTGAGGGTGGGATTTATACGGGAGCTGGACAGCCCGGGGGGCCTGCCCAGGCCCTTCCTGCCTCTGCCGGTGGCTCCAGGTCCCTCCTGTCCCTGCCGTACCTGCGTGCACACCTGGGCCCTCAGTCCTGGGTGGACCGCCTCTTGCCTTCCCAAAGGGGGCGGCTTCGGCGCCTCTGAATCCTGGCGCCTGGTCTACAGTTCCTCATGGCCCAGGGTCTCTGCGGATCCCCTAGTCCATTCCCCTCGTCCTTCCCAGACCAGGAGGCAGCTGCAGCCTCCATCCTGCCCCCTGGGGACGTGGCAGACCCACCACGTCCAGGCCCAGGGGCACGGGCTGCGGTCTGCTCCGGACTTGCCTCTCGGTGACTGAACCGGCTCAGAATCACCCTTCCCAGGGCTCGGGCTGACCCGGGCCATGTGGGGTGCCCCAGGAGCCCAGAGCGCTTTCTCTGCACTATTGTAACGGTCACAGCCTCTGGGCCCTGGGCGGAGGGGGGACTCGGCCAGCCACTCTCCTCTCACACTCAGGGGCAGGGGGTCATCCGGAAGCGCTGCTGGCCCAGCATGTGGTGACATGTGACGTCAGGCCCCTTTACGTGTCGCTGGGAACCGTGAGCAGAGGGCGGTGGTCTTACCAACAGGACGAGTCCCGTGGGCAGTGTTGCCACCTCCCCCGGGACCTGCACCGTGTCCCCTCAGGGTCCGAGAGTGAGCCAGGCAGGCTGGTTGGCCAAGGGCGTGAGCACCGCGGGGACCTTGGTTCTCTACCCAGCTAGCGCTGCAGGCTGGTGACAGGGGTGGGCCTGGGTCACTCCCTCCCCAGCCCGGGGGGTGGGGTGGAGAGACCCTTAGGCATCAACGGCCTCAGACCCCAGGTGCAAATCCTGACTCTACGCATGCGCTGTGTGTGCAAGTCGCTTCCTCTCGGGCCTCGGTTTCCTCATCTGTTGAATGGACACAGGGATGTTAGTTTTGGAAAGTGGCTGATCATTTGCATATTTAATGAGGTGAGTCACAAGTACCCACAGGGCACATAGTAGGCCCACTGTAAGTGGCACTTGTCACCACCGCCGTTCCCTCGCTGACCCAGTGCTGAGCACCATGGTGTCAGACACACACATTGACAGATTTTCCTGTCATGCCCTTAGGAATGCAGGTGCCTAGGACCACAGTGGACCCTAAAGCCCTGGTCACCTCCTCGTGTGTGCATGTGAGAGAGAGAGACTCAGACTCTGCATTTCTTTCCTGAGTCGGTCTGAGGACAGGTTCCCTGGGTACCAGAAGCAAGGTCCCTCAGCTGGCCAGTGGCCCTGGGCAGCCCTGACAGGTGGAGGGCATTAGGAGTCCCTGGGTGAGGCCAGAGCTAGAGACCTCAGCTGCTGAGGTAGTGGAGGACGGCAGCGGGGGCTTGGGGTCCAGCCCAGTTCCTCTCTGAGGGCGGCCGGGAGCAGAGGGATGAGGTCAATGGACCCTGGGAGGTGGCCGGTGGTGTGGGCAGAGCTCGGGGTTGGGGCAGGAAGTCGTGGCCGTCCTAAGTCACCTGCTTGTCAGTTCCTCCTTGGAAGTGGGGTCCCAGGAGCAGTCCCCCGGGGGCAGGGGACAGCTGACACGGAGGACCACAGCCCCCGGCCCTGCGCTCCCGGCAGCGGGGCTCCGTGCTGCGGATGAGCCTGGTCATCGTAAGCCTCCAGCGGAAAGCGGCGTGCCTTCCCGTGATGCCATGTCTAGACGCCGGGTCAGGTGTCACCAGGGAGACAAAGTAACGCTGGGGTCCAGCCGGAAAACTTTAGCAGGAGGTTTGCTGTCTTGCACGTGTGCCAGGCCGGCCGGGGTGGGGGAGGGGCGGCCAGCTCCTTCTTCCCACTTCCTCTCTGTGGGGCCCCCCGGGCAGGAAGAGCGCTCGGATTTGGGTCTCAGTCGGCAGTGCCCACCAGAGTGGCTGTGCCCGGGCTGGTTTCTGTAGACCAGACAGAGCTGGAGTTTCGACCTGCTGCATTGAGTTGGGGCCCGGCCCAGCCTCCGGGGGCCTGGGTATCCTCATCTGTAAAATGGGGTGGAGAGGGAACCTTCCCACACAGATGTTTCCATGGCAAGATCCTCTAGAGCCTGGCAGAGCATGCCAGCAGACGCCCATGCCACGCAAAAGGGGTGCCATTCTGAGTTTAAAACCCCCCTCCCTGGGCTCTGACCACAGGGAGCCCGCAAAGCTTCACAGGCTGTGGGGCACAGACCAGGTGTGAGTCCCGGAAATTCTGAAGTCGCCTTTTCTGAAAAAATGGCTAAAAGCTATGCTGGTGGCGATTTAGAGGACATCTTTTGGGATAGGAAACCGAGGCCTTATTTGATGACTTTTTCTGACATGTCGTTCCAACATCGATTCTCTGATTCTCTGACACGGTGTCCAAAAATTCAGTTTAATCCCGCCGACGCTACCTGGAGTTAAGGACATCCGTGGGTTAAGGACCTGGTCCCTTAGGACTGCCACGTGCAGATGCCAGCCACTGTCTGGGGCGCCCAGATTACCCAGGCGTCTGCCCATCTGCCCACAAATTCAGGGACCTCCTGGCTCTCCCGTCCAGTTTGATATTTTGAAGGAATGACACACGGGACTCAGGTGGACACTAGTGATAAAGGAACAGCAGAAGAACAGCCACGCGGGAGAGGTGCCCAGAGAAGGTGCGGGGGTCCGGAGGGGCACCGCTGCGCCCTCTCTGGGCGCATCTTCCACCCTCGCGCACGTTCTGCTTGGAAGCTCCGCGCGCCCCTTTGTTGAGGGGTTTCGTGAGGGTTTTCGTTTCCTGGGTCTGGTTGGTTATCTTCCTGGCCGTCGGCGGGCGGTCAGTCTCCAGCCCTCTCCTCTCCCTGGAGGTCAGGGCGGTGGGGGTGACAGTTCCCACCCACTAGGCGCATGGCTACTTCCTCCAACCACACCACCCCCAGGTCCTCTAATGTCCCAGCAAGAGTCTCCTCGTTAGCATAAATCAAGTCGGACAGGAGTTTGCTGTGAGTAAAACGCACTCATATTGCTCAGGAAATTCCAAGGGTTTTAGGAGCTCCGGGGTGGGAACTGGGGACAAAATCCAAATATATATGTTTTATTATACTGCAGATGCGAAGGCCTTCCCAGCTGGGACTGGAGGCTGTTGTGTGTGGACGCCAGCCTGGACTTGGGTTTAGGGCGGGGGAGGCGATGGCATCCTGTGGTCCAGTACCCACGGGGCGTGACCTGAGGCTCAGCTCCCATGCGGCCGAGCTCAAGGGCTCCGCTCTGGTTGTGTCTGTGGCTGAGCAATGGCAGAGACCTCGGTGGGGCGCTGGTGTGATCCTGCCTTTACTGCGCGGGTGGACCATCTGATCTCGGGTCAGCGCCTGGGTGTGCCGAGGACATGGGACCCTGGGACTCCAGTACGTGTGGATCACGCAGGCAGGGTCTGTCCCTCAGGCCCCCCAGGAGAGCTCGGTGCAGCTGGGCTAATGACAGCCTCTTGCAGCCAACCGTTCCCCCATCAAATAGCATTTATGAAGCCCACGTGCTCCCAGGAGCCATAAAGCCTGGAATCTGTGGCTCCCACCCTCCCTCCTCCAGCTGAAGTGTTGTGGGGCGCCCAGGGACCCTCCAGCTCTGCACAGGGAGTGCATCTGGCACAGGGTCCCCAGTTCCCACAAGAACCTCCTAAATGTTCTTTACGGCCAAGCATTGCCTGCCTGTCCTGATGTGGGCTTGGAATATTCCGGAATCCTCAGGCCTCGTTCTGCCTTTGAGCAATTATTGATGGCCTGGGCCCCTCGTTCGGTGCTTCTCTTACTGGTTTGGAGTTTTCTTCTTTGTCTCTCGATTGCCCATGTTTATCTTCCCAGCTAGTCTGTGAGGCTGGATCTCATCAGTGGCCACTTTGTTGGTTTGCAATGACCTCCCAGAGGAGAGAAAAAAAAAAATAGGCCTTGGCGCTCATGGGCCCGTGTGGCCCACCACCTCCTAGCTATGAAAATTTGGACCAGTTATCTGAGTTCCAGAGCCTCACTTTCTCCATCATGGAAATGGGAAAACTGTGAGTGTCAGGAAATCTGGATGCTACTAGAAAGTGCCCTGCACCTGGTGGACCCAGGTGGCTCAGTGTCCTGTGCTGTCATTTCCTTTTACCCTCCGGGACCCCTGGGGAGCAGGCAGGTAGCATGGTGTTCCCGCTTCACAGGTAACAGGGAGACGGGGAAGTGGCTAAGTGATGGGAGGAAGGTTCATGGACCGCAGACCAGAAACCAGGCCCCCTGCTCTGCACCAAGGTCACCAAGGAGGAAAGGGATGAATGAGCTGTTGAAATCCGTGGAGGAGGCCTGGGGAGAAGGACCGGAGGAGACCGGCCGCTGGGTTCACCGCCGAGGCCCTTTGACATAACGCAGGTCGGCCAGAGAAAAGCATGCGCGGCACCGTGGAAGTTCTACGGGACACGAGAGGCGGCAGAGGCCACGGCTGAAGGATACAGGGAAGCCCGTGTCTGTGGAGCTCGGGTGGCCGAGGGTGGGCGTCGTGGAGAAGCCGGATGGGCCCTGGAGAAGCTCAGACTGGAAAACTGGCAGGAATTCTTTGCCCAGATCCTCCTGTGTCCCTGTGCCTCTGGAGGTGAGGCCTTTCCTTCCCGGCGGGTGTAGGGAGGACCCCTCTCGTGTGAGGGTCTCCGGAGCTGCTTTAGAGGGAGCTCAGAGGATGCGTCTGTGGCTGCTTCCGGGGGACAGGGCAGCAGAAAGGCAAAGAGACTCGCCATTCTGTTGTTTTCTCAAATGTCAAAGTGCCACATTGGGGCAGAGGGTTCTGGACACCATCAAGGGAGAGAGGTGGGGGCAGCTAGTTGGTTCCTCTACAATCTAGACGGAGGGCTTTCCAGAGATGAAGGGCGAGGGTGGGTGTCAGGGCCGTGTGGACACAGGCTGGGCTCCTGGATCGAGGTGTGTGTGTGCGTATGTGGTGTGCTGTGTTCGTGTGTCTAGGGTGTGCATGGTGACCTGGTGTACGTGCATGGGTGCCTTCTGCAAGGGTGTACCGTGTGCGTGATTGGCACATGCAACCCGTGACTCCAGTCAGCTCTAGGGTCACGACGGGAAATAACCTGCACCCTACAGGCGGCTAAGCCAGGGTGCGGGGTAGGTTAGGTGTATTTGTGCATATTTGATTTGTGCTATTTTTGGCTTATGATGGGTTCACTGGGAGTAATCCCACCATAAGTGGAGGAGCGTCTGTGTACCTTGGTGTGTGCGTCGCAAAGCAGGTGTCTCTGCGGGACGCACGTGGACATCACTCGTGTGCGTGCTTGCTGATGTGTGTGCATCAGCGTGCACGTGTGAGGTTCCTATGTGCGTGGCGTGTGCTGCTGCGCAGAGGGTAGTGTGTGTGTGCCAAGTCCCTGATCTCCTCTCGGGCTGGCCGGATCCCCTGGGAAAAGGTATCTGATCTCCTCCCTGGAGGGTGTCCATCTGGCCACCTGCCATCTGGAAGCTGAGCGGGGGTGAGGTGGGGGATGGGGACCATTTCAACAGTCACTGTGTAAATTTGCACTCACTTCCGTGGTCTTCAGCGTGGCTCTCCACCCTCCACCCAGCGAGTGTCTCAATCATGAGCTCTGAGTTTTTGATTGTCTCAGCCTTCTGCCTGCCTCGAGGAGGGGTCCCCTGAACTCCCTCCCTGTAGGAGAGTTGAACCTGTGCTGGTTCCGTTCTTCTCTGTGCCTTTGCTTCAAGGCCAAGCACTTGGTGGGCTGCCATTTGGGGGAGGGGTCTTCTGGTGTCCCAGGTTTCCTCAGCTCCTCTGTCGCAGACCTAGAGCTTACCTCTCTTGGGTCAGCAGTCAGCTGCTAAGTGCTCCAGAGTTTCCACCTCTCTGCCCTTGTTGCTTCCATCAATTTCTTCATCTTTGTTGAGTTCTCTCTTTAAAGAAAAGAGAACCCCCTTCCCCCAGGGTGCAGTGGTGTACTCCTGTAATCCTAGTGTCTGGGGAGGCTGAGGCAGGAGGATTACAAGTTCGAGGCCAGCCTCAGCAACTTGTGGAGGCCCTAAGCAACTTAGTGAGATCCTGTCTCAAAATAAAAAATAATAAAAATATGACCTGGGCTCAGTGGTTAAGGTGGTTAAGCACCCCTGGGTTCATCCCCAGTGCAAGAGAAAGAAAAAGAGAGAGAGAGAGAGAGAGAGAGAGAAAGGAAGGAAGGAAGGAAGGAAACACAATCCATTCTGCCACATCGAGAGTGTGGTGGTAAGTGTGTATCCACCATCTGAGCCAAAAACAACTGAGCAGAGGAAAATGGAATGTCCCTTTGCAGAGGTCACAATACAGGACAACTGAACTCAGCAATCCTTGGGGTTCCTCTCACCATCCTAATGGTAAAATTAAACTCTTACTTTTAAAACTTATGTAAGAAATATTTCAATTTAACTAAAAAATATATAAAACACCCCATAAAACACAAATACACACCACTGAGATTAAATAGTTGTTAGCATTATGTCATATTTGCTTTAGTGGCTTTTTAAAAAAGCTTTTTTTTATTTTAGAATAATCCAGAACAGTGTAAAGAAATAAAACATTGCAGGTAGGGTAAGAGATAGCAGAGCAAAAGCTTCATCCTGTATTACTTTTCTCTCTCTTTTCCCAATCACAACACTACTCTTAGGTTGGTGGGTATCATTCCTAGGCAAATTTTAGTACTTCTATTACATATATATTCATATCTATAAGCAAAATAACCATTGTGTGTTTTAAGATTTGCATAAAGTGGATAAAGAAAATGTGGTATATCTACATAATGGAATATTACTCAGTCATAAAGAAGAATGAAATTATGACATTTTCCGGTAAATGGATGGTTCTAGAGACTATCAGGCTAAGTGAAATAAGCCAACCTCCAAAGCCAAAGGCAGAATATTCTCTCTGAAATGTGGATGCTAACATACAATAGGGGGCTGGGGAGGGAAGAATAGAAGTTCACTGGATTAGACAAAGGGGAATGAGGGAAGGGGAGGATGGGAATAGGAAAGACAGAATGAACTGGACATCACTTTCCTATGTTCATATATGATACATGACCAATTAAACTCCACATGATGTACAAGCACAAGAATGGGAAGGTATACTCCATGTATGTATAATATGTCAAAATACACTCTACTGTCCTGTATAACTAAAGAGAACAAATTTAAAAAACAAAGAACAGGAAATAGGCACAGAAAAAATAAGAAGTAGAAAAATATTTGCTTAAGGGATAAAAAGGAGTGGGGCTTAGCCCAGTAGTAAAGCACTCCTCAGTTCATCCCCAGTAGCACAGCCTCAAAAAGATTTGCTCGATCATGTTCTGAATTCATCTTTTTTCTGTTTGCTTTTTCACTGAAGGTACCTGTGAGCTTTCTCCATGTGACTCCTTTTCCTCTAGTTCATTGAATTTTAACTGCTTTACAGGATTCCTCTGTATGGAGGTCTATGGGTATTTCTCCTGCCCTACTGAAAGACAGATTGCTTCCATTTTCTCACAATTATAAGCAGAACTGTGGAGAATACTCTTGGGTCCTTGTCCTTATGAGCCAAAGCTTTCTCAGACCACGAAGGTTTATCTTTAACTCTCTTAGATATTATAAACTTCTCTCCAAGCTCAGCTTTCCAATTTCTACTCCACCTGCCGGGGAATAAATTTCACTATTACTATTACTATTAATAAATTTCACTATTCACTATTACTCCACGACCTGGCCTGTATTGGTGTTACTAAGCTTATTAATTTTTGCACACTAAATGGATGAAAAATTGTATATTATTTAAAAATTTGCATTCCCCTAATACATCCAAATTTCAGCATCTTTCAGTGTTTGTTTGTCCCAGCCGTATTGGGGTCATGACTCTTGAAGGATAGTTTATCTGAGTATAAAATTCTAGGTTGACAGTTATTTTCTCTCTGCACTTTGGAGACACTGTAAGTCTAAAAGACGGTGTCGAAAATAAGACTTAAGCAGGAAGGAACTAAGTATCACACACACACACACACACAAAAACACACACATGCAAACACCATTACAAATATGTTACGTAGGTTAGGTGCAAGTTCTGATGTTTGTGCCAAATTTATCTTGAGGAAATGGTAAGGGCAAAGCAATGAGATGAAAAGTTGGTATTCACATGCTTTGCTGGTTACATTCATAATTAATTCTCACCAGTCCTTCTGAGTGTCCACGCTGTGCTAGGTACATTTCTCATGGTCCCTTTCAACTCTCAGAAGTGCTGTGTCCAACATTTCAGGTGAAGAAACCATGGCTCAAAGACGTTAAGGAGCAAATAGAAGACTGAGCCTTAGTGACTGAGTCAAAAGTTGTATCCCCTTCCAACTCCAAATTGTGTATTTCTAGCAAGGAATAGAAAGAAATGTGGAGGAAGAAGCAGATGTGGAGGGAGGTGAGAGAAGCCCAGATGTCATTTCAGGACCGAGAGGCAATGCCGTCTCTCCTCTTTGATCCCTGGGAGCAGCAAGGTGTCTGTGTTAGACAGCTTTCCATTACTGTAACAAAATACCTGAGATAATCAACTGATAAGGAGGAAAGATTTCTTTCAGCTCACAGTTTTGGAAGTTTTAATCCATGTTCGTTGGCTCCATTGCCTTTGGGCCTATGGCGAGGTAGCACATCATGGCAAGTGTGGGTGGCAGAGGAAGCAAAGAGATATTCCCCTCCAGGGCATGTCCCCTGGGACATGCCTTCCTTCTTGCAGGCTCCACCTCCTGAAGGTTCCACTGCCTTGTGACGGGGCCACAGGTTGGTAACCAGGCCTTCAGCATGTGTGCCTCTGGGATGTTTTACACATAAGCCACAGCCATGCCTGCGGCCTGCCAGCCCCCATGGGAGCCGCCCCCAGCACAGCTGCAGGAGATTGTCTCCTCAGGCCAGACAAGTCCGTGCCCATAGACACCCCAGAGCCAGGCATGAATGCTGCGGGGTACGTGTGAGTTTGGGTGGGTCCTTTGAGTCATAGGCTGTGGTGCTTCCGAGGCCACTGAGCCTCCCCTGGGACATACACGTGGGACCAGAAAGGGTGTGGTCCTCATGGTCGCTTCCTTCTCTGTCTCCTCCTCTGGCCGGTGGCTGTCTGCCTTCATGTAGTTGCTCTGAGCAGAATTCTGGGGTCTTCATCGCATCAGCGTCTGTGTCCCCGCTGTCCTGGACAGGCCCTGAAGAGGCCTCGGGAAAGGCGGAAACAGGAGGGACTGACTGTTCTGGCAACCCTGAAGCTGCCTGTGCCTGGGGGCAGTGGATGGAGGAGGCCTGGGGCCACCTGGGGCGGTCACATCTTCTCCCTCAGCCTTGGCCGCACATCTCAGATGGTGGTGTCCAGGGGCCTAGGGATCTCGGCGGCTCTGAGAGGAACCGGGCTGAATTCTGGGTTCCACGTCCCTCCCAGAGCCTGTGCCCTGACCGCTGGGGGTTCGCAGGCCGGCCTCAGCTGAGACTTTGAGAGAGTGGGGGTGGGGGCTCCCGAGCTGTGGTCCCCCCACCAGGGCTCCGAGGAGGAGGCTGGAGAGAGCCCCCGCCCGCCCCCAGCTGGCCCTGCCTCTGCCACCAGCAGCTGCAGGGAACAGGACGGGGCGCATTTATGGAATTCCTGTCTGCAAAGGCCGAGCAGTTGTTTTAGATTAGCATACAAATCGACATTAGTGTCGTACATCTGTTGTTAATCCGGTCCCGTGGAAGGGAGATGCCAGCACGTCCTTTATTAGGCCCGTCGACCCCGTCGCGTCCTTTCTCTCTGCCTCTGCCTTCCGTCGGGGGCCATAATGGGTTCCAGGATGTCTTTTATTTCGCTACAGACCACATTTCCTCCTGCCTCACGGATCAGGACCCCATGGATTCCAGGACGTCATTTATGCTATTTTGGAATCAGACCCTGTACGATTGATTCTGAAGCCTTTGGGCAAATCTCCAGGGAGGACGCAGCCCTCCTTGGCCCTGTGGTCATCAGACAGACCCTGGGACAGGCACAGTCTCAGGGCTGGAGCGGGAGGAAGGAGCCCAGGCGAAGGCTCCCAGTGGGGAGGATTCCAGTCAGCGGGGGCGGAGAGGCCAGAGGGCACTGAGGGAGTGGACGAAGGGACTGGAGGAGGGGAGCAGACGGCCTCAAAACCCAGACACCACTGGACACCCCTTGGAAAGCCCCTGGGCGGGATGGGGCCCCTGGGGGTGGGCGAGGTGGCGTGAGGGGGTAAGGGACTGCCCCGGAGCCAGCCAGGCCTGGACAGAGGCCCAGCTTCAAAGCCCTCTCACTGTGTGACCCTGGGAGGGTGCCGAGGCTGGGCTTCTCTGCCCAGAGCCATTCCCGAGCCTCACTGTGGCAGATAAAGGCTTGTGCACTTGGGAAGGTTCTGGAGAGCTCTGCAGACTTCCGTTCCTGAGGGTGGAATGGGGTCCAGTGCTTTGTCCCCAGCTAGGGGGTGTCCCCTACACCTGTTTGCAGACTCTTGTAAGTGACAACCTTCCTCATATCATACTCCAGGGTTGCAGACTCCCTGGGTGCTTTTCGTGCCCAGTCTCAGAGGGCGGGCGACCCTGCCCCAGCCTCCAGGAGCGTGGTCCCTGGGAGATCTCTCCCATCAGTGCCTGAGGGTGGGGAGACACATCTTTGCTGGACCCTGGGCCAGGGTCACAGACACCGCATGCATCCTCAGGCCTCTGAGACTCGCTGGGGGCTGACCTCAGGGGCCTCCTGCCTCCAGGGCAGTGCCTATCACGGAGGCTGAAGAGGAGGCTGAGCTTGCAGGCGGCCTCCACCCTGCCCATGTCCCTACAGTAGTGGCCAGTTCCTGCTGACCTGCCAGGAGCTCCCTCCCCCCTCTCCGAGGACCTTCTGGCAGCCGGGATTGCCTGCCCTCCCCACTCCCTGGCTGGTGCTGGCCCTGAGGGCACCCCGGCCATGCCCACCCGCTCTGCCGGCCGTCAGACCTCTGGGACGAGGGCTGATGTGGCCCCTGGAGGTTCCCCTCCACATTCCGCCCACCTTTCCTCTTATGACGTGGTAGCCAGTGATCTCTGCGGCCCTCCGGGCTCCTCGGCACACTTAGAGGAGAGACTCAGGATCAGCCGCGCTGCCTGGGCTGAGCGGGGGGCTGAGTCAGGCCTGTTTCGGGCTCACATTCAGACGTGAGGCCGTGGGCCCATCACTCTGTGTCCGCAGGACCCCCAGCCCACAGGGCCACCGTCTGTGTGAGCGAAGGTCACCCCTTGCATGAGGTTCTGGAGGGGCTCTGGGCAGCAGAGGCCACCTCCTGAGGCCTCCTGGGGCAGGACCCGGCCCTCCGCAGCACCGGAGGGAACCCAGCGAGCGGCCTTGGAGCTACTGGATACCTTCCCAGTTGCAGACTTTTTTTCAATTGTAGACTTCATGTAAGATGAAATCGACCCTTTGAACCATTTTAAGGGCACTGTTCAGTGGCATCAAGGACTTTCATGATGCCGTGCGCCCAACGTCATCCCAAGTGGATCACGGGCTTGGTGAGGTGGGAGGAAGGGTTTCTGCAGGCTCTGGGCTGGCTCCACCTCTTCTGGTTATTTTACAGCTCTGTTAAGTTGTACAAGTAAGAAAGATGTGACTCAATCCCCAGGAACGAAGCTGGCTGTGTCCTGGGGAAGCGGCCGGAGCACACCTTGGGGAGGACCTGGCTCCCTGCCTTTTTCCTGCGGCTCAGCGAGTGAGCATCTAACGAAGGCGCCGTGCAAGGTCGGGCGGGAAGGAAAATCCCAGGCGTGTGTTTGTCTTATGCCGATTTAAGGGCTGTCGTCCTTCCTCTTGTTAGATCAGGACTTTATTGAGAGGGTGTTCGTCTTCGGGGCCTGGGGAGCTTTGGTTTAACCCCTGAGACTCTTCAGCCCAAATCACGGTTCACAGGCACACAGAAGAGGGGGCTTGACTGACAGGTGGCAGGTGAGGAAGGGCGTTAGGAGCCAGGCTGGGGACCTGGACCCGCTGCCTAGTTGTGGGAAGAACAAGGTTGCATTTCCCTAGGTGGAGAAAGAGGTGCCAAATACAGTCCCTCATCTGTCACACCAGGGGCAAACGACAGCGTTAGAAGGTCAGCCCACCAGAGCTGGAAGGTACCTGCAGACCATCTTGCCAACCCGCTCATGTTCCTGCCAAGGTCCCACAGCCAGACTCTGGTGGGCAGGTCCTGAGCACTTCCTGTGTGCCCATGGCCACCCACACAGACTCCGGGACATCCCTGTGGAGTGTGGATGCATCTGGACCCCGTCTGACCTTGGGAGATGAACACGCAGGGTCTCAGGACGGTCAAATGACCAGGCCACAACCACGGCTAGGTGGGAGCCGCTGGGCACGGCCCTGTCCTCCCACTGACGAGGGACACAGTGGTCCCCAGAGGAACAAGCAGACATTTCAGGGTGCCTGGAGCTGCCCAGTCGAGGGCTTTTGTTTGGTTTAGAAAAAAGGGTCATAAAGAAAAAGCCAGAACAATAAAAAGCACGCATAGGAGAAATGTAAATACCGACTGGTGGGTGGCTGTTCATTTGATTGGAAAAATGCATTTGTCACTGGGGGAACCACAGGCTTGGGTCCCTCCCACAGCCACCTGAGAGTGGCCAGGTCACCCTGGGCCTGTCCTGAGGACCAGGATGTGGATGCCAAGCTCCCTGGGCAGCAGGCTCCCAACAACCAAGGCAGGCTTCAGGGTCGTCCAGCTTCTCGTCCAGCTGACCCTCTGAGCAGTCCCTCAGAGCCGTTCTGAGAACACTGCATTTTTGTAGGAGGCCCCGTGGCAAACAGAGACCCAGGCGCCTGTAATCCCAGCAGCTCGGGAGGCTGAGGTAGGAGGATTTCAAGTTCAAAGCCAGCCTCAGCCACTTAGCGAACCCTAAGCAACTTAGTGAGACCTTGTCTCAAAAAGATTAAAAAAATAAGGGACAGGCCAGTGGTTAAGCCCCCTCCCCCCGCCCAGGTTCACTCCCCAGGACCAAATAGAAAGAAAGACACAGGTTTTGAGTCTCAAGGAGTATGAACTTTACGCGGCTGAGCCTCAGTTTCCTCATCCGCAGGAGGGAGACAATTAGCTTTTCCCTGATGGTGTTGTCAGCTGTGCACTGGCGCCACCCATTAGCTCCCTAGAGTGGGGTTTTGTGTGTCACCTCCCAGGGGACTGAAGGACGCTCCCAGGGATGTCACTTCGGAAGCCTAAAGTTGGCCATGTGGGAGACTTTGCGCCACGGGAACTGGCGAGCGCCGGGGAGCTGGTTGTTAACCATTGGGCAGCACTCCTCCAGGAGTCGTACCACATGTGTGGCCTGTGTGCCTGGCAGTCGGCTCGCGCGTCCCCTCTGGTGTGACAGGATGAGAGAGCACTGGGCGGAGGGCCTGGGTCCCCTGGGGAAATCCTGCTGGGTTGACTGTGGAGGCTGGAGTCCTGGCCTGGAGACCAGGCACTGGGGCTAAGGATGCTGAATTTGGGAAGGTCAGAACTGAACTCTCCTGGAGTGACATTTCAGACGGCGGGAACTTCAGGGGAAAAATCTTAATTTTTCCTTAAGAGAAACAAAACAAAACAGGAGAGAGAGAAGTAATCGGAAGCTGGGATCTGCTCAAGGAAAGAAGCCGCGTGGGCTGGCTGTGGTCCTTCCCTGCCGGGCTGCCCCAGCTGAAATGCTCCCGCCCTGGCTCCTCCCACCTGACCCCCGCTTTTGTGACCCCCGACTTTCCTGGGGTCCGGAGGCTCTGACTTTGTCCTCACCACCCTGGCTAAAAACGGCTCTCACCGCTGCCAGCAGCTGTTCACCTTTGTGCCCTAAACCCGTCAGCTGTCTGTGGAGGCCTGTGGAGATTAACTCAGAAGAACAGTTTTATTTATTTATTTTTTAATTTTTTTTGCGGTGCTGGGGATCGAACCCAGGGCCTTGTGCTTGCAAGGCAAGCACTCTACCAACTGAGCTATCTCCCCAGAAGAACAGTTTTAAATGGGTATGATGAACTATCAGGGTTACCAGTTGCTGTGAAATGCAGTTATCACAATGTGTTCTTAAAAAGCAAATTTTATATGGAAGGATGCATGTGCTTCTTTATGAACATACAAGTACAGGAGACCCCCTTTATCAGGGGGATACATTCCAAGACCCCCACAGACGTCTGAAATTTGCAGGTAGTACTGAATCCTATGTGTACTGTTTCAGACCCCGTAAGAGATTCACCCTAGCTAATAGTAAAATATGCTGTAATAAAAGTTAGGTGAATGTGATCTCTCTTATTCTCTGTCAAAATACCTCATTGTGTTACAGATCTTAGCAACCTCGAACTTCGCTATTTTTCTTTCCTTATTAAGTAGAGAACCTTCGCCTTTTCACTGAAAAGAAACACTTTCCAGCTTCTCTTTGACATATCTGAATTGGCAGCCTCACTGTTCTTATTCTTTGGGATCATTATTTAGTAAAATAAGAGCTACTTGAACACAAGCACTGTGGTATACTGAGACAGTTGATCTGATAACTGAGACAGCTACTTAGTGACTAACGGGTGGGTAGCATATACAGCATGGATACATTGGACAAAGGAATGCTTTGTATCCCAGGTGGGATGCAATGGGATGGTGAGAGACTTCATCACACTACTCAGAAGAACAGCATGCAACTTAAAATTTTATGAATGGCTTATTTCTGGAATTTTCTACTTAATATTTTCAAACCCCAGTTGATCAGGAGTAATTGAATCCACAAAAAGCAAAACTTTGAATGAGGGAAGATGATTATAAGGAAGCTCTAACTGTAGACCCGAGGCTTTCTAGAATTTCCAAGTAGCCATGAGCATAAAAGGAATTTCAAGATAGCGACAACAATGGGTACACCAATTCTCCGAATTCTCTTGGGATCGGAGACATCAGTGCTGGTATTTTTACTGCCTTTTTGCAGATGTTGTTACTATGTTTGTAAAAAAAAAAAAAAATGCTAAATTTCAGTTTGAGATTCAGGAAAATAAAGATATCCATTCTCCTTCCCTGATTGCTCACTTCGGACCCTGGCTGTGAACTCAGGTTGCAGAGACGGGGTGGGGAGAGGGCCTCGTCTGCATTTCCAGTACTACAAGTAATGCCTGGTTTGTGGCCGACTCCAGCAGGTTTGTTGAATGGGCGAGTGAGTGGATCCAGTCCAGGAAGGTGTGGCAGGGGGCCAGGCCTTGTCCATCTGCACTTGTTTAACGGCACGAACGTGACTTGGCTCTGCCGGGCACTATGATAAGAGGTGCCTGCTGCCCAGAGCACCGCGGGTTTCGAGATCCTCCCTCTGAATCGGTGCTTGAGCTGTGCTGCCCAGAAATGGCCGCGATTCGTCTCCTCTGCAGGGAGAGGGACTTTGCTCATCACAGCCTAGGGATCCCTGCTGCACCTCCTCCTGGCAAAGTCGGCTAAAGGGGCTGCTGTGGTTTCAGAAAGTAATTGAACTTGCACTTTTCTGGCCTGGAGATAGAAAAAAAAAAAAAAAAGATCTTGAGAATTGTCTTAAAGAGGCATTACACTATCCACGGAGAATGTCAGGCTATCAGGGAGCCGCCCGGGAAGAGGAGCCTTCAGCCCCAGCTGGAACCGCAGAGCACGCACGGACGTTAGGCAGACCAGGCGCCGGAGACTCTGGTCATCAGAGCTTTCCAAAGCAGGTTGACTTGATTTCCCTTTCTTCCCCAGAGAAGCCAGCTATCTGCAGGTTTCCGGGGCAAGGACACAGATAGGCACCGTGGACAGCCCAGGACACTGTTGCCACATCTGGACACTCAGCTTGGGGGCACCAAAGGCCTCACACACAGCCAGAGAGATGCTTCAGAGTTGTGCAGTTTCCGTGTTTCCTGGAAGCTGCTTCCCAAATCATTTTCCACTGTCCAGAGTGGAGGCCTGCAACCAGGCAGAGGTTCCAACCAGCTGATTTGGGGACAAGTTATCTGCAACCAGGCCATGGGGGGGAATGCCAGGTCACACGTGGCAGGAGCCATTGGTACTCGCTCAGGGGCAAAGAGTGGCTTGGCTGCTGGCCTCCATGGGCTGGCAGGAGTTTGCCTCTGCCAGGTACCAAAGCTTCATGCCCTCATCTGAGTGAGACCTTACAAAAGGGCCCGGGCCATAGGGCTACTGACAGGAGGGCCTGGTGATCACTCTGCAACTCATTGTCTGCAGCCAGGTCCTGTGGTGACCAGGGAACAGAAAGCTTCTCCTATTTCACGTTGATATATTGAGTACTTTGAGTGTCAGGCACCAGGCTGGGCTTTTAAAAGACGTTTTAGTCTTCATTTATCCTTCGCAACAATCCTGAGAGACTTTGAGGATGAGGGCACCAAGGCCCAGAGAAGTTAACCCATTTGCCTGTGCTAACCCAGCTCGTAAGTGCTGGGGTTGGGACTTGAACCTATAAGAGTGGACCACTTAGCGCTATTGCCAAATTGTCCAGCCACTGGGTGCTTATCAGCCCTGGGTTGAGTGTTGCTGGAGATTCTAAAGGGAATGCGACCCAGGAGGTCAGGCCAGTTATTGAAGGGACAGACCCAGATGCAGACTAACTCCAAAGGGCCTGATCTGTCGCATAATATGGAAGAACACAGGCTGTGGGTTCTTGGAAGGGGGTCCTGCTCCCTCAGAAACTCAGGGTTCTGGTCCAGGAATTTTCCCAAGCCCTTAGTTTAGTTTACAGGTATCAAAAGACAAAAGCACAATCTATTTAGTTTAGCTGTCTGGTTGGCTGTTGTTTGTTATTCTAGAATTGGGCCATTCCTCCTTGCATGAAGTAGAATGAATATTCTCAAGAGCTGAGCCAAGGACATGACTTTATAGGCAGAAAAGGGCCGAGGAAAGCAGAAACAGAGCAGATCAGTGGGTTTCAAAGCTTCTTTCCTTGAACAGAAAAGCAAAGGAGCAGAGGGAGTCAGCAGGTCCTCATCTGGCCAGCTACAGCAAGACTGTCCAGGGCTCTGTTGATGACCTCTCTCTCCTGATTTCTCACAAGGTCAGACGAACAAGTTAGTTTCAGCTTGGTGGCCTGGAACCTTAGCACAAGTGACTCCATTTTGATCTGGTCCTTTGGGCCTAGTGCAGAAGTTCAGTCCAAACCAATGAATGGCCCCTGAGTTAGATCTGCAGTGCTTCCCCTAGGTCCCCTGTTCATGGGGGCTCAGTTACACTAGTAATTGAGAGCAGAGACCCAGATGTGCACAGCAGCCCAGGTGTGGTGCAGCCCAGGCCTGGACAGGGGACCCCTGAGCCCCTCGGCAAGACTTGCACAGGCATCCGATGCTTCTAAGCCTCACTGCCTGGCCTGAGAAATTGTGACCCTGCCTGCAACCCCCTGCTGGGCAGCTCACGGTGCGCTGGTCACGCTGCACCTCGGCACAGCCAGAGTTATTCCAGGTTTGCCCTCTAGAGAGGGCTCTCTGCGACCAGCAAGCAGTAGCATATTCTGGACATGAATGCCGGGACTTGGGTGAAATCCAAGGGACATCTTCCCAAGACACAGCCTACTGTCCTTGGGAGAACCAGTCTGGACCTGAATTCTCTGGGGTTTGCAAAGGTGAGGGAGGCCTGGGCCTGGTCCCCTGCCCCCCAGGCCCCCGAGCATCTGGCCTCCAGCCAGCGCGCACGGGCTCGGCACGTATGTGAGCAGATTCCGGCACCGAACAGCACATTAATGAAAGTTTTGACAGAGATTTCGTTTCAGAGCTCACGTTCCCTGAAGGGTTTGTAATAATTGCACTTGAAACGGCGCCATCAGCCTCAATGCTTTCCAGATTGGGGGAGCAGAGTGTGCTTCGTCCCGGGAAGGTCGGCTTGGTGGGGAGGCTGCAGGAGCACGGGGGCAGGGTGCTCTCGGGCCCTTGCTTGGCTCCTCGGAGCGGGTGCAGGGCACTGGACTTCCCAATGCACATCTGCAGTCCCGGTCTCCCGTCTCCTCCCAGCCATCTCATGGGTGGGTGTGAAGACCCTCCATTTAGAGCCGAACAAACCCAAGGTAGAATCTGCTGGAATCTTAGTCCCAATCTGAGTGGGGACAGATTGGGAGTTTCTGACCCCTCCCCAGACCCCTTCTTTCTGGCTCCAGAAATGCATTGAGGAGTGTCTGCACCACCACCCCCGCCCCGAACCAAGCACTTGAGGAATCCATTCTCCAGTATGTGGAATCTGGTCCCTGATTGTCCCTCAACTCTGCAAATCCACTCTCACCCCAAGGGCCTTTGCATCTGCTGCTGCCTCTAGCTGGGGCACTCCTATCTAAACAGTGTGACCCTGCCCCACACCTCCCCATTCCACTGATTCCTTTACTTTACTATATTTTTCTCTACAGCTCTTATCACCCCCAAGTAGGAGTACAATGTAATAACTTAGTTGTAATGCAGATTATCTTTCTCCACTGCTATGTAGATTCCTCTCAGGGCTTAGCCTGCTACTCTGTTTTTCCATAAGTACTTGAGGAATGCATGAACGAAAGAACAGATCAGGAGGGTACCTGAGAGGTAGCCTTGGGCCTTGGGCTGGTGAAGGGATAGTGGACAGGCCCTTAGCATCAAGGAAGTTATTTTCACATGCTGGTTTGGGCCAGTTTGAGGAAACTGAGGCTCAGGACTAAAGAAGACCTGACCTCCCATGACATGCTTGGGGACCAGAGAGATCACCAAGTCCAGAGCCCCTGGAATGGACATGGGACTTGGGGGAGGGGCTCCCCCCAAGGCAGCTTCTAGAGAGAAGGGGGGCGCTGACCCAGGACACCAGCAGACCTGGTTTCAGGGCACTGTGCCTTCTCATTTGTAAGATGGGGATGATCATGCTTTTGTGCCCCCAAAAGGTCAATATGACATATTTATGAAACACCTGAACAGGCTGAGGAAGCTTCCAACAAAGGCTGTCTTGAGCGTCTTCAGTGCAGGTGCGGTTGGCATGGGGGCAGGTGGTGTTTTCTGTCACCTTGCAGAGACAGTTCTGCCAAGAGCCAGTCCCTTCTGGACAGGAACCAGGGAGTCACCCCAGTCCTCGTCCCCCAAATCTCTCTCTCTCTCTGCCTTGTCTCTGGGTCTCTCTCAAGTGCACCACCTGCATTTCCTCAGAGGACATGAAGCACGGGGTGTGGCCAGGAACGACAGAGACTATCAGCCTTCCTGCTTGAAGCCCAAGGAAGGGGACCTCTTACTGATGCTGGAAAAGGAAAAATTCCCAGGGAAGGATTCTGATTGACCCAGCCAGGTCACATGGCCTTGCAGCTTCTTGCCTGAGCCAGGGAGGCAGAAGGCCAAGAGGATGGTAGCTCACGTTTCTAGCCAGGGGGAAGGACTGTCCTTCAAAGAGGGGCTGCTGCTCCCTGATATGGGGAGAGGGACTGGAAAACCTTCTTCTGGGCGATGCCTGCGTCTTTGAACTGCTGCGCTGGTGTCCTATAGTATCATCCCCACTGCTGTCTTTAAAAGGGAGTTCTGCTCTTGTCCTTGAGTGGAAACCAGGATTCATGAGTTTTCTGGAGATAAAGGAAGCCGGAGAGCACTTGACAGTGTGTGGGTCAGAAGCCACGATTCGTTACCCAGAGATGTCTGATCCCAAATCAGAACTCCTAACTTCAGTCTGCCCGTGCCGGATGGCGCTGCGGTGGCCAGCTGCTGGGAGGGACTGGGCGTTCTTGCCTGTCTCCTGTATTGCCACCCTATCTGCCTCCTCTGTCCTGCCCCCTTTCTGTCTTCTGCAAGGTGGAAGCAGGGGTGTGGGGAGGAAGCCGGCAAGTCCAGTAAGGGGGTTACCACCTGCCCGACATTGCTACCTGCCTGACACTCACAGCTCACCTCTTCTCTCAGGGCTGCCATATTGAAAGCAGTCTTTTCTCTTTGGAGGAACCCCACCACCACCAAGCCCAGTCGCCTGGGTAAATTCACTCCCTTCTGGCAGTTGCTTATGCAGTTTTCAGCTTCTGGGAATGGGAGACCACCCCCGGCGGCCCCTGCTCTCTTCCCATGATGGACAGGAGCTGAGCCAATGCTCCAGCCGGCTCTCGTGAGTGGAGCCAGTGTCTGGTTCAGGACAGAGAGTCAGACATGCCTGGCTTAGGAAACTCCCGGATGGCAGGCTGAACTCCTGATGGCTCCACCACCAAAGCAGCCAGCCTACCAGCCTTTCAACAGCCAGATTTCAAGAGCAGGGTGACTTGACAGCTTCCTGTAACTGCAGGGAACTTCCGGTAAGCTCTACGAGTGGCCTGCAGGAGCCATCCCTGCATGAGAGGAGGACACCACCTCTCCAGATAACCCCCCACCCCACGTGCTCTTATTTCTACTCTTAACCCTCTGACATCTTGGATGCGAGCGAGTCACCTAAAACTGGTTCTTGGTCACCTACTTTGAACCTGCTGCCTGATGGGTTGGTGGCAATTCATTTTGCTACTTGACAGCCCTGGTGCTTTAGCGGGAACTTCCCATTTAATGCCCTGACTCCTAACAGAAGCAACAATCCTCGTTAGTGCAAAAACTCCAAGCTGGTAAAGCTCTCTGATTCTCTGAGTCCGCCCAGTTACACCGTGAAGCCATCCTTAGTGTTATAACATATTCAATAACGTGGCCTAGTTACAACTATGATACGTAAACACAGTGCACTAGCAAAAGTATTTTTAAAAATAGCATGGTTAAATATAATACATAAAATGACCTGTAATTGCTATGAATTCATAAATAATGTTATAGCTGTTGTTATCCCCATTTACAGATGACAAAACCGAGACTCAAAATGACTGAGTCACTTGCCAGAGGCCAGCAAGTGGCTGGTTGCCACCAGGCCTTTGTTGTGCCACCTGGGTTTTCTGTCCGGCTCCAAGTAAGGATGCAGCTGATTCTGCAGGAAATGCTTCTGCCCTTGGGGACAGGGACAAGCAGGAGATCCTAGCACAGCCTTGCTGAAAGGAGCGGGGTCATCCTCGCAGGCCACTTCCCGCCCTCCCGAGTGTCTGGGGCTGTCGGAGCTCCAGTGAGCATTGGCATGTTAAGGTGACCCAGTGGGCGTGGCATCAGGGCACGGGGCCAGGGACACCTCCTCCAACTTCCTCTTGGTCCTAAGCAGAGACTGCCAGCCTGAGGCAGACGAGTCTTTCGACAGCAAAACCTCTTTTTCGACGTTAGCCTCTGGTCCCTTCCTAGATCATGAGGCCACCTGGAGACACGGGTCCAGGGTGCGGCCATGCTGGGGTGGTGGGGCATCAGCCTCGTTAGAACCAGATTTGACTACAGGAACCAAGCTTGGGCCTCACTCTTATCCAGAGGTAGTTTTTTTTTTTTTTTTTCAATTCTTATTAAGATAAAAATTGCCCGATCGTCTAAATGAGGCTGTTAAATATTGCCTAGGAATCTGCCAACAGAAATAAACCTGCAAGATTAGGGAGGAAGTGGGTTGGTGGCTGTGAGAACCATTGGCTGGGAGACCTGGACACACCCCTGCCCGGCCCTGGACCTGGTCCGACTCCCAGTGCTGCCCAGCTGGACTGGAGGGGCCTCCCTGACTCTGCAGTGCCGTGGGGCAAGGCCAGGAGGGGCTGTGAGCTCAGAGGTGACATCCCTTGGAGGTGACCCATCTCTTTTGCACCAAAATCCTCCACCCTCGCCTGGGATGCACCTGGCACCTCCTCCAGGAAGCCTCCCCTGGTGCCAGGGAAGCCAGGCTCCATGCAGGTGCTACCCCTCCTTTGGCCCTTGTCGCTTTCCACCTCTTCCTTCTGCCCCCAGGCCTGATCCCTTGCCCAGTGGCTCGTTCCATTTGGGCATCAATCTGACAGGGCCTTGTCCACAGCACTGTCCAGACTCCTGGTGGTGTGTGTGCATGGAGCGTGTGCACATGTGTGTGTGTGTGCATGTGTGTGCGTGTGTGTGTGTGTGTGCACGCGCATGGAATGAGCACATGGTTCTACAATCCTAGTTCAAAGCAGCTCGGTAGAAAAGTTCGCATGAGTCCTATTCCCCCTGCTGTTATGGTTTGGATGTGGGGTCCCCCAAAAGCTCACGCGTGAGACAATGCAAGAAGGTTCAGGGGTGAAATGATTGGATTATGGGATCCTTGACCTTATCAGTGAATTAATCCCCCCAAGGGATTAACTGAGTGGTGACTGAAGGCGGGCGGGGTGTGGCTGGAGGAGGTGGGCCTGGGGGGCGTGGCTTTGGGGTACATGTTTGGTATCTGACCAGTGGAGTCTCTCTTTCTGCTTCCTGATCCCCCTGTGGGTCACTTCCCTCCACCACACTCCGCCATGCTCTTCCACCATGTTGTTCTGCCTCATCTCGAGCCCCGAGCAATGGAGCTGGCTGTGTAAGGACCGAGGCCTCTGAAACTGTGAGCTCCTAAGTAAACTTTCCCTCCCCTACAATTGTTCCGGTCGGGTCTCTTAGTCACAGCAGCGAAACACTGACTAAGACACCTGCCGAAGCTTTGAGGTCGATGGGCCCTGTGTTTTCTTGTTCAGATCGAGGGGAGAGGGCATGGCACACCACTGGCCCCCGCCCCAGACCCTGCTTCAGAGCGCCATGCTCGCCTTCTGGAGGCCTGGCAGCTGCTTGGGAAGCTACAAGGCTTGGGTGGGAGTTGGGCCTGAGCTCGGCCATCCTCAAGGGCCAGCCTGGGAGGTGGCTTGACCGGGAGCCCTTCCCTCCTGACCAAATGTGGGAGCAGCCCTCTGGCCTATGTGCTCCCAAGCGACTGGACTGCCTGACCTCTTCGCGCACACTCCTGGTGATGGATACTCCCTTCCTGCCGGCTGGGGGCCAGTCCTGGGTTTGTCCTGCATGGTGTCTGCCCACTGACCCTGGGTCCCCACAATGGGGCCCACCTGCTTGCTCAGCCCCTTGACAGACCTGGCTCATGGCTCCTCTCCCTCCTCCTCCTCCACCACCTCCTCCTGCTCAGGTCCTCCCTGGCTCCTGGGCCCAGTTGCCCCACAGAGCCGCCTTCCCGAAGGGTGGGGCCTGGGCTGCACGCAGGGGTTCCCGCCACCCCACACCATCATGGTGGGGCATCCTCCAGAACTGGGTCTCGGGCGCTCCCTCCCCTCCACCCCGCAGCCCAGGCTGCTCTGCGTTTCAGGGCTCCTGGTTTGCGGGTATCTTGGCAACGCAGGCTGGAAAATGAAAAGCGAGCCCATGTTTCCCAAACTGTCTCCAGGCCTGAGTCACCGGGGTTCCACTGAAACGTGGGCTGGGATTGGCGGGGCTGGGGTGGCTCCCAGCACACACTGAGCTGCTGGCCTGGACCACACTGGGAGCCCTAGGGCTGTTCCAGTCAGGGTGCCGGGACACTCACGTTTGTGCCCTGAACCCGCAGGCCCTGGTCTTGGCACTGGCCTGGGTGCTGGCCATGCTTGGCCTCAGGGAGTCCATTGCCAGAAACTCCTTCCATACTGGATACGGCTTGAGGCCGCCGTGGGACCCTGTGCGGGGTCTACGGGCCTGCCCTTCCCCGCCTCCACTTGTGGGGAATTTCCAGCAGCGGATGGCACGTCTGCCCTGAGCTGACCTTCCACCCTGCAGCGGGCCCAGGACATGGCAGGTGGCCCTGGGCCAAGCCAGGCCTTCCCTCTGCCGCCTCCTCCTTGCCCGCTGCCACTGCCCTGGGGCTCACCGTCCTACGCGAGCCAGCACCCCTCGTTTCCCAGAGCCTGCTCTTTACTTGCTTTGGGATTAGGGATCCCCGCCCCTCCCTGCCCCTGATTTGGGGGTTTTGGCTGGTATGTCTGAATGTGGGGGTGACCCTGAGCCTGCTGCTGCTAATGGACATATGTGAGGAGAACTGTGGCTGACAAGACGCCTCCCATCTGTCACTTTGTGGCTCCCTCCCCAGGAGGCTGAGAGGCCAAGAGGATTGTTATGCACTTATTATTATTATTGTTATTATTATCTTACTTACTCACTTAAATATGAGACCACTGAGCTCAGGGATATAGTGCGTTGCTCAGTCCCCAGCCAGGAAGGGCGGACCCGGATTCTTGTGGGGGTTCTCTGACTCCTGGTGAGAGTAGGGTGCGTGTGTGTGTAGGTCCACGCCCACAGGCGCCGGGGTGTCCACTTACGTGTGCGGATGAGCCGTGGGCCTGGGAGCGTGGGGGCCGATGCCCCGGTCACATGGCTGGGCCTGCGTGTTTGAGGACCGTGCATGTGTGAGTGTGTGTGGGCGTGGGAGGCTGAGTATGGGCCCACGCTGGGCCCGTACGGGTGTGTGTGCACACACACAAGTGTGTGTCTTGTCCTCCTGCCACTCAGCAATGACCCGGAGACCGGGGTGGCCGTGCTGGGCCCATGGAAGCCTGCAGGGTTTTCGCCATCTCTCAAAGAATCCTGTCGGACCTTTGGCCTCCCTCCTGAGAGGGTCCTGCTGCCTGCACCCTGGAGGCGGCCCTTGTGGACTCCAGTGGTACCCTGCACTTTGTTATGACCTCCACCATTTATTGAGCACCAGCTGTGTGCTGGACTCGGCACCAAGTGCTTCACGGGAACTGGATCCTCACCGGAGCACAGCGGGGTGGTGGCTGGCTATCTCATCTGCGTTTCACGTTTGTGGAGACTGAGGCTTGGTCCAGGCCACCCCGCTGGAAAGCAGTACGCAGGACGGAGACTTGGGTTTGATCGGTGTGCCCCAATACTGCGAAATGTCACACGCAAGTCTCGGGACGGGTGAGTTCCTCTAGGGAAATGGCTCCCCGCGAGGAGTCCGGGAGAGGCTTGTCCGGCACACCGCGGGCGCTGGGGAGTGCTGGCCCCCCGCAGCCTTCCTCCCACCGTGCTCCACAGCAGCGCCCAGGCCAGCAGGCGGGTTGGCAGAGCTGCCTCCTGTGCAGAGGCCCAGGCCTGCAGGTAGAGGCTGCAGAGGGCGGATGCCAGCCAAGGCCAAGAGATTCGGGAAGACTCGCCCAGGCCCTCCAGGCATCTGAAAGGCTGTCGGGAAGGAGGCCTGGGTCTGGGAAGGGCCGGTGGGCACTGACGGACACAGAAAGAGGAGTGACCCAGAGGCAAGTTCCAGCACATTCTCGGGAGCAACCTGCTCACCAGGGTACCCACTGAAGGACTGGACAAGGCCCGAGAAACATGGACTTCCTGTCACAGACAGAGGCTGGCCAGAAGTTACTGGACGGGATACTGAGGTCAAGCGTCGAGCAGCATGTCGGGCGGGCTCAGTGGCTAACTTGCCTCCGACACCACCTGACGGCGAGGAGCCCAGAAAATCCATTCAAGGTTCAGGCCACCCCGCTGGCCCTGCTACCACGTCCCCACCCGAGGAGACCAGAGGATATCAGCAACGGAAGGGACTTCTTGTCATGTAAGTCAAAGTCTAGAGAGACTTTGGGGAAACAGATTCAGAAGCCCAGAGACGGACAAGCATTTGCCTGAGCTAACCCCACGGTACGAGGTTAGACCCTAAGTCTTCCGACTGCTGCCGGAGAGCTTGACCCACCTCCTGTTCTGAGCTGTCCCCGCTCCCTGCAAGCCACAGCCCTTGAAGCCTCCCCCGTCCTTCCTCTTCCCACTGCCACCTCTGTGGAGGGAAGGGACCTTGGATGGATAGACATCCACTCAAAGACAAATGTTCCAGAGTCACCAGACTCTTCTTTCCCGCCGGTCCCCACTGCCTGGGCGGCTGGCGGCCTGGAATCCCAACTGTCACGAGCATATTGCGAGCACATGTCTTCTGCACAGGCCACTCGCTCTGAACCGACGCCGAAAACCACATTAAAACGGAATGGAGGAGAGGGAGTCACTTCGTAACATGCTTTATTTTATTTTATTTTTGACTTGGAAAGAAGCACGTCCTGGCTGCTCATCAAAGAGCTGCTGGGGTGGGGGCCCCGAAGCAGAAACCAAACCAAGCCGGGCCAGGCCCGCCCAGCCTGCCCCCTGGGACGGTGGCTCTGGCCCCAGGGAACTCGGAGGGGCCCCGGCTCCTGAGTGGGCTGTGTGGCTGGTCTGGAGGCTGGAGTTCGGTGCTCGAGGCAGCTCTGGGCGCTTTCTGCCCAAGCTGTGGGACCCCAGCTCCCCTTCCTCCTGTACCCCTGCCTCGGTGGCCCGAACTGTGGAAGGGGCTCCTGGGGTTTCGGGCTCCATTTGTTCCCAGAAGCCAAAACCCCTTCTCATCAGTCAGCAGCAGCTGGGGCCCCCGTGGACACAGACGCCGACAGTGACTCAGGGTCCCGCTGTGGGGGTGCAAAGGCACCGTGACCTCACCCGGACTTGTTCCTCACCACAGAAGGGTTTGGACCCTCTGGGGATTCCCAGCCAGGATGTCAGAGTCTTGGGTGGAGTGGATTCACGTGCTGAGTCACCCCTTGGCACCCAGGCCCACGTCGGTCGGCATCCCTCTTAGGTGACCAGAGTCCCCTGTGCCCCACAGGTCCAAGATCCACTGTCACTGCTCCCTGGACCCTTCCTAATTCTCCTTGGTCGGTGACCACCTAGTCTATCAGCTGTTGGGCCGGGAAATCTCGGGGCCCCAGTTCTGTGCTCTCCTGGTCCCCACAACTGGCCGTTCTGCCTGCACAGCTCCGGAGCCTTCGCCTGTCTCACCGTCCAGGTCCTGGCCGCCTCTCACCTGGACTGCCTCAGCCAAGAGCGAGCTGTCTAGAAGGGACAGCGAAACCCCCCCACCCGTCGTTGGAGACCCTTCCATGGTGTCCCGCCCCCTCTGGATGCGAGCCAAGGGCTGCACCGCCGGAGCGGGGTTCCTTTGTGTGCATTAGGAAGAGGCGCCCTTGCTCAAGGCACGTGGCTGCCATCTGCTGGAAACCTGTCCTAATAAACACTCGAAGCTACGGAGCCTGTGGCACGAGGGCGCCCCCTGGGGTTGTTCACACGCAGTGTCCTGAATGCAGCAGCCTCAGGCAGGCCCGCGAGATCCTGATGGCCCTCTGGCTGGCCCTTTCCGGCCCCTGAGAGCCGCTCACAACTTACCTTCCATAGATCCGCAGCTGCTGCTGGCTCCCCAAGTGGCCAGAGCTTGGTGGTTAGCGCGTGTGGATTGTGGGGACCAGATCCCAGGCGCGCCGTGTCTCTGCTGTGAAATTCTTTCCCCTCTTTGTCCCATCGCTTCTCTCATTCATGAAATGGGGACGCTAGTAACACTTTCCTCACAGAGTCGTGGTGCCTGTTCCCTTGGTGAATATTCACGTTTCACAGAGGGTCTGACTCATTCCAAGTGCCGTAGTGGCATCTTTTGTTGTTATCACCTCTCTTCTCTGTTCTTCTGCCCACGGAAGGGGGCTCTCCATCCCACGCCCCCCCACACTGCCTCTTCTATACTTGATCCTCTCCTGGTTGTATCTCAAGACTCAGAACAGTGGTGCACACCTGTAATCCCAGGTACTGGGGAGGCTGAGGCAGGAGGATTGCAAGTTTGAGGTCAGCCTGGTCAACTTAGTGAGACCCCGTCTCAAAATAAAATAAAAAGGGCTGGGGGTGTAGTTCCACAGTAGTGTTTGCCTAGCATGCAGGAGGCCCTGGGTTCCATCCCCAGTAACAAAAAAACAAAGAGAAAGCCTTTCCTGACGGGTCAGGCAGGGCCGACGCCCCAGGCCTCCTTGAAGTGAAGTTCCAGCAACAGTTTTTCCTTGTCCCTGAAATGTCCTTTGATGTCCCTGGACAGTGAGCTCCTTGCCAGCAGGGACGAGGTCTTGTTTGGGTCTGAATCTCCAGGTCCTGGCTCCAGAATAGGAGCTTCGCAAAGCTTGTCCTGAAAATAAGCTCCCCTCATTCCGAGCACTTTGCTGCTCAGTACTGGTTTCCAGCCACGTAGCCATTATGAGTTCTCAGTTTAAAATGGTGAAAGAAAAAAAGCATTAAGTCTTCCTTGGCGAATGTCATTTATTTAGTGGGTAAGAGGACATGCTGCAGCTCTGAGAAAGGGTCTGTAACAACAATGAACCTTGACTGACCCCTCCAGGGAGCCTGGATGTCTTCCCTGTGTTGAATTCTAACATTGGTGACAACCACCTGCGTATACGCCCGGTTGACAGATGCGGCCACTGAGGCTCACAGGGTCAGGCCGCTTGCTCAAGGTCCCTCTGCCAGTGATCCGGGATTCTGGTCCCACTTGCCTGACTGCAGAGGTGGGGTCTGACCCCTTCCTGCACTGCCTCCTCTGGAGAAGAAATGCAGAGGCATGCAGGTATCTGGGGCCACTGTTGCCTGCCCTGAAGTCCTAGGACTGGGGTGTGAGGCAGGAGGGCGAGTGCAGTGGGAAGGGGGTGCCCAGGCCATTTCTGCTGTGGCATCAAGACTATTCCTGTGAGAGCTGTGGGGCTGCACACCAGGAGGCAGGCGCCTGCTGCTGTGTGACCCTGACAGAGTCCCTAGCCTCTCTGAGCTGCAGCTTCATCATGCTCACATCAGCCTGCCTCAGGTCTATGGGCTCCATGGGGGCGGCTTTGGGAAAGGCTATATAAATTGGCCCCAAAGAGAGGCAGAGGCGGTGAAGCTGCCCTGGGTGAAGCATCTCTGGGGAAGGAATTCTCTAACAAAGTTGGTGGCTGCTGCTTTGAAAGGAAAGGTAAGCCCAGGACTGAAGAAGTCCCTTTGCAAACTAGAAGTTTTTGAAACCGGAAGTGATCTCATGCCAAACCGGAAGTGGTGCCTGGTCACCAAGACCCTTTCCTATTGGAGCATGGCTTTGTCTATCATTCGTGGGCGGGGCTCTCCCGTGGTCCAGCCTTGCTACTCAGCTTGAGGAAAATCTGGGCATGGCCTCTACCTGGGGTGGTTGGAGAAAATGCCTTGGTCCTGAGAAGGGAGACTCCCATCCAGTCAGGGAAGGACATTCTGTAGTTTATACAAGTTGAGCATCCCTAAACAGAAAATCCGAAATCCAACCAGCTCCGAACATTCTGGATTTTCAGATTTAGAGGTGCTCAACTGGTAGAGTCTATGCAAATATTCCCAAATCAAAAAACTTCAAAATCTGAAACACCTCAGGTCCCCAGCATTTCCTATAAGGGATACCAACCTGTAATAGGTTTTTCTGGTTAATTTTTTAAATAATTTATTGAGGTAAAACTCACACAACATAAAATGAGTCATTTTAAAGTGAACGCAGGGGTGTTTAGTAGACACAGTGTCACCTAACTGCTACTTCTCTCTGGTTCCAAAACATTTCCATCACTCCAAAGTAAAACCCATGCCCATTAGCCAGCTTCTCCCCATCTTGCACCCCTCTTTTCCTCTCCTCCCAGTCTTTGGCAACTACCGATCTATTTTCTGTCTCCACAGATTCATCTATTCTGAGTGTGTCCTGTATATAGACTCATACACCGTGTGATCTTTTGCATCTGGTTTCTTTCAAAATGCTTCAGGGATTCATCACATCATAGCATGTAACAGTATTTCATTCCTTTTTATAGCTGAATAGTTTTCTACAATTTGGTTCAACTTTCATCCGTTGTTGGACATCTAGATTTCTCCTTTTGGCTGTTGTGATTAGTGTCATTATGAACCACAAGGCTGCACGTAGTTGCTCAAGCACATATTTTCAAGTCTTTTGAGTGCATGCGTATATTGATTACTTGAGTAGAATTGCTGGGTTAGATAGACTAATTCCATGAATTCCATGATAAACTTTTTTTTTTTTGGTACTGGGGATTGAACTCAGAGGTATTCGACCACTGAGCCATATCCCCAGCCCTATTTTGTATTTTATTTAGAGACAGTGTCTTGCTGAGTTGCTTAGAGCCTCACTGGTGCTGAGGCTGGCTTTGAACTCAAGATCTTCCTGCCTCAGCCTCCCGAGCCGCTAGGATTACAGGCATGCGCCACTGCACCATGATTAACTTTTTAAGAAACCAGCATGGCATTTTCCATACACAGTGCACCGTTTTGCATTTCCACCAGTAGTGTACACCAAGGGTTCTCATTTCTCCACACCGGGGTTATTTTCTGACTGTTGTGTTGTGTTGTTTTGTTTTCTTAAGTTACAGCCATCCTGGGGCATGAGGTGCTTTCTCCTTGGTATTGATTTGCATCTGTGTTGAGTATTTTTTTATGTGTCTGCTGGTCATCTGCACGTCTTCTTTGCAAAAATATTCATCCAAGTCTTTTGTGCCTTCAGATATTGGGCCGTGTGCCCTTTTGAGTTGATTTACAAGATGATTTAGTCTGGATACTAAACTCTTATCAGTCCTATCATTTGCAAATATTTTCTCCCATTCTTCATCGTGTCATTTCATTTTCTTGATAAAGTCCTTTGATGTGTAAAAGTTTTAATTTTGATGAAATCCAAGTTAGCTACTTTTTTTTTCTTCTGTTGTTGCTATGATTTTGGTGTCATGTCTAAGAATCCATGGCCAAATCCAAGGTCATGAAGATAAACCCCTGAGTTTTCTTCGAAGAGTTCCATGGTTTTAGTTCACAAGTGTTTGGTTAACCCATGTGAGTTCTTTTTTTGTCGGTGATGAGGTAGGACCCAACGTTACTCTTTTGCATGTGGATTTCCAGTTGCCCCAGCACCATTTGCTGAAGGGATGATTCTTTCGCCATTGAATGTCCTTGGCACCCTCGTTAAAGGCAGTTGGTCATAGACACCGAGTTCTGGTTTGTTTGTAAAGTCTGGGTTCTGGCTTCAGCCCTGCCTCTTCCCCGTGTGCCCCGTGGCAGGACCTTTCCTTCCCTGGGTCTGCATTTCCTTATTTGGGAAATGGGAGACTGGAGTTTACACAATGTTGAGATTGTGGCTGCCTCAAAGTCTCCATTTTCTGGTTGCCGTGACCACGGACAGGCAGGTTCTGAGTTGGCTTTGCATGGGGGTTGGGGGTCACCCCTTCCTTCTGCACACTTCCTAGTGGCTGGTCCCTCTGAGCTCTGTAGAGACCATGTTTCCCTTTTCCTTCAGTTCTGGGACTGTGCGGCTTCCTACAGTTAATTCTCCTGCTGTCCTGGGGTTGCAGCTGGACTGACGTTCTCAGGGAGCAGGGTGCCAGCTAGTCTTTCCATCCGCTTCTCTGATTAGTTATCCCACAACCCTGAAAGAATTTGCTCGGTAAGTTAGAAATGAAATCCCACAATCAGGCCCGGGTCTCTGCAGTGTTGTCGGGATTGTGGTAACGTTGGGAGCTGCACTGGGAATGCTGTGGTTCGGAAGATTCTAGAAAACACTGTAACCACTGCCCACTCCCCATCTCCCTCCCAGCAGCTCTTGACCCTGATTTTCCTGTTCCTTTCTTACCACACCTTTGTATAGGGTGACTGCAGGCCAGCCTCCCTTGTGGGCGAGGGGTAGGGATGCCTGCCAGTTGGCCCTGTAATTATCACCACAGCCATGAGGGGGCAGTAAAGTGACCTCGACTGACAGCTAAGGGCATTGACTGAGGTGAATCTGCCAGGGAGGAATTGAGGTCCTCATAGCCTCCTCCTTCAGCCTCCCTTGTGGGAGGCCCCTGAAGACATTCAGACCTTTGCCAGAAGTGAAATTCCATTTTCTCTTTCATTTCACCTTCTCGAAAGCCTGGAGCCTCATGTGCCTCTGATGGCTGACAACTGGGAGGCTCTCCCAGTTCCAGTTTGTCTTCACTGACTTAATCCTGACTTCCTTTTACTTTTCTCCCCTATTTCCTCCTTTCCGTCTTTCTGCCCAGCATGACTGCGTGTTCCACCATCCTACGGGACCCGTAGTGCCCTTAGCTGCTCGGTTGTGCTGGAGGAGGGAAATGTGGAACTTGACTGAGAGCGTGACCTGGTCTTCCATGTTTTTGCTCTGTGAAAACAATCTCACCTCTCTGGGTCTCAGGTTTTCGTCTGTAAAAGGAAGACCTGAACCAGATAATTGAGGCAATAGTCACAGACTTCCCGTCTCTGGGAATCAGATGAAACTTTGGACCCTCTGTCCTCAAATATATCCAAGTACAGAGACTCTTGCTTGAAGAACCCTGGAAGGGCCCTGATCTCTCATTAAGCCTGAATATCAGGTCTTTCAACTCAAAAGGTTGAACAAGGAGAGACCCCCAGTCTTTGCTGGGCCTTTCTTCACATGGGTTGGGTGTCGCTTTTCAAATTCCCAGGTACCTGCCTGGGCGCCAGAGTGGCCCAGCACTTTCTCAGCTGGACCTTGGGGACATGGAGCAGCAGACCTTTGGGACCCTCCACCTCTCCTGAGAAGGGAAGAAACTGGGGAGGCAGAGTGTTCCTGGCTTCCAGCTGACCACGGGCAAAGCCCAGCATCTCTCCAGTCCCTGTGGGACATGGGCTGGACCCAGGCACCCCTGGTGGGGATGCACTAGCCCGGGAAGCTTGGGTCTCCTTCTGCCATCAGGGTGACAGGCTTCCTCTGCCTCTTCCCACAGTGGAGCTCTGCCTGGTCCTCCCAGCTGGGACTGAGTCACCAAAATTCTTTTATGATCCATTTTCTGGCCCGTGCCCCTGTTTTCTTTGGACATCTAAAGCAACATCCTAAATTTCCTCTGCCTAATTTTAGTCTCTGGGAATTGCAGCCAGATGATGTCAGAATGAATAGTAGATGCCATTGGTCTTCCTAAGCTGGGCTGTCACCGGTTCCCTGCAGCTGCCTGGCCCCTCAGGGTCAGGTGTGGGCCTGGGAGACTTGGGGGTCACCCGTTCTGACCCTGCTGTGACTGGGAGTCCAGAGGAACTTGCTCCCCTGCAGGAAACACCTCCAGTCTTTGGTGTTACCCGCGTGCAGAGCTGGGGAAGATCTTCCAAAGTCAGTTCTCACTCATCAGCAAATCGATCCAGAGCACCCAGTGTGCGCCAGGGACCTACTGTGTGTCCTGGAGACGTGGAAAGCCACTTGTTTATGAACATAGACCTTGCCTACCACCCCGCCCACCCTGCACTCAGCTAGGGGCCCCTCTAGCAACCAAATCCGACATCAGCACCTGGGGGTGGACCCAGACTTGTGGGCCAGCCTGACCTCCGTCCTTCCCACACCCAAGGGCTCTGGCCACTGACTTCTGCAGCTGTTGGAGCTGCTGGGAATCCCAGCTGGGCTTCTGGCTGCTGGGGCTCCACGGACTCATCTGCCCTCCCATGGCAGATACTAGACACAGAAGTTCCTCGTCTGAAGTTCTTCCTGAGTTTTCTCTTATCCTCAGGCCATAAATTCTGCAGGTGCTGTTCCCCGTCATAGGCCCAGAGCTGCAGAGCTCCCTGACTCCCCGGATCAGCCTGCTTTGTTGGGTCTGAGTCCCCCACAGAGATGGCTGGTCCAGGACTCGAGTGGTGACTCTCCAGCTGACGCCCCCAGCCTGGGGCGGGTGCAGTTTGGAGGAAAGGTCTCTCCCTGCCCCCCTTTTCTTTTGTAGTACTGGGGACGGAACCCAGGGCCTCGTGCATGCTGGCCAGGTGTTCTACCACTGAGCTGCACCCCAGCCCTGGAAGAAGCCCTTAAGTGGGATTCAGGCCAGGTGGGTTCAAGGCCTGGCTAATGTCATGCAGCAGCTGGGTCATCTTGGCCTCTGAGTCTCCAGTTCCTCATCTTCAGTCGGGGTAAGAAGTTTGCCCTCTTTCTTCTCAGAGAGAGTGAAGGATGCTTTGGGGCTCCCTGTCGCCTGCATTTGGCTCCCGTCCTGCAGTCTCTGATCAAGCTCACAGCCCCCAGTGTCCCAGGGGTGGGGCTGCAGCATCGAGGGGCGGCAGCTTCCTCACAGTCCCCAGGGACCCCCACCCCATAACCTGGGCCCCCGGCGCTTTGATGTCATTGCTCGGTTTTGACTGGGGTATGTGGGGGGACCGTGTGTACACAGCACACTCACACTGGCACGTGCAACCAGGCCATGCGCACACGCGGGTGCGTACGCTGGGCCACCAGGAATGCGGTGCGTTTACACGCACACACACGCACGTGCACACACACGCATCCTGGCGTGGAGGAGTGCATGCCATGGGTTTCTGGATCTTCCTTCTTGAGCCTTCAGGCCACTTCTGTCCCTGGGGGGTGTGGCCTGGCGCAGACAGGACTCGTCAACTGAGTAGTGAGGACATTTTCGTCCTGTCTCACGGCTGGTGTGCGGGACCCCTCTCCACACCTCCATTTCCCTGACGGTAAAATAAGGATGCTCAGAACAGTGTCCAGGGTGTGTGTCAGGTCGAAGGGCCCGTCCTGCCTGCGGCCCATTGTTCTGCAAGCCCAGGTTCTTGGACGAGAACAAGCCTGACCCAGCAGGCCTGGTTGGCGGGGCCCAAAATGTGCACTAATGTCCTCCTTCCTTGAGTGGACAGCGATGGCATCCCTCTGAGGCCACCGAACTTGCTAACAGGGGTTGCGGGGTGCAGGCTGGAGTCATTGGTACCTGCTGCCAGGTGACGGCTGGAACTGCTGAGGTCCTGGGCGGGGCCCACACCCAGGCCCGGAATGTTCCAGGCCAGGCTAGTGGCAGGGAGAAGCAGCAGAGGGGACTCGCCCAGCTCCGGGGAGCTTCTGAGCTGGCAACAGAGGAGACTCAAGATACCCCAGCACCCACTATTTTACTGGAGTTCCTGTCTGAGTCCATGTCTGTGTCAGACCCGGCTGTATTGGACTCCTTGAAAGACTCTGCCTTGGGAAAGCAGAGCCCACTCAGAGGGCAGCCCAGGGGAGGCCCTGCTGGTGGGGGTAGCAGGTCTCGTCTCAGGGCCGGTGCCCAGGGGTGCCCATGTGCCGGCTGCAAGCTGAATTCCTACTGCTTATCCTGAGCGCTCAAGGGCGAAAGTGGCCAGAGCGGCCAGAAGCCTAGTCACTCGGGGTCTGGGAAAGCAACCTAAGAAACAGCAGCTGGGTCCCGCGGGCAGGTGTGATCACCAGGAGTTCCGTGTGGACAAGAGCACTCCTGGCCCTGGGACACAAGATGGTCCCTTTCCATGGGTAGCATGGTTGATAGTGTCTTCGTCTGTTTTCTGTTCCTATAACTAAATACCACATATTGGGTCATCTTAAAGAACAGAGGTTGATTTAGCACAGGTTCCGGGAGGCTCATTATCAAGGTGGGCTTTCTTTCTGCGTCATAACGTGGCAGAGGGCATCCTATGGTGAGACGGAGCAAACCTGCCACTTCTTCTTATAAAGCCTCTCATGCCCTCGTGGGGTCCCGCCCGTGTGAGCTCATCTGACCTAACCACCTCCCAAGGCCCCGCCTCCCAGGACCATTAACACGACTCGGGTTGAAGTTGCCAAGACGTGAATTCTGGGGGACACACCCAGACCATAGCAACGGTCTTCGCGAACTGGCAACCTTACAGGAAGTGGCCCTCACAGTCGAAAGGCGGAGGCCCGGATCTGCCCAGGTCCAGCTCTGCCAGGACCACGGGCTCAGAGCACTCAGGAATTCTCGTGCTATAACGAGCCAGGAATAAAGGATACGGAGCGTGAGAATCATTTAAAACACATGCACAACCGAATTCACAGGGCGGGAAGGTGCTGCAGGGTCAGGTCCCAGAACCTACAGAGACAGATGGTCTTGCTGCTGAGGCCACCAGGGGGTGGGGAGGGAGTGGGCATGTGGGTCTCAGGAAGCCGGGACCAGGAGTTCCCGTCCCTGAGCTGGAACAGGGGCAAGGCTTGGGCTCCTCTGTCACAGGAGGAAGGAGCTGAGATTTGCTGGAAAGAGGCGACTCAGGAAATGTCCACTCCTGGCTCACAGAGGCAGGAGGGAGGATTGGAGCCTTTGGACCCCGGATGGGCCATAATCAGTCTGAGGAATTGGAGGCGTGGGGCTCAAATATTCCCCACCCCGGGGCCCCAGCACTGGAGTGCTGCTTGGAGAAATGATTTAGGTTTTAAAAAAAAAAAGGTAAAATAAAATATAATATATGCTACTCAAGTCCAGCAGTGCACGAAAAAGTCAGGTCGTGACCTGTTCAGGGAATTCAGTTTATTAACAGATGAGAAGAGAACAGCATTTGATAAAATTCAGTGCTCTGGGCAAATTAGGAAGAGCAAGGAACTTCCGGGCACACCCCTCCCTGCCTCTGCATCTCCCGGACAACATGGCCCAATACGAGAAACTCCCTTTGAAAGTCGGGCAGGGGATTTGGAGGCAGTGCCGTCACCCGCGTTCAGAATTACCCCACAGGTCCTAACCTGTGCAGGACCTCGAGACCAAGGGATAAAAGATCCATGGATTGGAAAACCTCCGCATGGCAAAAGACAGCCTCCCCACAG
Source organism: Sciurus carolinensis (assembly GCF_902686445.1). Taxonomy (NCBI): domain Eukaryota; kingdom Metazoa; phylum Chordata; class Mammalia; order Rodentia; family Sciuridae; genus Sciurus; species Sciurus carolinensis. The sequence goes on along the minus strand of NC_062230.1, from coordinate 7,158,935 downwards.
CAAAACCGCCCGCCAAAGCCGGGAGGAGATATTCGCAAAGCATACGATGGGTTGGTGTCTGAAATCCAGAAAGGACCCCTGTGCATCCACGAGACGGAATAATCCAATGGAAAAAGGAGACAGGGACACGGGGCTCCTGTGGGAAGCAGCGAGGGCTCCCAGAGCTACCCAGAGATGTTCTGCTTTGGCAGCGTGGGAATGCGGATTCACACCACAGGGAGACGCCACGTCACACCCGCCGATTGGCAGGGCTGCCGCAGGATGGGCGCCTCCTGGGGCTCCAGGCGCCGGGTGATGGGCAGGCTGGAGGGCGTTGGAGGAGGCAGCCCCCACCCCACTAGGGAGGCTCATCCCGGCTCCTGTTGCCTGCAGGACTTGGCGCTCGGTTCTCTGGGCCCCACCCCAGGCCCACTCTGCGTCCTGGTGTCAGGGTCCCCTCCTGGGCAGCCAGATGTGCTGCTGTCTTGCAGAGCTGGGGGGCAGGAGAGGGGGAGAAGGGGATGTGGGGTAACTGCACCAGATTGCCCTTGGTTTGTACTTGAGTAGACCCTTCCCCAAGACAAGCTGCAGCCCAGCCCCCCGCCCACCACCACCACATCCTTAAAGCTCAGAAAGGCTGAAGGAAGTGGTTTGGGCTCCCTTCCGGCCCTGTCCACGCTCCAGCCCAGCTGTGAGCTGAGAGCAGGCCTCAGACCTGCAGCCAGCCTTTGGCTTCTGCTCCTCCGGCCTCTTACCCCACAAAGACTTTGCTTTGGCCTGAGCCGTCTCCCATCTGCCACTTGATAAGTCCAGCTGGGCACCCGGAAACCTGAGGCGGCACAGGGTGGATACCAGCCCCATCCACGGCCCAGGACCAGCATCTAAGCACTGAAAAACAAGGCCGAGGGGACCCACAACCTGGGAACCCCACTCTTGAACCTGCCCAGATGGGCTCTGAACTAGGAGGACTGGGGTTTCTGGATTCCAAATCCTCTTTCTTACCTTTTCTGGGCTGGGCCATCGCTCTCTGTCTTGCTTATAGGGACAATATCTCCTTCTCGGGATCTCTGAAGGAGAGGATGAGAGAGTGCCCTATGGAGTGCTGGGTCCTCCGCGGCACTATAAGGACTCATTCTTACTACAGTGTAAATGACTGAAGAGGAGTTACGAGGTCCTCACCAGGAGGGTGAAGGGGTTTCAGTCCCATGTCGGACATCCCAGATCGAACTTCTAATCTGTAAAAAGAAAGGGCTTTAACACTAGCTCCTTCCTGTCTCATAATTATGTGGGGGATTTCCTTTTCAGTATCAAAGTCTGAATAACAATTACCCTTTCTCAGACATGCCGCCCAATCCTGCCTTCTCTGCCCAGCTGGTCAGAGGCAGGAGGACCCAGAGACAGGACTGCACCTTAAATGTTGGGCAACTGCTGCAAAATCCTGCACAGATGCCTTTGGTTTTTACATGTGTGTCAAATCACTGGGGACAGAATAGGGACCGTACCTCTAGAAACGAACTAGATTACGAGTGAGTGATCTTCCAGGTGGACTAAAGAGGTCTTCACCTGGTCACGGTGCCCGGTGCTTCTTAGTTGCCATAGCGACCTCCTCCTGCAGGGACCGGAGGAGGTCTGAGCCTAAGAGTCCTGGAGTCTCTCTACCTGCCCATCGTCCTCCTTCCCCACCCCGCCCACCAGGGAGCAGCTGCCTGGCAGACAGTGGTCCCTGAGGAACAGGGGTGAGGGTGGGGACAAGCCAGCTGCTCCACGGAGCCTGGGAAGTCCATGTGCCAGGAGCCCCCGCAAGCTGCCTGAGGAGAGGAGCCGGGGTCGGGCGGCAGAGGGCCACCATCACATGCAGCCCCAGGGTGTCCGAGAGCCCCGGGTGGCTGGTGGGGGCTGGCACGAGATCCGCCCCCCATGCTCCCATCCCTGTCGGGATTTGTCCAATTTGGTTTGTCACCCATCAGAGTGAGGCCCGTGGTCCCTCCAGCCAGGGACAGCTGACAGAGACCTCGGGAGGCCCCATGTCACGGGCGCTCACCTCCCCGCCCCCCTGAACAGCCATCAGGAGGCAGATGGCCCCATGGTGAGGCCAAGGCCTTTCCTGGAGCCCAGAGAAATCCTGGCTCGACACCAGAAGCCACCTGGGGTCGTCACTTGTGGTCAGCACAGCAGGGACCCAAAGAACTGCAGAGACCTGCCCTGGAGCTGGGCACACAGGAGGGACAGAGCGGGACCCCAGGGCTCCTCCTCCCTTGTCCACCCCGTCCCACCACCTGCGGGGACCAAACCAGTGACTTTGTCTTTCGTTCTTAAAATTCTGCTCATTTCCCTCTGAAAGCCCAGTGGCGAGGGGCTCGGGCTTCCCGCCGTGTCTGGGGGGCTTCGCCTGCTCCCCTAGAGAGCTCGTCGCCTCCTCCTGAGCTGTGGTTGGCGGGCACTGCAGGAGGCGAGGCCTGGCCGGTGCAGGCCGGCCTGGGGGCCTCAGGGGCCAGCAGCCCCTCTGCACTCTGGAGACCACCAGGCTGCTGGCTCTGCGTCACGGCCCCTGGACCTCGGCCTTGGGCTTGGAGCCCTGTGAACAGATTCTTTCCCAGTGACACAGGGAGATGGCCGTGCTGGCCCCACACACCCAAGCAGGTCCAGAATCTCCGGGCGCTTCTCCCTTGGTGGTGCTTGACCTTCAGGCCCAGGGGAGGGTGTCCAGGACCCGGTGCCCCCGGAGATGTTTTATGATTCCTTTCTGGATGACGATAAAAGAGTCACACACATCAAACAATTACTTCAGATTAACAACACGCACTTCAGCGCTCTGCCCACGAGCGCCGAGCCCTGAAAGCTGGATGCCCCGGTGGGGTGTGGGGTGACCCCTGTACCCTCCCTCCCCCAAGAGGCCACTGAGACTCCACCTCTTGCTTCTGTTGTGACCAACTCTCCTTTGAGTCCAGAGGGACATTCCTGCAGGACTTGAAATCCCTCCACTGAGCAAGTTGTAACTCAGCTGCCCCTCTCAATGTCCCCAGCCACGGGGACCCCAATCTGTCCCCAGCCGAGGGCTAAACAGCTATCTCCTGCAGGATTCTTGTCTCATGCTGTGGATTCTGGGGACTTGTCCCAGGGTGGCCAGTCGAAAGGAAACAGCACTGATGATAAATATGTTCGTTGAACGGAATGGACCCGCCATCTCTGTTAGAGCTCATCTGTGCAGAGGGCCCCACTTGCCTCTCTGTGACCTGTCTGGCAGGTGACGCAGCCGTGACAGGATCGCAGCAGCGCCACTGGGCCTAGGAGTCCAGGCCCCGAAACCCCCAGCCTCTCAGGAGCCCCGCTGGATGGCTCAGTTCTGCCACTTCTGCTCCTGAAGTTTGCAGGCGGCCCAAGCAACCAGGAGCAGGCAATGGCGAAGACGAGAACCAGGGCCTGGCAGGGTTCTGCCTGGGTGCCCGTCCGCGGCCTGAGGGCCCAGGTAACCTCTCCCGGTCTCAGTGGGGAGCGTGAGGGGACCCCGGTGTGTGGCTCTTGGTACCACGGTACCCACAGCCAAGGAGGATGGAGGCGGAAGTGTTTACAAATGTCATCAAGACGGAGGGGACTCGGGAAGACCAGGAGCCCAAGCTGGAAGCCAGGTTCCGAGAGCCCTGCAGCTCGGGTGGAGGGAGGGGTCCTGGTTTGGTTCACGGCAGCCTCCACACTCAGGACACCCGCGAGTGGCCAGCACTAGCGGACCCTGGGCTCTGTGTCCTCGGCTTGGGGGCCTGGGGTAGGCAGTCGCTTCTGAAAGGAAGTTCTCTCCAAAACAGTCGGAAGGCAAAGGCTCTGCTCTCCGCAAGCCCGGAGGATCCTGAGGACCTTCCCTCTGAGCTGTCCCTGGCTGGGCGGTCAGCCTGTCCCCAACAGGGCTCTGTAGCCTTGTCCCCGAGTCCTGAGACACGCAGAGCCCAATTTTCAGCCCCAGATGCCCCTGGGGGCTTCTGGGTGGCAGCGGCTCAGCCTGGGTGTGGGGAGATCTTGTCCCTCCCTGCACAGCCTCCCTGGGCAGATGGTGGGCACCAGCGGCCAAGGCTCCCTGCGGGTTGATGGCCAAGGTCTGCACCCAGCCGCACCGCCCCACAGGGCTGGAACGGTCACCCCATTTTATTGTGGAGGAAAACCGAGGGCCTCTGAGGGGGCAGATAAGCTGGGGTGGAACCGGGGCCCCTGGCACCTCAACCTGCCCGGAGGGCCAGGGGATCCCGTCCCACCACAGAAGCCTGAGGATGAGCCACCAGGACGAGATCCACCTACTCGGAGCAAAGCCTGGCTCCTTTTCCCACAGAAAAGGGAGAGAGAAAGTTGGATGCCTGGTCCTGTGTGACTTCTGGCTTCCGTTAATTATTGACACAGAGCATGTTGCTCCCTGCATCTGACCAATGGGAGACTACAGCCCAGAGAGGGCTATACCCTTCCTGAGGACACACATCACAGTTCCTGGCCCCAGTGCCTGACCCCACTCCCAGCTCCCAGCTGTGTGTTGACAGAGGCCTCTGAAGACGCAGGCTCACAGAGCAGTGGACCTATTCCGGTCTCAGCAGCAGCCACAGGAGAGCAGCATCTCTCCTTCCAGGTGTCATTTGGTTCCTTTGGCTGGGGAGGCCGTGGGCGGGGTAGGTGGAGTGGAAGGTCCCTGACCTGCCCAGAGACATTCCCTGGATTTTGGTCACAGCTCTGCCACTATGGCGAGGGCAAGTCCCTCCTCTTGCTAAACTGTACCCAGGGCCCACAGACCCTCAGGCCTGGCCAGCACACAGGGACCAGCTGAGCTCAAGGGTGTGAACCTGCTTTGTAAATCGCAGGGCCCATTTAAATGGACAGTGCTTCTGAGCTTCCAGCCACGTGTCAGGTCAGAGGGCAGACAGACAGACAGACAGACAGACACCGTGTCTTTGCATATTGTTCTCTGGCAGGTAAGCACGTGGCTGGTCTCCCTCTGGCCTCCTCCCATCCGGGAAGATAGGTGCTACGGTTTGAACGTCCCCTCCCAGACTCACGTTGAAATTTAATTGCCGTTTTAACAGTATTAAGATGTGGGACTTCTAAGAGGCGAATAGGCCATGGGAACAGTACCCTCGAGGATGGATCCATGTTGTTAGCTGGGGTGGGTTCCCCATAAAGGACAAGCGCAGCCCCTTTCATGGGTCTCTGGTCCTCTCACCTCCCACGACATAATAAGGAAGCCTTCAGTCAATTCTTGATCTTGGACTCCACAACTTTGAAGAAATAAATTTCTGTTCTCTATAAAACCACCCAGTCTTGGGCATTTTGTTACAGTAGCATAAAATGGATGACATCGAATGGGGACACAATACGTTCTCCCATCCAGGGTGCTAAGCCCTTTAAGCCAGCAGATTTGTCCTCAGGGCTGTGGGAAGAAGTGCAGGGCGACAGGGTCAGACTGGTGTTTTAGGACACTTAGGAGAACCCAGCACGTGTCCGTCACACCCTGACCATAGCTGTGTAACCTGGAGAGAACATTTCATGACCTCAGAGACCTCTTCCTGGCTCTTCCCACCAGAGCCCTCCCTGGGGGAGCCGCTCACCCTGATTCCAACACCCAGGCTCTTCTGCTTGTCTTTGAACTTCAGATGAATGACATGGAGCCATTCTCTGGATTTGTCGTCTTTCACCCAACACCTTGGCTGTCAGGTCCGTCTACGCGGGTGTGTAGCACCCACTCCTGAGGGCTGCCTGCCGTGCCCCTTGGTGAACAGGCAACTCATGTGTCCGGCTGACCCTCCCTGGGAATGGGGGGCAGTTATAATTTGGGAGTATTAGGAGCAATGCCAATAGGGACACTCCCGCGCTTGGGCTTGTCTTGCGGTGAAGGGACAGATTCCTTTTCGTTGGGATGGTGGGAAAGGGTTTGCTGGGACATCCAGTGGGCTTCTGTTCGTCATGGTAGAAAGTGCCGGATGGTTCTTTAAAGTGGTTGTTCCATTGATGCACCTGCCGGGAGGGCCTGAGTCTTTCAGGTGCTCTGCATCCTCTGTGGTACTTAGTTAAAAAGCTCATTGTTGATTTTAGGTCCTTTGCGTATATGCCAAGGAATGGACAGCCGGGTGGGTCCATTCCAAGTTTGCTGAGGAATCTCCACACTGCTTTCCAGGGTGGCTGCACCAATTTGCAGCCCACCAGCAACACACGAGTGAGCCTTTCCCACTCATCCTCACCAACACTTATTATTACTTGTATTCTCCATAATTGCCATTCTGACCAGAGTGAGATGGAATCTCAGTGTGGTTTTGACTTGCATTTCTCTAATTGCTAGAGAAGTTGAACATCTTTCATATGTTTTTTAAACATCTTTATTATTATCATTACTATTATTATTGTCATTATTATTTTTATTATCATTATTATTTGTGGTGCTGGGGATCAAATTCAGGGCCTCCCATGTGCCAGGCAAGTGCTCTACCACTGAGCTACAGCCCCAGCCCCATTCACGTGTTTTTTTGTGTATTTTATTTTGTGAATATTTGGAGTCCAAGAATCCTCTTCCACTTGGTCATGCTCTTCTCTCTTCTCTTAATGGTGCCTCTCTCTCTGTCTCTCTGTGTGTGTGTCTCTCTCTCTTTCTCTCTCTCTCTTTCTCTCTCTCTCTCTAGTTTGGGGAATTGAACCCAGGGGCACTTAACCACTGAGCCATATCCCCAGCCCTTTTTATATTTTATTTAGAGACAGGGTCTCACTGAGTTGCTCAGGGCCTTGCTAAGTTGCTGAGGCTGACTTTGAACTTCCCAACCTCCTACCTCAGCCTCCCCAGCCACTGGGATTATAGGTGTATGCCACCACAAATGACTTTAATGGAATCTCTTGATAAAAAGAAAGTCTTGATCTTAATATCACTTTATCAAAATTTTCTTTAATGTTGGTGTTTTTGTGTCCTGCTTAAGAATTCCAATCTATTCTGAGGTGCTGAAGGTAGTCTCCTATTTTCTTCCAAATGCTATATTATTTGCCTTTTCCATTTATATCTATGATCCATCTGGAATTGACTTTTGTGTGTAGTGTGGGTTACAGGTCAGATTCTTATTTATTTTTTCCAGTTGGATATTCAAGTGACTCAGCACCATTCATTAAAAAGTCCAACTTTTCTCCACTGTGCTGTATTTGGGTCTTTTCATAAATTAGGTGACTGTATAAGTGTGGGTGTATTTGTCTATCTTTGTACCAATACTGTGCTTAATTCATTTATAATAGTTTTCAATTTTTGTGTTTTTGTTTTTTTGTGGTGCTGGGGATTGAACCCAGGGCCTTGTGCTTGTGAGGCGAGCACTCTACCAACTGAGCCATCTCCCCAGCACAGTTTTCAATTTTAATAGTGTAAGTCTTCCACTTCTAATCTTCACGATTGCCTTGACTAGTCCTGGACTTTTGCATTTTCAAGTACATTTTTCCATCAACCTGCCATTTCCACCAAAAAAAAAAAAAAAAAAAAAAAAAAATCTTGCTGAGATTTTGAATGGGTTTGCCCAGAATCTATTATTCAACTGGAGGAGAATTAACATCTTGACAAGAATCTTCCTATTCATGAACATAGTATACCCTGCCATTTATTAGTTCTTTAATTTTTCCCAGTGGTGTTTTGTACTTTTCAGTGGATTTAGTTCTAAGTATTTTCATACTTTAAGATACTTTCACAAATGGTATCATTTGAATTCTTCAGTTGTATGTGATATGTAGGAATTTGGTGGATTTTTGTAAACTGCCTGTTTTTCAGTGACTTTCCTATATTAACTTAATAATTCTAATAATTCCTCTTTAGATTTTGTTGCAGGGAAGATTCTTTGGGGTGTAGTCCTGCCATGGTGCAAGATCTATCAACCTTGAACTTGGCACTGGAAGTAGAGAGAAAGAGGGAGAAAAAGAGATTCAGACAAACAGGTTGGCAGATCCCCCAGGGGCATTGTGGGATGCATAGTCAGAGAGAGAGTGTGCCCATCTCAACCCTGGTCCAGAAGCCTGTCTTTACATTACATTGAGAATTGCTGTCCTGTCATGGGAGAAGAGGTGTATTCAAAGGAGTTCCTGGAGGGAAGGGGGAACTTGACTCAAGGCCAGCAGGGTCCTTGGATACCCATGGAAAAGAATCTCAGCAGGTGCCAGTCAGAGGCACAGACAGAGGATTATTTAGGAAAGTAGGTACACATTCAAGGAAGAACGTGAGCAATCTCAAGACAGAGATTCTCTTTGGGGGTTCCTGACTCATCTTTTAAGGACACTAGGTGGGGGTGGGTGGGTACAGACAGTCATGTAGGAATGATATCTATCTGGTGATCTCAATAAGGTTTCTGGTGGTCTGGTCACTCTAAGGATCCTCAGGCTGACCTGGTCTTCCTTATCTGATCAGTAGATAGCTCTGGAAAGTCCCCTAAATTATCTCAAGATACCATATCTCTCTTGGCTGAATCTATTCATTGGGGGTTAATTAACAGTGCATGGGTTGATTTATAGATTTCTTGGGAATTTAGAAGTGACATCTCCTTGTCCTTCTTTAATGTCTCATTTCTAGCTATTTCTTATTCTAACTCATGAGCTAGCCCTGCCCACCATGACTTCATGGGAGTTGAAGAGCTGAGTTTCAGTTCTGGCCTTTACTGGACCAGGGTCTGTTTTAATTGGGTGTGGTAAGACTCACTGACATGGAAGGAGGCATGGCAAGCCATGCGGGTCCACACGGGGAAGCACCAGGGTCAGGAAGCAGAGGCAGTGAGGGGAATGTATGGACAGGAGCTTCCACTGTGGTTTCTATAGGAAGTAATGGGCGAGGCAAGGTAAGCAGGCTTAGGATTGGTTCACTGGAATAATTTCAGGAGACTCTGGGATATAGTTTCTGACCTTAGTTGGTCCATTGCTGGTTCTGGGGAGAGGAGGGCAGGGAGACAGTGCCCTTATAGAGGAGGAGATTGGAAGTACTATCTTCAGGAATGAGCTAGTCCTGGGTGGGCCAGCCTTCCCAGGGTCAGCAGGGCCCCCAGTGTCGAAGCACCAGAAAAATATAAAGGCAAGCTCAATATGACCAGCAAGCTGTGGACCATGGTGGGTGGTTGGGCCTTGGTCTGAGGGAGGAGGCAAGGCCATGTTCTTGGTCAAGTCACTTTCTCTTTCTGGGCCTCAGTTTTCCTACATGGAAATAATTTCCCAAGTTTGCTCCTTCTGTTTAGATCCAGAATTAAGAGCCCTTGAGGAACACTGTTTCATTTAGTCCAAGGTTATTTATTAAAAACCTACTATGTACCTGTGCATGTGTGAGGCCAGAGCTTGGTTCATGCAAATAGAAACCAGAAGCTACAAGCTCCACAGGAACAGGGAGATGCCCACAGGGCAGCAGAGGCCCCAAGGGGAGGAGTCACCAAGTCAGAGTTAAGAGTTGGGGAAGAGTCAGTGACCTGGGCCCTCCTGGAACTCAGTGGAAGAAGCTGGCTTTGCATCTCCAAGGAGAGGACCTGAGGAGAGGACCAAGGCTGGGGCAGAGGCTGTCTCTCCTGGTTCTCCCCACCCTGCACAGCAACCCTAATGAGGGAGGGATGGTTGGCCCTGATTTTAGACCAAGAAACGAAGCCAAAACAATATAACATCACCCAGAAATTTTTTAGAAAAACAGGGGAAAAACTCACCCATAACTCTACCACAGCAACTATTTTTATTTTTTCCATGTTTCCTCCCATTCCCTGACGATCCATCTTTTATGTAATTATAAACAGAATACAGATACAATTTTATATACTTTTCACATAGCATCATGAGTGTGCTCCATGTTTTTTTTCCAAGTTAAAAAATTTAATTATATCATAGGGTCAGGGGTGTAGCTCAGTGGAAGAGTGTTGCTCAGTATGATTTCAACCCCTAGCACCAAAACCCAAAAATAATTAAATTATGTCTTGTAGGGCAAGAGATGTAGCTCAGTAGTTGAGTGCTTGCCTAGCATGCACAAGGTCTTGGTTACAATAAAAAAAAAAAAGAGAAATCCCCCATATCCCTATGTACCTGTAACTTTCATTCCCTAGAATCAAGCTTTTCGGGAGAACTAACATTGTGCTAAACTACATTTACATATTACTATTTCTATTAGTTCTTCTTTTGATATTAGAGATTTTTGGTTTCCTTCTGTGGAATACTGTCCCTTCTTATTTTTTAACCCCCTGACCCCTCTTTCATGTCTTCTTCTCTTCCAAGGCCCCCAAATAATTGAATCACAATGTTGAGTTAGATGAATGGGCAGTGAAGAGAAGTTAATAAACTATATTTGCACTGATTCTTTTCCTTTAGACTTTCCATGTTCTTGAAAGTTAATAATTTGATTTTTTTATTTGTCTAGTTTTCTGTGCAAAGTCATGGATGTATATCACTCGACATATTACTAGGTTTTCAAAAAAAAATCTTAATTTTCCCTTCGATATGTTCACACACATCCAGACACAGTCTCTTTTCTAGAACTTTCTGTCTTGTGTCTTGTGGTCTGGTTGTGTTCCCGGCCTGCTGCACTACTGCTCTCATATGACATGCCTTTACTGTCCTTCTCGGAATACTCTTCGGTCTCTCTCCTATGTTGAACATCCTCTTTTCACATATCCATGTTTTTTGTCTTCCTCTCTCTAGTTTATGCCCTGGTTTTGGTGGAGCGCACCCTTTGGTGTCTTTCTGAGAAAGTGCATGCGGAGGATAAAGGTTTTGAGGCTGTTCATATGTGAAAATGCCTTCATTCTACTCAAATCTCAAGGGATAGTTGGGCTGGGTACAGAACCTTAGGCAGAAAATCCTCTTCCTCTGTTATGTGCCTCTATCTTCCGTCTTCCACTGTTACTGTTCAAAAGTCCAGAGCCACACTGATTCCTGACATTTTCCCTAGGCCTTGCTTTATCTCTGGAAGAGTTCAGGGTTTTCTCCTTATCTCTGGAATTCTGAAATTTGAATTTGCAAATGTATATCCTTCCTTTTAGGTGAACTTTCTGATTTATTTGAAACTTCTCTTTCCTCCATTTTTTTTTTTTTCTGGATTCTTTTTCTTGAACCTCCAATTGTCAGATGTTTGACCTCCTTCATTATTCCTCTAATTTTCTTATTTTTTTTCTCGCCACTTTTCACATCTTTTTTTCAATTTTGTAGAAATTTTTCTTA